>NC_060246.1:10000000-10653466 GCF_921293095.1 Ischnura elegans
TAAACCCAATCCGCTCCACGACGAAGATGTGCAAGCATGCAACTTAAAGAGTTCCCCTCTTGTCTTGAGATTCCACGAGCAGAACTCTGGAGGCCTCAAAGATCAGTGATTTGAAGGATGCAGCGACGCGGTGTGATGCCTTGGATGCAGTTGAAATCAGTGGAAATTGAGTGATACTTAAATGCATGGACATGTGGAGGAGTATCAGAGGGTAAATGCTGCACATGACCCACACGCAAGACGATCAAAGGTCAATGTCGACGAGCCTCAATGTGTTGAGCGCACTCTTGCCTCTCGGCCGACATCAGCCTCGTCATCCTTCGTCTTCAACGACGCGAGGAGGCTCGTCATTGCCGCCGTCTCTCACAGAGTTGGAATTTGCCTGCTCCTCACTCTCCCATGTGCCTCCTCCGTCCCTGTCCGCTTCCTCGTGATTCGGGAGGTCAGGAAAAGGCTCAACAGACGAGCGGCTGCTGCTCGTCACGCTGTCCCGACCACTCTTCCCCTTGCTCAGCGTCTCGGCCCTCAAGCAATACGAAACTGTTTTCCCCGTGAATCTGGAGAAGGAACACCCAACATGAGTCACGAACATTACGTACCACAAATAAAAATAATTACATACCAGATACACAACTCTACCCTACAGCAATCATTGAATTATAATCGATAAATTTTGTTTTAAATTTATTTTCTGCGTAATGAAAATTTATCACAACCTTGTGTGATGTGAAAAATAAAATAATATGCCAGACGTGCAGCTATTATATCACTTAAGCATGGCTGGAACAGCATTGCCATATGCATTTCAACAATCTGTTCCCCTGCATTCATGACATTTGTCAAAAAGACAATAGTGTTGGGCTCAGTATACCTCAAGTTGTATTCCAACACAGATAGTCAAATATATTTTCAATTCAAACATTCATTTATTTTCAAATGGGGAGAGGAGATTTTTAATTTCAATTACTTCAATTCTTTAACCATCGTACAAACTATCACGTGTACTAAAGCCAATATCTTCTGGCCATCAACAGCCTAGTATCTACAGCAGAACCTTAGTCTACTATTGATTTCCAGTAATACAAACATTTGAGGTAAAACGACTACATATAGCAACTATCACAGTCATTCGCTCTTTTTCCTAGCACCACAATAGGGAAACAGAAGAAGAGAAGACTTCTTACATTTCCAGAAATAAATATTTAATTGTGAGTGTTTGATTTTGTTTTATCACACTCAAGTATAGAATGGCGAACAAAATTCATTGACACCAGGTTTTATCACTCTTGCTAAAAACAATTATGTATCTACCTAATCATGGAATAAAGATACACATAAAAAATTAAAATTTACTCGCAATCACACAAGATTAAGCCTCACACAAATCCGTAAGATACACTTACCTAGAGAAACTATTGTCAAACATTAAAATATAGACTCCAGAACGTTTGGGACGGAGACGACCATGAATAGCAGTCAAGTGTGAATTAACCCTCGTGGTCGGCACGACAATTAAGGCATTGGACATGGGAACATCCATGCTAGTCTTGTAGAGCACAGAGAAAGCAATGCTCTGAAATTGGAGAAAATAGATTAATTATACACACTACATCATTACCGTAGATAGGTATGAGACTGTTACATTTAGATTATTTTTACTATTTTCAATATTTTATTAATGAAAAAATTGAGCTAGAGAAATCAAAGAATGCATTCAGAAATGAAAAATGTTCCTTGATTCAGAGCACCAATTTAATGGTGTGGACATAATACATAGCACTAATTATTGAGTAAGTCAACCCTGTTGTATTTCTATCAATAACTTTGCGAATTGGTGCAGTCAATGCTTTGGGAAATATGCTTTTAAATCAGAACTACTGTAACTGAAACATGTAACCTGCTTATGATACAAAATCGTCCACAGACTTTGCATGAGCAGAGAACACTCCAAGCCTTAGATAAGCCTTATCTCAATGTTTTTCACAATAAAATTTGCATACAACAGTTGACAAAGACATTCAAGGCAAAATTGCAAATGACCTACAGAGGTAAAGGAGGCTTACTAAGTGATTACATACTTGCGTGACTTTTCAGGAGATTTGGGGCAATAATCAGTGATTAAATCTGAATTAAATTATGCTTGCCTCCATTGATTGCCATCTCCCTTTCAGTATAAAAGACTTTTTCTGTTCCAAAAAACAATTTCTGCCAGAACATAGAGTAACCAGCTCTGCATTGCCCAATCTTCAACGATTTTGACAAGAATTATAGCAACTCCAAATAAATTTTATGAATCTAACTTCATACTTCAAATTTCACTGGAGCCATGAATCCTTTTCCTTCAAGCTAAATTTTATCCGTGGACAATGCATGATACTGCAAATTGAACTCTTCAAACTATTGTAATGCATTAAATACTAGCTAGGCATGGTACAAACCTAGAAAGACAAATTTCCCAAAATTCATAAAATAAACATATGTACTTCATGTAGCTAGCCATGAAGATCAGAAACTTTGGGACAAACTTAATGCAAAAATTATGTACACACATCACACAAATGAAGTTGCTTCTTTTCATGACTACATCATTAACACTATGATTTCACCACAAACTAATTTTAGCAGTCAACCAGAGCAGAAAGATAAAGAGTTACTCCCAGTAGGTAAACTCCAAGAGACAAAAAATCATTAGTGTCTCTCAAGACAAATTATGAATAAAAATTCTTACTTTCAGAATATGTCGTCCCTAAAAATAAATTCAACCTGCAAAAACTGCAACTCTAAAACAAATCTTTGGTTGAGCTTCAAACATGCATTATGAATCTTATATCATTCTCACTTATGTGATCTGTTCCAAGTATGCCAAGAATAGGGTTTAGTAATGGAGGAATTGGATGATTCGTCCAGTTCTGAACTTTCAATTCATTAAAAGAATTCGATACATGGGAAGGAAAGATAAGTTATGATGAAAAAAATCATATGTACTCATTCAGTCATTCTTCCATAAGTCGAAAATTACACAGCATGAAAGTTGAGATCTACTTTTCATGAGTTGGAGACTTCCCGTTCATTATCACCTAATGGGAGAACCACTCACAAGAATGCAAACTAGGGATGGTCGGATTGGATACCTCGGATCCAAATATCAGCGGATGTTGCCCTTCATCGGATACATCGGATCCAAAGTCACGGAAGACATCGGATCTGGATCCAAAATTTTTAATAATAGCTTCAGTGAATGCAACACCCCATAAGGGTGGAGAGAGTTCCGATTCTATCTCGTTGAGATGTTTTATGACAAAGATGTTTTTAAAAAACAGCTTGAAAGCCTATAAAATTATTTTTAATTTATAAAAATATTAAAATGTGTATGAAAATCTAAAAAGCATTTCTTTGATTATATGTACCCAGAAAAAGTTGAATAATTACTTCGTTTAATAGCAGGAATTTGAAAATGCCTTTGGATCCAAAAATATCTGACCCAAAAGATCCGGCTCTGAAAATCACAGATCCGATCCGAATCCGGATCCGATCCGAATCCGGATCCGAAAAAAATCCTGGATCTGTCCATCCATAATGCAAACAATGCAATGAACCTTGCGAGGATGATGTGCAAGGCTAAGGAGTGGCTAACAAGAGGTGACCTTCTCTGCAGGAGAGCACAACATCATCAACCTCTCCACTGAAGGATCAAAGCCACAAATCTTTCATTGTAGAAAACTCAAGGAGCAGATAACAAGCTGAAAAACTCTATCATCATCGAGAGTAAAAAAAAACAGAGAATCAGTCTAAATGATCACCATTTGAAGCACTCATTTCTAATGAGAAATGGCTGACTATGGTCAAACCAGTACTACAGCCCTGATTTATAATTATATAAATGATAGGAGAGAGTAATTCCTAGTAGATGTCTTACATTGGGATTGGTGGAAAATTCCCAAAGAATGTTGATATTCTTTTCTTCAATGAGAAGAGGCACCGAATAAATGGCACCAGCTCGAATCCACACATCTTCCGTCTTTCCCTTGCCACCTTCCCCTCCGTCGGGAACACTCAGCGCCAACAAGTCTGAGCCGGAGGATGTCACCCCAGATTGAATCTCACTGCACCGAGAGGAGACAAATGCAGAGAAGAGGGTGAGAATCAGCAAACGCAGACACATGCTACGCTATGTTCAATTACGTACTCGTGGATTCTAACAAAACTATCAATCCATTTAGAGATATATCTGTGAATTACAATTAAAGTAAATGATGTAGGACTCAATGTTCACGACATTATAAAAAGTCAGATCAAATACAATATATGTAAAAACAAAACTTAAAAAAAAATGCAGTATTGCTACTAAACGCTAAAGGAAGCTGCTAAATGAAATGCATGCAGTAAGAGCTCAAATTTTCAAACAAAAATTTCTGAACACCATTGGCCTATTTTAAAAGCCCTTAACACTTTTGCACTGAAAAATCAGAATAACTTATCCAGCCAAAACCTTCTAAAACAGACGAATATGCCCAACAAAATTTTGATATTCACTGAAATAGATCCATTATGCTCGCAAAAATTTCACTGCTTGACCACATGAAACTGTTGTGGGAATATAAACTGTTTATGCAGGGTTTGATGAAGGAAAGGGGGGAGCTGATAATAAATTTCTCCACTCTAGCTGAAAAGTTTACTGCACACTTTTTCCTTGTCTGACAAGGTCACTTATTCCATTACATTGGATAATGAGTAAACTTATGTATGTATTAGATCAGGGGTCTCCAAAATGCGGCCCCCGGGCCGGCCTGATGAGGGCTCTCATCCATGCACTCGTTTCAAGTAGCGCATGATTTTCGCTCGTTTAACTCTGTGAGACGCCTCTAGGAGCATTGCAGCGCTGTACTGCAAGCCAAAGTCGCTTTCAACTGTTCGTATTTCAACTGTTCGTACCGTGGCGTAGAAATATGCCACCGGATTATTCAATAGACATTGGTATCGAATACTTCAGTCATCGGCAAATTTGCTATCCAGCCCGCGGGGCGATTCGGAACTTGGAATGTGGCCCTCGTGGCCTAGGAAATTGGAGACCCTTGTATTAGATAAATGGTGTAGAATTACTGGTAGGGAACCACTATACTTCTTAAATCAATAAAATGGAGGTTATAAAAATCAAAGGTTCTTTTACATAGCTCCCCATGTACGCATGGTCGGGACAGGGAGAGTACCTACTTCATAAATTTGTGTCATTTCAGAAAGATGAATTTAAAAATTAGATGTTATTACCATTGAATTAAAATAAATGTAATTAAAACTGACAATGCACTTATGGAAATACAAATTGGGTACTAGTACAGATGAGAAAGGTCCTCATCCAAGTTTTCTTTACACATTTTCTGAAAATAATTCTCTCCAAAATGCAACAAAAAAACTGATTAAAACTAGTAAAGGAAAATAATGAATATAGCATGAACAGCCTCAAATATTACAATGTCCACAGCTCATTAAATTTATAAACTAATTTCTTTCAAAAGCATACTAAAAAGTTCCAGTAACACGATAACAAGGCAATAATTGCAACTATTAAGAGAAAAACGATCAAAATTTATTTTTTTAATAAGAAATAATAAAAAACCTTTCTTAGCCGTAAAAATCAGGCGATGGAGCTATTAGACATAATGCACAGACACATTCAATGCGGGCCCAATTTTCATGAACGTCGTCAGAATCGGCTGATAAAATAAGAATGAAAATTAGAGAGAGGTTTTCACACCATAACTTCCGTTCAAGTGCTGCTATTTACAAACGGCGCACACGGGTCGAAAGAGGGAAGCTTGCTGAAGGTCATGCACTTAATCAGAAGACTCAGAAGTGGATATTAGTCACGTACGGAAGCGGAGAAAGGGCTCCCGGCCCGACCGGCAAAGCAAGTCAATTGATGTGCTCCGTATTTCGGCTTGGGCGGGACCACATCAATTGACGTGCTCCACGCCGAATGTATTAAGAATGATGAAGAATAAAAAACACAAACAATGAAGAAGTTAAGCAACTTGACCGAAATTTTGGATGATTTCCAATGGTTAAAAAAAGAATTATTGCTGCTTACCAAGATTTCCAGTACTGGAGAGTCACCGGATTAGGAACATATGGAGTGCACTGTGATAGAAAGACCTCTTCCTCACTAATCATTGAAAAATCTTCAGCATCCTCTTCCTCATCATCATCGTCATCCCTGGTTTCACATTCGCCTCCCATAGCACCAGCAGGCAAAGTAGGGTCAGTTAATCCTAAAGCAGAAGGAAGAAAGGGCGTAGTGAAAATTCCCACCTTGAAAGCTAACAAGCAATTCACAATTGGTGAAATTGCATCAAACATACATTTCCAAAAGGGGCATTCTATGGCACTGCATGAAACAAGAGACTACATACAGTTGTTGGTGCACGGCGATTTACACTGAGTAAGAAATTTTCCATTAAAAATATCATTAGGCTTCGCCAGGATTCAAACCTCAATCTACTAACGCCATAATTCCTGATCAGCATTTGAGAGATGCGGGTTCAAACCCTGATTAGGCAAAATGATTTTTTCACAGCATAGGAGCATTACATAAAATGTGAGCAGTTGGTAAATCAGCAACAAGCTTTGAATTCACTGAAATGCAACACATGAAGCTTAACTTTTATTAAATTTCTGTGCGAAAACTTCTATCATTTCTATTTTAAAGCTCAAGTACAGTTAAAAATGCTTCCTTGAATGGGGCTGCAACAAGGAAGCAGTGAAACGTACACATTTATTTCACAAATCAAAGTACATAACACATGAATTGAAAATGTAATCGCAAACACAAATCCAGCACTTCCCTCACTTGCTTCACCCACAACTCCTCTTTTACTGTGGTCCTAGTTGATACTCTTCTCTTGATGCACCCAAGTCAACGGTTACCCCAAATTTAACTAATTATTCACACAACAACAGCCTACTTGAAACACGTAACCATTACAGCATGTAGCCTCCAAATTATTTTTATTTGAAAGAGTGCATCCATTTGGTATCGAAAGATATTTTCTAATATAGCAGCCACCCAAGGGTGGTTTGCTGATAAACAGAAAATCATTTCTAGTGCGAAGTTTAGAGAAGTCATAACCGCTGACGCAAACTCTAAATCTCCCCTCATGCCTCACCAAAAAATATGATTATCAGCAAGACAAAGTCAATAATTATGAAAAAAAGTTAGATGAGAAAAAATTCAGCACAGAAGGATTAATTAAGACCATAATTTACCAACAGGGCATTTATTTTGGATACTAAGTTACCACTCACATTAGCAAAGAAATAAGCGAGTATCACCATGAGTTTAATATTAACTTCTAATGGCCAGCTTTCATTAGCTGTAGCAAATCCTAAGTGATAAAGAACCAGAATAATTGCCCGGAATTAAAATTTTTCTAAGCCCTGCATAATAGATGTTGGGAAAGAATGACTTAGATCGGAGGCATTGATCCATGTTTATTACGTCATGCAGGCCAGTTAAAATAGAAGAAATCACTCCCATTTCCTTGAAGTAGAATGTTCTGTAAGGGAAAAAATAGCTTTCTACCCTGTACCTCTGTCGATGAGTTAAGAGGCAGGCCACTCCAAACCCATTTACGAGGGCCAGTGTGAAATTACGAAACAGTGCCTGTGGTCTCTCATTTGGTGACCTGTTACATTATTTGATGCAACTTCCATCAATGTTACTTCATTACATCAATTTTTAAAGACATGGTAATACTAGCATGAAATTGTAGTCAGTTAACGTTTGAAGAGGCTATATATCTATTTATAAATTGCAATTTTCATGCAAATCAAAGTCATGGATATGGCTTGGGACTCAATCAGAAGAATTATTTTCTTTAGTATGGTCATCAACTGAATGAAAATATTTGTTATTGGCATTCTTTCTTTTTTTCTTTTTCCAAGTTAAATTATTCATGAAAAAGGTGACATAAGGGTTTATAATGGATTCGCGGCTGTGTTAAAACAGTAAGTTTGATTGAACTACTTGAGAGTAATCTTTGAGACACAATCATGTTACAGCAAAAACTGTTTCAAATGAATGTGTTGAACGTAGGACACCAGTGCTAGATTAAAGATAATAAAAGACCCAATAAGAAACTTCAACCACCCACAAAAGAGCAAACGAGGATTCAAAACCTTCAAATAATTGTAACCTGAGTCATGAATAAATACGACTTGGAACCTATACTTTTCAATCAAATAAAAAATTATTGCACATAAAATCCATAACCTCCACCATGATTTACTACCGGAAGGAAAGGACAACAAATGAAAGCTGCAGATACAATATTGGCTTACCTTCAGAGTTACTAGATCCACAAGCATCAGATGACCCCACTTTGCTATCACAGTTCTTGTCAGTGTAGGAGCAGGAAGCTTTGGAACTCCTAGAGTCAGCCTCCGCCGCCTCCCTCGCATACGCCGCAAAACATTCAGCACAAGCCCTGGAGCGTTTGCCAGAGCCCATAATGGTCTCCACCACTCCGGCCACCAAGGACGAGGCTTGAGAGCCCGGACCACTGTTCAGAGTGAGCCAATGCGAGGAACAAGCACCACAGAATATTTTACCACAGCTGCGACAATGGTGCCTTCGAATCATGAGGGAGAACGTGACCCCACACGCAGTGCAAGTCTCAATCTCACTGTCATTCACCCACTTGGAATCCTCGAGAACCAGACGACGCATTTCCTCAAGGCGATGGTTGGCACGAAACAAATCTTCCTTCTCCCTGTCAGCAAGAAGAATGTCATTACACACACAAGCACACCAAATAATGAAAAATATACAAAAGATCTTCACACCTAATTTATACCCTGAAAATTAGAAGAATCCTGTGCCACATCTCCCATGCAAAATGGCATGTGGAGGTGAAACTCAAGGCTAGGAATCAACAAGCTTGCATTGAATTCCCTCCGACCACATAATTCAAAGCATTTCAAATAAACATTAACGAAAGGTAAGTCTGACGCAGTGATAGATAAAAAAACTAAAACCATGATGACGCTGATGTAAACTGCTTCCAGAGAGCATAGATTTTCACCACTTAAGATGCTTGGAAGGAGTCTTGACATACTTCAGGTATAACCTTCCAATGATTCATGCTTTTCTTTCCCACAATTATCTCCTAAGAGTAACCCAATGAAAGTGTTCTCTCCAGAAGACACTATAAAAGTTGCGGCAAAAAATTGTTGAGTTGCATGAAATTAATTTTTTTGTACCTTATCTAGTGCTGTACTCAAGTGAAAATCTTCAAACTTACTAATGACATAAGGTGAAAGTTGGCAAGCAAGAAACAGCATATCTCATCCAAATTCCCCAAATCATTAGCTTATTTCAAGGATTTGCTGCCATCACTTCAATAGTAACAATGGGAGAATACGCTTCAATCACTTTATTCAAGGCAGGAAGAAGGAGGGGGGGGGGTGCTTTAGGTTACCGGCCTACAGCCATGATGCCACAACTAACTAAAAAGGAATTATAATAACTCAACTTAACTATTAAAAATGGGCAGAAAAAAGTGATGCTAAAGATCCTCATGATTGACATCTCTTCACTCAAAAATATGGCACATCTGCCGACAAAAATTGAGGTAAATTTTGCTTTTAAATAATTGAAATTTAAAAAGTTTGAGGCAATAATTCCGATACAAGTTATAGATAGATTTTTTTTATTACAAATGAAATATAAAAGCAGGTTGACAATTTTTGGAGGTTATTAAAATTTTCTTTAAGAACAGAAGGTCAAAATGAAGCAACCTTATTGCCACCAAGTGAGCACATGTTGCTGAGTGGCTGTAAATTCAAATCCAACATTCTGATTGGAGTATTTGCTATTACTAATCAATCCTCAAGCATTAGGGATTATATTCTCAAAAAGATTGGCTACTTTGGCTCACCAAGAGGGTTATACCCTAGCCTCTAATGTTTTGGCATTAGTGATATCAACTTTGGCATTAAGAACAATGAATGACCAGCTGCTCACCATTGCCAATAACACAGTTAACAACCTTAAATCATCAGATCTCTAAGGCCACAGTATAACATCCAGAAGGGAAAAGTGTGCTGTATCCCTTACATCTATTAAAAATGAGGATATCATCAACTGCCATGGGTACATGGAATCTTAGCAATTCAATTACAGTGACACAGAGGAGCTATATTTAAGTTGATGGTTTGAAGCGTTACTTTATGGAATGTATTCATATTGAATGAAAATTAAACCATGCATTTCCACAATATTTATTAGATCACTACCATGGTTTCAATGCACTGAATCATCCTCAGGCGAGGAGTACATTGATTGATCATCTTAAATACCTGCACATATAAACCAGAAGGAGTGGGGGGGAAAAACTGTAGAGGTAGGGGGAGGTTGGGAGGGTGGAAGGGGAGGGGTTGGGTCTTCCCCTGGTTGTAAAAGCCAAGGGGATGTTAGAGGATGGGGAGGTAGGTAGGGTCGATGACTCCCCCCACTCCTCCTGGTTTACACGTGCAGGTATTTAAGATGATCAATCGATATACTCCTCGCCTAAGGATGATGCAGTGCGTTGAAACCACAGTATTGATCTAATAAATATTTTATGTGGAAAAACATTGTTTAATTTTCATTCAAAATGAGCTATATTTACTTCACTTTTTACTTCAATTGAGAGGAACTGTTTTCTAAGCTTACCCAGTCAGTTTGATCACCACCTCCTGGAGGCGTGCAGAATCATCCTTAAGCTGCTCAATCTCTTTCCCAAGGCGAGAAACCTCTGCTTCAGCATCCACCAGTTTGCATGAAAGCACTCCATTTTCCTCAGTCGAGCTCTTCAGTTCTCCTCTCAACTAAAAAGGATGGATGTATTTTTGAAAGTCAGAGTAAATTAAAAAAAAAAGTTTATTGACCATATTTGAGGGATCCTATTTGCCAAATTATTCAACACCTATAGAGCTGTATTTAATTCATTCATTCGTACTTCTTTATTCACCATAAAACCTTTTTTTATAACATTGAGAAAAATGTGTACCACATATGGTGTTTCTGTAGTAGAATAAAATCCAACCTATTGTTTCTGGCCTTAAAGCTTCAATAATATGGGTAGATAATCATAATTAAAAAGTTTAGATGCAAAATAAAATTCAAAATATTACCTACTTGGATGAATATAAGATTTTTAGTAGAGATTTAAAAATTACACAAAATGTCTCTGATAATGCAGCACAGTACAAAGAATGGCAAAAGCAGCAGAGGTATGTTGCAAATTGAGTAATATTTGCTCAATAGTTCACAAGTTCATCATTGCAAAATAAGTAAAAAAAACAGAAGTGCACTCAACATGGTGATTCAAAAAACTGTTGAATGTGGCAAAGGTGGACATTTGGAGCAACAGTGAAAGAGGAGATGCTTAAGTCATGAAGAAATAAAGGATGACGCCAGGAAAATGACGTATCAGAAGTAGGACAATGACTTCATTACGACAGAGACAAAGATAGTCAGGGGATAGCTGTGTTAAATATTGGAAACTTGAAGCATATTCATTCAAATTCATAATACAGTAGATTACGTTTAACGGGTCCACCGGTTCCTTGGGGCAGCCGCTTATTTGGGGCAGATCTTGAAGAACAGAACCCAATAGAGGAATATCCCAGAGTATTCTCCGCTTTATTGGGCCATGAGTCGGCGACATTGACTCTATACTCCCGACGAAATTAAATTTTTTCGTTTTCCGAATACTACTTTTTTATATTTTCTTCCTTTGATTTACTCTTATTTTTCACAAAGGTTCCTATTCTTGTCCTATTTTGAAATCTCTTATTGTTATACTATCCGCAAGAGGATAGGACTTTTCTTTAATAGGACTTAGTAAAAGACATTCAGCGTCGCCCGAGGCTGTGAAAAATATTTTTTACTTAATTGTTATAATTCTTAAAAATGATAATAACTTAACTACATTCACTGATTCATTAATCAAATTAATAGTTTTAAAAACTTATGTTGCATTATAAACACTCTTCAGTCTTCTTTCTATCATTTCAACGTTTGTTTATACCCATATGCAGCATAGCTTGCCAAATTGGGGCAAAGTGCACAAGTCCCGCTATGTCCCAATTAACTTGAATCTACTGTATATTCAATGAGTGTTTATTCTGACGGAGGCATTGATCAATTGACAGGGTCAATCCCTCAGGCAGGCTTTTGTTTTCATTGTTCCCTCATGTCCTCCTAAAACTCATCAGCTGGGCTCCATCACAGCCCCAACCTTCTGCCACCTTCGTTTTTCCATTGCGTTTGTTTCAGATCTCCTTTCATACTCATTTCCACACCTCATCATGGACTAATTTCGGACTTAAAGAAGAATTTGCACCAGATTTCGTGAGAAGTATAACACTAGAGGGGCCCGACCAATCATTTTGACAGCTAACCTCCACTTCCTCGATCATATTTGTCTTGAATTTTTTTTTTCCTGTCGTCTTCATTTTTTTCTTTCATTTAATTTTTATGATATGTATTCTTTTTTTAAAATATAATTCAATTTTTTCTCATAGGAATGGAGTTATACCACCTCTCTCACCACCTTAAAAGACGAACACCCATCAAAATGATGGTATAGCGTTTCTATTTTATCTGTAACGGTAACGCGTGTTTTATTCAGGAAATCACTACACACCATTAAACCTGGCCATTTTGATGTTTTAGTAAGCATATTCATCCATTTCACATTCCTTATTACATTCTGCACGGAAATAATCAGCATGTTTGCCATACCAAGTGGCATATGGTAGACAATGGCAGGTGAAGCAGGAGCAACATGACCACAGCACATTTTAAACTTTTTATTGTAAAATGATTTATAAAAAGTTACTCAGTTGTATTGATAAATAAAGTAAAAGGTTATATTCAATGAAGCCAACATTGATTTTAACATAAACAAAGAAATATTAAAAATAATTACTACCAGTCAAAATGATGGGTAGTGATTATTTTTAATATTTCTTTTCATGTTAATGGTCCATCTATGTAGCCATACAACCCCAGTCCTTCTAGTGTTAACAGCTTGTCCCTAAATGAACGTGTTTCAAAGATGGACCATCCTTCGTACGTATTTCTCATATAAATACTAAATCAATATGCCCTTGCAATGACGACGCGCACAGTGAGAAGGCAATCTCACCTTGTCCATCTCCTGCTGCATAGCCTCATTCTCCTCCTCCCTGTTGGACAGCAATTCCAGCGCATCCTTGAGACGATCGCTCGCATCCTCCAGAGCCTTTGACTGCTCCTTCCGCTCCACCCTCAACGATGCCAGCTCACCCTCAAGAATGTTCACCAACTTCTCCTGCCTTTCCACTTCTTCAGTCAACGTGCACAGCTGCTCCTTTTGAGCCTGGGACACCTACAGAATTTTTCATTATCATAATAATAATATAACAGCTACAAATACGCTATTTTTACTGAGTAAACAAACCATAGCATATATAGCTCTGAAGTAGTATCTATAATCATTGAAGACAATTTGGGTCTATTGAAAAATTCATCTGCAGCATTGAATAACCTTAACATACTTGCAGATACATAGATACCAGCATAACTGGCATCTCATGGCATAAACCAAAAAGAGAGGTACCTTAGAGCCAATAATGCAATAATTTACCTTAACTGGAAGCTTTCACTACATCTTACTGGTAGCATTATTCTTCAATATGACTACCATTTTTTTCTCAAGAAAAGTACAAATTGAAATTTTAATCAACAATAGCAATTAATAGAAAAGTCATTTGTGTTCACTCTAAAAATATGTTTGATTTTATATTTACCACAAAAAAAGTATTCATTTGATATATGTATAATTAGTGTACCCAAGTGTGGCGTGGCTGCCTGCTAGCAAGGCCATACTCACAACAGCAGCTGCTTTGAACTGAGCAATTTGGGCCAGGGTTTGCCTCTGAAGATTGTCAATCTCTTCCTGCAGGGAACTGGAATGTGTTGATGACTGTTGAATACTCTCAGATGCATTCTGTGCAGAATGGCCATCGGCAGCGGAATCGAGTGACGTCTTGATCTCCAAGAGTCTCTTGTTCCTCTGCAACAACAACACTCTCTCAGTTCAACTTAGAAACCCACAAGCGCACGTGCAACATCACAAACCTTTCAGTAGGCAAACAAGTGAATGCCAAGACTTCATGCACAAACCATAAAAACTTTACGAGTAAATGTTAATAATGCGTAAATAAAAATCAGTTGTTTGTGACTTGTGACCAAGCAATGGAAACTACCTAAACATAGTTATCTGTTTAAAACCCTTTCATGCATTTTACAAAATTCAATCAGGTTCGAGAAATACGTCGTTGAGGCCATTATCGGTTCAATGCAGTCATACTAGGATCAGAGCCCTTCAAATTGCAGGATAGATTGATCAATAGAACTTTTCAATACCAACACCTGAATCAACAAAAAAGTATTTATGTATTATAAATTCGACTTAATGATAAAAATGGTGAATATGACTTTAAATTGTCTTCAAAATTATAAAACAAAAAAGGCTAAATCAATTTAAAAAATTTACCAGATGAATCATTCATTTCTCAAATGGAAGGCTTTAAAATGATTCTTCGAAAAAAAATTACTTTTCTAAAAAGATTGACAAAGGTTTACCCTATTCAATACATAATTGGTTTAAAATTAATAAGTACAAGACTTCCACTTGAGCAAAGCAATACATCAGACTCTTCAGATACATGCACAAATATATTTGATATCCTTGAGAATAATAATGCTATTCTTTTGCATCAGGTTCACTTTTAAATAGAAAAAATAGATGCAGTTAGTATAAGGGAACAGATTAAGTATCTCAAGGTTACATGGCTTTCTTGAAAAATAAGACTACTATCATTGTTTGCCTAAAATGAAGAGATTGCATTATTAAAACAGAACCATTTCAAATTTACACAATCACAACTCCATTCAAAAAAGAGAGGATACACTAGCATCCTCATTCTACAGAAATTACTAGAAGTTATAGCACACAACAAAAACTCTCACTTTCAAGTAGCAAGACTGAAAAAGTATTGCTACACCTCAGTTAGTCACAGTTGTGTTAGATCATACCAAACCACATTGCCAAGACACAAATGCCGCATAAAATTCATCACAAACAGCAAGAAGAAAACCAGTCCAAGCCATCTACCTCCACAGCTACTTCCAATTCCAGGACCCTGAGGCGTTCCTGTGCTTGCGCAAGTCCCCTCTCGAGCGCCCGAGACCTCTGCTCAGCCGCAGACGTCCTGGCCACTGCCCTTCCAAGCGCCGCCTCAGCCTCCTCCACTCTCTGCTCCAACGAGTGGCGCTCGCGTCGCAGGATGTCCATCCTCTTGGGAAACTGCTGCAGCAACAGGCTGGCCACCCTAATGGAGCCGTTCGTGACAGCACTGCCTGACAGACCTTCTTCGTCCAGGTCATCGTCTTCATCGTCATCATCGTCTTCGTCACGTCGATCATCGTCTTCAGGCAAGATGCCTTCCTCCTCTTCCTCGGAAGCAGAGCTGCCCCTTCCGTCATCAAAGAGAGGCCCGTGATGGAGGCCGTAGATGGTCGAAGTCATCCGAGTAATGTAAGCCTGATCATCATCCTCCTCCTCCTCTTCTCCCTCCTCCATTGCGTTGTCTTCCGAATCGTCACTTTCCTCTCCTCCCATCGAGGCCTCCAACGAGTCCAAGTTCAAGTCTTCATCCAACTCCTCTCCGAGGTCATCCTCCACTCCGATCACCATCAGCCCCCCTTCCTCGTCCTCCTCTTCCTCCTCCAGTATTCCACCAAATACGATCTCGCTGGGCAGCACGCTTTGGGTGGACGGGGCACTCACAGCAACTGGAATACCATGTGCTTCCTCACTTTGTGCATCACCACCCATGCTTGGTTGTAAAGGGACTGATGGTCCACTCACCCTTGCATCTGACAAATTGGATGCAGGTGGTGGATCTTGAATTTCTCCCTCTACATTCTCTGGGGCTGATAACACTGCATTAACACTTTCATCTCCATCAACAATATGAGTGGATGAAGGACTTGGTTCATTTTCACCATCAGAAACTACAAGCATTGCCGAGACATCCTTGGGTTCCGGAGTCACTGAGAATGCATTTGATTCTGCCACTTGGCTTGATGTGGCCATAGGAGATGGCTCTCCATCCGAAGCAGCCAGATTTTCCACAGGCATAGAGTTTGAGACACTTGTTTCACACTTATCACCCTGCACGACTTCAACACTGTCACCTGATGTTGATACTGCTGATGCTTCTTCAACCAATGAGGAGTCTAATTGATCACTGGGATTTGACCCAGAGGGGGGATTGCAGTCAATGACGGAGGGAATTCGCACCACAGGAAGCACAGAGGGTAGTGGTGGGGGCACTGGTGGTGGCTGGGGAGAAGAGCACACCATAGGAAGAGGAACAGGAGTTGAACTCGGAGACAATGCACTCAAACTAGCACTCGTGTGCACTGCCTCACCAGTCTCTGTGTCCGCTAGCACCGGGCTGCCCTGACCACCCTCACCTGTGCTCCCACTTCCCTGCTCCCCGTACTGCTCGTGCAATTCCTCAAGACGAGAGGACAGCTCAGCACTCCTATTGGTTGTTCGAGTCACCTTCTTGAAGAGTTGACTGCACTGTTCCTCCAGGCGACGGAGCCTTTCAGCCCTAGCTTGCAGACGCTCTTCCATGCTTCTTTCAGCCGTACTTGCAGCTGCTGGGGAAGCATTGTCCTCTGATTGCGGTGCAGGGGTTTGCTGTAATCCTGATGAACTACTTGAGGGCAATAAATCATCACTGGATGCTGGAACAAAAGGGGAATCAACTCGGCAGTCAACAGCATCCCCACCATTAACCATGAGAGTGTCTTCAGGGTATGCAATGCCTATCTGTTTCTCAGCACCTTCGGCCAAGATATCAAGATTCACCACCTGAACGCCACACTCATCACTAACCACCGAGCTTGAGTTTTCATCTCCAACAATGGATACTTGCGTCTCCTCAGCTTGCTGAACAGATGTGATCACTGGACCAAGTGGAACACCTTCGTTTTCTACCCCAACCTCAGGCACAACTACTACCCTTTCTCCTTCAGAAAACTCAGTCACGCTGCCTCCAACATCTCCCAAGTCCTCCTCCTCTTCATCCTCACCCCTCCCATCAGAGAATCCACTTTCAGGAGAATTCATCTCGGTGGAGTCGTGCCTTCCATCTCCATTGCCTGACCTCCTAGCCCGAAATTCCTGCTTCAGCAACTGCCACTCCTTCTCAGATTGGGAATTCTTCAGGCGAGCCAAATCCCACTTCTCTCGGCAGTACTCAAGCTCATGCTTGAGCTCACCCAGAAGTTTTCTCTTCTGCTGCAGCTCGTAGCGCAGCACCTGCTCTGACGAGTGCAGCTGCCTGTGTTGGGCCCGCATCTTGGACACAAGGCTCCACGTCCTCTTGAGTTCCACCTTGACGGTAGCAAGTCTCCTTTCTTGCTGCTTCAGCTTTGACTCCAATCGCCCATTAAGATCTCTTATCCTACCAAGTTCACTCTGCAGCGATTTTTTCTCGAGAATGAGATCTTTCAGGCGAATGAACGTGCGACTGACGCTGATGACGAGTTTTGGGCCGTACGGCGTGGGGACGCTGTCAAAGCACCCATCGGTGGATGACGACTTCCTCGCCTCCTCCTCCTCTGCCTCCTCCTCCTTCTGCTCCTCTCCAAGCAGCTCCACCAGCAGATGCCACACCTTGGGCAGACTGGCCGCTATCTCCTTCAGGTCCTCAGCCTTCTTCTTGGCTGCCTTATCAACCTCCTGGTCTCCGCCACAGGCGCCTGCCCCTTCACTCCCACTGCCATCTTCATTTGAGTTCTGGAGCAGGCGCAATCGCTCAAAATCGAGCTCTGCCGTGTCCCCTAGCCGGCCAAAGAGGCGGTTCACCATGGCCAACTGCATGGCCAGGCCACGGCCTTCTTCGAGCGAGGCAGAGAGGCGCACCTGCAGCCCCTTGGCCACGCTCTCCTGCTCGCCAAGCAGCGCCTCCAATTCCCCTGCGTGGGATCGCAACTCGGAACACCTGCGCTGACTCAGCTCAAGGCGACGGGTCTTGTCCGAGACGGCCTCCCTCAACTTCTGATTCTGTACTTCAGATGTCTTCATCCTCTCTTCATACACTCCACGCAGTTCTCGAATGCTTTGAATCTGGCTTTCATATTCCTTACGTAAATCATCATCACTCTTTGAGGAAGCAGTTATGAGTTTGAAATCACATGCATCTGTTTGCTCCGTTTGCTGTGACTCTTCAACACCAGATGAACTTTTTATGTCCGTCTTCTTACTGGCATTTCTCATCTGTAGTCAAGAAAATTTGGGACATACACGAAAAAACCCAAAACTTAGTTATCATTCAGAATAAACAATACGTCTTCATGTTTAACAAAAGTTGCACACACAAAACTTTCTCACTATTAAATAAACTTAATCATAAAACATAATCATTATTCAACAGATATGAGCTAATAATTCATAAAATATACTCCAACCACAGTTGATAAGGATAGAGATGACCTATATTGACCTCCAATTAAATGAAACAACTTTTGCCAAAAAATTGTTTCATTAAAATGGCATTGCCAGCCTTTGGAATAACGGTGCTTTTGGGGGGCATCGGAAGATTCTCAGACTAACGCTGTGCGATCTCCACGGATTCAGTTTGGCAACACCGCTGGCTGGAGAGTGATCTGCACTGCAAAGAGTTTGGAGAGAGACTACGGGCTCCTACACACTTTCTCCTGTCGCTCTTCTGTGATTGGCGAAAAGAGTGGGTGGGTTTCAAGCACGCTCAAGGTCAGCCGCCGTCAGTTCGGAAAAAGGGCATTGGCCAAACTTACATATATACTTACTCATCTTTTGCTCAGATATCCCATATTCATTCAGAGATACACATTAAAATGAAAATCCAAACTTGAAATCTAGGTTTCAAGATGGAACGCCTGCAAGATTTACACCTCCCAGTCATCAATTGCTAAAATTTCTTCAAAAATAGTATATCATTTTTATAGCTATTATTCATGATGATGACGTTGAAGCTTTGCAAGGATTTTCCCATAGTCAATATGAACTATAAAGAACTGATTGCTTAAGAGGCCATAAATGTTAAAATTCTAAATAATTATGTATAATACTTATTTAAAAAAAACTTTTAATAAATAAAAAATAAACTTTGGGGCTAATGAAAGAATTCTTTCGATACTGATGCATTTAAAGGTCAAAATATCAAGGAAACAATGTATGGGGTAAAACAATGAGTGAGACATTAAATATAGCCATCAAATACTCCTTAGCACACCATAATAGCATGGACACAGCCATAGACACCTTTACTTGACACAGAGGAAGCAATGTCATGGTAGTGGGTACACCCAACAAAATACCAACATTGGTCCTCCCATATTCCCTATCTTCTATGCTCGTTCCTTCCTTTCTTTATACAATCAAACTTTTTTCTTATTTATGTGTGAAGGAGTTAATTTTTCATTCGATGTTGGCGTTCCATGAAAAATTCCAAGGTGATATATAAGCAATGATGAGAGTTATCTCTTGCATTGATTGCGGAGAAATTTTTATACTTAGCAAGCGTTTAGCCACCTAAAACACTGTTGTATTGTCATCCCACTTATTTGCATTTTTATCACTAAAACATTCAATAATAACCAAATTCCCTTAAAAAATTTTGCCACTTCTACATCAATGATCACTCAAACTGCTACATAGATATCATTTTAAAATTGCTTACATGTTCTAGCTCCTCTTTGAGTCTTGCGTTCTCGTTGCGCATCTCCTCCAGCTGCGCCTCCACCTCCTCCACCCTCCCCCTCAGCCTCTCTTCCTCCTCTGCGCCTTCTGTCGCTTGGACGCCAATGGAAACACCAGCAACTGGCTCCTCTCCAATCACCTTCCCCACCTTGGAGTAAATACATTTAAAACATTATTATTTCCCGTTACATCCATTTCGTACAATTAATTACCCATGAATATTTGTAAATCTTGAATTAACTACTAAAGGTTTTATGGAAAGTGAGCAGACCACTACGGTATCCAGGTTCTTGGATTCCCACGGCAATTTTAAAAACTTGGATAGCGTTGTGATCTGCGCAGTGGCATGGATAGCAAAAGGTCAGTGGTTAGATTTCCGGTCCAAGGGGAATTTTTTCTCATGGGAATTTGTGTATAATTCACTACCGTTCATGTGGCAGGATTTGAAATACAGCAGACTCCCGATTATCCGGCTTCGGTTTATCCGTGTTGCGGATTATCCATGCAAGATTTTCACCCTCGCTCAATGTTTTCCACAATCTTTATAAAAAAATGAAATCGGACGCAAAATCATCGGAATTACGGCATTAATGCTAGGATATACCGGAATTATTATTTCTCTTAGAATCCCCTTCATAAAACGGAAGCGATCATGCGCTGGCTGCATTCATGGGAGCAGCGTGTTCCTGTTTTCCGAGCCTCGCAGTGAGCGACCGTGCTCCAATATCATGGATACACGTCCCGCAGCAGTTGCAAGTCGAGCAACTTGTGCGAGACGCAACTACGTGGCTTGGTGCCTGACAGTGTAGTTTCCGACGTCGAGCAATGGTTTTGAAGCATTCGTGCAAACCACTTTTCTGTGTCCGTGATCACACTGCCACGGAAGTGTGGTTTTCGAAACCAGGCCTTACAAGGAGCATTAATAATACAAGTGAACCATGTTATCGCTGCTAAAAAGATCGTGAACAGGTGAAGAAAGCTCTCAATGAGTCCGGGAAGCACTCTAAAATAACAGAATAACTGCATAAATAATAATGTATCGTTTGTTTGACATAAATTAAGAACATTGCAAGGCATTTAAGTGAAAGATTGGTTTATAATCTGTGTTTTCCAATTATTTGTGCCGTCTCTCCCCATCATTAGCCCATTAGGATAATCGGAAGTGTGCTGTACATTAAACACTGTAATTGGTATGAACTCGAGGCCTTTTTCTCCTCCCTCGCCGCCTGCCTCACCTCCAGTTCGAGGATCCTGGCCCTGAGCACGTCCACCTCGGCCCTCCGCCCCTCCTCCCCGCTCCTGAGTTCGTCAATCTGCTCGTCGCGCTCCTCCCGCTCCCTGCGCCACAGCCGCTCCTTCTCCTCCCACTCCCCCTCCCTCGTGCGCCACTCCCCCTCCTGCCTCTCCATGTCCTCCTTCACCCTGCGCAGCTGCGCCTCCGCCTCCACCACGCGCCTCTCACTCTCCTCAACCCAAGACTGCAACCACAAAATAAAATACACAATAAAGATATTCATTAAACATACAAGACTTGCAAACAACAGACAATTAAACTTGCTTATATTGAATTTCAGAAGTCCATCGTGATATTTTGTTAGAAGTGGGATTTTGTTATATCCATAATAAAGGATTTTGCCAAAAAAACAACAGGATTGCCGACTAAAATCCTGTAAATCGTCTTTATTTAAAGAAAAGATCCATAACGATTAACCATCGTCCCACTCTTTCCATCTAACACCAATAAAAGGATTTTAAGATCGTAGAACTCTGTGGTCTCACATGAGAACAACTGATTATAAGGTAAAGAATAGTGCTGTGGTAAAGATAACCTCCATTTCTTCATAACAGAAGAAATAATTCCACAAAAGACCAAAAACTAGTTTGTAATACAGGGATTTTGAATCATCCAAACTAGTTTTATGCAAGGAAACAACAATTAGAGATCACAGGAAAGTCCTGGGGACAGAAAACTCACCACGTTATAGGCAGTGTTCCGTCACTTGCGTGATTGTTATAAGTTTCACTCCAGTTCATTTACCCTGTTCACCGATTAACTATATTAAGCATAAAATTCACAGAATCATCAACTGTGCTTCGGTGAGAAAAAAAACTTTAAATTTTTTGGCAAGTGATAACTTTTCTTTAAAAGATACTCTCCAAAATGTAATGCCTGGAAGTTTGTACACAAAGAGATCTACAAATAAAAAAGGGAAAGTAATTGATCCAACAGAAAGCTCAAGAGTATCCAGGAGAGTTCATGTGACTAGGAATAGTATTTATAAACCTTTCACACCTTATAATTCTACAAACGATTATACAATACAATATATTTGTCTGCGTGTGGAGGTGCTTGACGTAAAGAAGACTCACGTGTGCCTCAGCTTCAATGCAGTGGGATGAGTCGGCTTGCGGCATTTCCTGCTCCGTCATCCACCACTCGTCCTTCTCCACGCTCTCCTCCCGACGATCACTACTCTCCCGAGATGCATCGCCCCTCCCTCCTGCCCCTCCCCCTCCTCCTTCCCCACCCCCATCACCACCACCACCACTGCCGCCACCTTCCGAGCCCTCCTGGACGCTCCCCATGGCGCCCATGGCCCTCAAACTGTTTAAGTTATCCACCTGAGTCACATACAAGGGAGATCATACGTATCATCAAATATAAGGGAATTCATTGAAGAGGATTCAAGATACATGGACTAGGTTTATAATTCTCTTCACTAAATTCCATGAATAAGGTCTACCGGAAGATTTGGAGGAAACGATTCACTTCACAAAGTGAAGTAAAAACTCTTTAAGATTTCACAAAAATATTTCAAAATTTATCCCATTTTCAACTGCAAGGCAGTCACTAACGAATGCCTTATTTCTATACTCTGTAGTTGAAGGAGTTTTTGTGGAGAAAAAAATAATTAAGAAAAAAAATTCCAGCAAAATTTAACTGAAATCAATATCAATATCTTAGCAGTAGCTATTTCTACAAAAAATTGAAGAGACAAACATACGCATGATAATACAATGGCAGCCAAAAAGCATAATCATAACACTATTTGCTAAATTACTGAATTCAGAAATATGTACGTGGTAAATCATTCAGGGAAAGGTGAGAAATTACCATGAAGCCAAATGCCAGAACTGAATGAGCTCTACCGTGTAGAGGTTACCCCTTCTAAGTACACAACATTGGGGATGAATGACTGAATGAGGGCAAGAATACATACCCTTTGCATATTTAAGGCTACATAACTTTTCTAAAAACTTGCTACATAACAACATTTGAATGAAAAACCTAGGATATAATGCAATGAGTCTTCTCTGGTGTTTTCCATTCAAACCAGCAATTACCTGGTGGGATATCCGAGTAGCCTTCGAAGATGATTGAAAATATTTCGGATGGTAGTATTACAAATATGGATTAAATTGTATTTTTCGCTTTTACATGCACATATGCCTGTTTTCTTCTAACATCTACAATTACTAATAAAATGTAAAAAGTACTCACGGCTGATAATGAACTTGCCAAACTTGATATACTAGCACTTCGGCTAATAGCCTTCCAATTGAACGGGGACCCAAACTCTTTCCTAAAAAGTACAAGAATGAAATACAAAAATAAATTTAATAATACTAAGAAATATAAATATATAAAAACAGAGGTTCGAATGGAGTTAGACAAACACTTTCATGTAATGCTAAATTTCAAAAAACATAAAAGGCAAATACTTCAGCACAACAAAAATAAGAAGGAATAGTATTTCAGGCTCATAGAGTAAAGGCAGAGCATCAAAGTATGAAAAATGGAAACTCAAAAATGCTAATGTAACTTATTGAGAATAAAACTTTGACAAAGAGCAGTATTACATAATTGCACTCCACATACAGCAAATGCAGTTTTAGTTTCATAGATAGCACAGAATCAAGTTTTTGGCATGTACCAGGGACACTAAGAATATTTTCGAATATAATTATGTAAATAAATCTCTCCAGCAAGCCAACAAGGTGTTAAGCATACATGAATACCAGCAAAATCCTACAGCATGCAATCACTTTTTCCTCCACTCACAATGGCAAAAACTAATCACTTCTTAACATTCCATCCACTATTAAAATAAAATACATATGTTGCCCTCCAAATTGAATTCTAGGGAAGAGCCATAGGTAAACAGCCAAGGTATCCCGGCTTAACTAATCTAAAATTTAAATCAAATATTATTTTGATGGTTATAAGGAAAGGAGCCATGGTTTAACAAGAACCTCATAGGAATACAACCTTTCAATGTTCTAGGTTCACCGTTGTAACCCAACCAGATCAGAATGATCAACTGCAGGAGATGGAATGCAATACACACAAAAAGAGGGTACCTATCGAAAATACATAGATAGGTTCTCTAGCAAACAATTGCTGTCATGCAAAATGCTATATTTATTAAATACATTTCTTCCTCATGAGTTTTGGTCCAAAATAAAAAATTTGCCCCATTCTGCTACCAGCATTTCAGATTCTTTTTTCATCTTAAGGGTTTAAAATTTTAACCAATATAACAAGCATGTTCATTTGCATTGCTTAAAATTTTAGCCTGTTTGATAAGGAGGATAAATTTGAAGCCCTGAAATAGATTGACTTTTCATTTCGGACTTTAACTCAAAAGAGAGACATACTTACATGAGGCTATTAAGAGTTATATTTCTTATACTAACAATTGCAGCCTTCACCCTAAATTGATGAAAAAATACCTCAAGATTTAAATATCTAAAACATTCTCCACTAAGTAGCAACACTCCATCAACTTCCAACCACACTCACTTGAGAGCAAAATTAGGGCAGTATCCATCAAGTGTCAGGAAAAACCTTCAAAAAGGTAGAGACGCCAAGAGCAATCGAGGCTCAATGTAAGGACAAGGAATTGGGGCGACTACACAAACAAATTGAAATCCCTCTGAGGCTCCGAGGACAACAACACCACCAAGGCACTGCGACGCATCAACAGGATCTCTCGGAGCACACAAACACACAGAAACAGTTGCTCCCGGAATCTCATGCACCAATCCACCACAAAGCCACACTGATCCGAAATACGGAGGATAATCCATGGGGAGGAGACTTTGGTAGCTAATCGCCCAAAGAGGCACAAGGCAGGGGAGATGTGGAAGGGGTAGGAGGAGGAGGACGGGGTGTTTGCCACACTCGCAGCGAGGGCGTACCGGCAGAAAGAGAACGTTTCCTTCAGTCCAGGGGTCGGGCGCCCCTCTGGCTATTTGCTTCGCTGCGCTCCCCTCGTCCAGGGGTGCGGTCGTCGCTATCGTCGCGCGTCTCAAGTCCACGGGTGCAAGGCGCACCGCTCACTCCTCGATCGGCCTCCCCCCATGCGAACGAACAATCCTGCTCACCACGGCACACTATCCAACCCTTCCTCTCTCTTTGTGTCTGCTTCTCTTCTCGACGGCGTCTCCTCTCCAACTGCGCGCTCCAACGATGCAGCGGTGAAGGAAGGACACGGGAGCTGGGGGGGGGGATGAATGGGGGGGCGGAGGGAAGAGGGGGTGCTTCTGTTGGCCCCGCTCCCGCAGTGCCCCCTTTGAGCACGAGACGAGCGGACGGAGATACTCATATATCGGATTCGGCGATGCATTCCGTCCGTGGACCACCGCCACTAGATTGTGTTTCGTCTTTTTGCAAAGACTAGTCGTAAGGTGAAAACTGGTTGCTGCAGCCCTCATTTCCGTTCTGAATCAACGACGCGCCGTTGCTTGTCGCTTGTTCGACTGTGTCGCGTACATAGTAACCGTGCGTACCATAGTAACGTAGCGTAACCGGAAATAACGAAGAAAAATTTGGCCCACTCAGTTTTTCACCACCGAATTAGACTCCTAAAGTCACGGTGCGTAAAGAAAATTCAGATGCTCCGATGATATCACAAACTTGCATTTTGCGGACCACCTTCTTAACACCACTAGATTGTGTTTCATCTTCTTGCAACGACCGGCGAAAAACTTGTTGTAGCCCTTATTTCCGTCCTGAATCAACGTTGCGCCGTTGCTTGTCAATTTTTCTACTATGACGCCTACCAGTAACCGGAAAAAAACGAGGAAAAACTTGGCCCACTCAGTTTGTCACCACCGAATTAGATTCCTGAAGTCGCAGACATAGTCAGGTGCTTAAAGAAAATTCCGATGAGGTCACAAACTTTTCAGATAGACGGAAACGATCTAGACCTGAAATTTTTAATAAACAAGTGAGTGACGGAACGTAAGTATACAAAATTAATTTTCGTTGGAAATCTAGTTTCCGAACCATCAAATGAACGTATAACCAGAGTTCTCCGATTAGATCAGAGTGACCGAGCCTATTTCCAAGCAATTGTTTAATGGTAGATTAGGTTTAAGAAGCCATTAGTATAGCGAAGAAACAGTCCTTCATTTTACAAAAAAAGGTCGCCTACTAAGTCGCAATTGTTTTTTTAAGTCTCTTAAAAGGATATTCGTCAGAAAGTTGCTTCATTTAACTTCATCAATGAACAAACAACCCAGATACGCGGGTTCTTCGGTTGCGTTCGAGGTTTCAATAAAATTTCTCGCAGGGAAAACCGTAATTCAATATTTTTTACAAGGCGTCCACAGTGTAAAAAATTAAAAATTTACTGAGATGTCCGGGTTTTCCTAGGGAATTCCTTTGTTTCCCAAGATGATATCCAGTCCTAAACATAAGAATTCCTGGCGTAATATCGCTCATGGGTGTAAATTACAGACCACAGGAATAATTTTCAAGTCACTGTAATGGTGTGCTTAACAGCAGATAGACATCTGTTTACACATACAAGTGACCCTAATCCCACGAGGTTAAATAAACCATCAGCATGCATAAAAGTCCATCTCACATATTAACACAATAGGAATAAAAAACAGCACAGGCATTATCCCACTAACCTGATCTTTACAAATGATGCCATGGAGGACAATCTACACTCTGAAAAATGTCAACTTTAAATTTTCTCAGTATTACAATGGATTTAACACCAAACTGCAGAGAGATCTATAGCTGGAATACAGTACACAAACAGTTCTGCAAACTAGTTTTCAAATATGAGCTGTAAGAATGCGAATAAATGAATAACATCTAATAATTAACTATCTTCACAGATTTCCATTCCTGACGAAATTAGAGCAAAAAGTTTAATTCAAGTTATCTTTTGGTTCGCTTAGGGTGCTCTCTGGATGTGTCATGAGGAATGAACGTATTGGGTCGGTTTCCGTCGGACGCAATATGCGTTAAACACATACACATTCTTCCAGGACGCTGTCGCCAAATTCCCTGGGTTTTCCCCGAGTTTTTCCAGAAGACCGTATTCCCCTGAGTACCCCAAGTTTTCTTATTTTTCCAGGTAAACGGACACCCAGTTAAATTGCATATTTTTTTAAGTCTAACAGGGCGATTTAATGAAAGAGATAACCAATGACGTTAATTTTCTTTTCCACTAATCGCTGCATTATTTGCGTACTTTGACAAGCTACAACTACTGATACATCCTTTCCCTTCGGGATGTGAGTGACGAAACGTAAGTAGAAAAAAATAATTTTCGACGGAAATGTAGTTTCCGAACCATCAAATGAACGTATATAATCTGAGTTTCCCGATCAGGTCAGACTGACCGAGGCTATTTCCAAGTAAATTGTTTAATGACAGATAAGGTTTAAGTAGCCATTAGTACACATTATTATTACGACACCTTATCGTGGAGGAAAGGCATGTTCGTTCCAATGACCCCTGGAGCTGGACTGACGGGAGTAAGTCTCACTTACTGATAGAGTAAAGAGAATAGAACCTTTGGAGGGCCACTGCCCACATGAATGTTTCTACTACCCCACCTGAATGGACCCGTAACTGTGGAATACCTTCAATCCTTGCAAAAGCTATGAAAAAGCGCCTGAATAGGTGAGTGTAGACCTAGCAGCAAGTCGAACTTAATGAGCAATCAACGATCAAGTTTCCATTTTTTATCGCCAACCCTGTTCGCACCTCCGGCTCCACCGATCCATCCATCCCCATTGACTATGCAAGTAATGCTACGCCACGGAGTCCGGCTAAAGTTTGACATGCATTCCAAAAGAAGAGAGACTGGGGCAGATCCACTGCCGAGAGAGAGAGAGTGACCCCCTTCCAAAAAAAGGCGTGTGATGTTTTGGAAGAGGAGGTGTCTGTCTCTAGAGGGGAGGGGGCGAAGGGCGCATAGAGGTAACCTCTATGGAAGGGCGGCGTGAAAACAAAAGAGGGGGAATCCGCGTGAGACGATCCACAACAACAAGCGTTGCCGCCGTCACCAAGTGCCGCCTGCCGTGCGCAGTGAATAGGGTGTTCTCCTATTATTTTTTTATCGCCTAAATCAAAAGATTATACTCCTATATTATTATTTTTATTATTATTATTACATAAATTGTTACAAGTCGACCATAATGTCGGGTGGTAACATAAAATCAGGAAGTACATAACACAAAGAAACAGAACCAGAATACATATCCATGATAAAAATAATACCCTAATTCTAATCTCATACAACTAAGAATTTAACATTATCCCAATAAAACAATTTAAAAACAATCCATTAAATACATTAATTCTAATATAATACAATTAAAAAATGAGCATTGGCCCAACTTCAAACTCTCTTTTTGAACCATAATGTACTTAATCAATAGGCAAGAGCTTCACACTTCTCCCTAAAAATTTTGGCATTTGAAGGGAAGATCTTAAAAATCACTTCAGGTAGGTCATTCCACTCTTTTATTCCTCTATGTAGGAAGGATTTTCTCAAAATGTCTGTTTTATGTTTTTTCAATTGAATTTTAAATTTATGGTCTTTCCTTCCTATGTAGCAGGGTGAGCTCAGCTTTAGACCTAATTATTTCCAACCCTGCTCTTTTGTGAATGCTTTGTATACCCCGCATAGCCTATTAATGGTTCTTCTCACTTTTAGAGGTTTCCATCCTAAGCTCCCTAGCATTGCTGATACACTTTCCCCTCTTCCATGTTTCCCTAGAGTGTACCTGGCTGCCTTTCGCTGAACCCTTTCAAGCTTAGAAGATTCATTGTTATAGAAGGGATCCTACACAGAAGTTGCATATTCAAGTACAGGACGAACCATGGTCATGTAAGCCATTTCTTTAGTTTCTCTTTTGCTCTCTTTTATATTCCGCATGACCCAATGCAGGGTTTTAAATGATCTCCCTACCACCTGATCAATATGCACTCCCCAATCAAGATTAGATGTGAAATTAACCCCAAAGTATTTTAAGTCCCTAACTTTGGAAATATTTTCCCCGAGCAAGCTGTATGACCGATTCTCCGTGTTTCTCCTTCTCGTGAATGTAATTTGCTTGCATTTTCCCGTATTCACATCCATTTTGTTGGAGGTTATCCATGAAGATATTTTATTCAGGTCATTTTGAAGGATACACGGGTCTTCCTTAGCTTTGATCCTTGGGTAGATTATGCAATCATCTGCGAAAAGTCGTATAATGGAGTCAACTTCCACATGGATGTCATTAATATAAATTAGAAACAAAAGCGGACCTAATACGCTTCCTTGCGGGACCCCTGATGTTACCGCTATCTCCATAGAATAACCTTCACCTACTCTTACCCTCTGAGATCTACCTTTCAAAAATTCCTTAATCCATACTTTAATCCTATCATCTATCTGTAGCATACTAATTTTCTCTATCAATTGAACGTGTGGCACTGTATCAAAAGCTTTTTTGAAGTCAATGATCACCGCATCAATTTCACTGCCTTGATCCAGGACTTCAGCAATGTCTTGCGATAACCCTAGTAACTGGGTCTCACAAGAAAAGCCCTTCCTGAACCCGTGTTGGTACTTGAATAGCCAATCATTTGTGGCCCAAAATTCGCGCAAGTACCTAGCGATAACTTTTTCAATTAATTTACACACTACTGACGTTAGGCTTACTGGTCTATAATTATCTACTTTAGTTTCATCACCCCCCTTAAAAATGGGTATGACGGTTGCCATTTTCCATTCGGAAGGTAAGTCCCTATTATTTAGTGTGACTAAAACAAGTCTTCTAATGTAAGGAACTATTGCTTCATCCCCTAATTTCAATGCATCCATGGACACATTATCAGGACCCATTGATTTATTTCTCTGCTGTTTCCGTATTAGTTTTAAAATTTCATTATCTGTCACGCTAATATAGTCGAATTTATTTTGTCCACGGCTAGATAATAATAATGAGGGTTCGGTGTTAGAGTTTAAATCAAAATTACCATCCCTATCCTTATAGCTCCTAGCGTACCACTTATTTAGTTCGTTTGCTTTGTCTTTGTCACTTAAAATAACTTTCCCACCTTCACTCACGATCATAGATATGTCGTTATTAATATATTTTTTCCTTCTAATATATTTGAAAAATTTATTAGTATTCTTCTGGCTTAGCATATTCACCAGATAGCTCTCCCGGGTTTCCTTTTTTCAATATTAAATCTTTTAATTATATTTTTATAAGTTTCAAGGTTTTTAGGGCTTAAATTTCTTTGTTTATACACACGCCTTGCCTTCCTTTTCAGTCTTCTTATATTTACATTAGCTGACCCGGCGAACTTCGTACCGCCTAACAATCAATAAACTTACAGTTTACTTACACCATTTATAAATCTAGAGCGGCTGTATCGTTTTTAATCATGTTTAATTTATTATAATAAAATAAGGATACAAATTATATAAAAATACGTAAATGAGTACCAAAATTGCTTGTCAGAAAGACATTTTCTTTATTGAATCTTCATAGTGTGAATCGGAGCACGTTTACGCGGATTTTTTTCAACAAATTTTCTTACGTTTTAGCTTAAGAAATTTTGGGCATTGTGGTTTAATAAAGCAGTTCATGGAATAAAAATTATACGCATTCAGTTGTTGGCTATTTGCGTTATTAGCTGTAAAAAAATGCTTTTAGGTCCAAGTCTATTGCATACACTTGGCCCATTCAGGGGGCAGGTTGACACGACCCCAGACCGACGCTTGACTGATACTCAAAATCATGCAAGGAAAGACCCTATGAAGCTGCATTCGCATTAAATGACTTAAGGCGCGCCAGTTTTAGTATCTCTGTTTGGAAAAAATGCACTGCGTAAACGTACTGCATGCGTAAACGCACCACGGTGAGCCCTACACATTCGGGTTTAATGTCTTGCGTAAAGCACCTTCTGAGAAACAACAGTTTTTGTTTTGTTATCAGGCGCAAGATGAAGCGGATGAAGCTAAATAAATATAGCGAAGCAAAGCAGTGACGCAGCGAAGGGAGGTTTTGGGGGATAAACCCCCCCCCCCCCCAAGAGCTTAGAGAATTTTTTTATGAAAGATTTTGTTATTAATATTAGGGGGACGGATGACTAACAAACAAAACATATTTAACTATTCACACAGCCACAAAACCCACTATTTTGAACCATTTATCTTAAAAAATGTCTGGGGGAAGTGCCTCCACACTTCCCGCTTACCTTAGCGAGTTTTCTATACCCTACAGACCCGTGGTATTAGCTGCGCCCAAAACCCCCTATCCTAGCTACGCACTTGAAGCGAAGAAAGAAATAGAGAGGATGCAGAAAGGTTTCTCGGGTTTTCCACCGGTTGATGTCGTCCATGTCTCCCGACGTTTCGATCTGCGACTTGCTGATCATCCTCAGGGGATCTTCCGAATTTCGGAAGATCCCCTGAGGATGATCAGCAAGTCGCAGATCGAAACGTCGGGAGACATGGACGACATCAACCGGTGGAAAACCCGAGAAACCTTTCTGCAACTGATACGCCGGGAAAATCTAAGATCATAAATAGAGAGGATGGTTTATCGACTCGTGAACATAGCACGCTAAATTGACCATGAGAAAATCATGGGTTTTCATTAGCACATGAGCACAAACAACACAAAAACTGAAAGAATGACCTTGCGATTTTTTAATCGTTATCACGAATGCAACACGAATTGTAAATTGAATACGTTTAAGCTCAAAAGGGCATATGAGTTGAGATCATGGAATCTACGGAATGAGGACTTCCTAACCTTTGAATTTTCCTTTGAGTAAAGTTGCGTGAATCACATTCATCACCAATTTTTTTAATGATCAAACACGTTCCGTTGGATAGTTATGGTTGGTTTAGGCTTCGAAAGATCATGAGCACAGAAACTACATTTCTCTGTAAATCGTGCCTTGGTAAGCCAGGTACGTCCAAGGACTTAAAATATTCAGATAGATAGTTGGTGATTTCGTCTTCGTTTGTTACACATTTAAAAGATTCGAATCCATGCAGAGTACGAACTTTTTGAATTTACCTCGTTTTAGTCATCCACATCTTCGTTCTTGCTCTCTAAATCAACCATCTTTGATTCTTTTGGTGATCAATCATATTCTGGAACTCTTTGTTGATGAGCTCACTGAAACTAATTTGCAATCAAGGAAATGAGTTAAAACTACTCGATTCCTCGACAGGAACACGGAAATTACAGTTTGTCAACAATTGCTTGGAGATTTGTTTACAAACACGGTAGTGAAGTGTCAACTCGAGCTGGGCCACGGCTGGGCTTATGCCTTGTCTACACTACACACTTAACTTAAGTGACTTCACTTAAATATAATCTTAAATGTGGTGCGGTAGCTACACTTGAGCTTTAAGTCGACTTCAGCACCGTGATTGTCTATATCGGGAAACAGTTATGTTGACAGATGAAGGTCTAGGAGAGCAATTAGTGATTCTTCGATCTAAAGCGACTGTTATTTGAAATAAACTTCCAAACTCCGTGAATTAACCATTTTGGATTCAGAAGGTTAAAAGGAAAGACCGATTTCAGTTCCTGAGGGAACGCTATCTGGCGAGAGGTGATGGAGCCAGAGGAATTTAGAATTACTAAGCGTGACTTCGTGGAATGACATATTCATAACGTAAACAAAAACACTTATTGCTAGTCAAATTCCACTGCTTTATTAAAACCATTGATGTTAAATTTCAACCATTAATTCCTCCCACGTCCAATGAAATCGCCACATCTTATCTCCCTCGGCATCCCTAGGACTAACATTAAAGCCCTATGCAATAGTTTCAATAATAGTGTGTGGGAAGTTACTGAGTGCATTCGTTTACGTTATTTTCGATTATGACACCATGGAAAATAAACTGTTTTACCGGATCCACTGCCGTCGTCTCATTGTCAGTCTTAAAATTCCTTAAAACGTTTCTAAGTTTTATAAATCGAGTTTCACCGTGAGCAACAGGCATAGCAATTAGTTTTCACGGAAATAAAACCAACAATAAGATGAGAAACACCACAAAATAAATTCGTCGAATTAATAACCCCAACACTAGAAATTTACTAACGAAATAGAACGCTCAATAACCACATCATACAATACAGCACAACTTAGAACATAATCAACGGGTTGATGTGAGATGGGTATTATGTGCCATTTACAACACATGAAGAGCTTCAACCGTGCGGAAACAGTTGCCTACGCAATTTAAGTTGGGTTCTAAGATGACTTAAGTGGAGGTGTACTTAAATGAAGCTGGTGACACCTACACTACCAACTTAAATACAGAGCCAACTTAAGTAGTCACTTAAGTTACTAGTGTAGACCCGGCATTACAATCAGCTCGAATTAAATTTTAAAAATGTAATTTCAATTTAATTAATATTTTGAATATATTTAGTAATTAAAATGTTATATTGTTACTAAATTCAGTTATTAAAGTGGTAAAAACAAAATAAATTATTTAATTTGTAGTTTTGACCGACTTATCAATTGTTGTGTTACTATAACTCCTAAAAGCATGTCCATAGGAAAGAGATGAATTTTTTTTGTGAAATTATCCTTTTTTTAATGGCCTATATGTTAACCCCGCCCGAGACGAATCCAAAGAACCAAATCTCATTAAAATCGGTGCAGCCGTTCTTGAGTTATAAGTGTTCTAACTAACACGATTTTCGACTTTCTTTTATATATATAAGATTATAATACTCTGGATCGCTGTTATGTTTGAGCCTTCTCCTAGGAACGAATTTTTCTATACACTTGAGCAAAATATTCTTAAACGAATCCCAAATTTCATCCAAAGTAGCACCTTGACCCGCCCATTTTAGAAAATATTCTCTTAGCATGTTTTTAAAACCCGTCACATTTCCTTTCTTATAGTTCCAGATGAATTTTTCCACTTTTTTCTTTGACTTAGTGGGTGACAATTCTAGCTCAATAGAAACCGCCGAGTGATCACTTATACCCGGTATTATCTCAAAGCTTTGAACACCCTTAAATGGCCTTATAAGGAACACATCTAATATTTTACTTCCTCTCGTTGGTCCCTTCACAAGCTGCTCGAATCCCTCTTCATAAACTAGTCTATTTACAAGTTTTTGAACCTTGCCATTGCCTTTAGCATTTCCATCCCAGTTGGCATTTGGCAGATTAAGATCCCCTGCTATGAGGATTTGTTTGTTCGGTTTTTCGGCGCACGCATCCGCCAAAGCCTCTAGTATACTCATATCCTCATCCGGTTTTCTGTAAAGTCCAATTAAATTTAAGGTTTTTCCTTTTTCCTTCGTGTATATATTTACACTCAGCATTTCAAAATCTGCCCTTACCCATTCTAGGCTACTCAATAAGTTTGACTTGACGCAAATGAATACCCCCCCTCCCCTGTCAGTCCTGTCCCTCCTGTATACATTGAACTTATCTGGAAATATTTCTTTCGAGTTGATATCTTCTTTAAGCCACGACTCAGTACCTACTACACTATACATACTAGATACTCCTGGAGTACGTATTTCACGCTTTTAGATTTTTTTAATAACTACATCTATTTTTCGCGATTAAATGAAAAGTGAAAATTTTCAAGCGCGAAAACGTGACGGCTAAGTATGAATGCTGGGAAAACCCCGTGTGACGTCGTTCTGGCTCCCGCTGCCGCAAGTGAGGTGACCTTGGGACGAGGCTTTGATCGCTGATACGATGCAGGATGCTAGCAGGTAGTAGAGTACCCTGCTAGCAGATAGCGCTTGGCTTAAATAAGGATTATTAATACCCTATCAAACGAAGGATACTTTCCGACCATAGGCAGTTTTAATAGGTGATTATTAAGACATTCCCTGAGCTCTGTGCCTCATGCATGCATTGGTAATCTCAGACGATGTAAAACTCCTGACTACTCGTATAGAAACTAGGTCCCTATGACGTCACGTGGAGTGGTATCCATGGGCGCCAATCTGGCCTTTTTCAAATACAGTTAAAATTGATCATTATCATTCGTCTAAACTGGGATTTACATAAGAAATCTATTTGTATATTATGAATACACTAATGGTGGGTAACAAATCGCAATCAATGCCTTTCGTTTTCTTTGATGAAGGAAACCTCCATGTTACACTGGAGGGCAGTGGACGCGGATCTAGACGTCTTAGGGAGGTCACCTAGCCCTTTCCTTCTGTTCCTTCCCTCCCCAATACACTGCTATACAGACGATCTTCACAATACCTACCTGAATCCCAAAAACCACCACAGCGAAATAGGTACGGTTGCAATCCAATCCACTAGCAGCGTCACCTTGCCATCCAGGAGCACTTACTAATTTCTTGCCAACGAATCATATCATCTGGGCATCTAATTTATTGCAACCGAGGGAAGCCTACAACCGATCTCTCTCTTTCCAGGACAACGTTTCCAAGAGAGAGCGATTCCCACGTCCGAGTAAATAATCCATTCATCCACGAATTTCTTCAGAGTGGAAACACATAAGTCTTTTAAATCAAATTTCCGACGACGGACGCGCCGAAAGTCACCAGCGCCGGAGCGTGGAGCCAAACAGAAGAAACAGCGAAGCTGGTCGAACTAGTGTAAACACACGATAAGAACGCATGAAGAGTCAACGAGAGTGAGTGACGATAGCACACTATGCATGTATGACGAGTGATTCAAATTTGGACAAATACGTGACATAACGATTCAGCCTGCACCAGAAGCCCACACTCATTATGGAAAAAATCTACTCCTTATGTGGAGGCATCCCACCCCCTCAAACGGTCGCATTTTGTTTTTTATCGGAGACGGACAACTTGCTTGAAACTTACGCCACCATCTTGAAATTTCAGTCATTTTCCAACACTTGCCTGTTTTTCAAGTCATCGTCACTGGTCAACAATACTAAGATTGACTTGACGCAGCTCAGCTCAATTCTCCTATCAGCCAATCTTTTCACCCCTACGTATTTCTTCTCTTTCACGTCCTTCTTTATCTGTTACATATATTTTGTTCGGGGTCTTCCTTATCCTCTTTCCTGCTATCAACTTGACACTCGACGATTGTCTTCATCAAGCATCATGTCTCAAGATGTGGCCTATAAGGTTGTTCCTTCTTCTTCCGCCAGTTTTTGACGAGTCTTGACGGAGATATTCGTGGAAAAGGAAGTGGCAATGGCTGCAACTTCGCAGCCCAATAATACTCGTGTTATTGAGGATGCAAGGTCGGAATCCATGCATGCAAGAGCACAGATGTTTCGTGGCGCAATTTTTGAGCCAACTTTTATGTTACCATTTTGAATACAAATATCTAGCCAAGAGTTCGCCACAATAAGCTGTTCAAACCTTTTAGAGCCACCTACTTGGAGTGGCACACGCGAGAAACGCCATGGGTATCTAAATAAAATGTAACGTCTTCATGAAAACATTTCTGTTATGTCATATTATGGTTCATCAACGCGCCGTTTTAAAAACTTCACTCCAATAATATTAATCTTTATCCGTATAATTAATCCTGTTTTTTATTCAAGAGTTTAGTTGTAGCATAAATATTAATTTGAACGATTAACTTGCTCAAAGCCGATATTTCGGCTCGTGGCGCCTTTCGGCAGAGAAGCTAAGGCCTATACAAGGTATATGGGCCCGCGGCACTAAGAGGGTTAATGTATTGGCTATCAATGAATTCGTGGGTGTGGGGTGGGTTGATGCGCGTCCAGCAAAGAGGAGGAAGAGAGGAGACAGCGGGGGAGGAATAGATTAGGGCTCCCAAAACACTCTCCCCGAGGAAGGACACTCTTTCGTGCTAGACGACCACTCTGCCTCCCCTTTCCCTCTCCCAACGCCAATCCAGAGCCGCCCTATCTATTTCCTTCCAGCCAGCGAGGCTGCCTCCTCAACACCACAGACAAATCTAACGCATTCGAATCCCCCACTGAGGAGTACACGTCCCTGACTCTCAACTTGTCTATCTCCAGTTCACCATAAGATTCGCATTTTGCCTATATTCTCATTCGATCACGTCGATTGTCGTTATTTTTTAGAAGTTTTTAGTTTAAGATGAAGACACCCGAGCATGTGTAACGCATTGCTCGTTTCTTCATAATTTTTTTATTAAAGTTGGTAAACTTAGCCATAGCTTTTTTGAAACCTTCATCTTCTGACATAAATCGTCGATATCATGGTCGTGATTCAGGTAATAAAAAAATTCTAAGGAAAAACAAAGTGTAAGTTATTCGTTCAATATGTTCATCAAATTCCACAAAGCATCGCCGGAAATCACCAACTTTACAGTAGGATCAAAATTTTTCAGAGAGAAGACATAATATCAATACTGATACGCGATTCTACGAAATAATATTATGAACTTTTTCTTAGGCTGTAATGATCAGATCAGATTATGTAAAGTGGAAACTAAACCAGTCGCTATATTACATTGTGTATTTAAGTATTTACCATGAAATTTTGCAGATAAATTACTTAATTACGCAACAAAAACTAACAAGAAGACGTTTCAACAATTAATTACATGAGATTTTATGGATTATGCTTGACCTAGTTTATTCGTCGAAATATTTCAATTTTCAGCAAGGGATCAAAGAGTTCCTTGCTAAAATGAGTCCCTGGATCCTAAAATGAGTCACTCCCCCGCAGTTTCATTTAAATATTAATATAATTCTACGCTTATGCTTCGCTTTGCCACAGGTAGTTTCGATTTTCCCGTCCCCAAGATAGGTTAATTAACGCAGCAGTTCTCCCTACCCTCTTTCCCAGCAATTTGCCACTTCCAAGATTCCAAAATCGCCTGATCCTTCCCTTCTACAACCCCCATTTCGCAAAGCATTCCAGGGACATAAACTGTGCGAGTCTCCTGGACGCGAAGCAAGCCACCTCTAAATGAACCATCTCCAATGACATTGCACCTGTCTCGCATTGAGTCCCACAAAAGCGAAGTGCTCTAGAATTGGTCGTGCTGACGTTTCATCCGTCCCTCCGTCTGTTCGGCTCTCCTCGACGTTTTTACCCTTACACTCCGTAAGATGTTTATATAACTTATAGCTTTGCAAAAACAGTACACTACGTTCCTCATTAGGGCATTCAATATGGATTGCAAAATTACAATTCAAAAGTATTTAAAAAGATCAACAAAATATGTATCAAAAAACGAAGTAAATACTCCGCGGAGTAACATAATAGAACATAGAATGCTTCGGATGTTCCGGGACAGGGAACTGCTCTGAAAGATGATTCATATCGTGCAAGACATTGTATCGTTGTCACAATTCTCTAAAAAAAAAGGTCAGATCAGATTCCGTTTTCTAGACACGAATAGATTCAATCACTGAACCAAGCGTTCATAAAATTCTGCATTCAACACGGTAACAAAACATTAGAGTTACGTACGTATTTTTAACAAATGATTATAGTCTCTCGGCAACTGAGGAGAATTAGCACCTCGGTAACCAACAGAGCAAAAAATGCGCAACGGCCTATTTTTGCAACAGGTTGATCACTGCCATTCCCGAAATCTTACTCACGGAATAAATTGGGAAAGATTTACAAACTGAGACAAACACTTGGGTCATCAAATGAATACGAGGAAATTTCTCGGTCGCACTAATTTAAACGCTTCCCAGAGTCGAGAGCAAAGAGGATGATGGGCGAGAGGGGAAGGAAGGGAGGAGGGGGATGAAGGTTGGGGCGGGGGGGAAGGGAGGGAGGGGGTAGGGAGATGGGGGATGCAAAAATGAAGCTGCGAAAATGAAGAGGTTGCTAGGAAGTAGAAGAGGACCAGTAGCTACCTCAGCCCATCGAAGATTCGTGGAAGGAAAAAGAAGAAACCAACCGTGGAATGGAACCGCCCTTGCACCTCAGAAACATAACATATACCTACCAAACGTCTCCATCCCAAGCACTGCTGGCCAGGGGCGCAGATAGGAATTAAGGTTGGGGGGGGGGGTTTAGGTGCAACTAATACCGGGGTGTGTGGGGGTATGGAAGATCCACCAGGATAAGCGGTAGGTGCGAGATTAATAAATTGCGGAATTTTAAGATAAATGGTTCAAAATTGTGAGTTTTACGGCTTTCTTAGGGGTACTTCATTAATCCTTACACTATTCTATTAATAATATCAATCCAATTAAGTTGAATGGATTAAACATATAAATTTCTCTGAGCTCTGGGGGGGGTTTATCCCCCAAAACCCCCCCTCGCTGCGCCACTGCTGATAGCTAGTTGCATCAATACTCGCATCCACGAGCCAGACACATAAGAGCAGTTTCCACACCATTCTGACCCGTATTCTAACCTCACTTGCCTTCCAATCACAAATAAATAACGACGGTTCACGCTTTCAGGGGATCACTATAAATCAACAGCGAGTAAACGTACGGTATAGATGCTGGTGGTGGATACTTAGCCATAACGCACACGACTTGCGCGCATAAGCTTAGATTGATTGAATAATTGAGAATGGATATCTTTAAGAACATAATATTAGAGCCGCACTATATTTTCCAGGTCCGATAGAAGCGATAAATTAAAAAAGAGACGTTTTGCCGAATGGATAGATATGGGCATTCGTTTTTCCCCCGAACAATAAAGGACTTTAATAAATGCTAATCCTAATTTCCTTATAGTACTTCCTTTTTATGTGAGAATGGCTGGTGTCTTAAAACCCCCTGCCACACGCCTTTTAGGCGGCTTGCGGGATATTCCGTAGAAGTAGATGTAGACTCGAAGCATCCCAACTCAACCGCCGAGCTTCCTTTAATTTCTGAAGACGATGGGCTCAAGGGTGCGGAGAGAAGCGGCGAATGCGCTGAAAACGCTGACCCAGATAGATCCGCTTGAAAGCAGGGAGGGAGAGGGAGGAGGCGAGATTAATTTCACGTCGTGCGACAGGTATAGTGGAGCGCCAACAGCGCCCAAATAGTGTCGTGGTGCGACATCAAGGCTGCGCTTCATCGTCATTCTCAAAAGAGCGAATTAATGCGGAAGAGAGAGAGGGGTTGGGACGCAGGAAGCAGGGGGTTGAGCAAGAGACCACACTTGCGGATCACGAGGAGCAGAAGACGGTGGAGCAGAGAGATTTAAGATGTCCGCCTTCTTTGGGACTAGCACGGACAATAAAGGCTCTTTTACACGGGGCACGTCATTGCGCAATCTGACGTGAGTACGAAGGCGCAGTCAAAATTGCGTCGTGTAAAGCGGTGAGTTGGTAGAACGCATGCGAGAATGCACGAAAGTGAGACGGAAAAATAGCCCCTGCTCTAATTATGAGCTCGCATTCTCGCAATGTCAACGAATGTTTTCAACGCTAACCTTCGCAATGACGTGCCCAATGTAAAATGGCCTTAACAGTTTCGAAAAATGAAATTATTCGCTGTTCTCTAAAGGACAAATGATTGCATGTTTCCTCATTTTCCATTTATGTGAAGTACGTATGACTGTCCCCTAACAATAGGTTTTATACAAAACCTGCATATTAACTTCACAAATGGTAAATACTAGCAGGTAAAAAAGTTTAGCTTCTGACGAAAGTTTCTGTGTGTCTGTGTTGTAAGTATCGATGCATGCCAAGCTCACACCGCCTCCAATCCTGCCATAGTAACTTTTCCTTCCTCGATCCCGATAAACCACACACGCAGAGTAGGTACCCCTTTTATAATGAATGTTAGAAGAAGAAAAGACTCACCCCCTGCCAAACACGCAGGGGGTTGCTCGCAGAGTATTTCGTGGCCATAGGAGAGTAGCGATGGGCCGCTAAGTACGATTGATTGGGAGAGAGATGTAGGCAAGCGGGAAAACATCCTTGGGGAGGAGATAGTAAATGGATAGGTAGAGATGTGAGGTTGTCCACGGAGAGACGACACAGGCGCGAGTTGGCGCTCATGGGGAGAGAGAGGGAGAGAGGGAGAGAGAGAGGGACGGCTGTTGATGAGCGCGAAGGAAATCCACGATGGTGAATGATTTACAGGCGTCAAATGGAGAAATGTCGAAAACGGCGTTGATGGAAAACATGGCTGTCACGCGAAGATGCAAGGGTGACCGACAATTGGAATGCAAGGACCAGACATCGAGGCTGATGGTAAGAATGAATGTCTTGTCCTGTTAATTGTTTAACCTTTGTTTGTTTTATGTGGGGGTAATGAGTGGTACATAGTGACAGAAAATGACATGTAATAATGCGAGGCTTCCGTAGACGTCCACGCTTATTTATTCTAACAGTATAGCTAGTTTTCGACGCTTTCTAAATTTTTATGAATAAAAATTACAACATCATAGAATAAAATAACTTTATTTTAAATAGCACGACCCGGGTTTCAGCATCTACTGCTACCATCAGGTGATCTATTCTGATACAGCATCTAATGTTATCCAGATGATAGCATTAGATGCTGAAACCCGGATCGTGCTATTTAAAATAAGGTGTGGAATAAAACAAAGTTATTTTATTTTATTCTATAATGAAGCAATTCCACAAAGTAACGCCTGAGACCGTGTCTTATATTAAAAATTACTACTTCCATTCCTTTCTATATGAGACGAAATTAATTATAAAAAAATATGTGGAATAACCCATAGAGAATACAAAAAATAATATTATACATAAATAAAAAATTAAGAGATGTCACAAGCATGGTTCACATAATACCGATAGATTTTCGGTGAGTACGGACTGTGATTTCTCCAACAGCAGTTTTGACTTCTCGTCCGCGGTTCTGAGGCAATGAGAGAGAGTAACTGCGTGGTCTAGTGGCTGTGGCGCAGCCGTTGCCTAGAGACGGCGCGGCGAGGAGCAAGTCCCTCTGCCACGTGAGAGGGGTCACCGAACTGCACGCGTTGGCCGCGAGTTTCCCAAGCGAGCCCTTGATTTAGCACAGCCGGCAGTTTTCCATAAACTCACTGCAATCCTCGAGAAATCAACGACCTCTGTCATTAAAAGGAGAAACAAAACAATAGAAAGTAGGCCATGGAAATTTTTCCATTCCTCTCAAATTAATCTTCGGATTAGCAGATGGGAAATTTAAGGTAATAACGACATCCCTTCGCGGATTCATACACCGTAACTCGAACAAAAGCAAAGTATTACTGAGAATACAAATACCATTAATTAGCGAAGGCGAAATCTTATTTCAAAGCTGCATAGCATAGCATACCAAGTCCGTGCCTCTTGTCGCGTCACTTTCCGAATTGTGACAACTAACTGCAAGAATTATAAATCATGAAAACCTATAAAACCCAAAGAAATGTAAGAATTAGAGATGGACGGATCCAGGATTTTCTTCGAATCCGGATTCGGATCGGATCCTTAATTTTCGGAGCCGGATCTTTCGGATCGGATATTTTCGGATCCCAATGCATTTTCAACTTCCTGCTATTGAACGAAGTAATAGGGTGGTTTTCTATCATTGTTTTATAGCCTAAATCGAAAATTTTTACTCCTGGAGTACGCATTTCACGCTTTTAGATTTTTTTAATAACTACACCTATTTTTCGCGATTACATGAAAAGTGAAAATTTTCAAGCGCGAAAACGTGACGGCTAAGTATGAATGCTGGGAAAACCCCGTGTGACGTCGTTCTGGTTCCCGCTGCCGCAAGTGAGGTGACCTTGGGACGAGGCTTTGATCGCTGATACGATGCAGGATGCTAGCAGGTAGTAGAGTACCCTGCTAGCAGATAGCGCTTGGCTTAAATAAGGATTATTAATACCCTATCAAACAAAGGAAACTTTCCGACCTTTGGCAGTTTTAATAGGTGATTATTAAGAGACGTTTCCCTGAAGTCTGTGCCTCGTGCATGCATTGGTAATCTCAGACGATGTAAAACTCCTATCTAGTCGCATAGAAACTAGGTCCCTGTGACTTCACGCGGAGTGGCATCGCATGGGCGCCAATCTGGCCTTTTTCAAATGAGGATAAACTTGACCATTGCCATTCGTCTTAACTGGGATTTCTAAAACCAAATAATTTGTATATTATGAATACACTAATGGTGGGTAACGAATCGCAATCAATGCCTTTCGCTTTCTTTGATGAAGGAAACTACCCTATTGTGACAACTGCAAGTAATATAAGTCATGAAAACCTAGAAAACCCAAAGATATTTAAGAATCACAGCTTGATGCTAATTTTTAGCAATTAAAAATATCAAAAACGTTCTCTGATAATAATTGAACAACATCTGCAACTTGGAGCGGACCAGCAGTTCTGCAAGGCACGGAAAAAGCAGAGAGGCGGGACGAGTTAACCTCTCATCAAATTTACCATTCATTCTTTGACATTCCACGCCAAGCACCAAAACTCCGAAAATTCTTCAAGCATACTTTACATCCCGAAAACCTACGAATTGTATCGTTGGCCAGGGTGGGAATAGGGAGTTTCGTCAGAAGATCCCCACTAAAGTATAATACCTACGTAAGCTACTTGTTGGGATGCGGTTTTTGAAATTACACAGAGTATTTTTGCTTTTAAGAGGTTTTATTAATGTTGTTGTTTAATAATTTTTAAATTAATAATTATTGTTCCATAATTCAAGTTAAATAACCTTTTATTTAATTCCTTCAATATATTTTTAAAACTTTTCAAATCCTGGCGCCCTCTGAAATCTGCCACCCGGGGCACGTCCAACTCCTGCCCTGCCTTACTAAAAAAATCATTGGTTTCGAACATCAGAGGTTTGCGTTGTTTACAACAGATCCATCAATTTAAGTGGTATAAGCAATTTGTTTTCGAAAAACAGTTAATACTAGATCTGGCCTTCCAAAATTGAAAGTTACTCGAACGAAAACTACTAGAATACCAAGCGCTCAAAGTTGGGCCACTTGATTTTACAAGCAAAAAACGCGTACTTACGAGGGTGGTTTGATGAGTCCGTGACTTTTAGAATAAAATATATACATTTTTTCGGCAAGAAAGTGCTTTACTTCTCTACTTAGTCTCCTTCTATCTCGATACAGTTAGTCTAAAGTTTTCCAAATATTTTTTTTCCTTCTAAATAATAGCTTTTATCAAGACACTCAAAATAAGCGTTCGTTCCAGTGATAACCTCCTGGTTCGACCCAAATCTCCAACCGTTTAATCTATTTCTTCATATTTTGACACAGAAAGTAGTCGCAGGGATCAAAATCTGTAGAATATGCAGGATTAGGTAGCAGTTCGTAGCCTAATTTATGGATTTATGCCATGATGGTTGCACACGTGTGTACCCTTGCATTATCTTGATGAAACAGAACTTTTTTTCTTCTTCAAATTCGGTCGTTTTTCCTTCGAATTTATAACGAATATGCCCAAAAGCTCCGAATAATGTTCTCTGGTGATCGTTTTACCCTTTAAAAGGTTTTCTATGAGAATGATGCCGCGTGTATTCCAGAAAACTGTGGCCATGACCGCGTTAGTAGAGTGACCACCTTAGCCTTCTTTGGTGCACGTTCACCCACAGAAACCAATGGTTTTGATTGCTCTTTGGTTCTGGTGTGTTGTGATGGATCCATACTTGATCCACGGTTAAGAAACGGCGCAAAAACTTGCTCGGATTGTAACTTAACATCGCCAATAACTCCTTTGAAGCGGTCATACGGTTGTGCTTATTCTCGAGTGTGAGCAATTGCGGCACACATCGAGCGAATAGCTTTTTCATGTCCGAATATTCTTGTAAACTGTGATGTACCCACACATTTAAGATGTCTAAATCATCAGTCACCTCACACACTCAATGTCCGACCGCCCGGTATCATTCCATGGATTTTATCCACGATTTCTAGCGTGACGACCTCTTTCGGGCGTCCTGAAAGTTCGGCGCCACTTGTGCTGGTACGAGCACATTGGAATACAGTGAACCACTTTTTCACCATTGAAAATGATGGTGCAGAGTTTCCCTAGTATTTACAAAGTCTTTCCTTGGTTTCAGTGACAGTTTTTTCGTTCAAAAAATAATGATAAGTTAGCACGCGAAATCCTTTTTTCTTCATTGCTAAAATTCACAAGGTTGTCTGCTTTCAATGGCTGTCAAACGCAAACTAAACGACGGAACTAGATCAAAATTTCACAGCTGTTTACTAATAGAAGGTAACTAACGGGATAACTGTTGTTTTTATATTAACCATGTGGGAAATTCAAAAAGTCACGGACTAATCAAACAACCCTCGTATATTAGAAAAAATTAACCACAGGAAATACTAGCGAGCCGAAGATTCTGTAAAGTACATGATCCAACGTAGATATATGCAAAAAGCATACTCTGTCGTACGTTTTTATTTTTCATTGAAATTGATTGATTCGTTAGACGATAGCGATAGGAAATAACGAATCTTCGGGCCCGTCGCTCGGCCATCACTGAGTGAGCTCCAGGTAACCATCAGGGGTTCCCACACAGGCCATTACCCGCCATTATTTTCGCACTCACGTGTTTATTATGGGTGCATCCCCAGCGGACCGTTCACCTCCAACCGTTGCCCAACACCACCCCCTCCCATTGAAAACCTCCGCCTGCCCGTCTATCCCCCCCCCCCCCCCCCGCCCATTCACCCCATAAACACGCCTTCTCTCTTCGCTGCTGGACACTGCACTCTCCTGCCGAGGTCGCCAACCCCCCACCCCATCACACACCTCCTCCTCCTCCTCCACGGGCGCGGGGATATTCCGGGAGGGCGGTGCGGCGACCCCTCTGGACGGCCACAAAGGAGTCGTCGAGCCACTGGAAACTGCGAGGACGGACGGGAATGCTTTGTTCCCAATTCACTCTAATGGATCTCAAGTATCTTGGCTTCTGGGGTGCATATACCACACAAAAACCCTCTTAAGTCCGCTGCCAAAGGAACTGGCCCACAACCATGAAAAAAGGGAAATACACACGTCTGTCTCATGGTCTGAAATCACACGGTCCCTCCCGCCGTCGCATCATTTCCGATATCACAGCTCGTTGTCATAGGACCCGCATCACGAATACATATAGCGTGTTTATTTGTTTTATTGTATTAGCGTGTATATTATGTCGTTCCCACGGTTGTCAAACGTTGCGCTGCAATCGCTCCACACGGACATGCGTTCCGATTGGCTGATATGGGGTTTTAGGGACGGTTTCAGCGACGGAAAAAGCGACCAGACGAGTGATGAAAAATAGCAATGGGAATCCTTATCATTGCAGTGATCGCGAAAAGCAATTGCGCGCGACGATCATTTCCGAGTGATCACTCGAAAATTTCAGGCTTTAGGATCGACTCAATTAAGGAGTGCGAGAGTGGTGGCTGGACTCATGGAACAAACCAAATATTATACAAGCAGATGTGGTATTTATCCTCTCCATTTCATTCGCTCAACCGGTTTCAACGTTTTACTACCGCTTAATTACTTTTACTTATTACTACCGCTGTTTGTATTTTATTAAAATGAATGTCCACTAAGTGAACTCGGCAACGATCGATATGAGAATACAAAAATGCTAAGTCCCATGGCGTCGCGGGGAAGAGCAATGATTTTTCGTCCCCCAATCATCCTTAAACCAAAACTATTTCCCACACATTACCTTGGGGGCACCACTGCATGGGATTGAAGAAGCATATCCGACGTAATGAGAAATGTTTCGCTACTTTCCTGTCAAAGAGCCCAAACTTGAATACAGGAAAACAGCATGCGATATAATTGGTGCGGGCGGCGACAACCGACTAATAATAATCTATGACCACTTTGAAATAACGAAACTTCGAGACGTGATGCTGGTGCAGGATACTGGGTAACGACAGCATTTTAAATACCAGAGACGAAGAGGAGAATACAATGGACCCTAAACTGTTCAATGAGCAACAGAATATGGACAAGAGAACATTTGAAAATAATCGTGCTGGTAGTGGCTATCTACGGATCGCTATAGACCATAGGAAAAACTATCCAATTAGAGAATAGAAGCCTACAAAGACACCAGGCTCTAGCGGCGGGTGCTGAGGATCAAATAAAAAGACAGCGAAAGAAAGGAGATTCTCTGAAAAAGATGAGATGATAGAGAACTGTGAAGCATCATATGATAGTGAAGGACCCGGTGGATAGGTCGTGACATGCGACATACTATTAACGAAATGAGAAATGGAACGGAGGAAAAGACTGAAGGTCCCGCGAGGAAGAAGCGATAACCGTTCATGGAAGATGAAGGACTCAAGGAGGTTGAACACCCGGGAACTGAGGGAATAAGTTTGGGAAATGTAGGACTGCCGTCAACCACTCTTACGATTGCAGAAATAACAGCAAGACCAGCCAAAATAAATATCCTCGAGAGCTTCAGCAAAAACCTCGAAAATATTCATCAGCACTACCAGATATTGCACAACTCATACTTTTTGCAAATTTATTTTTACCATAACAGTTGAACAAAGCATGATACGTTTAAAAGAAAAACGCAACTGCACATGAAAAATTATATGCAACTACGATTTTAAAATATTTACTACGATTGGCGGTGCTTTTTACATCATCGTCGGATACAATGGCATTTGAGCAAAAAGTCATGTAGGAAGGCGAGAACGCGGGAAATACATTAACTTGTACGTAAATGACATTGTATCTGAAGTTATTGCAAAAAGAGAAACCATATCGCCGGAAGTCTGATAAAAGGGTTGCGAGACGACAGAAATAAAAAAAACGTATCTCAATGAAACTCTTATTTATATAGTCAGCACGTTACCAAATAATCGTCAACATATTCGATGAATTCCAAGCCAATCTCATAAAATAACAGAATCAACAGCAATATTTAGCCACTAGCTCTATTTCTGCACTAAATGATCGCAAAAATTAGTTTTAGTAATTCCACGAGAAACACAAAAAGTTCCTTCAGGATTCCGTCGCGTCCTCTCGCAATGAGAAGAGGAAATATTCGGCCTTGAGGCGGTCGAACAGGATTCTAAGACGGTTGTGCAAATGATTCGATGACGTGCGTGTACGGCAAGGACGCAATCACACTGAGAACTCATCCGCCTTCTATAATTACGACTTTGGGAAATTTCAAAGGTGGCGTTCCATTGCTTTCGTGCAAATCAATCGTCGGGTTGAATTTCGGAAGAGAACTGTTGCGATGGGCAAATAAATAAACAAACAAAGCAAAAAAGGAAGAATAACGTTCCACGAAATTATCTGGTTCATTTACTTGTAATCAAGAATGGTGCCGAGAAACGTGAATAAAATCACAGAAATTTAAGACGTGAAAGTTGTCTGAGAAAACGTCGCTTAAATATTTTAAGAGCTAGGAATATTACAGCGACCAAAAGAGGGAAGAGAAAAGGCGTGCCCCCCATTTGCTAGCATTCATAATTAGGTGGGCTCTCTTAAGAGATATTTCTGCATTATAACTCACCTCTGTCCGCCTCCACGAATTCCGACCTCCAAACCTTAGATATTTACGCGACTGCTTCAATGGTACGTAAATCGTTTTTTAGTTTAGTGGGTTCTTACATTCAGTTTTGCTGAGGACATACGTAAGAAAAAGGTTCCTCTAATACAGATAAAACGGAATTTTACGATTGATTCAAACGGAAATTTCTCGGTTCTGAAAATTCGACGATAATTTCCTGATTATAAGGGAGTAAAAAAAAGAGACGATTTAAAAATAAACCAAAATTTCGACTGGAGATTAGTAAAGCAGAGGCCTCGAGAATATTACAAATTGGGAAAATTGCAGCAGCGACGCAAGACGTCTTAAACTCACACTTTAATCCCAGTCCTTTATTGAAATACAGGCCGCGCATTAAGACTTATAGACCAAAACCAAGAACCAAAAAGTAAGTGAATGCAAAAACATCAAACATGCACTCCAACATGCTTATTATTGATGGCGTTCATAAACTATTTATGCCGTCTTCCGTCACGTCTCAAATAGATACCCTACCAGAGATGCCGACTTATGAAAAATATTGGGGATCTTGCCCCGGGAAATTTTATAGAAATTGTATAGAAGTAGTGAGTTTAAAGTTTTTTAAGCATTTTAGGAGAGTCGTCTGATCAACATTAGAACCCTTATAAGCCGAATCTCGATATCTGGACACTCCGGGGAAAATAGACAAGCCTGACACATTTTTCCTCACACCCATAACGAATTTTTGGGGGGGCTCAGAAAATTCTTTCATCATTTGTTTGCAACTTTGGCCATTCTTTACGTCACTCTAAATTTTCCTATTTTCTTCCCATTGTTCTTCGAAGTACGCCATGTCAGCGAAAAATCTTCCCCAACCAAGCTCTCTTCTTCCATTTGATTTTTCCTCTATAGTTTTTTCTCTTATCCCACTCGAATTAGCACTTCCTGGTTTTTTATTCATGGCCTAATACGGGATCGTAATCTGGTATCGGCAAAAATTAACATCAAACGATTCGCCGTCTTTAAAATCATTTATTACATGTGACGATTTACGCATTCAAATTAGCACAATCATGAATATTACAAAAGAGGATTCTAAAGCCTGCCTCTAAATGCGTTGTCAACCGCCGCGCATTTAATTGGGTTTACAAAAATTGCCACTCAGTTCACAGACCGACAAGTTGATCTTGAAGTTTCAATGGGAAATAAGGTATATTTATCGGATTTAACCCAAATTTATAAACATGTTGATGTGATCCATCAAATGAATAAAATCTCAGTGTTATTCCTCGCAATTATAAACAATATACTGTAAAATATTGGAAAAAAGTGGATCGCATTGCACTCATAAGCGCTCCGCGGAAAATTTTGAAAGCCGTTTAAAATGCGACCGAAGTGGCACCGGAAATCAGCCTTCCATAGGATGGACTTCCCCTATGCGCAGTCCCCTTGAGCACAATGTCCAAAGAGGCATCAAAATTGAGAAGGACAGACGCGCGCAGGAGGCAGGGGATTTACGTCGGAGTTTGCAAAACGGAGGCTCGATCGGTTGGACCGAGGAGAGCGACTCGCCCTTGGCTATTTATAAGCGCCAGATAATGAGCAAGAATGATGGAAAAGAAATGCCGCGGACGCGAACCAGAATAGCACGCCCGCGTATCACATGACGACCGACGAAGCCGTCCTCAGCACGGACACTCGCTTTCACAGTGTACACAGCCGATTCGCAAAAGCAGTTGCAGTCATCCCAAAAATCACGCACCGCTCGACGGTCATGAGTCCGCGGTGGAGAGCTACTGCGCCGAACACAATTGAATATAGGCGAAATGTCTTATTCCCGTCTTTGCGTAGCTGCGACAAGCGAGCGCAAATAGACGGACAACGTCCATAATTAATGAGGAGCTGTGCCAACGAGCCGAATTGGCAATAAGAGATGGAGCGATCAGGAGCAAGACGGCGGCGACGAAAGGGGAATCCATTTTGTGGAGAAGGGAGGGGGGCGGCGTCCCATGGGGATAATGCACTCGACTGCGCATGCGCCAATGAAGAAGACCTCGCGAAAGCTTTCGTCCGCTTGATGCGCAGAACAGAGGAAGGTAAAATCAGTGAGGGGAGAGTGAACACATTGACAACACAATTAGTTATCAATGGGATTTCTAGCTGTAATGAAATATATCTATTCAAAATATATACCCGTAAAAATTCAGCCGTTCTACTCGTTCCCATACTTTTCTCCATTTGCCTACCCCAAGACTTTCTCTCATAAAAACGTTCCCTAAGCCTACTACCCCCTCTCCTCACTTCGCAACTCTCCACCAGATAATTTCGATCCTTTCCTTCTCTCCTCTGACTCTTTTATCAACCTTGCCATGTCCCATATATCTGTTTGTAAAAAACTAAGCACCCCATTCTTCCCCTCTCATATTTTCGTTGAATTTATTTTTTTAATTTGTATTTTTGTAAATTTGTCTCTTATGTTTTTGTTGTTGTTTAATTTCAACTTATATCCAATTTTAGCATGTTACAGTTTCACTTTAAATTGGCCAAAATGCTGCATGTGAACAATTAATCAAATAAATTAATCAATGCGATGGTGGTTGGCGTAACATGGTGAAACTCCTTCATGATGCACAAAGGTTAAGAAAACACTTAGCTGTTTCACAAAATAAAATATATTGCGACCGGTTTCGATACAGCGTATCATCATCTGGCTAGATGATGATACGCTGTATCGAAACCGGTCGCAATAAATTAATCAAGTACATGAAATTTGCAGAGCACTGAAAACTCATCGCACTCATCAGACCGCACTTCGAGTACGCGGTTACCATGTGGGATCGGGCGCAGAAATATTTAATATGATCAAAATATATAAAAAAGAGCTGTGGAATCACCCAAAAACTGCCATGAGCGAACGGAGACCGTTGCACAGCTTTTAAACGAATGAGGTTGGAAGTCACAAGAGTCTCGGATGCTACGAGACTTGGATCTCGTGAGCAATTACGAAGAGACGAATTTTCTGGTGACACGGAGAATATCATGTCACTAATTTAAAAGTCCAACGGAAACGATAAAAATAAGATTAAGACCTCGCTAAGCTGCTGCTGATCAAAGGGTCTCGGGTTCGAATCCCGGGTGAAGCCCAAATAAGAAATCCTCGAAATGCGCGGTGGCAGATCCAGAAAAAGGAACTGCCCCCCCCCCCCCCCCATTCCTGAATGGTGAAGCTCACACGACCTACGGCTTAATTCGAGATGATCTATACCATCACCTATGCAAACCAACGTTCGGGTTGAAACACTGAGTGACATATACGAGGTATTGAAATGTATACGCTCGTATTTTATTCAATTAGACGCTGATTAACTTCATATAAATAAATAACAGGTTTCGCAAATTTCGAAAAGAAAATGTATGCCAATTAATTTCAAGGGACAAAATACGCAATAGCATGCAAGAAAGAATTAAAGGGGCCACAGTTTGGAATCAAATGAGGATTCGCAGTTTGATTTAATGACTTGGTGCTTTAAATCAATCCTTCAAGCAGTCCCCACTGCTCCAACCGCAACTTCTAAAACCCTCATTTTCATCCTAAATAGCATCTTATACACATTGGTGTATCATATGATTCGCCACAATACACTCAACTATTTAGCTCGCTATCACTCGCGCGCGCGTTCCATAAATTTAAGCCCACAAATACACGATGACTAGAAGTAAATATCCATTTTTTTGCTGGATTAAAAATGTGGCTGGCCATATTTATGATCCCGCTTTTCGGGATATTCCCCCAGATATTTAGTCGCTCCTTCCTCGCTGTCCCTTGGCCATCTCTGTTCAGGTAGGGACACCGTCCCTTCCACATCCCACAGCGGAGATTATCTGGACATATTCAAATTCATGGAAGGCATGCGAATTTCAAAGTTATTCAAAACTATTACCCTAAACATTGCGACCCATTCGCCTGAATATATCTCTTCCAATTCCAGAATCATCCACGAAGTGAAGCCATTACCTTTCGCAAGGATTTAATAAATGCATTCCGGGATGACACAAATACTTGCATCCAACCGCAGGGGCTTGATTACCGCAAAGTATAAAAGCAAGAGGAAAGCAAGAATTTGCCTAAGGTCGGGACCCATGAGTCTAATCGTCTGGGCATTCGAGTACTCGCGTGGGCACTCAATAATGTCTATTTCCGCACTCGTCCGACCACACACTGAATATGCATCGAGCGTATGGGATGCGGTGCAGAAAGAGTTAATCCGTGAACTGAATAAAATACTAAGGAAAGCCGCGCGATTCGTCCAAAATTGCTACGGGGGTACAGACAGCACTACCCAGATGTTAAGCGAATTAGGCTGGGAGCTGATAGACTTATATTGCTTGAGCAATTGAGTATAAAGAAGAGACGAAATTTAAGAGCGACACGGAAAACATCATATTAAAGTCCCACTCTAGAGTTCCAGGTCCAACATAAGCGATAAATTAAAAGAGACATTTTGCCGAACGGATAGATTTGGGGAATTGTTTTTTTTCCCCCGAACCATAAATGAGTTAAATAATTGCTAGTCGTAATTGGGCATTCTATTTGTAATCGGCTGGGGGTCCTAACACCCCCTGCCTTACGCTTTTTTAGGCGGCTTGCGGGGTAGTAGGTAGATGTATATTCCCTGTCCCAATGCCATCTGCGTACTTCCTGGTTCCTGTACTGGAGTAGACCTGGCTCCTCCCCAGTCCAGGGCCAACACTACTGCCCCCCCCCCCCTCACCCTCCTCGCAGTATTATCATTAAAATGGGTCACGGCGCTGTTCGCAGAAGGGACCACTGCTCAACATTTCGCCCGAATCACAACGCTGCGCTGAGAACATACGGATTCCTTCCCGGAGTGAGCGCACCTCGGCTCTTGTTTTCCTCTCGGCGCCTACATCATCCGAAAGCTAAAATTACCCCCACAACGCGATTGAATGCCCAAAAAAAACATTTTTCGACGACCTTCCCCCGCCTCTCCCCGAGACGAGACTCCACAAGAGGAGCCCCCCCCCCCCTCCCGTCCACGATCAAGGCCATCTTACATTAGTGCTCGCTCGCATCAAGTGCCCCCCGCCCTACTATCTACGCGCTTCACAGCCCTGGCGAGACCAACATCTTCAAAGCTTACCATTGGTTTTAACGTCCGCTCAAATATTTTACGGGGAAGCTCTGCGGGGTGAATGACGTTTGACGCTAAATGCCCAGCGAAGAGATCCTCTTGGAATGAGATTCCATTAAAATCCACAAGTTAAACTTAGTACCACAGTAGAGAAAAGAAGGCAAAAAATTGCCGCGCCTTAGGTAGCCATCAAAGCTGGTCTGAAGATAAACACTAATGATCTTGCACATGCATTGCGAAACGAATTGATGCCTGGGGGGAACACATCCACCGTCTCCCATTCGTTCATGACCGTGCACTGTCGTCGTCCAAAATTTGGAGGATCAGAGAGAAGATAGAGAAGTGGTGCACAAGGATTATAAAAATCAAAATATATAATTTTTGTAATGGAATACACAATATGCTGTGGCTGGTTACTTCTCTCTCTTCTAGGGTATAAAAAATTGAAAGCAGCATATTCCAGGTAATGCGATAACACACTCTCTAAACAAAATCAGCGCGCAAAGTTCAACACGGACACCACCCAGTAATTATTGGCAATGAGTCCCACACTAAGTTTCTGATTGAGTAATTTCTAGAAAAATATGATAGCAATTTAAAATTAAATAGAGTCATAATTTGCATAAACACAGTGCAATACAATCTGAAAAGGATAGATAATGTTCAAATGGCAAGATACCGTACTGAAAAGATATAACCGTATACATACCCGCGAAACATGATCAATTAAGCGTTAATACGATTCATCAAAGACTCGGATGTATCTCATATTTCGAAAAGTTTAAAAATCAAGATAATACCCCAATCTTTTTATAAAAATTACGTGTATTTAAAAATAAGGTAGACGGAATCACTCTACCACCCAAGTTCACAGCTGCCAGGATCTCTACTTCGTCATGGTTTAAAAAAAGAAGCTCTGAAGCACTCGAAAGACGCTTATGAAACAACACGGCCAGATTGCGTAATAAAACCTAAAAACAAGCAACAGTCATATCTTTAAGAACCGCATCCTTCTAAGAGGGAGGTACAACGAAAGAAGTGACCAGAAATATCAAAAATGATGTATTCAACGCAAATTGAACTTCTATTAACATTAGTAACGTAATTCTAGCGAATAAACATTAAACTTTCGAATCGCTGCTGGTAAATATCCCAGAAATTTTCTGAAGAGGGATATAAAATTCAACATTTTCATACAATTGACATTTCAACACGGCGTTCCCAGAACATTGAAGGTACGAACTTAGAGACGAAGAAAAGAATGGAAAAAATTATGACAAATAAACAAAAAATTAATTTAATATAAACGAATTGGGGTATAATCATATATTGAACCACATTAGGCGTCACTTCGTGGGAGTACATTATATTCCTGATGATATTTTGAGGTAGCAAAACTAGATTAACCATACAAAGGATTATTAAAAACTGTTGTTCAAAAGTATAATATACCAGCATGAATAGGATAATAGATTGTAGATTCAAATGACTCAAATGTATACCATATTTCGAAAAGTTTAAAAATAAATACGATGAGCGAATTACAAGAATGTAAGTTTATTACATTCGGATAATAATTTCGGTTCTTGCAAAGCATTCAACAATTAGGAAAAGTCAAATTTTTAACGCATTCTCCAAAATTTTTCAAAGTTTTTACTTCGAAAGTTCTTCAACGTCACCATCTAAAAATTTTGCTCCCAATATCGATCCAAAAATAAAATTTGTTCCTCTCTATTTCAATAATATATTTCGATGGCGCCATGTTTTTCGTATATTTCAAAAACAAGTTTCTATCCGTTATGGAAAGGTGGCAATGGCAATGCAAGGATTTAAAGGGTTACTTTCACTAAAAAAACAGCATCGTTTTTACCATATTAGTCAGATTTTCGTGATTCACTTGGATCACAGACGCCTTTCAATACGCCGTTACCTAACTCAATGGTTATATGTGATTACTATTTTCAAGCTGTGTCAACTGAATTAAACCAATGCATAACTTTCATTGATGGCGTCTCTCTGACGGCAAAATTAAGAAGGACACTGGAGTCGATGGGTCTAAGCATAGTTGGGGATCATGATTACAAATGACCAATGGCATTCTATTTGGGCTTGGCGTAGATGAAATTCCGGAGGTTCAAAGATATTGTCTGGACCACCCAACAAGACAACTAAACTCAGAGAAGAGAATTGCCGTGTAGTATCGATATTTTGCGCCACATTGCAGCTCCCACTTTTGTCCTCAAATTTTACAACGCGAAGGGCAGCGAGCGAATAAAAAACACTCTAATAAAAAAAATCCCCTTCCAATAACTGATCAAGATTTTCTGAATCTGGAGTCGATTTAAATGAAATTTTGTACTACGATCCAAGGAATTCGATAATCCGTTATTCTTCTGTCAATTCCACCCTCTGTCACCCACATATTGCATTACCGCAAAGATATAAAATCAGCTCGGGTATTGGCTCCAAACAAGGAAAATGTCTGACTAGAAAAAACATTTCATTCCTATTTCCATTTGCTTTGTTTGGCATCAAGTATAATTTCCTAATTTCCTCCTTTTTGACGTTCCATACGCCGTAACCTAACTCAATGGTCAAATGTAATAACTATTTAAAGCTGTATCAACTAAACTGAACCAATTCAAAACTTTCACGGTTTCTTTCGTATAAAGCGTTTCAGCTATTAAACAACATCAATCATTGGTTACCAATTGTACAGAACTGAGAAAAATGTACTTAAACACTTTATATTTGCATTAAAACATTGTTCACATGTGATGCCAAAGAGATTAGCTCATTTATCAACATAATACACATAACTTTTGCATTAAAATGTTTTCCCGATTGCTGATTACGCCTACTAATAACTTTAAGGCTTACATTGTATTTTTTTAAATATACTTCGCACATTCACAAAATGCTAACTGTGGAGCAAAGAGGCTGGCATATGCAGGAATAGAACATTCACTACATAAACATATCATGATCTGAACCGGTTCAGGATTTTTATTTTCACATTGGACAACTACTTTCCTGACTACGACTTTCGATTCTTTCCTGGAAGGAAAAAGTCTGATCTGCGCCTGAAAATACGCTCGATGCAACCAGACGTGATTGTGTGGGCCAAGGAGAGACATAATCTCAAGGGATGGTTTCCTCCTCTCGCAATCATTTTCAAAAACAACCAGTTTTCAAAAAAACCAACAGCCTTTCCGGGCAATATTTTGCAGTTTTACAAATAAAATATATTCATACCTATTTTAACCACCCTCTTATCTAAATACACACGTGATAATCACTGAAGTTGTTCAAAATTCATTACAAAAAAGGACTATTACAAGACCACTTCTACAGCTCGTATTTGAAAACTCAATAAACTAATAACATGTTTAACTCGATTTCAAAATATGTTACGAATATCAGCTAACTCGCAACCACGGTAATCACTCTCACCAAATAAATTCTCATCTACCAACCTTCCACAGGAATCCCATTTGCAAATACAGGGTAGAGGAAAATTGTGCAACGACATTTTGACCCTGGATAGGTAATGCCAGTAAGAACAAAAATTAATAATGTTATTTTGGTCGAAAACGCAACATTTTGAAACTAGAGGAAAGTTAAGCCAAGCAATCCGATTGGCCCCGAGTTGCCAGATGCATCGCGATATCCGGCAGCCAAAGCATACGAAGTTATGAGTTGTCTAGAGCATCCGGCAACAGGGCAAACTAGCGACCAATCAGAGCGCTTGGCACTAAATTTCTGTAGTTTAAAAATGGCGCGTTTCCGACCAAAACATCATCGTTAGTTTTGGTTCCTACTGACATCAGCTATCCAGGGTTGAAATATCGTGACACAATTTTTTCCACCCTGTATACATATAAATTGATGCTAGCAGTTGATTTAGAATTCCCCAGAATTTCAGAAAATGAACAGAGCCGCAATTTATTACTTAAAAAAAAAAGGAATACACCTTCGAACGTTTCAGCAGACACCATAAATCAGGATAGACAAGTTGGTCTACGACAGAGATTCAATGGGTGATCCAACCAGAAGGGTCACATTAGTGATACTAGATATCACCCACGGTTGGTGTATTTTTAATTTTAAACTGCAGCCATACAACCAAAGGCTTCTTCCAGATTCAAACCCAGGACCATTCGAACCGCGATCCAATGCTCTATCCACTAACCGTCCTCGTGCTCCCCGCAACGACGAATCGCTAATTCAGTGATCCAATTTTGTGAGGGTATTCTTCCATCAGCTGGAGCGAGACACCTAGGGCGGACTCGCGAGGATGCACTCCCGGGGGCAGGGTCTGTAAGCGCGAGCTTATCACCTCTGCACACAGAAGGGGGAGGACAGGAAGGAGAAAGGAAGGAGGCGCCGCCGCGATAGGAGCCCGACGACGCCTCCTGGGACAGGATAGGGAAGGAAGGGGTGGGACGAGGAATCCCGCACCGTCACAAAGGCGGGTGGGTCCTACAACCAGCGAAACCAGGCATCAGCCATTGTTTTTCTAACGATTTTGGAGGATTATCCTATGAGGAAGAATAATCCAACGATCAAATCGTTAGATTGTATTCTTCCATCAGTAACCATACTATCTCCGGCGCCCAAATGAACAATGGATTTGCAAAGAAACGATGTCTCTCTCACTTTGCATGCTCGCCAAGACTCCCACAATCGGGGCTTTAGTCATGGATGAGTTCATCCTCCCGCCCGCCCACCCACGGACTCAGCTTCACGAGAGCAACAAGAGCACTTACTTTCTCCCGCGGTAGGTACAGAAAGGTTCAAGCACACCACCGAGTACACGGCTATCTCTCCAGTCCATATATCATCAGAAGAGCTCGTTGACTCGTCGAGAGGAGGAGATTGGGCGAGCGGGAGATTGGTGGAGCTGGCAAAGAGAACACAACTTTAAAGGCTTCGAACGCCCCCTCCCGGAAAGCACGATGAATCACCACGGATGAGACGGCAAAGAACAATTTGGCCTCCCATTTTAAAAGTTGAGTTAAAAACACGAAGCAATCTAGCTAAAATAAGACTCAGCATCACTTCCATCAAAGCGTGGAAAAATGGTTTCGTTCGCAAGCATTTCTGGGCGCCCAATAAAGCAAAGTATTCAATCCAATCATAATTATAAGTTCTAGAGGCTGATTTAAATATTTTCAAAAATGTGCGCAACAAGACAATGACAGAATAGCGATCCATTTAGTCTCAAAATTTAGATTAGAGTAATTGCACTGTCGGGAAATAGCATTGAAAAGATAGACTGCATCAGCACGAATACACGTTGCAAATTAAAGCACTGATTAAGGTTTATTAATCCACGACATTCTGATCGCCCTGCCAGTAAGGGCCGTTTTACACGGGACATGTAACCGCGCTGGTTAGAACTGCACTTCATTCACAATATGGCGTGGTAATGCGCGAATTCACCAACGAAATTAAAGCATGGGCTATTTCACTATCTCAGGTCCATGCATTCTCGCATCCGTTCTAGCTTCACACGACGCATTCTTGACAGTGCCTCCGTACACACGTCAGATTGTGCAAATACGTGTGAAAAGGCCATTAGCGATGCGAGCGTAGACTTTTGCAGACCTCATTTAATCCGCGATGGTTGACAACGCATTTGGAGGTCGACTAATGAATCATCTACAGTAATATTCGCGCGCCTAAGCAAATTACTCGAAGATTTCACGCAAAACGACCCCTTCTTCGTCCCCCCTCCCTCCCACCAACCGTTATTCTCCGTCTTCCTCCCTCCTTCCCTCCCCCTCCTTCCCTCTCCTCCGGGCGAAACAAATGAGAATGACTGCGCGCTCTTTCGACACAATCTCTCCCGTCGTCTCGAGGGTCGCCCGTGACGCAGCAATTCCTGCGAAACGGCCATGAGGAAGCGAACGGAAGGAAGTCCAAAGCGAGGAAGGAAGGGGGATGCGGATGAGAGGGGGATTTTTTCGCGGAAAATTTTCCGTTTCAAGAAAGATCCACACTTGCATCAGCGACGTGCGGGCACGTCCACTCCAAAGCATGATATTTGACTCTCCTACCCCTTCTGACAGTCAACCAAAATCACACTGAGCGACTCTACACAGGTTGGAGTCACACATTTTTTAAACTATGGAAACTTTAAGCGATGCGCTCCGATTGGCGGCGAGTTTGCCCGGTTGCTGGAGCATTTGGATAAAGCCGAAAGGCAAATTTATGCAAATGAAGGCAAAGCATTCGAAGTCAAGAGTTGTCCAGAGCATCCGGCAACAGGGAGAACTCGCGTCCAACCGGAGCGCTGGGCTAAAATTTCATGTAGTTTAAAAATGGTGCGCTTTCGACCAAATAATCATCAGTAATTCTGGTTTCCACTGGAATCAGCTACCCAGTGATAAAATTTCATGTTACAATCACTCTGCATAGAAACTAGGTTTAATAGGTGGAATTTTTCAATCATGATACAGAAGAACAAAAAAATTGTAATTTTCCACACTTTGCGTGAATTTCTATTATCAAGTGACCCTCTCTTCGTCAGGAGCCTTTAACATCATTAGAAAGCCAGACAAAACAGATGTTACTCGTAGTAGGAGACACGGATTGATTATTTTGAGAGTGCATTGAACTGAAATGAACTCAAACTAGAACCTGAAATTTTCCTACACCAGAAAATAGGCGCGATTGAGCAATAGAAACGATTGACGAAGAGCAGAGAGATTAAAAATTGCAATTTCATCAAATAATTTTAACGCAGCGTCACCACACGAGTGCGCCTACTCGATTTCCACTATTTCAATATTGTCTGTCGTTTCACGCTAGCATATTATAAGTCAAGTGACCCATCGTCAGCGAAGATACTACCGCGCAACCATATTAGTCAGTCTCAACATTCTAATAAATTCTTCTGATGAAATTGAACCCGTATTTCCACCGATGCATACATCCACACGAAACTTTTTACAGTGCAATTTTGGCAAAATCTATAAGGGATGCTTTAAGAAGCTGCTTTCACGCAGGAATACACATTCAAGCCTCAGAAATTCGCACCCAACTCGCACGGTCAACGCACGCATCCCAGCGTAGTCCAGAATAAGCATTGTTCCACGAATATCAATGCGTGTCTCCTACAACGGATCATGAAAATAAAGAAAATTTCTGGGTATGGACAAATAGTGGGCGTTTCAAAACGGGTGAAAATTGATAATTATGCACATTTTATTCATTATCTAAACATAGCGTGAAACGAAAGATACAAAGCAGCATTACGACATGATGCTCCTCACACACTCAGCGGGCGTCGAATCCTCAATCCGAAAGTCGGTTGGGATAGGTGAGGGAAGAGTTCACCCCAGACGAACCCGGAGGCGTGTGATTGTCACAAATTCAGGGATGGTAAGTCAGTTCCTTTTAACCTGGGCCACCTTTCCTTGGGCATTCCTGGTAGTGGCAGTCCAAAATATTCATCCTGGATGTGAACCAGGGATCCTTGGGAGAGTGGCCATATGCTGCACCTACCACATAGACTCCCACCTATCCACCTCCCCTACACTTAAGCTGAGAAACTGAATATTTCCTGGCCCACTAAAAAAATCCACGGTGCAGATGGGACGGAAATTCTGGATGCGTTTCCAGTGGGCTGTAATTGATGCTGGAAGTCTTTTGGGCCAAGCCCCGAGAAGGTGCGTCACGTCAAGCCGTCGCTTTGCTCTCCCGTCCCGTCGACTGCATCGGTGGGAATAAAGCCTCGTTTACTCCCCTTAGAAGAATGGATACTATGTAGTCCAGGATTCTCCAGTCGTCCACTAAATCTGTTGCAACACCCGCGCATTACAATCGGTTTACAAAAAAAGGTCTCCAATTTTACATTGGTTCTTCAACTGATGATGGTCAACGCATAAAAAATGATGATTACGTTAGTGTTTTTAATAATAATTTATCTTTAAATTTACGTTTGAAGCTAACAGGATGATTTTAAATTATTTATTTTAACAACTGTTGCTCTATTTGGACCCAAACTACTTCAAATGGTTTTTCCTGCGGAAATTATGTTCTGGGGTCAAGTAACCCAATCTATAGGTTAACTTGAGCCCAAATAAAAATTTTAAATAAAAGTATTTACCATGTCACAAACAATGCATTTCGTATGTTTAAGTATTCATTATTAACTATACTTAAAATACATAAAATGTGTAAGCCAAAGAAAACAAAATGTTGTGCTGTGCCAACAAAGTGTGTATGCTCTGCCCATTTTTGAAAGTAATGTTAAAGGTTTCAAAATTTGGGCTCAAGAGGTCCGTGTTTACGGTACGTATGCAGGTTGAAAAAACACATTTGCCTGCTGCCACTTTCGTCAAATAATTCGGGGACTAATTTAGGAAGGCCGATGCGGGGAAAAAAACGAAATAATTCACACTCTTTTAACTAATACCTTGAGGAAGACACTAAAATATGAAACATAGATAAATATCAAATCGATATAAATATATTCCGATAACACATTTCTTACCCAGTGCTCAAAGCTGATATTGTATTCTTCCAAAGCGATCCATAAATGAAGATAACGTGTTGAGCACTCTCTCTGTGCTCCGATTCACTCTGCATCGCGCAATTTCTTCCAATATAACCTCACGCGCGCCGTGTAACACATTTTCAGAACCTAAATTCCCATAATGTAATAATATCAGCCATGGTCTGCCATTAAAACTGTCTGCCATTAGGTGAACGCAAGGTAAAAAGATCTTACAGAAAATCAAATCATCACACTTCGCGCACGCTTGTAAACGATACTGCAGATAATTGGTCACAATCACTCAAAATAAAGGCAACACTGAAAATAAAATTCTTAGAATGCATAGGTACATCCTCTGAAACAAAACAATTCCTCTCCAACAAGACCATTTTCTCCCATTCAAAAACAGTAATCTACCAATTATAACTTAGAATATTGAAGCCCTAGTAATTAAAAAAAACAAAATGGTAACTAGTGGACAGGATGATATTATAAAATTCACTAACTCTTGATTTACTTTGTGGTACTCCATTACAAGTTTTCCTGGATATCAGACAATTACTTATACCACTTATTTTTTATATATCAGAGCGCGACCCGGGTTTCAATGAATTATCATCACCTTCAGGCGCAAATTATGATTTGTTTATCTTAATATTGTTACCTAGTTACTTGATGAAGTAACTAGGTTACAATAATAAGATACCCGAGTTTCAATGAATTATCATCATCTGCAGGCGCAAATTATGATTTGTTTATCTTATTATTGTTACATCTCCCCTAAGCTCGTAATTGGAAAACGAAAAAATGAACTTTACTAGGTTCACTATTATATTTGAAAAAGCACAATCCGGATTTTACAACATAACATCACCGGGGACACCTGACGCTGTAACAATGTTATGAAACCCGGGTCGTGCTTTTTCCAATACATTAGTGAACCTGACAAAAATTACTTTTTCATTTTCCGTAACGAAAAGGTTTCACACAGTTGATGCATGTACTTTGAATGACCGACATCACTTTTTATATACGTTTCTATTCTTTCTACGTGAATCATTTACTGAAGTTCATTTGTTTGTTGTATTTTCTTTTTGACTTTTTAGACTTTGTGTTGAGTTAGCGCCTTGGTTACAGAGAGAAAAGCAATGTATTGTTGTGGAAGAAGCCATGTTGATATGTAATGTATAAAGAAAGATAAAATAGTGTCAATATATATATTGAAGTTTTCCTTTTGTATAATCGCTTTGATACATAACATTTGAGCCTGAAATCATCAGTTAAGACCCTATTTTTTTTTACTTGTGCTCGCGACGGAAGGAGACACCAAAACATGCGAGGAGTGGCTGAGGCGTTGAGGTAGGCGGCGCACACGAGTGGGAAAGTCTCGGCCCTCCAAACCAACGCACCCGCGAGCATCCCTCGCACAGATGCTGGCTATTTCCGTCCTCCCCCCCCCCCCCCTCATCCTTCACTCCCCCCATATAAAGCGGAGGGATCCAGCGCGCCAATTGCACCAGAGTCACCCTTCTCTCTCTCTCCCAATCGCGCGCTCCCCGACACAGTCAACAGGAACACACAAGTCGCACAACCATCGTGTCCACCCTGGACTATCACGACGAATGCCTTGTCTACACTACAGACTTAAGCGACTTCACTTAAGTCTAATCTTAAGTGTGGTGCAGTAGCTACACTTGAGCTTTAAGTCGACTTCAGCGCCGTGATTGTCTACATCGGGAAACAGTTATGTTGACAGATGAAGACCTAGGAGAGCAATGTGATTCTGTGATCCTAAGCCACGGATATTTGAAATAAACTTCCTCCGTGAATTAACCATTTTGGATTTAGAAGGCTAAAAGGAAAGACCTATTTCAGTTCCTGAGCAAACGCTATTTGGTGAGAGGTGATGGAGCCAGAGGAATTTAGAATTACTAAGCTTGACTTCGTGGAATCAGTGGAATGACATATTCATAACGCAAACGAAAACACTCACAATAATTAATTACTAAGTCAAATTCCACTCCTTTATTAAAACCATTGATATTAAATTTTAACATTTAATTCCTCCCAAGTCCAATTAAATCGCAATATCTTATCCCCCTCGGCATCCTCAGGACTAAAATTGAAGCCCTATGCAATGGTTTCAATAGCAGTGTGTGGGATTTTACTAAGTGCATTCGTTGACGTTATTTTCGATTATGACACCATGGAAACTTAACTGTTTCATCGGATCTTCTGCCGTCTTCTCAGTCTTAAAATTCCTTACATCGTTTCTAAGTTTTATAAAACGGGTTTCACCGTGAGCAACAGGCATAGCAATTAGTTTTCACGGAAATAAAACCAACAATAAAATGATAAACTCCACAAAATAAATTCGTCGATGTAATAACCCCGACACTAGAAAGTTAACTATTGAAATAGAACGCTGAATAACCACACCACGGAATACAGCACAACTTAGAACATAATCAACGGGATGATTCAGGGGTGGGATGGGTATTATTATGTGTTATTATGTGCCATTTACAACACTTGAAGAGCTTCAACCGTGCGGAAACAGTTGCCTACGCAATTTAAGTGCGGGTTCTTAGTGACTTAAGTGGAGGTGTACTTAAAGGAAGCTGGTGACAGCTACAATACCACCTTTAATAGAGAGCCAACTTAAGTGGTCACTTAAGGTACTAGTGTAGACAAGGGAAGGAAAGCGATCACCTCGAAAAGTACAACTCCAATGCTCATTCATTTCGAACTTTTCTTCACAAGACAATCTGAATGAACCGATATTCGTTCCAACAGTGTCTCCAACCATATTATACGAAACAAACAGATACACTCCCACCCGTCCTCAAGCTTCAACGTAGTGACGTCAGTTGACACATAAAGTTACATCAGACGGTTGCTATTGGATGCTTAACGTTCGCCATATTTTTGAGGAACCACTCATTATTTGACGCCGGAGAATATTTTCCTCATCCACGTTAAAGCGCAACTTGGACAGATTTTATTGAGGAAAAATTAACGCTATAGAATCTGACCAAGGATGCGCAAAACGTAGAAACAAAACATATTTTAACATTCGATTTTCTTCTATCTCAAGTTAGGAAGGCAATACAAGGGCTCCAATGCGCAATACCCGCAACTCATTTATTATTTTAAAAAATTGACCATCAGATAGTACAAAATTAAGTAAAAGGTTTTGAAACTGTGAAAAGCTGGTTAACGCCAACTTAAATTTAGAAAAATATCTCTGTGTATATCACTCCTTTTATGGCACCACTCAATAATGTTTAAACACAATTCTTCATCACTGGTGCCCATTGAATCACTAGTTTTACACGAAAAAAAGTTGACCGCGATGATAGCAGGTCAAAAAAAGATACCAGAGATCGACCAATAGTATCAAAACGCTTACTGGAGTGACACACAAAATACTGGAGATCATTTATGTTTTCATCTCCTAATTATTATATTTTCATCTCCTCTTGTTCATGAGAAAACACAAATCCATTTTTAGTATAGCATCTCTCCCTTGCAAATAAAAAATTGAAAAATAGCGAACTGTAACTACATTCTTTACTTGGGCCATTAAACCAACGTTGCTACTGGCAATATAGCCATAGTCATTGATTCTTACTGCGTTAAAAAGTCGAAGTGCTGCAACTTCGCCAATAGATCGAATTTAGATCGACCAATTCCTCGAATTTAGATCGACCAATTCCTCGATCTGTCTCTTCGCACATGCCTCATTCACATTACGATTGTTCCAGAGATTGTCGGAACAATCGTGCATTCACACGACGATGGTTAAAACCTGTGCTGCCCTCTAGTGCTGACATCTACAGTGAACGGGAAATTGACGGGTAGCAAAGCTGTTGAGGTATGCATGGACAAGATATTACTGTTTTCAACGTATATTTACCGAATAATTTTTCTTCCGCCCATATTCTTCCTTCCTAGGACAAATCCATGAATAAAAATAGAGCTTCACGAGCATTCCGTCTTTCTCTTGTCGCTTCCGTTTCCGGTCTCCCAGCGCCTAACCATCGTAAAGTGGCAGCGTTCGGAACTACGTGAAAAGTTGGTGATGGTTTTCCGGGTTTACACCGCGTTGATTCAGGGAATTGTCAGGACATGCATTCACACGGCTAGTTCGGCCAGTAGGACGATCGTAATGCGAACGAGGCAACAGCCACTGCCCACACGCACGCACCAAAGTCGAGCGAAATGGAAGCGCGCGTGGACCCAGTTAAAGCGGTGAGGGCGAGAGACGACTTTTGGCAATGGCCACGGGGAAACGGGCGCGTCAAACGCGCGGGAGAGGGGATAGAGTGGACTCGGAAACAAGCAAGCGAGCGAGCGAACGCCAGTAGAGGGAGAGGGATGGGTTTGGAGCGACCTCGAGAACAGCCTTGAGGAAGGAGGCAAAACCCACTGGACTTCCTTTTCCTAAAAACCATCGTTCACGCGAATTGATGGATAAGGGGAGGGGCAGCCAAAGACGCCCCCCTCCCCCCCCCCCCCCCCGGGGACTGTGAGTATATTCCACCCCACTGAGGAGCGCGCGAAAAGCATTTCTACACTCAACTGGCCTTTCTGTAACCGCAGAACGAGCTCTGAACTCAATAAATGGAACGATGACACCCCCCCATTCCGAGTGAAGACAAGATATAGCGCATCTGGCCATCTTGGCACCTCGAGAAACGATATCCATCAAATACATGGGGAAATAAGACAAACGAATTTTTTTCTGCCTCACAAACTTCGAATTAAATGACATTTGGATTGTAAAATTTGCCGTCCTCGGTGGCGGCAAAGTTAAGCCCTCGTCATCCAAACCGAAGGTCGCGGATTCGAGTCCCGCCTGGGTAAGTTACCGTTATCCAGGGCATGGATGTTTATACACATTTGATTGTTAAAGGTTATCAAAAAAAATCCCGATGTAAAGGCCGAATAGTGCTGTTTTCGGAGGCGTAGAAATTGAAAAAAAATACTGGGGCCCCTACAAGACAGTCAAAAGCATTTCAAAAATCACTTTCCTATAGCATATGAATTTCGCGCTTCTTTTCAATTTAAAACAAATTGACGTCAGCCATGTTGGGAACCCACAGACAACGCATGCAAAAGCGATCAAGGTGGGGTGGCTGAGCGATTAACCGAAAGCGGGGGTGGAATTTGAAAAGCCCAACCTCAATTTTTCTTGTGAATACGTGTTGTTTATAGTCGCATTTCGCTTCGCTACTTCCGAAACCAGAAATCCACTCTGTGAATGGAGTTGCCATATTCAGCTGGGAAACTGCCAAGAATGCGAAATTACAGCCAAAGCATTAACACAAAAACACCATGAGCTCCTTTTCACAACATTTTCAAGAAATGGTAAGATATTAATGCTGAAATAGATGGAGAGCTTTTTGTGAAAATATTCGACGCTGAATTCATACCCAGCACACAAAAAGAATTGAAATGCGAAATTTGGCGGTAACTTCACAACAAATGAATAATACTACGTACTAGTAAACTACTTACAACACAATTATACCTCAATATAAGTTTATGTAAAAAGAGGAAATAATGCTGAGTCACTTTCCGCATATACGAGTTATGAATAACTTCGACCCGTAAAACAAGTTTAAAACAGGAAATCGATTCTAAGATTGGCTTGACGCAGCTCTCCACTAAATTCTCTTATCATAATCTTTTGACACTAACGTACTTCTTCTCTTTCCTCAAAAGTCTTATCTCTCCTTTCTATAAATAAATTTACATTTTGACTATTTTTAATTTTCTTAATGTAAAAAAAATCACTGTAGTAACCTTTCATTCCTTTGCGTATCAAATTAATGTAATCATATTCTTTCATAGCTCTGATGAAGGTAAAAAAAAAATAAAGCGAAACGTCGCACAGTGGTCCGAAATCGGAAAAAGCCGGACAAAATTCCAAAATAGCGTTTTTTGAGGTAGAGACCTGAAATTTGACATATATGCTCAAAAATGATTGGTGATCATGAAACAATAAGTCGTTTTTCATAGATCTCATCTGTTGCTAAGATACCGAGGACCAAACACGACCAAATTTCCAAAAACACGCCCGATCTCATTTTTCTTCGAAAAACTTAGAAGTTAAGCTGCTCGTAGAGTTTTGGAAGGATTTTAATGCTGTAAAAAACATTATATTCCAGTAATATGATACTTTATCTACATTTTCCATTATTTTTAAATATTTTGGTTGATATCGATGTGGTATAATGTCGCAAAATGGCGGCTCAATTTTTACGGCAAAATCTGACATAAAGTAGGCATTATCTTTAGTTTGAGAAATAATAGTTCTCCAATTTTTACTGAGAGTATTTAGTAGAGATAGCTTAAGAGTATAAAGCAAACATTTTGGAAAAAAGTTTGCAGCTGCGGAAATGAGCGCACCTTGTTTATCGCACTTCACGTCCCGGCTCCGCGACGCGGGGGCTTAGAGACTCTGAGACACTGTTGGATATTTCACTTTCTTTGGAACTTAATTATTTAAAGTCGTCGTTTTATGCCCAGTAAATAGTCTCTAGACGCGTCGGCCATTTTTTTTCATTTAATTCTTTAAGACCTAAACTCCAAGAAACTCATCATCAATGCTTCTGAGGCTAGAGCTGACGAAATCCTTCCACAAAAGCTTCTGGGAAAAAGGAACCACGTCAGGCGTCAAAAATAAGACACGCTACACCACTGAGGAGGACAGCAACATTTCCATGAGTCTCAGAAAGATGTAAGTTCAGCGTTCCGAGTGCCATAGAGATATACAATCCATCACTCATCTAAGTAAACAAAGTGAGTCACAAAGTATTCCCGAAACTTTGACCCAAACCTCCTATTAGTGAAGGCGACCGTTCAAACAAAGCGAATGACGCCACGCGCCTCCCTCCCTTGTTTTAGCCACACACACCACACTCAAGATTTCGTCATGCAACCAACGAATGTCCACCATCAAACTATCCCAGTCGCCCCGAAATAATGAAGTCACAACCAACAAATCCACGTGGATGGGACGGACTAATGAGTCGATGTTAAGGGGGTAGACGGTACGCTACTTCCCTTGACCCCAGCTTGTGGGGCACGCAATAGGCACTTCTCATCAAATGGGGATTTAGGAGAACCCCCACGGAAAAATGAAATTTTAAAAGCAAAAGCATCAAAAGAGGACTGATGGAATAAATATATGAATCGGAACTATTACAGGAAAAGAAAACTTAAGTTGTGCTCGGAAATAAGATCGGGCGGTCGTGCGCCTAACCTATAATTTTGCCGTAATAATCCGCAACAAAGACGATATTCATTTCCTGAATTAATATTTAGAAAAAAAAATATACCAAAAGGATTTGGGGGGGTTCAAAGTCTTTACCCATTTTCTTTCATTTCCCTTCTAACATTTAAAACTGGATATTGGTAAAATGACGACTTTTAAAAAAGAAAAATTGCCATTCTCACAAACTCCCTTCGCTTTCACCTCTCTTTTACCCTTCCCCCTCCTATCACAATCCCCCATGACTCTCAACTTGGACCTTTCACCCTTAAATCTTGCGAATTATATAAGTTGTTTAATGATAGTTCATGGCAATTCCCAGTGCAACTAGCTTTGCTGACGTGATTGAGTACTGATGTGATGAGGGGAGAATATATTCTGTATTCATGATATAATTTTCTCTTGGTCCTACGTTTTTCTGTTACACCTGAATATTTTTCTTTGAATAAACACTTTGAAATGTTCCTCGACGAGGTAAATAACGTAAAAAACCCTAGGTTGGGCAGAATCACAGAACACACTAAAAATTGTGATACTGTTTCAAATGTATTTAAAATGTCTGAAAATGTTGTGTGGCTAAATACCCGGGTATCCGCATTCGGCATGCAATTGTATGTATATGCATGTATAGGTTTATATTTTGTTTTTGTTTTATTTTTTCTCTATTTTTTGCATTTACTGAGTCTTGCTGTAATGTTCTTTTTCTTTGAACCTTTGTCAAATGATTTTTACTGAATTATTGTACACCAGTAAATTATCTCATGGGCTAAATGGCCCACGATGATAATAATTTAATTGAATTGAATTGAAGACATAGTAGTCCCTATACATAGTAGAACATACATTGTAGTCCCTCCCGACCGCTCATTTTTGTATGGATTTGAAATCTCGAGGGTGCACATAGACAAGACCCTTTTCAACATTTCCCTGCACCCGAAAGAGTTCGTCAATATTGTCCCTGAAGTACTGTTATTAATTTGAGACACAGGCTAATGTCGACATGGGTTTTTTTAAGCATACACTATTTTAAAAAATCAAGGAGTAACTTACGTTCAAAACGAGTGATCATTCGCCAAAAAACAACTCTAAAGATGGCCTGTGGAGAGGGACGTGTGCCTCCTCTTTACCTTCTTAACTCCATCACTCCCGAGACTATTCCCTTCCATACAACCTTGCCCGTAACTCATAGTTATTCCTTCCCTTCACCAGTCTGCGAGTGCAATGTAAGAGTAAAACACCCAACAGCTGATTGTAAAGCTGATGATGGCATGCTTTGCCAAAACCTATGCTCCATACAGTACGCCCAAACGAATGGCAATTAAGGAGAGTAATTCAAAGAGCGTCACTTCTCCTGGAGGCCACAGTCGAGAGAGCCAACATCTGAAGCACAAATCCACACGCACTAACAGAATTAGAACGATATATCCCAGATGTTTAATGCACGAACATACAGCAGGTGTTCCTGGCAGAGGACCGTCTCGCAGCGAGTCATATTTTCTGGGATGGAGAATGCTTTTACGCAAACTCATGAGCACTTACTGCAAAGGTTTCTACTCGACATGAAACGATATTGCGAAGAATTTCTGGGCCGGCCAGAAAGACTGTTGAAATTATTATGTTAAAATCAAGTTGAATTCCTAAGTTTATTGTTTGATCCAGAGATGGCGCTGCGACGCCGATTTTGTAGTTATGTATGTTACTACAAACAGAGAGAATCTAGAAAAGTAAAAGACTAGCATCTGCAGCTAAAACAGAGTTATTGTAATTTTTCTTTAATAAGTTAATGTGCTCAAGCATATAAATTTCAATAGCCTTCCATTACACTGTTCAATCGTCCCCAAACACGATGCCACAAACACGAAATGACGATGAGGAAAAAGCGCTAAATCGATGGAACGAATTCCCAAAATACAAATAAGCGTATCACTTTCGCTCGATCGATAGCATTTTGTCTATTTTCGTGCCCCGTTACTCTTTTCTTGACGCCAGTTACGACATGTTCTTGGTAGCTTCAATTCGTTCAGAATAAACCCTTGTCATTATTCACCTGCATATCAAATTAAAATTATTTTCTCCATTATAACATGTAACGTTTCAATTAATTTCTCTTAGTTTCACACGTCACTTACAAATATTTTATTTCACTTTAAATAATACAAACTCGGGAGCAGGGAAACACCCGTCCGCCATAACTATCACAATCCGAGTCCCCTCTTTTCACCTCCTCCCGCGCCGTCAACAATCACAACAATTACCTCACTCCACCTCTGCTGCTTATTATTGCTTGAATTAGTTACGTCACACCAAAACCAAAACAAACCACACAAAATTAGGTGTTACAAGCACTAAGATAAACATTCCATATTTAAGGTACACGTATATGTTAAGATGGGTCTATACTCTAACCATCCTCGCAATTCCGGGATGATGTGACAAGTGTTGAACAAATAATACGTCACGAAAGAAGACTGGTTCAGCGGGAGTCCATCTAAATCCTCTTCGGCCCATAAAAAGGAATCCAACCTGATGGCGTCAAATGAAATTCGTGCAATCATAGTTTCACCGCAAACTCTTCGCAAATACATGCAACCACAAACCACGGCCTAAGACGCAATAAAATTTCCCAAACGGGGTGTAATCTACACCGCATTAATAGGGCATTCACCCAAGAAGTAATAGCGGCTTTAGCTACTCCTCGAGCCAGAGGGGTCGGATAGTTAGGAGAGAGATTGCAACCGCTTCCTCCGCCTAGGATGTCGCGGCATCACAATTTTGATTGCTGAAATACTTGCGCATAAAAAAGCTAATAAAAATACCATAAAATAATCAATGGAGTGCAAAGATAATTTACTTAACTCTAAGGAGGCAATGTCGCGGTTCGCGATACAATGCAAATACTTCGTGAATATCTCGTGATGGTTATTGTTAAAAACTGATCTCCATCATGGACTAACTTCATCGTGGCAAAAAACTAGGGCACTTAGGATGCGGATATTTTAATCCTTATACTTTTCAATAAACACTTTTTATAGATATTTGAGCCGACCGTGGCGTCATTTTCTCGTCACTAAAGCGATGCGACTTCAAATTCAGCATTTACTTGCTAAAAAGTCGAAATCGAATGATTTTTAATTACCCTAGGATCAACTTATTGGCAGAAAATTCAGCACTTGCGTAAAATCAAGTGAATTACACACTATGAGTGTGCGCTTGAATCATTCGAGATAAACTCGGACACGTAACCAAGAACTCACCCAATAATGAAGTAATGACCGTGCGGGTTTATTCCGCGTCGATATACAAATTTCACACACCTCCAAGGGTCGAAAGGCTTCCCTTTAAAATACATGAAAATTCTAACTTTATAAACTTCGAAATAAACTGAGCGATAAAACATTTGATAAATTTCACGTAATTACCAAGCAAAAACGGCGGAGAAAAATTGCGTTACTAAAATTTGCACCCTGGATAGCTGATGCCAGTGGTAACTAAAGTTACTGATGATGTTTATATCGAAAACGCACCATTTTTTAACAACAGAAACATTGATGCAAGCGCTCCGATTGGCTGCGAGTTTGCCCATTTTGACGGATGCCTTGAATACATAGCGATCTCCGGCAGGCAAAGAATTCGAAGTCATAAGTTGTTTAGAGCATTCTATTCTAAATATTAGACGGGAGATATACCCGGTGAAATCCTATAGTATAACTCTTATTACTTCATCTTAGGGTGAACCATTGTCTACGCGGTAGAATGACACCCTTACTGCCAATACATAGTACATTGGCTTCACCTCGCGATTCCTGCGAAACGGAGCCGACGGGACGCGACGCATAAGTGTCATATTGTCGTGTTCCTAGAATAGGTCACGGAATTAGGGACGTAATTTACTCAGTTTTTAGGATCTTCAAGCCGTCAGAGGTGGGCTCAGTAAAGATATGCACACAATAACTTAAGTTAAGTCCATTTAACATTCAGACGAATAAGCCAAACTGTATCTCTACGTCTGAATATTAAATGGACTCTACTTAAGTTGTTGTGTGCATTTCTTTACCGAGACCACATCTGACAGCATGAAGATCCTAAAAACTGAGTAGATTACGTCCTTAATTCTGTGACCTATTCTGTGAACACGACAATATGAGATGCATAAATCCATAGCATATGGGAGGGTGGGAATGCTTTAAAATGCCGACGATGCAAGAAAAGGTGCAGGAAGACACGATTTGCGACCTGATCAACGGATGGATCGCCTTTCTTCTCGAGGACCGCAGCTTCCTATTCAACCGTTATTTTAAACCGAGCGATTTTTCGGCGAACCGTTGTTTAATAGAGGCCTTATTTTAATTCCCAGCGGCTTTTGCCATTTTTAGAGTTTACATTAACACTTTCATACAATCTGTGTTAGGAAAACTTTTTTCCCTCGAAGAAGATTCTGGAATTCACCCTGACGGCAGTTCGGTCAATGGTCCAACTAGCGTAGTATCTGATCAGCAATTGGGAGATCCAAGTTCGATTCCCGGCTAAGGCAAATTATTTTTTCACGGGGAATTTCGCTATAATTGGTGTAAATAACTTTGCACCCGAGTCCGTGACGGTGTACACAGCTACTTTGTTACGCAGCGCTTAGGGTTTAGGTAGGATCTTTCTCGGTAGCTCGCGCGGGAATCCATAACAAACAAATGAACTGGACTTCAAGGGATTCCAAGTTCGCCGCCAGAACTGTTGTCGCTCCGCGCGCATGAAAATCAGATTTCAAAATCGTCACTCTCGGCGTTACCAATCACCCATACAAGGTAAGCCCAGGATCAAAACTAGGGAGGGGGGGCAAGCCATGGTTGTTGAAGTTGTAGGTAAGATTTAAGCATGGAAAAGGTGAATGAAATCAACATTTTAAGGAAACTGTAACAGCTCTTTATTAGTTTTTAAAATTATTTGCTTGAAAAAGTATTATTTTCCTCAAAGACATTTGAGATTTTTGCTTCTAGGGGGGGGGGGAGGCAGCTGCCCCCTCCTGCCCCTCGCTGGGTACGCCAATGCATCCATATCCACTTTTCAGGAAGAAATACACGGCATTATTACGTAACTGAGCCATTAAATCATGTAAACCACACATTTAACGCACGCGAGATGATTTTCAACCAAAAAGGACCACTTACTTCCACTATGGTCAATGGCGAAGGTGACAATGAAAGAGATACAGCTGCCCAGTGGCTAAGCAAATAAAATGCGCGCGAAAAGACAACAGATATGACGCTCAACCGCCATGTTCTTGGGCCTCCTTAAATTGAGTCCCGTTGAGCTGGACAGAGCAAAGGGCATCCCCGCATGCGATCGTCCGCTCCCTCTAACCCTTCCGCTTCCCTTTTCAGCCCCACAACTGAATAGGGCGATACCTAACAGCACCCTCCCCCCCATGAGGTCTACGTCACTCCTCTCGGCACCCCTTCCTCATGCCCCCCCTCCCACATGCGGTGCGACCCGCTCGGCTATTTCGGGTCGCCCTTCCCTCGTAGGCCGCTGCTACTACGCCAGTCACTCACTCACTCACTCACCGCTACGTCGAGGAACGACCATCACAGAATAATAATAATAATATGAGCGAGCACCTCCAACGAGAGGGGGCTAGAGATACATCGAATTGGTCGCCGATGATTTCGATTCGGCCGGCCGCGATGCGGGGACGAGTCAAACTGATTGTTGACGAGTTGAATTTGTGGAAGTCCATGGATACCGATAATTGACACAGCAGTTATATTTTTCCGCACTTTTTCATTCTTTCTCGACCGGTTTCAATGCTTACGCATCATTATCAAGAGCTGTCTCTCTTGATAGACAGCTCTTGATAATGATTCGTAAGCATTGAAACCGGTCGAGAAAGAATAAAAAAGTGTGGAAAATACTACTGCTGTTTCAATCATCAGTGGGGGCGAGTCCATCAAGAAAGAGTTTTTTCACATTCGTCAGCACTTAGAGAGAGGATGTCTACTGGCTGGTGGCCAATTGGAAGCGTGTCTTCAATCAAAAAGCATACCACACCCGACTAACAATTCAATTTAATGATCATCAAACTATATCGAAAAGCACTTTCACTGGAAGAAGAAAGATTTTTTTAAGAAACAAATTTTTTTAACAAAACTACCTTGTTTTCCTGATAAAGCTTGATTAAAATATACTATTAGATATATTAAAGCTTAAATATACTATTGGCATCCATCAATTTACTTAATACGTAACGGTTTTTGACATTTATTCGTTTAGTTTTTCAATTCTTAATCTGTACGCACTATCTAATTGGACTCTTATGTCAACTTTGCCTAACACGGCATACTATATGTGAGCATTAATATGTTTAACATTTGGGCGCGGCAGAGTCAACTCCTCAGATACGGCGTTCTGCACATGCTCGGGCAGCGTCCCAAGACTTCCATATGGCACAAGCTTAGACGCGTCATATCACCAGCAGCCCCCACCACTACCACTCTTCATATAACTGCATGTTAATGGATTGGGACATTCTGGCCAGCACCCCGCGGCTACAAATACAAACTTCTCGCGCTATTTTTGCGCGTTTGCGATTAAAAGAACACTTTGGTTAATTGGATGTATAATTATAATTGAAGGGATATTTAATTTCTTTTTCCTTTTTCAAATCTTTGGGAGGGACGGCGTTCGAGAGTCCTTATTTGCAAGCCGCCACTGGGTACAAGGTAATTCTTTCGCTGGCTTCATCCCTTTCAAATACTAATGAAGAAAAAAGTGATTTCCATTTCTTCAAATACCAACAAAAACTCTGCTGCAGAGAGATTAAATTGATGGTAATAGTACAGTAGATTCCGTTAAATGGGTCCACCGATTACTTGGGGCAGCCGCTTGATTGGGGCAGATCTTAAAGAACAGAACCCAATAGAGGAATATCCCATACTATTCTCCGCTTAATTGGGACAGCATGCCGCATTATTGGGCCATGAGTTGGCGACATACTCTATACTCGCGACGAAATTATTTTTTTTTGTTTTCAAACTATTTTTTAATATTTTCCTCCTTTGATTTATGTACTCTTATTTTTCTCAAGTGTTCCTATTCTTGCCCTATTTTGAAAGCTCTTGTTGTTATACTATCTGCAAGAGGATAGGACTTTTCTTTAATAGGACTTAGTAAAAGACATTCATTCAGCATCGCCCAAGGCTGTGAAAAATATTTTCAACTAAATTGTTATAATTCTTAAAAATTATAATAAATTAACTAAACTCGCTGATTTATTAATCAAATTAATAGTTTAATAAACTTATGTTGCATTATAAATATTCTTTAGTCTTCTTTCTACCATTTCAAAGTTTTTTATGCCCATACACCAGAGAGTTCGCCTAATTGGGGCAGCTACTTATTTCGGGCAAAGTGCGCACGTCCCGATATGTCCCAATTAACCGGAATCTACTGTACTTAGTTTCCCAGGAGAGTTCATTTTCGTTCGCTCTCTGTCCTCCACTTGTCCAGCATCTTTGAATGCTACTCTTCCACCCTTGTTTACACATTGAGGACCGATCACGGAGATTATTCTGTTTTGCGTGCTGGACATTTAGGATCGACCCATCACAGAGATTTCCATGCTTCCACAAATGATAACAACACTTACTCAACTTATTTTCATAAATATTTGTGGGTGGGCTCCTATACACCAGTTTATTCCTGGTTTTCAGCGATTAGTTGTACCGTAGCACTTGAAAATAACAAGCTTATGACCGTGACTAAAAATGGAAGGTAAAATATTCCTTTGGAAAAGGTGCTGCTAATAGGAAAGCTTTGATGACAGACCTGATTTCAGTCTGTTCTCAAGAGTCCAAACCCCAAACTATGACTTAAAAATTAATTTGTGATGGTGCTCTTGCCTTACTTGAGATTGGTAACTAATTACACTCAAATTGTTAAGATAATAACTAGGACTTCCGTTGAACTCACTCTTCACATGAATTTTTGGTGGCCACAGTTTTGAATAAGTAATTACTTCACTACTTTTTAATCGATTAATAGTTATTAAAAGAATAAATTATATGAATATACATTAGTACACACTTATAAAATAGCATTTTTTCTCATAGATTCAGCATATCTCGAACCTAGGTAATAATTCCAACTCAAGCCCATTTAATTAGATTATAACTGAAGAGTTGAATAGTAACATAAATAAAAACATGCTTCCATGTATACTAATGCCTTTGGAATAATCATTTTACCAACATCCACCAGCCCTTGCCTCAAAAGACATCGACTAGACTGTGACCAAGTGCATGGTTATTGCATGGTGTGGAAGTGCATGGTATTGCATAGTGCATGATGTGGAATAAAAGTAAGGAATCCAAAGTCATGGCTTGGGCGGTTTGGGTTTTTCCATTTTTGTAGAAATGAGGGGAAAGAACTCCACTCCCCACTCACTTACTCCTTTTGCAGCAATTATCCACAGGGTTCGAGTAACCTTGTTCCACCTAAGCACCACCTCTTTGAGCTGAGAAAACTCTATGAACCAAAGACCATTGTTTTCGAATTTCCTGCTCCATGGATCAGAGCATTAAGGTCCAATGCAGCACTTAAAGAAATGTACATTTGTGCAGGGTTAATCGTACCTTGGTGGATCGAGAGTCATATCATGCCATGAGTTTACGGGTAAAGCTGAGTTTCGGCTACACGTTTCGTGCTATTTTGGTTCCCCATACCTTCGAGGGTATGCCAGGGAATGACGAACCTTAAAAAGCCAGGTCATATCCCTGCCACTTGACAATGATATTACCAAATGGTTCTAGCTTATTTTTAATATTTGCCAGAGGATTTTTTTCTTTCCATCCTTACGATAAAATTCACACATTTTTTTAATTTAAAAATTGTTTACAATCTTAGAATCCAGGATAAGGCATAATATTTACTAAGGCCAAGTCATGTAGCGAATGAAACTAGTTTTTTCGAGCATTTGTGGCTGATAGTGGAATGCGTAATTCATTGCTTTACATGAGATTAAATTTTCTTCATTTTGCTAATTATTAAAGTAGTTAAATATGCTATTGGTTTCTTAGAAAAAGATTTGAAGTTAATATTTATTGCAAAACGATACAATGTGTGAAAATACATGATGAATATCTACACATGGCTTGAGTTGATGCCTAATTCTCAAATGCTGACGTTACTAATTATTTTCATTGGAAAAATGTAAAAAAATTGGATGAAAACAATGTATAAATGATGTTCAAGTATTTATGAAGCAATTTCCATTGCATTAAATTATTTTTAAAAGAGCATTGACAAAATTCCTTCAGCGTGAAACTTGTGAAGGTGAGATCTCAATGATGAATTAAGCTCAATAACATTAGTCTATATTGCGCTTGATAACTTTAAAGCACTGTTTAGTGCTCGCTTTTCATGGAACGAACTAAGAGCATTAATTGGGGATTGGGTGTGCATGGAGTATTACAGGTTGCACGTGCATCTGTAATAGTACCATTATGAACGAAAATGACACGTCCATCACTGGAAGTAATTCCAAAAATCTCACCTGCACTGAAAGTGATAGCTGTCAATCTCAAAGACAAATCTCTACGTCAGAAACACAACTCAAACATTTTACATAGTTATTGAATATATACAACAAGTGTTCAGAGGAAATCACTGGCTAACACAAGAACTTTCAAAATGGATAATCAAACCATTCTTATACTTGAATATATAAAAAATTAAGAGTTGGAAAACGTACCGATTGAAAACAGGCCACGAAACGTCAAGGTCATGACAGGATGGAGATGAAAGGTCAAATTGCACATCGTTGAGGTCATAGAGAGACGTAAGGAGCTGGCTTAGAGATACAGCATCCCTTACTGGAGCCCAATCTGTATACCACTCCGCTGTGAGCTCCGTAGCACCAGAAAAACATTGCTGTAAAGTGTCTGCCAAACACTGATGCACAAGGCAAAACCTAATGAAAGCCCTCCCCCGGCCAACGGATGTCTTCAGCTGTAATAAAAAATGAGAGGTACCCGTTAATTGAAATTGAAGTGATTTCAATTGGGAAAAGAAGTAATGTAAGCTTAAAAACTTCAACAAAGGAACAATCCTAATGCTATCCTAATCTTTATCCACATCAAGGACTTATTCCTTTTTGAGAGTGACTATCAACAATGAATGTAGTACCAAAAGCCAACAGTATAATGATATCTCATACGTTGTGACTGATTGGAAAGCAAATAGCACTTGTGTTTTCAGAATACAAAAATTTTCAAAATTAAAACTAAACAACAATGAGATATTTGGTGCACTCAGCTCATGGAGCAGCTCCAAAGCGCTACAGCTTGATGCGTGTGCTCAGGGGACACTCAAAGATTGGCCATTTTCCTGAGTGGTAGAAATCCATCCTCAGCACCAATCAGAAGTCACTTATTCATGAAATATGTCAGACTACCAAAAATACCTTCCTGCTCGCATCAAAGCAACTGAGCTTATCATTCAGCTGAAAAACCCTTTCCCACCCAATGTGATGTACACGTCACACACATCGAATTGCACAAATGGCTCACTTTTTCCGTTTTTGGGCACCTAATTTATGTGTATTAATTCAGTCTCAATTCCTTGAGATAACATTATCTCAGTTAACAGCTGAAATATTCTCAGCCTGTGGATACTTAAGTTAATTTGTACAAGCAAGGAAGTCGAACAGTTTCTGCAAGCAGTCCTCCAAATGGAGTGCATTAAAAGAGAAAAGTGTGGTTAATTCCAAACCATGGCCCTTATATACTGGTTACTAATCTCCGGCTCGGGAGTGTTGCCTGAGATTCCGCTTCCACCCCTCACACGCCTCCCCTCAAACACAACTCTGGGCACAGTGCGCTGTCACTAGGGGAAATATGGAACTAACTGCACTGTCGGCGGCGGTATATGCTTTCGACAGCGCAGTTAGTTCCGTATTTCCCCTAGTGACAGCGCACTATGCCCAGAGTTGTGTGTTGAGGGGAGGCGTGTGAGGGGTTTGAGGGGTGGAAGCGGAATCTCAGGCAACACACCCGAGCCGGAATATGTCGGGAGATTAGCAACCAGTATATAAGGACCATGTTCCAAACTAAAAGTGTCCAGATTACAGACACATTGAAAAGAGTATTTTGGTATAAAATGACTCACAGTGGGAAATTTCACCCATGAATTGATTGCGCGATCACAAAAAATTAATACTTCAATATTCACAATAAAGATATGCATTAGGCGTGAACAGATAACAGGAGATAATACCAGTACTGCTGGTAATGACACATCCAATAAAGATGAAGTTTTGCCTTCTGTTAAAAACCAGGAAGACCAGGACACTGCCATAAATGCAACAAATCAAGCTAGTGGGGAAAATCCAAAAGGATAAAAAAACAACTCACCTGCTACTCATTTGTCGTTATTTTAATTCTGGCTGTGAATAATATATATGAATCAAAGTAAAAGTGAACTAAAAACTCTAAAAGTAAATGATAAGCACACAGCCATCTGCATTCAGTCAGATCTGGAGGGTAACTTTAAAAACTTTTCCAAGGGAATTTTCTAAATTTTCATCAATCATCTCTGTATCAGAAATAATGCCCCATGAGTTATGAATTTCATATTAACACAGTAATTGTCTGTTAAAATAAAAATAACTAATAAAAAATAATTTTTCAAGGAAGATGATGCCTGACAAACTGACGCAAGGACTGCATGTACCCAACAAATTACATCAATGATTTCAGTCAGTTCTTTGTCTACCACACCCATGACTGCCAAGGAAACCACTTCAATAACTATTACCTGCTCACTTTATGTCTGCGGGTGAGCTTTCGTGAACGGAAATAATGCGAACTACCTATTGACAGTAACGAAATGTGACGCACAGGGTAGTGTTAGGACATTTTTAGTGGTTGATTTGAGAATCAATTTCACCTTTATATTTATATTTTTGCATGTGAAGAGCAAGAATTCACAATTCCGATATAATAGCACGTGAAAGAGCTCACATAATAAACAAAAAATTACTTAAAACTCCAGTTCAAGATATCTGAGTTTTCCATTGCCGCCATTTTCACGTCCACTTCCTACGAGGGCACGTTAACGAGGGAGCATCCGCGTTCCCTTGTTCACTTACCCTTCGTTCCCTTGCACCCTCGCCAATTGGATCCACCCTTGCTGTCGTCACATCCGTAAGTTGACGATCGAAAAATGCACGAAGGGTGAAAAATTGCGAATTGGAAAACGGCCTTAAAAGACTTACAAGGAAAACGGTTTGGCAACACTGCTCCATGAACAATTCACAATGTGAACTCGACAGAGGCCTATATCGACTAACTGAGGCCATGCCTGCTGATTGGCAAAGGGAAAGTCACTTGTCGAGAAACTTTCCCTCTCCACACCACTTCTTGCTTTAGGCACACCAGCTCACCCCCAAGATACAATGAACAGAGTTTAGGAGGGAATAGTTCTGTGGAAATTTAAGAAGTAATTTTAATAGCCACCAAATAGTCATAGTAGTATTATCTAAACCTCCTGTATAACTACTGCCTCTTTCGGATATGCCAAAATATGAAACTTAATCCAATTTCAAAAAAATATTTAGACTACGTACAAGATATTGCTATGAAAAATAGTTAGATGTAGATTAAGCAGTAAATTTGCTACTCATATCATTAGTACAAAATGCCAACTGCACCAATGTTTGACAGTCACAAAAAATAGGCTTCCAAGTGTTAAATAAAAGTAAAATTTTTACACTTCTCTACAGTTTTTTATCATTATTATATTATTCAGTGTTATAGACAATTTAAAACAAAAATCGTATAATAAAAATTAATTATAATTAAAATAAAATTTCTTCATAAGCCGATAGTTGGGCTATTTTGACTCTTTTCAATCCCCATGTGACATGTAAATCATGCATCTATTTTTAAACTGTCAATGAGGGAAATCTAATGAAAAAGATTTTCTGGCTTAAGACACAGAAGAAGAAGAAATTTTCACAGTAAAATATATTTTCTCGAAAGAAATAATAATTTGGGCATGAAAGGGATAAGAGAACTCCAATAACTTCACTTGACGAGCTCCAGAGTTGCTCTATCATCAGAATACACCCACTGGTATTTACTATGAACCCATGATAAATAGGATATAACCATCAACGAGATATTGATCCAAAAAAGAAAGCTTAGCACCGTAGTCAATGATCAATAGCTATTTTTTCATCCAAAGCATTGATGGGACATATAAAATACTATATAATGACCATTAAGTTGGTAAACTCTAACCAGCAGATTGGAAATCTGTGGAAAAATACATTGTTGACTTTTACAACTAAATTTCTACATGTGCATATGTTTAGACACATTGCAGTGTGCCATACTCCCCATAACTTTTCAACAAGTTCCAAAAAGCAGCTTGCTACTTTTGTCGATCAAGAATTTTTATTCTCTGTCTAAGTAAATACGAATCATATTGCAGAAACATGTCACATGTGTGTGGTTTTGAACGATTTTTCTGGCACAAATACAGAAGCAATATTGTTAGCGAAATATTTACCATCTTTGGATGCAAAATTAAAGAAAGAAAACTGCTTATGTTGAGTAATCTTTGCATTATGTCTATCACTAAGCGACTACAAGAAGGAGCCGGCAACAAAATGGAAAATAATTCTATCAAGTATTTGCAACTGAGCTGAGATTTTACAGCTATTACATAAAAGCAAAAAAATGTAGTTTCAATCGATTGATAGTTCTATTGCTAAGTTTGAATCATTACATTTTCCAATAATAAAATCAATAAAAATAGCAGATTAATTTCTCATTCACGTAAAGACAGCACAATCAAAAAATGCACTCGTACCTCAGGATTATACTTCACAAACTTGAGACCCTCGTGAACTCCTCCTCTGTTGGATACCAGACTTTTAAGCATAAAATCCCAGTAGCATCTCTTTTTTCCAAAGAGGTTACTTTTCTCTGAAATGAAACCAAATAGAAAATTAATTCCATTTTGTACATTAAGGCCTTAATATATGTTTTCTTTGTAAGAAGGTACAGCAGCATGTGAACTTCAAACCAGAAATGAATTCAACTTCCAGTCATAGATACCTTTCAATCCAAGTGATAGAAAATGCTCCAGTTTGGCACAAAACCTATGAAATACTGTGCAACTATCGTCTATAGGAATATTCATGCAGAGGAATTCTTGCGATAATCCAGCTATACATTCTGCAAAGAGATCTCCCTTTAGCTAACGGCGATTTCACTTTCTTATGCATTATTGCCGAAAATAATGCTTCATAAAACGTCTTACCTGTGATGTCAACCACAAGCTTGTCAAGCTTGAAATACCCGGGCATTTTTTCACTTGAACTCATAATTTTAACTGTTTCACAAAACCTAGAAGATCTAATTCTATCATTCACTCACATCCTACAGAACAGATCCCTTTAGTCTACTTTATCAGCCTCTGCTTGGTTAAATCAAGCAACCTGTAGCACCAATGATGCATGATAAGAATACAGAATGAATAACATCGCCTGATGTCTAAAACACATCGATCGAGGATTTTACATCGACTGACGTCTTGAGGGGCAACTCAAACCCAATAAAGAGTCACCTTATAACGCCTTTCCAAGTAGTGTGAATAAATTCTCATAGTATTATGGACGAAATTTTACATATGTCTACAGAAATCTATTGTCATTCGTAGCACCAGCTGAATTGCAAACGGAAATCTGGCCAATAACACAAAGATTTTGATCACAGACAATTTCATAACAAAAACAAATGCAATCAGAAATCCGCAACCACCCTAGCCTATCAAGAAATAACCCGCGAACATATAAGTATTCGAAATTTAAATTAGTTATATAATATTACAAATACAATGGATTATATTTTATTTTAAAGCCAGTTTTCAAGAGCGGTTTACGTCGTAATGCACCGTATAAAAGTCTATCGACCCAACTTGTGTTGTATTTGATTGTGTGCGAATGCATGAACAGAATTTACAAACTGTTCTAATTTGATTCATGTGTTCGTACAGGTTCCGTACCGGTCCACCAAAATCTTTCAACCATGCACACATAACCCTTGCATATCGATGTATAGTTTGGCCAATCCTTAAGGGACCGCAATGCAGCCTTAAAATAGTTTATCACTTGAATTTTGAATAAATTTCTTCAATGTTTCCTTCAAACCACCTCCTTCTACACGGCAGTTGTTTGTTGCAGTCACAGCTCTCCCATTCACTTAAAGGGAGATGCTTGGTGCTGTTGCACAGTGAAGGCCTTCCATGAATTGAGTATGGAATGGCAGAGGCACTTCAGTGACACACTGTTGCAAAAAGACATTAAAATAGCTAAATAACTAGGTACCTTTCCTGGTGATAGTAGCTTTTGGGACACCATATTTAATTATTCACTCCTGGATCGGAGCAGGAGATATACATTTATTTCATAGGTATCCTGACAAGGGATCGCTTTAACAGCTCAACCAGCTCCAGAGATCAGGCTACTGCTGCAGCCTGCACTGATGGCCCAGGCTATTGGTTGTTTTGACTGACCACTCTTCAGCAAAGGCTTCCTGTTCTTTGTGCTACATGCAAATAAACAGTTGATGAGAGGATCTTTATGCACGAGTGTAAGTAAAAGGCTATTAAAGTCTGATCTCGAGCATAGTCACATAGCAACAATATGGAAACATAGACACTTAGGAGGAGGATGAGAAAAGACCTTACAGAGGCCTTCCTGATGTGGGTACAGAGGAGGTGAAGTGGGTAAAGAGGAGGAAGAAAGTGCTGGTGGGTCATGAAAGGAAGCTTCTGGATGAAATACAGAGAAGTAGTGGTATTTGGGAGAGGCAACTAACATCTGAGGTCATTTGTCCTATAGGGAAGGGTGGAGAGAAACAGCTGGCATTGGCCTGCTCTTAACCCTTAGGCAGCATGAGGTCATGATTTTAGCTACTAGCCTTTTCGGAAGAGAAGCAAGAAATATTTTGCATCTCCAGCCTAGCGGAGTGTCTTGCAGTGAGTGAACCCGTCCTTCTTTTTTACCAGGGGATGGGCCGACATAAGGCCACTTGTGATAGGCACATTAACAGTGTGAAGCGGGTAGGGAACAGTTCAAAATGTGCAGTATGATACGAAATTCAAGGAGGTGCACCCTGCCATGAGGGCTGGCCCAAGTGAGAGTTGAATCCCTTAGTGATCTTTATGGGAAAGTGCCCAAGTGCCAGATATCCATGTAGCAATATAAATTTTGGGAAACTGCAGCAGGTAGTCCAGCAATGGTCAAATGTTTAAAAACGCTTTTTCCCCAGTCAGTAACAAGAGCATAAAAAACATTCCCACAGTCTAATGTTTAACGAAAGGCGCCCAGGGGACCATGACTTAACATGCCATCTGATGGACGGAGTGTTGTGCTTGAAATGTCCCCCACACAACATTCAAGCAGGGATCGGGCAGTCTCCAAAAATTCTCTGTCACCTCCAGGATTTGAACCCAAGACCACAGGACAGGAAGCCACAACACTCTAGCTGCCATGCCGACCAGATCCTCCTTAGATGGAGCGAATACTGATTGGGGAGGAGGTGCTGAAAACTGTGGTGGAGGGAATAATGCTAGTCAAGTGAGGGAGGAGAAGGAATAGGACTTATGATATACATAGAATGAAAGGGAGTAGGCTTTATTGGGAATTGATGAGGGAACTCCAAGTTGGGAGCGGAGACAGACTGGGTCGATTGGCAACGTGTAAATTCCATGTAAACCTACAATGACCGGTGGAATCAGTGGCGGTACGTGCATATACACATGTTAGCAAGTGCACACCCAAACATTTATGAATAATAAAAGAAAACTATTCCTTTAACACGAGATATATATTCCTTGTTATCACACCGGGCACATTTTCGATCTATGCGATCACTTGAGGGTGCTCCTGCAGAACAAGATAAGCAGGGGGGCATGCCATGTTTAAATGGGTGCTGGGAGCAGACTCAAAACGACGCTAGTGTGCACGCACACATTTAGTGAGCAACTCGCAGGTAGTGTAGCGGTGTAGCTGCCACCTACACTACCTGCGCTCAGGATCCTAGTCAGTCAATGCTTTCAGTACCATTTAGAAGCATTCATTGGAACTTCATGCTCTTTTTCATCATCGTACATCTTCTCTAATGCACACCCTGGATATTTAACCACCAGCCACCACTGGGTGGAATACTGTAATAAGTAATTCATACCAATCACCCTCTACTTTTATGCAATCATACTTGCTCACTCAGAGCTTCAACCTGAGATGTGGTCGCAATGGGTGTATCTAGAGGTCACCTAGGACTAAGCCATACGTGTGTGAATAGGGAAATTGCATACTTTTTATAAACAGTATGCTGATATACTACAGTAAACACTTGGTACAGCAATATACTTTTTTCCGCTTAAAATTCAGTTTATACCCTAGAAAATGACTCCCAAAAGTCGCCCGAGTTTCGCGGGCTAAAAAATACCACCCCCACTAATCTTTGGCTGTGACGTCATAGTTCAGTACGAGTCCAAGATCCAAGCCCAGTAACTGCAGGTTTGGAAGAGCCACGTTGCGTTTAAAGGAGAACATGGGTGAAATAAGGAAAAATTACAAGTGGTGCATTATTCCTCTGTGCAATAACACCCCAGAAAAAAATTTTCGTCTGCATTCCCACGGAGGAAATTAGAAGAAAAGCCTCGATGCATGCCGTCTGTCGGGATGAGCGTTACGGAAAAACAAGAGTATAATAAACGGAATGATAAACCCGTGTGCTATGTGAGCGAAGATAACTTTAATATAAATAATATTTCCATATTTCATTGACTGAATAACTTGAAACTGAGATTTTTCGATAATTCGGCCGCCGTAGAATAAAAACTCAACTTCCGAACAAAAATCGAGATAGGTGTTTCTCGATGGTTACGATGTACTCAAATTATTAAGGCACTTGTTCAATTTCAGTTACGGAAGGACATAGAAAATTCCATGATGTTTAAAATCAAGGGAGGAAATATGAAAATATAGAGCAACGTTGATCCTCATGCATTCGAGTGCCAGCCAAGAAGACAGCGTTTTCTTCTACTGTCGGCGTCAAAATGATGCGCCGCTGTACTTTGCAAATTTATAACCTGGCTTCACTACATGCTATAATAATGAACTATGCGTCATTTTAAAGGAAATTTTATCCTAAATTCTGATTTATTTTATTACAAAAAAATTGAAAAATGACACGGTCAGTGCAATAAATGACTCCGCGCACCGAAAAATTAGCCGTTTTGTCAACTTCATGAACTTTGCAACTCAACCTAAGGAAAACTACTACGTCTACAGCATTCATCTTCCACACTAATTTACACTCATCAGTGCGGATTAATAAAATGGCTTTTGGGTATTTTTCGAACTTATATTTTGTTATAAATTAATGAAAATATTTAAACATTATCTTGTCCCATAGTTTACCCCGAAAAATAAAGAAAGTTGTAGATGGAAAAAGAATGGAATCCAGAGGTGGACACAAAAAATGAATCGCAGCATTCTTTGATTTTATTCTACGCCGTTGCTTGCTTTTCAAAAAAAAAGTTGAGTCACAAGAGGAATATACCTCTTGTGACTCAACTTTTTTTTTGAACATATGTTCCGCGGCCTTTGATTTGGAAACTATGGAATTAAGAATGGACATGTGTGGATCAGCAATTACCATTTAGTTGGTTGTCAGGATAAAACAAGGATCCATTTAAAGGTTGTCAGGCCGTCGTATAAAGATAGGACTGATGTGCACCACAGGGGAAATGGTGTGTTTGAGGGAAAGTCAAACCCAAAGTTGCCCAAAGAATGTGCAGTTCTATGTTGCTCTTTCCCCAGTTAAAACCAAATAGAAATTGGATTGGGATGATATTTTCACCACGGGTTCCAGTGATAGTGAGAGTGCAGGTGATCACGGTCATCGTCGAAAGTCATCCCTCTAGGATTTCCGATACGGAATTTTTAAGTGACAACCGATCGCAATGACGATGAGCTCGCCTTTAGAGAAGGTTTCAGATATATCGTGAGAAAAGCTCCCAAAATGTATTAAAGACTCTGTTTGGAAAACATGCACATTTTAATGCTAATTTAGGAAGTATTTCATTTCAAAAGTAACTTATGAACACCTGAAGACGTTGTGTTTATTATATTGATCGAAGTGCGATTGACCGATTCTTTCTGCAGAATAGGAAGTGGCTTCGGGGTTTTTAGTCACAAGATGGTAGATTGTGTTGGAAGTTCGTCTATATTATCGCTACTAAATTGAAAAATTAATAGTCTGGCCTCCTCAGAGCTTCCTATCGCCCTCCAGGCAAGGTATTTTTAAGTTGAAAGTATCATCGACAGCTTCGAGGTGGAAATAAGTTCACCGTAAGACTCTACCGGACTGCCAAAAGAATACACATTTCACATGAGTATACCGCGCTTTCGCCAATATTATACGCAAGTCTCACTTTGTTATGAACTATAAAACATTACAGATGCTCATCAGCTATCTTTCCATTTCTCGGCATCGACTTTCCGAGCCGACGAAGTCTACAGTTTCACTAAAATACCCTGTTATCATGATGGAATCAGTAACAGGAAGCTTGCTAGGATCAGCCTAAGAATAACCATATGCCTTTCATCTTTACGCAATCTATCGCTTTCAATGGAGGAGAAATAGATCAAATAATAGCCCTGAAGTCACAATGAACAACTGCGATACGTCTGCACTTCAATAAATGAATCATAACCACGCCGTCGCATGTATAAGTATGCAACCTATACTATGGCCGTGCCGCCGTCTCTCCTCGTACTGAACTATGACGTCACTTTTCTACCAGCCAATCATCGGGCGTTTTCGCTTCTCACTTGCATTTGAAAATTCTCGTGAACTTTGATGCATTAAATATCGTAAACCACGTCATAAAATAGTAAAAAAACTTTCACCGAGGTATGCAAACATATATTTTTATATAATTTTGGGGCTATTAATTATATCTGAAATATATGCAAGTTCCCTATTATGCAATTCAGGGTATAGGGTGACCTGTTCCTTACCTTGGACTTGGTGTGGACTTTGAATTAGGAGAGTTCAAAAGCTTCACGTGGATGCTTCAGCATTCATGAAAAGCCATCAGTCAGCAGCCATATTTTCCACCCACAGTGCCATTTTCTCAATAACCAATTATGATAATGGTTGTGTTCACCCGAGACGTACAGTCCCAATCTCCATTTGCTCACTGACACACTATTTCTATCTTTCCAGTTAAAATCTCACAATCATACATACTCCAATGGCTGTAATAATCAACCTTCCGTTGAGCGCATTGCATCTGATAGGTACATCGCAAGTTTTCTTCATTCCTTTGTGCCACTAGGCGCCATAGACCCTTGACGCTTATAGTGGCCTTTTATTCTGACATGCTGTATGCAACCTTTCACTTTTTGCATTTATGCCGACTGATCAGAGGCGGATTATTCAGCATAATTAAGCAAAATAATGGCACAATAAAGCGATATAAAAGCAATATTTGATAAATAAAATAAGAAAAAACACTGTTCTTATAGAACCAACATCTACATCTACATAATACCCCGCAAGCTGCCTAAAAGGCGTGTGGCAGGGGGTGTTAGGACACCAGTGGTCTACGCATAAAAAATGAAAGGCTCTATAAAGTTGGGACTAGCATTTATTAAAGTCCTTTATGGTTCGGGGGAAAAACGAATTCCCATATCTATCCGTTCGGCAAAACATCTCTCTTAATTTATCGATTCTATTGGACCTGGAAATATAGTGTGGCTCTTAAAGATATCCATTCTCAATTTTCCAGCAATCTAAGCCTAGCGCGCAGCCTCCGAGTCTCCAACGGCTCCCAGCCTAATTCGCTTAACATCTGCGTAACGCTGTCTGTACCCCCTTAGCAGTTTTTGACACAAAGCGCAGCCGTCCTTTGTATTTTATTCAGTTCGTGAATTAAGTCTTTCTGTACCGGTGCTAACATGCTAAAATACATCACATAGAATAATACTTAATACCCTAAAGGGTACGTTAAATCGCACCTTACCAGATCGGTCTGGGGCCGAACGACGGCATGTTAAGGGGTATATATGCTTGGCGTGAAATACATCATGTAGCTGTTTGATAATAATGTTCACTAATAATGGTGGCTTTAAATTAAAAGGTGAGCACATGAGCCATGCTAAGAGTAAATAATGTTTTTTTACATCTGTGCCTGCCAGGCACATTGTGCCTGAACTCAGCAACAAAAGGTTAAGCTACATCATAATCGCTTTAGCCATTGGAGTTTATGTTTAGTTGTAAATGTATACAGGCAACTGTGGGAAAAACATAGCTGTGAGTTCTACCCTTCCATTTTTTCACCTGTTCTATCCCTAGCCTCTTCTCATCTGTATGGCCCAAACTTAAATTAAGTTGTCTTTCAGTTCAATCTCCGTAGTTTTTGCCTTCAGTTTGGTTATGTGGTATGCTGTGCTAGAATACCTATTCCTCAATGCTGAGAAATATTTGGAAAAACCTGTGATATCACTCTTTGTATTGTGCCCTGCTTCAAGGTATTTCTTACTGAAAGACTATTAGTGAGTGTAGTGTTTAAATCATTGCGATCTACTGCCAAAAGGCAGCACCGCCTGGAGGGAGACAGGCAGAGAACCCTTGGCATCGGCAGGGTAATGGGACCCAAGGATTTGGCTCCCTTAACCGCAAAGTAGCGTCCCTGAGTGCATGAGAGGCAGACCTGCCAGCCCACGTACGAAGGTGTTGAATCCACGGTCATCGGCTGATTCGCATATTTTTGGAGTGCAACAAGCTTGTATTAGAGTCCTAAACAAACGGATACGTTGTTATACAGGACACAGTTATTTCACTCAACATAAGACCCAATAACCCTCCATGATCTTAAAGCAAGCAAAGAAAAAACACACAAAACAAAGCATTTTTTTACTTTTTTTAAATTGTGAACAATTTAAAAAATATACAAAAATATTTTTAACTTTCAGTCCAAATCCTGATGTGAAAGATGGATGGGAAACATTATTTTGTCCACAAAATTGGTAAAATAAAAATAATGTATAAGAGAATTTCGAAACATATAGGTACCAGTCAAACATCGAAACAATAATTTCCGGATGTAAATTATAAACTTTTGGTAAAATGCTGTCTTTCAAATTACAATATCAGTTATTGATCCTAGACACTCGCTCAAAATTTAAATCACCCTCTCTTAAAGTCAAGGAGTTCAATTCTATTTCATTTTTTTGTAAAAGCCACAAATTACTATTAGGCAAAATGACCGAATGAAAAATATTATGACCCCGGGCCTTCGTCTCCAAGAGAATGCCAATACAGAGAAGAGCTTTCTAGAATCACTGCACTTGGGAAAAAAATCAAAGCAACGCATACGCATCCTTAGTCCATTCACTTGTTTAGAAAAATCTTCAATGGATATACACATCACTAATCTCCTTGGTCAGGAAACCACTTTACAGATATATCCATCGTTAAAAGGGAATGGGTTAAACTTATGAGAAAACGGCTAAAAGAAGAATATTTTGAGTCGTAACTCATCTTTGCCGTCCAATTATTTTATTGAAATGCTACTTCAGGTCTAATTGTGAGTAAACAACCATGGGCGTACCCAGCGAGGCATAGGCAGATCCAGGTGGGGGCACCGGAGCACGTGCCCCCCCCCCCCCCAGACCCTTAAAAATTATGCAAGATTTTTAATACACTCCCATTATCATTGCGTTCGTTTTGTATCACGAGTAGTGATGGGTCGGTTCGATTCCTCGATTCTCAGCCAAGAACCGGAATCGAAAATGAATACTTGCCAAGGTGAAAAATCGATTCCGATTCCAGTAGTACTTCAAACCACAAATTTATATACGACCGCGTTTCCAACAGTCATTTGAATTTTCGTGCCGCGTAATCGTAATAACAAAACACATTATATTCTAGGGATGTGCGAGTACTTGAAAGTTCGAGTCGAGTCGGTGGTACTCGACTCGAGCGTTTCGAGTAACACTACAAATGTCGAGTCGAGTAAGTTACGGTTACAGAGCTTTCGAGGCTAGTAGGTCCAGCAATCTGCTGACAGGAAGCGCTATCATGAAACTCATGTAGTAATACAGTTTTTAAAGCCGATAAGTCATTCTAATGCCTTGGCCTGGTAGTTTCAGCTTCCTGTATACTCTATAGTTGTCGAAGTGGGCGCCGGATACCTTTGCGCCAGCCTCTGCGGCCGATCGTCTTCCGACCCGGCGCACACCGGTCCGAAATCGGAAAAAGCTGGAATAAAGTCCAAAATCACCTTTTTGGGGATAGAGTCTTAAAACTTAACGTAAATACTCATAAATCATTACCAGATATAGATTTATATGCCATTTTACATAAATACGACCCTTTAGTGATGATACAGTGGCCCAAACATGACCAACTTTTCAATACCACGTGCGATCTCGTCAATTCTCAAAATTTTTTAAATTTATCCAGATGGTGTTGCGTTGGTATGATTTTTATGGAATAAAAAACGCAATATTCCTTTCACCTGGTAATTTGCCTATACTTCCAATGACTTTTGAAGATTTTGGCTTTCATCTGTCTGGTTTTACAACGCAAAATGGTCGACCCGTTTTTCACTTGAAATTTTACATAAAGTAGACATCTTTCGTTTACGAAAAATATTACTCGGAAAATTTGAACCAGAATTTAAAGTAGGGATTTCTAAAGAGTACCAAGTAGAAATCTTGGAAAAAAAACGTTTGCGACGAAGGAAATAAGAGCGATTTTTCATTCACGCGTCAAGGCTGAGCTACTCATTGCGGAACTCTGGGGATCGGTAACTGAGGCCGATTTTTCAAGTTTTTAAAAACTTAAGTCTTGAAAATCGTCATTTAAAGCACGGATAATCGTCTTCATTGACTTAAAACACTAAACTGAGGGTGTTAAAAAGGGTTATGAATAGATCGACTTGACCATTTAACGCATTACTAGAGTGAAAATACTAAGGATTGGATATTTTTTGGAACCATCCCATGCATAAGAAATATGGCTCGGGTATTGAAGTAAAGTGAAGAGATTAAGTCGGCATGTTTAAGAGGGAGGAAAATAAACTGTTTCCTCGAAAGGCAACGACCGATTTTTCCCTTTCCACCTTCGCCGAGGTGAGTCGCACGGAAAGGGGAGTTTTCACACCACAAGGCATCTTTTAGTCTTTTGTATTACTGCATCCGTCCGATGTGATATTCATTTGTAGCGTTTAGTTTCTTTCTTGAACTTAAAAAAAAAAAAATTTTTAATGTTGATTAAACGACGTGAGAACTATAGATTTTTTTGGCTCTACAAAACTAAAGCTAAATTATTTAGTCCATTCGCTTAGTCACTTGAGTTCCATGAGGACTCAAGATGATCGATGATATGGTTTTTAATAAAAATTCCAGTTTCCGAAATCTTGCAATTTTGGTAGGAAAGTACTTGCCCAGTCACACAAGTGTGTAGCAAAAGGCAATTTTCAGCAGGCAGTAATACTGTAACATGGAGACATCAAAACCTACTGGCTGAGCATGAGCATGTTGGTTTTTTTGCTTGAGAATTTGAAAGGGCCAAATATTACATGATTCATATACATAGTATTTAATCTTTATTATAACTGTGAATACGACTATACTCAGGGCTCTCCCTTGTAGTTATAAGTGATATTTTTCTTGGAGCCTATGGCGTCAGAATCGATGGAATCGGTATCAGGATCGGAATCGTTAAAATTTTGGAATCGACCCATCACTAATTACAAGGTATCCTTGTGACTCCCCCAGAACAAAAAATCCTGGATACGGCCTTGCTTGTGCCCCCCCCCCCCCCCCCCCAGAAAGAAACCCTGGATCCGCCCCTGCAGCGAGGGGTAGATGCCTAGAAGCAAAAGTCTTAAAAGAAAATAATATTTTTTCAAGCAAATAATTTTAAAAACTAATAAAGAGCCGTTACATTTTCCTTAAAATGTTGGTTTCATTCACCTCTTCCATGCTTAAATCTTACCTATAAATTGAACAACCATGGCTTGCCCCCCCCCCCCCCCCCCCCCTAGTTTTGATCCTTGGTACGCCCTTGAAACAAACCCCATTTCGAACTATCCATTATCCTGAAGTACATACTACACACAATACAAAGTAGGAACTGGGATTGCCTAACGTCACAGGATGCCGACTGAAACGCCGTAGTTGCCTGATTTTGCCACGTAATGGAGAAATTCACATTAACCTTCGCATCCAATCTCATTTCTCCCTTTGACGTATCATATGCCTTACTGCCTTAATTAACCTGATCTAAAACTTCTGTTCTTTTCCTCCCTTTCATTTGTATCAACATCACATCTTTAGCATTTCTTCATTGCCTGTCTGAATATAGGTATTCTGTCCACACCTTTTGTCTCCTTTTACACCACTCAGCAACTTCCTCTCCTCGACCACAAGTGGTTCTTCACTATCTTTCCCTTCTATCTCAATTTCTACATCTTCTGCTATCACTAATGCCTCACAAGTCCATTCTCGTCCTCATCCCTCAGCATCCATATCACTGCATCGTACCATGCAATGTATCATATTAAATTATAAGCCAATCTTACCACCACTGTCTTAAAGGATTCTTCTGTCATCAACTCTTTCGAATACATGACGTGTTCTTTGCAATGGCTATTCTTATCCTGATACCCTGACTGATGTACTTATTTCCCTCAAATTTACTAACTTAATAGTGGAATTTTTCCACTTTAAACCTCACATTATTTTTTTCCAGGACACTCACAAAATTACATCACTTAAGCTTTCTTGCTATCAATCTTTATTCTAAATAACTACCACAGTTTACCAAATGCATTATCAACAGTTGTAAGTCATCTCCCAAGAAAGTATTCAATTTTTACAAGGCAAGAGAACGAGGAATATTTTCCATTTCATTTTAAAAATAACTCCAATGCCTGGACTGCCTCAATGTTCCACACATCATCCTATATTTCATAGAGTCAGGATTAACTAAGTCATGTGGTCCATTAACTTCTTTGACTTAAACAATAAATCCACCCACTTTCATACCTACATCAAACTCTTCTAAAATATATCCTACCAAGCAATAGCCAACAGTCAGCCTTATCTTTTGCGTCAACTGATTGGTCTGACCAATAAACTGATTTCAAAAACATAACATACCATGTATTCTCATGATTTAAGGCTATTCTCTAATATGTGCCCACCAGCTTTAGCCAATTCACTCTGTGCTTTTTCAAAATCTACAAAGAAGCAATCCTACTACTGCTGAAAACTGTCTGCTGGAAAGTAATGTTCCTTGGTGGAATATGGTTGCCTTCATGACTGCCTACCATGCCACTTTCTGGAAACAATACCATTTCTGCTATTTTTGTTGCAAGTATATGTTAATATCTTTAAAATCAACTTGGTGACCAGCAGCTTTTTTGCACTATCGTAACCGTTATTCTACATCTTCTATAATTTTTTCGTGAAAGCGACATTTATATTGTGATTGTGATCGATTTTCCATCCACCCATTTTAAGCTTTGCCACAAGTACTCATTGGTTTCTTATGACTTTTAAATGCCAATTTCAAAAATTATAGCATGGAAAGCCAAGTTTTCTAACTTCAACTGATGAAATGCGTTACCAAGGACTACCTAATTTGAGCTTCTAAAAGAAATGGCTTTCACTTCATTTCTCGGTGGAACCTCCTTCAGCTAAAAATGCAATGGTAAAATGTTTTTACGATTTGTACCAACAACATGGATTTTCTTATATTTGTACAAATTCCAACGTCCATAAAGAAGATACATACATATTTCCTTCACTCAAAAACATCAACTAGGTATTTTACCAGGTTTAGGATAATGTTAGTGTTATCAGAGAAGAATCCTTTAGCATAATTGTCTCAGATATAATTTATATTATGAAAATTTTCCAGAGTAATTTAGAAATGAAAGATGTGAAATAATTCCATTATTTTATTACCATTTGTGAACGACATGGCCACAAAAGTATCTTTGTAACGAAAAGAACAATTTTCATGCAAATGTGCCCACATGACAGAAGTAAAGTTAATGTACAATAAATGCAAAAAATTCATACGAGGAATATTTTCTTTCAAAATTGGAGAATGAAAGAAAATGTTTTAACATACAGACAATTCAGGCTCTAAAAATTAATAATTCACGCCTTAGCTCAAATGCAAACGTTCTTTAAGTGTTTTAACAGCTCTTCACAACCTGCCTCATTTCTAAATTTATTTTTAGACTTCATTATTTTTTCATGTAATTCACCTGGCAACAGTTTACCAATTTTCTTCAACATATCTGAAATGAATAAAGATGACTCGTTAAAGAGGAGAGTTTATGGAAGAAAAGCAACTTTATATTGGAATAATTCATTATCATCCCCTACCGACCAAAACTAGGAAAAAATACATTTCACTCATGTAAATAAATTGGCACTACAGGATTCTTATCCTCTTAAAAGTCATACTAATTTAGTTGGATCATCATTTCTTTGTAAACCCGCTATTTATGTGAATGACGAGATGTATCAAAGAATCTTAAATTGTAACTCAATATTGAATAATACACCCTTGACAAAAAATATCGACAATATTAAAAATATATCATGCTTAGTGATTTGAAATATGCTATCTTGAGAGGGATCTCAAAGAATATTCATACCAGAGGAAATATGTGACATAAGAGGAAAATTCCCCAAGCTGTATGTATTTACACTGACAATTCTTCTCTACCAGTTGCCTCCTCCAAGTGATTTCCCACTTTGAATTAAAATTGTTCATAACCCTTCAAAAACAAAATACATATGCTAAATAATTTCTTACCAAGCACAAGAGTATTGAATTTCTCATCTGGGTCATCCAAATGAATTAGAGCAATGGAATATATGGACAAAATATGTGGTCTGTAGTAGCTAAGGTCATAATTTGAGGGAAGATGTGAGAGCATGACAGTTATAGCTTGAAGGCATGTCACCCTGACTGTATCATTGACATCATCAAGGCGCTTTACAATCACTGGAATGAAAAAAAGGCAATAATTAAGAATTTAGTTACATCATTGTTTAGCCAAATAAAACACTAATGTATTATTTGATAAGAGGTCCACATGTAGGTTGACAGCTTTTCAACTTGAGTTCCAAATCAGTGGAGCTAGCAACCTTTTGGTGAATTAACATAAGCAATGTATGTACTTGAATAGGTAGCCACAGGCGGGTCCACTGAAATGCAAATGATTTGAAATCCATTTCCAACTGGTTAGGTGCAACCAGGCTAGCATGTTGCAAAACAATTTAAGTTGCATGATTCTATTGGCCTAAAATGTATTCAAACTTTGCATTTGTTAATTTTGACTATTTCTGTGCTTTGGCATAGAAAATAAGGAAATTATAGTGGCCTACAGCAGTGGCTCCCAACCCTTTATGTCTAGCGACCCACCTTTTAATTTTTTCCATTTTCGCGACCCACCCCAATCCCACCCATGATTACACACACACATACAAATACGTATGTGTACATTTTGTACACTCAATTGGTATTTATATACGCTATTGTTTTTGTTTCAATGTAATAGGCAAGCATTGCACCAAGATTTTTTATGTTAAAAAAATAATAAAAATGACACATGCATAAAATTAAAATTATCTGGAGAATCAGTTAAATTTGGTACATTTTCAAGAGCCACGCCGCGACCCACTTAAATTCTGCCCGCGACCCACTGGTTGGGAAACGCTGGCCTACAGCATAGAGCATAGGGCTGCTAATATAAGGGCTGAATTCAGGTAAGCCTTCAGACACTCCTAAACAAAACTCTCATGAACCACCTAGGCCTAGGAAAAGGAGCTGGCCTTTGTACTCTGTACAAGTGAATTTCGTACAACTTTGATGTATTGATAATAGTCATGTTTCCTTCATGCTACACAGTGAGTCCTCTTTTAACGTCACTTACCGTTCCTGAAAAATGTGACGATAAACGAAATGGCGTTAATCGAAACATAATATCCCATAAAAAACAATGTAAAAAGTGAATATCGGCTCCTAGACCTCACAATTCCTATGCGAAAAAATTTTAGCGCATCATATCTGGGGCATATTTTATGATGGGAATGCCAAACTATGGCATAAATACGAGTTCCTGTCTTCATCGACAACAATAGCAGCAGTGACGTAAATCCTTCTCCATTTTTGTATCTTCCCGCATTTGCTTTTCGGCTTCGCTATGGGGTGCGGTCCAATGAATGCTACTTCCGCTACCAGACGCCACAGATGGAAGTGCTCTAGAGCACTGGTCCATAGGCCCTATGAGAATTTCTTTTCGGACCGGTCTGGAGCGAAGTCAAAATGGCGGAAATGAACGAGGGCGGGCAAACTGGGATTATGAAATCGAAGAGATGGTTTTGATTGTGAATTGAGGCGGGTGGGCGTCGCCTGTGCATCATCGCTGAAAAATTGTCGCAGTTACAGGAACCAAAATTATTGTGAACACGGTAAAAAAAGTGACGACAAAAATTTCAAGTTCTACACGGAAAAATGCCTTGAAATCACTGTTTAGGTTCCCGGAAACCATTATGTCAAGTAAACCCGGCGCACCTACCTAAGAATGCATTTCATGCCACCTGGTGGGATTTGCACAGCGTAACTATGAAAGATCCATAGTGAGAATGGAATAAACAATCAAACCTTTTCAAACATTTTATTTGCTTTAACACATAAATAGTTTCAGAACTGTATAGAAGTCGAAGGACAAACTACACTTTTGAAATTTTTTTAACAAAAATTGTAATTGAAAAGAAACCATGTTTGAAGTGAAAAAGTGCGCTCGGGGATTCTTACTTCGATGTTTTCATTAGTTAAATTTACATTACACATTTTGCCTGGATGTGGATGGAAGGGAATCAGCAAAATCACTGGCAGCCCTTAAAAAATAAGCGTCGAGGGATTTCTGAGTGGCGACTTTCTTTTTGTCGCAGTAGAGTTCCCTGTAAAAGGCCATATCACTCTCAATAGCCCTACACACACGTGAGCTCTTCTCAAAGTCAGCGTCACAGTCTCATAAAATTCCAATTCCCCTCTCAATTAGTGTTATGGCTTCACTTAAGTTTTTTGCGCTAACCTGCTTCGCTTCCACTTCCCAGGAATCTTCCTTGGCCTCTTCAAAAGCATTCAGTTGTTCAAGATTTTGGAGGTCCTCTGTCGACAATTCCTCTCCAAGGGATGAAATCAACTCCTCCACATCATAATTAGAAACTTCCAGGCCCAGGTCCTTCGCGATTCCAACAATTTCTTCATGAATGTGTTCCTCATCATCCTCAAACCCTTCGAAACCAACAGCATTGCCAGGAAGAACCTTTCCCCATGCCTTTTGCATTGTGGAGCACTTCACATCTTTCCATGAGTTAGAAATATTTTCTATTGCGTCTTTCACGTTGTATGACTTCCAAAACTCGCGAAGAGTTACAGAAGACTCCCCTTCAACTGCATCCATTGCCTGCGCAAAGTTCCGACGAAGATAGTGTGATTTAAAAGTCTTTATGACGGCCTGATCCATGGGCAGCTGCAAGGATGTGGTGTTCCGAGGTAGGAACACAACTTTTACATTCTCACAGTCATTGTCGATATTGGGAGGATGAACAGGGCAGTTTTCCAACAGGAGCAATATCTTATGGGAAAGATTCATTCGCTTGCAGTACTGTTTTATGGCAGGTAGAAAATGATCGTTAAACCATTCACTGAAGATAGACAGTGTCACCCTTAAGCCTTTTCATTAGCCTTCCAAACAACAGGCAAGCAATTTTTTAGCATCCCTTTAAGTGCCCTAGGGTTCTCCGAATGATACACAAGCATTGGTTTCAGTTTCATATCACCAGATGCATTGCCCCCCATAGGTATCGTCATACAATCATTAGCCTTCTTAAAACCTGGAATGGACTTCTCCTCCTTGGAGATATATGTTCTAGAAGGCATCCGTTTCCAGAATAAACCAGTCTCATCACAATTAAAGATTTGCTGAGGTAAGTAACTCCTTCCTCAACAATTTCTCGAAACATTTCGATGAATGCACTGGCAGCTTCACCATCATCACTGGCTGCCTCACCACTCGTTTTCACAACACCACGCCGTGAAAGTCTCAGGCCTTGACTAGCTATGAAAGGTGCAGGATTAGGTATATCTTTGGTAAGGTCACCATATATGGCCAATGCCTTTCTATGGAATCTAGCCAAATCAACTGGCTGTTTTTTTTGTACTTCAATCTCAAACCATAATTTTAACAAACGTTCCCTTTCCACTAGAACGGTGCTTCTATTTCGTGATAAATGTTTTGCGCCAAAGGGAGTTGCAACTCTCCCAAACTCCTTGATCTTTTCTTTCAAAATTGACCTAATTGTAGACGGTGGAAAGCCTAAAATTCTTCCAATATCTCACTTCGTCTGACAATATCAAGTTTTTGCTCCAAAGTTATAGTTTCCCACCTTTTTGTCTCTCCCACTGGTTCAGAACATTCACTTCTCTGGCACATTTTCGTGGAAATGTCTCTGATGCTAAAATTTGCTAAAACCGTAATCGCAATTAACAACATACACACCGTTTTACACTTTTTATAGACTGACTGTATAACCGCCCACGAAACGAACAACCTGCAACGCCTGCCACTTCGCCTTTTTTCTCGTGCGAAATTTAAAAGATTTGACGTTATCTTGAAGCGAAGGTGCGATAAACCAATGACAATCCCAAAATTTTCGTGACGTTATCGCGAAATGACGTTAAACGGGGTGACGTTGAACGAGGACTCACTGTATATAACTTCAAGGCAGACAGCCTGATCAGTCCCACTTTTGCACAGACTGAGATCTTGAACGGGTACTTCAGTCACGTTTGCAACCAGCATGTAACTCAAGTTGGAAAATAGCCAACTTGCATAGAGAACATCTCAATGAACAGCAGCAATTAGAAATATGTCCAAACCTTCGGCAGCCTTATTAATTCCATCCACATTCATCTTCTCACCACCATTCTCAAAAATTTGGCACATGATGCACAAGGCCAGCTGCCTTGATAGGTGAGAATCGTCCTCCACAAGGCTAAGAACAGTTGGTAGGAATGCATCTTTGTCAGACACCAATTCAGGCACAACTTCTTTGTTATAGTTCAAACAGCAGAGGAGACAAGAAAGAGCAGCAGTGCGAACAGCAGATGCCGTACGGCCTGCATGCCACTCCAAATTAGGAAATATCGCATCTGAAAGGAAACTCCAAATCATGAAACACCGCCATGATCAAGAAGAGAAAAGAAGATATATTTTCAAATATAAGTGACCTACTCTGTATCAAAATCATTAGAGATGCTTTGCTGAGGAGAGAATCAGGAACTTTATCCTTGCTATCAAAGATGCGTGAAATTGCAGTGAACAATTTTATTTTCACTTCAGGATCATTGGTAGGCTTCAGTGATTTTATTAAAATGTCAGATATGAGATCCCAATGGCACTGGACAGCTTTTCCTCGGGGAAGACAACATATTCACAAATTACAGCTAAAAGAGGCAAAATTTGGCAAAAATTTATCAGGAAAACTATTAGTTTAGTTACCTGATTTGTTGAGTATGGCTTCCAAAATCAGTCTCTCTGGAGAGTAAACACACCAACTTCCCGCAGTAATGGAGAGTTCTTCAAGCACAGGACCAATATATTTTTGGTAAAATTCATCACTAGTTTGAATCTTCTCAAAATCTCTCAACTTACACAAGAGTTCTTCAAAAAAGAGTGAAGATGATAGAATCTTAAAAACATATCTTGAATTAAAACAGGAAAAACCATTCCAGATAAAAGTAATTTAAATACATATGTACCTTCAGAGGCTTTCGATATATCTGATTCTGCTGATAGAGAATTCAAACTTAACAAAATTCTAAACAAACATGCCGATATTTCACAGCTTGTTTCACTGCAAACCAACACTACACTTTGGCAGCATTTTAAGAGGTTTCCTTGAAAATCACTCTGAAAATAAAAAAAAAAAGATATTTTTCCAGATCATTGCTGAACAAGTTAGCAAATATCAAATGAAAGAACACAAACACCATTTTCCCTAACCTTTATATTCTGACATATTGCAGCCGTACTTAGCAGCTTCCCAATGGATTGAAGCTCTTTTAGAAGCTCATGTTTTGGAGAACCTCGTAAAATAGCAGCAAAAATAAAGAGGTGATTGGATGATGGTGAATTCTCTAAGACGGGTAAAATGAGACCACAGTATGTGTGGGATGGTACAAAATAGCCAATTAACTCAGCCGATTTCTCCACCTGGGAAAACACAAAGAATGGATCACATCACCAATTCCGGAAAATCGAACATAGCATTCCATGACATTAACAATTTAGTTTATGCTCAATAGTTAATGGCCACACTCAAATACACAACTTTACAAGCAATATATGAGCTCAAAATTTTAAATAAAACACTAAGAGTCCACGGGGGAGGAGTGGTATAAGTTACATCAGTTACACATTTTTCCAATGAACTGCATAAAAAACGTATCTATTACAAGATGGTACCAATGACGGATACATATGGGGGATGCAGGGGGCACGCACCCCCATATGTATGTGTATCCCCCCACCCCTTGAGGGCTGCCCGCATTGCCGAATATTGCAGACCCTCAATTGTAACTTTATTACATCATAAGATGGCATTGTCTTGTATAAGTGTATAATCAGTTTAAATAACACTATCTTAAATTTAGCATGTAACTTGATTATTTTTCATAACGATAAAAGTATAGGTAGCTCAAAATATCTTTTGCACCCCCCCCCCCAGAGTTTTTTCTGTATCCGTTACTGGATGGTACTACATAGTTACAAAGTAAATAAAAACATATCACATCACTAATCAAACATGAAAACTAACAATTTTTTCGAGATGCCATTAAGGATGTCACCAGCCACAATATGCAATTGAAGATACAGTATAAAGAGAGGTAGATTGGTATTTGTGAAATGGACACGATAACATCAAGGAACCACAAACTCAGTAAACCAATTCATACGGTCTCCATATTGACCCAAAGATAATTCAAAGAAATCACCCAGATTACTTATGAATATAATTCAATCAATTTAAAATATTTTTTGTGCTTCAAAGTTTTTTGATGAACAAAGAACTGCTTGCCATTTGCATAGAATATTTTCCCAGGGTCATATATAGAATCATTTTTTGGAGGTCTTCCTCCAAAATGATTGAATTATTGACAATTAAAAAAATAATGATGGTACAAATTTTTGTAAATGCCCATTTTCAGCAAATCTTTAAGCCACTTTTCAAGATACAGTCGGATCCGGATTTAACGTCTTCGCATTTAACGTTTTTCCGCATTTAGCGTTTATTTTTTGGGGTCCCGATTCATTCCCCATTAGAACAATGTAAAAATAATCCGTATTTAGTGTTTCCGCATTTTGCGTTTTTCCGCATTTATGGTCGTAAAAATTTTTCCCGCACAAGATTTTTTTGCCCAATTTAACGTTTTTTCATGACGGTTCCTGCAAATGATTATCCAAATCTTCGAATTTCTGCTCGTCAACAAGAAGAGTCCCATAGAAGTTTACCAAGAGTCGATAGAATACCGGGGAACGCTTCTTCAACTGCTTTCTTCCGCGAATGCAGCGATTGGGACCTTCAACTCGCTAGCTGGGTGATTTGTCTTCTCGTAATGTTTCGCTCCCCTTCTAGTCCAAACACCAGGCATTTTTTGGATCAGATCCGATCTAATGGAGCAAAGTCATCCCTTAATAACCTCAAAATACCTTATCCTTCACTTTTTGAATTTGACTTCGATGATACGTGACGACTGATGACACAAGTTTTTCTCCGAGGGCCGCTACAATGACGGTTTTCTCGTAATGTTTTCACTTGATGGCTTGTAATGCCAATGACGGTTTTCTCGTAATGTTTTCACTTTATGGCTTATGCCCCTTTCAACTCTACTCTCTACGGGCAGTCCATTTTTAGCCCAATATTTTTCCAGTCATCTACTTTCTCTTTTCAAAAGAGGAGACACAATATCATTTGCGCAGTTCACCAGGTGATTCTTTCTATAGATTTCAGTTTCCACGGAGGAACAGAGAAAGAACCGAGGAAGCGTTTCCCCTGTCATGATCGTGAAAGAGAGCATTCTTTCCCTACGGAACAACATCGTTTCACATCGTAATTTAGATATCCCAGAGCCCATTTACCGACATGCGGTTGGTTGATATCGCTGTCGATTCAAAGATATTTATCTGGGGCTATTTTATGTCAAAAGAGAATGACAATCGGAGTTTTGACGAATTATCACGGTCCATGACTCTAAATAAATCGCTCATTCCGGGAAAAATCACCGCATAATCACGGTAAAAAAAGATCGCGGAAAAATACGAAAACCCAGCAGGATTGCCCTTGGTGGTTTACTTCGATATCATTACTGTAACTCTGACGAAATTGCCAAACTCCAGAGGCACTGACAATTTGTCAGAAGAAATCCAGTTCTGTTGAAGATTAAACCTTTTCACTTAACAGAGTTTCGCTAATCGCTATTCAAGGTCCAACCAAATTTTATTAAAAGCTGCGGTGAAACAAGGTGAGTCGGCGTCAAGGTGATTAGCGCGCCGCGTAAGCAACTTCTCCCGGCTCCATTCGACCAGCATGAGATTAGCTGATATATGACAATCTGGTGTTATCATCGAGTTGAATCACCATCGACTTGTAGGCATACTAGAAATAAGATTCTCCTTTTTTGGATGACCTCGAAATCCAAAATGTGCGCACAGGAGGCTTTTTAAAGGCTCATAAATCCCTCGTTTTGCGGAGGCTACAGAAAACTAGTTTTAAAGTATACCGGGATTTAAGTTTTAAAGGATCCGGGTTCGAATCCCGGTCAAGGCGAATGATTTTTTCTCCGTGGATCTTTCGCACGCTACAGAAAACGTTAAGTTGACAAAATTCCAATAAACCTCCCTTTTACTAGTTATTCGGTAGTTTAGAATTCGGAATTAGCGATCTTCTGTTATCCTTTTATTTAACTCATCTTTATTGTTGCAATGACGATTTTTTAGGACATACTTACACCTTTTCTTATTATATTAGAAATGCTATAGTCACCTACATGTCACTTTTACAGAAAAAATTTTAAAATTTCATCGAGACGACTGAAATATGAGTAAAAATGGAATCATTGATGTCCGTAATGATATTCCGTGTGGGAATACTTTTAAGTTGATGTACATTATAATTTTCTTAAAATATTTCATTAAAACAATTGTCATCCTCTCATTACCTACTTATTTCTACTACCCATTTTTTTTAGCTGATTCCTGAAAAGTATTATCCAACCCTCACTGGGCAGAGAACATTTAATCAATGAATTTTTTGCTGCATGCAGCACCTTTTAGTTACTTAAAATAATATATTTTATTCATAAAAAGCCATTCCAATCATTACAGACCCTAAAACCTGAAAAAAATGGCAGGTCCTCATTTAATGTTTGTCCGCATTTAGTGTTTTAAATTTTGTCCCCCCTGAAAAACCTTAAATCAGGATTCCACTGTATTTTAAATCATAACTACATCATCCAATCATAAATTCTACATAATAACATTTGCAAAGAGTATTTCCACTAATTGACTCTTATCATCAAAATACTGGGGGAAAAAGAGTTTTACTTGCAAAGAGACATCTCCTTTACTCCCTTTTCTAGAGACCTGAGAAAATGGATGTGCATATTTATAAATATGTTGTCACATAAAAGAATCAAATGTATTATTACTGTGGATAAATTTAACGAGGAAAATTTTTGAGTTCATTCCAGATATTTTTCTTTTGTTTCGGATTTTCAGTAGGAATAATTTCATTTTGTATTTCAATCTTCATGTTACTTGACTTACCTTCTATGAGCACGGCACATCTGTGGATGAATAAAAATTATTATTTCTAAGATTATAAAAGTATCGTAGGTCCATTGAGGCATGCCTTCTCTCCCACTTTCTGCTGACTCAGCACAATTTGGAAAACATAACTACTCAGAATGTAGTAGTAGGTAAGCTATGACCCTAAACATTACAGGGATCCAGAGACAGAAATTTCCGACAGAGACAAAAATTTCCAACGATTCAGTCTCACTTTCTATCAGTCAGTTTCACGAGCCTCTGAATTTCTGCATATCCTCCTTCCTGAATCTATCTATTGCATTTTTATCCCAAACTGAGACTTCTATAATGACTCCTAATACAGTTGAGGACCTCCAATCCAGAAAGTTTGGGACCAAAGGGTGTCTGGATTTCTGGTCTTCACCTTCTATATTTTGTTAATCAATTAATTTATAAAAGCGTTCCGGCTCTTGCACTCGGTATTTGAGATCCCTACGTGTCCCTGCCTAGGTTGTTAGCGTATCTTTGTAGTGTGTGCTAACTCATCCCAGAACAAGGCTCGGAGAGTGGTGCCATGAGGTGGCAAGTCTTAACACTACGCGGAGGAATTTTCAAACGCTCCGGATTTCTGGTTTTCCAGGTTTCTGGATTCCGGATTTGAGGTCAACTGTAGTTCCTAATGTCTAGTATAGTATGCCTCGCCCAGATGTCTTGTCTTGCCGCCATAGAGCACCACAGACATGGCATCTGTTCAACTCTCCACGGGGCCATTTCATAAGTCACTACTCATTCCATGCTAATAATGAGAAAAATGCTATTTTAAGGATTCTCTGATCCAGCAACACATCTCAAAGACCTTTTCCTCTTTCTTTCATTCCTACGAATTTTCTATTTCACTTCCATAAAGCAAAACACTTCACATAAATTTGATAATGACCTCTATGGTTCGAAACATGTCGTAAGGACAAAATAAATTAGTGGAAAACAACGAAGTCTCCTTCTCATTTTCGAGTATTAACTTCCATATAGTTGAGCCTAATACAATTGAACGAATTAAGCATGGGAGTTTTTTAAAAGCAAAATTTTCATTTCTGGAAGTTAGGAGGCCTTTATTCTAATTAAAAGCTGCCTTGACCAGATCAATACTGCTGATGAGGTCTCTGTCACCACCTCCATCTGATGTAATGTTGCGACCAAGGTGGCAAAACAACATTAATGAATTTAGTCTTTGACCATTTGGCATGACTTCTACACCACTTCTCACCCTGTGCATAACAAAGATAGATTCAATAGTGATTGCAAAACATGTTGGATCTACTTTGTGATAGAGCAGAAGGCAATGGCAAGCTTCATAATTTTTTATTGATTTTACTGGTTTCAATTGAAAGTTTCATCACCAGACCTCTTGTGAATCATAACATTTATGGAATATTAAGTCATTACTACCAACGAATGGTGCTCTAAAACACAGCTTGTAAAAGTCTATGGATCTATTCCCAGTCGAGGAGGAAATATTCATGAAACAATGTATTTTCTAGTACCAAAGAAACAATAGGGTAGTTTCCAATTATTTTTTTATTGCCTAAATCGAAATATTATTACTCCTGGAGTGCGTTTTTCACACTTTTAGATTTATAAATGATGATATCTATTTTTCGCGATTAAATGAAAAGTGAAAATTTTCAAGCGCGCGAAAACGCGATGGGTAAGTATGAATGCTGGGAAAAGCCCGTGTGACGTCATTCTGGTTCCCGCTGCCGCAAAGTGCGGTGACCTTGGGGCTAGGACATGTGCACCGCTGCGATGCTGGCTGCTAGCAGGTAGTGCTTGGCTTAAATAAGGATTATTGATACCTTATCATACGAAGGAATCTTTCCGACCATAGGCAGTTTTAATAGGTGATTATTAAGAGACGCTTCCCTGAGCTCTGTGCCTCATGCATGCATTGGTAATCTCAGACGATGTAAAACTCCTATCTACTTGTACAGAAACTAGGTCCCTGTGACGTCACGTGGAGTGGCATTTCATGGGCGCCAATCTGGCCTTTTTCAAAGGCAGTTAAAATTGACCATTGCCATTCGTATAAACAGGGATTTCTAAAACCAAATAATTTGTATATAATGAATACACTAATGGTAGGTAACGAATCGCAATCAATGCCTTTCGTTTTCTTTGATGAAGGAAAATACCCTATTATGTTTTAAAAAAAGTGTTAGGAAAGCTATGCTACACTGAGCTAAAAGGTGACACCAGCAATGAATTCCAGAACCTGTAGTCCCCCACTATATAAGGAAAATAGTTCAGGTATGTGTAAAAGGTTGAAGTTATACTGATTGTGCAGCTCAAGTTTAAGATAAAATCGAGGACCAGGGTAGGTAAGCTTGAATCTCTTAAAAATGTCTTGGTAATAAACGACACGATATTGTGAAAGATAATCAAGGACTAACCCAATAATAAAATAATGAGCACTTAGGCTCATTCTGTGCTGGAATCAATCCCAAACGTTTTAAACCTACCCTCCCCGAACTGTTTTATTAGTTAGTCAGTGGTTGCTGCCTTCTGCAGCAGAAAACTTACTATGCCTGCACCCAATTACTTTTTCCATCATCACTTTAAAATAATCAAATGTTCATTAAATATATCAGAATGAAATTCTATAAAATGAAATTCAAAGTGCCTTATCTTGATCTGAAATACAACACGTTTCAAATTATTCTAATTATTACTATTCATATGCAGACCTGTGTCGTGACATTTTTTTCTTCATCTCTAGCAGCGACATAAAGTCCGCTAAGGATTCTGTCCAAATTGAGGGTCATGGCACTTTCAGAATGTAGAAGTAACTGATACAGCAAACCAGCAGATTTCAACCTAACCTTAAATTAGACCATGAAAAAAGTGTTAATTAATTAATGAATATATTAAAAATAATTAAATACAAACATCCCCCAGCTATAACAAGAGCTGAAGACCAAAATTATCTCGGCAACTTTCGCATACCTCTGGGGTCCAATCATCCAATTCTTTCACCAGAGCAGGGAGTATTTTACTTAGATTATTTTTCACCAAAGTCCTGCATCCTAAGTTTGGTCTCTCTGTGGAAATAAAATCATTGTAGAAAAATTCTGGTTCAATGGGCCCTAATAACTTCATCTCATAGAATACAAAAGATACTCAACCTGTAGGAGGGTAGTGACTCGGCGGCTCTCTAATGAAATCTTTAACATCTTTAAGCTCATTTTCGTTTTCCATTTCATACTGATCGCCAGCCTTTTTCCAGTAATCCATTGCAACCTCCCAGACCTCATTCATGTCATCCATAAGGCTAAAATAAAACATAAGTGCGGAATAGAAAATTCGTGACAATTGTTCAGCAATAGGATGAAAAGTATTCTAAAAGATTCATTAAATAAAACATCTAACCCCTTGGCATATTATTCATACCATGTCAAAATGATGGGCAACAACTTGTGAAAATATGAATATCTATCTGGAAGGTGAAGGAACCAATTCCCAACTATTTGCGCCACCGCTGCTCGTACGGGCACACTCTGATCAAATAGGCGCTCTGCCAGCGGCCCAACGACATCATCGACACTTTTACTGTTCCCACGTAAAATCACATCACCGATGGCTTTCACTCCGGCAACTCTCACTTTGAAGTGCTGATGTGAAATCACTTTTAAAAGAGGTTTTACGACTGTTTCCGACTGCATGTGGAATTGTTTGCTCAAGTGCACAGCAGTACATGATGTGCACTCACAACTCTCCCTTTTTACCATTGGATAAGGATCTAGAAGAGTTTTACTTAATATCTGAATAATCTCGTTCAAGTAAGGAATCAATAATGAACCATACTTGTTGATGATATTCTTTAGAAGCACAACAGACAATAGTCGCACTTCTTCTGATGGTTCCTTTACTTCTTGTCCACCGATTCTTTCTGCCAAGATAGGCATTAGGGAAATTAGATACTTATCGTTAGCAGGAAGAGTGGAAAGTATGTCAGTAATAAGCGAAATGGATATTTCCCGGCATATCTCAGAGTTATCACTCAAACATTTGAGTAAGTTCCTCTGAATCTGAGTATATATTTGGTCCAGAAATTCAGGTTGACACTCGTTATTTTCGAATAATTCATTCCTAATATTTTCAAGGGCAGTCTTTCTTTTCTTCTTATCTTCGCTTAGGAGTAAGGAAGAATGCCTAAGAATAACATCAGTGGCGTTTTCTTCACGTTCTAAGGGCATTTTCGCAAATTCATTCCACAACCCCTACCAAAATAGCCACCATTAGTAAACAAATAAACACTTGACATACGGAATTGAACGGGCGGTACCAGCGCATTCTCGCATTCGTGCGAAAAAAATGGATACAATAATTTTATACATACATACTTTGAAAATGCTATAATTCTAAGGTATTATGATGAGATGAATATTCCTGATAAAACTATAAATCATCAAAACATTCTTCAAATAATATGCACGAAATTGGCCACCATTTCGCTTTTATTTTTCACCTCCATTTCGTTGCTTTTTTATTTACGTACACCCGCCAAAATAAACTGTGATGTTGTGATACTGTCAGTTTAATAGTAGTAATAGCCGTTCTTCGGTAATGCATTCATTAGTTTACTCGGACAAAGAGAGGTGGAAAAAGTAATTGTATAATGAAATTCATAGCGGTGCATCGTAGGTGTATGTGAAAAGTGCTCATAAGCGTGATCATGGACGTAGACGTGGTTCACAAGTGAACTGTTGTGTCCATGGCATGGATATTTCGATGAGTGTGCATTATTCTTCTATCCTGAAGTGAAGCCTGAGTTATTATTTAAACGATTAATTATGTTTGGCAACTGCCCATGGAATCTCAACAGTTCAATTTTGGTGAACAGTGTCGCAGAGAGACATGCCCAGAAGAGGAAAATCCGGAATGGACAGCTGCCAATGCCCAAGCTAATAAAAACCTCAAAATCAAGTGATGACTCAAGTGCGGCCAAGACAGCATCGTTGGTTTTACCTTCCATATCTGACTCGTTGCTTCCAGATACAGTTCTATTATCGGAATGTAGAGGCAGAAAAGAAGACGCTCGAGAAATATCATGCGATTTACTGGACGATTCTTTTGATTTGCTTGGAGATTCTCTATTATCAAATGGAAGTTCGAAAGTTTTAGCTTCCGGAGTAGATAATACTATGGGCGTAAATAATGAACGTACCGATTTTGTAAATACTTCGATTTCGGAACATGATGTGCAGCAAAAGGACTTTACTGATGCGAACAGCAGTTCATCGACGTTTAGTAAGATATGTCTGGAAGCAAGTGATGGACATATTTTAAAATTAGAATGTGTAAAAGATAGCCCCAGAGTTCTGACGATAGTACAAGAGAATAAAATAACTTTTTGGGAATGTTCGTTGCCGATTTGTGATCGCAAAGAATGCTGGAAAATCAAAGCCTCTATTTCAGTCTCTATTAGAGATAATAGCTATCAACGGTGTGAGGATGACAGTTGTGCAAATAAACTGTTGTTCGAAATGCGTTTATGTCCCATTACATGGATATCGGTAGTTTTGATTGTCCACTGCTGTGAATCCAAAATCTCACTGTATGGCTGTAATGCCCTAGGTGTCACTAAGGCAGTGGAAAACATAGCATGGTCTCATATTGAATGCAAGTAAGTGATATCAGTATCTTTATGTGGAGCTATTAAGAATATGGCGATTGAAAGTTTATTTATCTTAATAGTGCACTCCTTTCTCTCCAGAAATCAGGTGTTAAAGTCCTGTGTACTTAATTCATCAGAAATTATTTTATGGTATCACATCGCTGGAAAAGGAACTGTGTTGAAGAAGTGGGTACTTAGTGATGCCTTGGATGAGCTTTCTGCTGAGAATGAGTTGATTGCAACTAAAAGTTATTTGCTCTCGATCCATCAATTAAATGGTAGGAAATTTTCTGAGGCATGTAAGTTGATTGCCAAAATATTGTAATTGGAAGGCACACACACACGCTACTGTTTTTCTCTTTTTCAGAAACTAAATGTGTTGTAATCGGCGTCAGTAAAGAATATCACCTCATTTTTTGGAATCATGTGTCGGGAAATGTTATCAAATCAATAGATTTGTTTTCCAGTGAAATTTCTTCCTGCATTGGAATAAGGGAAGATGAGGTGAGTCCATTTCTGGAAGAGGTATTGGGTTCCTTCTGGGTAATTGTAATGGAGCTTAAAGTCAGCCACCAACTTTAGTATCCAACATAACACAGCTACCGGTTGGAAGCCGAGAAACTCTTCCTTCAATTATTGATGCGTATGTAATAAGACAAACCAAGAAACCACATGAAACATATTTCTTTATAACACAAATCAAATTAATACAGATTACAAATGCAATTGTCGTGAGTAGTTTTTCATGAAGAAAATTTGGGAGCGGCGACACATACCATTTCTACATAAATACAATAAACACAATTGATAAGTACTCGGGACAAAAAATTGGGAGTACAACACACCACTATTTCTATTACGTGACTCCCCTTTTTGTTTATTTTTGCATCGTCAACAACAATTTTTGTCCATTATTATTTGTCTTCATTCTATTCTTCTGTCAACAAGGAGAATTTTAACACACATAAAATAATAAACTCTCCCCCTTAAACTACAACCATGATCCGTTTGCTTTAGTGTGATGCAAGTTTGTACCTCTTTGCCCCTCTAAACTACCTTGTAGATCAGAGGTGTTTCAATCCAAACCGATTGGAATCATATTTTAGTATTCAACAAACAAGATCAAGACAGTATTTGCCTTGGTTGTACGATAGTTTTCAGACCTGTAATTTTTCCAATAGTGCTATGAAAGGATCCAAACTTAAGGATAAAAAATCACCCATGATGGACATAATTGAATGATATATAATGCATTATAATTTATCTTTTTCAAATAGCAAAGATTTAAGTTCAATATTTGTGATTTTACAGGGTATCTTATTTCTCCTAGCAAATGGGAAACCTGGTTTGAGCCACCTAATTGCCATTAATCTCAGTACAAATAAATGGATGTTTTTGAACACCTATGCAAGTGATAATCTGGAAAGGTAAGTTAGTCATTGAATTTGTAGGGTTAACGTTATTTCCATTTAGAATCATGATATTAACTATTAGATTTTGGCTCAAGCAGTTAATGGCCATGCCACATGTTTTATCTTGGGGTAAAATATATGCTCTGCTTTGGTCTTTCAACCTGTCAGTGCCTAAAGTTTTTTTTTAATCACACATAGTTCATTTTTATAAAATATGATACCTCTAAGCTCAGCACAATTCAAATTGGCTGAATAATAGAGGAAATCTTATACTAAGTATATGCTCCGAAATGCACGCTAAAATTCACATATTATATGCATTGCAAAATTATTGGCTCGGGACTGCACTGGGTGCCATATGGCACTCGTGGGCGTTGAAGGGTTAATTTAATTGGCTATTTCATCGCACCTTTCAGAGAACCTAAACTTTTTTTCCCTGCTCATTTGGTCCATTTCCTATTTGGAGAAAATGGTCCATACCTACCGCTGGAAAAATTGGTGTTTTTGCCGGTTTATTGCACCTGGGAAAGCATTAAGTCTCTTGTATTCTATGAGAAAATGCTTGTTCCCCTGGCTACTTGCCTCCTATGTGCTCTTCCATTTTTTTATTCTTGTAAGGGCACCAAGTGTTTTGATAAAATATAATTTTCCAGCAGAAAATATGAGCATAGACTTAAAAATATATCTTAAACTTTTAGCTAGTTCAACCATGGCCCTGGTTTATGTAGGATTATAGGAAGTGGTTCCTTTAAATGCAAGCAGGCTTGGAGCCTTGACAATGACACAAAGACACTCTTCATCCCAACTCATGACACCCATCACTCAGGCACCTTTTAACTAACTTTCATATGAGGGTTTATTAAAAGGTGTCTATGGGATGGAGAGTTCATGCCCATGATGACTTGAATGAAGTAAAACAATCGGTGATTTGGTCCTATTTAAAAAATCATGGAACTCAGTTTGTTATGACTACCATAGTCTTTTCCAATGACTCTTTCACACTCCCAGAATATGATTACTATTATAGAGACGGCCTCATAAATGTTTTATTCATTACCTGGTTTTAGTTGCATCGCTGTGCTTGTATCAAGCCTCAAAGAAATGAGAAAATAGCATTAATTTTCTATCAAATCTATCGCAATTTCTTTACAACATTCTAATCCTTATATTTCTGTTTAATGACTTACCCATTATTGAGCTGGAATCTGGAGTAATAAAATCCTAATTGTTGAAATTAAAAAACAAATATGTACGTCATGAACAGAGGATTTGAAGTGAGGGGGCTCATTTGGAGATTTCATTGGGGTAGGTATCCAAACTGTGCCCCTTATGTTGGTAAATCTGAAGAAGAACCTTTGTTCTTTGTAACCGATATCAGGGGAAGGGTTCAGCAAAGCCATTGCCAAAAAATTATTGGGAGAAAGGGTAAGGTCACTGAAAATTTGCCTGCAAAAGTTACTTAGAAAACAGGCGTATGTATATACATACATATCTCCAAAGTCTATTTAAACCCAACTTTTATTGGGTAAAAATAATGTGCCGCATTTTCTATGCAATTACATAACCATCTCTTCATTCTCTTAGCTAATATTGCCCTCTCTCCACTCATGTTGTTTACATATTAATTTAGAATTTTGGAAATTGGTTAATAGCTTAGGATGTTATTCCCATTTTTTTCAGCACAATTAATACTTTTACTGCTGGCTATTGTCATGAAAAAAATTTTAATTATGTTTTTTTGTATGGCCACATTATCATCGATAAACTTTAAGAGGCTGTGTTGGTTTATCCTTCACTGTGAAAGTTTTATTGACAAGCTAATGAAATTAACCTTCAATGGTTTTCATACACCTGCTATGTATCAGTATTTCAGGGTATGCAACTGATGGTAACTTATTGCTTGCTGCATATGAAGACAGTATTAAAATATGGGATATGAAAGCTGCCACTGAGCTAAGCTGTATCTTACCGCAGAAGAAGTGTATAATCAACATGTTCTCAAAAGATATAGTGTTTATGACTGATGACTATACCCTTTATGTCCTCGACAACTCACTACTTTTTCAATTACAAAGATGACATCTATCAAATCAATACTCGTGGACATTTCCTCTCTTAAACTGAAGCTGCCTCTCAAGACATAGTTAATATCAACTAAGTGGTGGATAAATGTCCATAGGATCAGATAGTCCCTCAAATAATTGATTGAATGACCGTGAGTGATTAGTGTTAAAGGTATGAGTAATTCAAGGATGGTAGGGGAGGTGTATGCTGAAACTATGTACTGCTATTCAACTTAATTTCAAGTGGATGCATTTCATGGCTCATGTATATTCTGGGTACTTAATGCTCTCATTACAATTATTTAAGACCTGACATATACCTTAAAGCATAAATGCTGTGAAATTATATGTACCTGAACATTTTTGTTGTCACAGTATAAAATTTTCTCTGATTAAAGTATTAGCTTATACATAATTTGATGGTAGTATTTTTAACTCCTTTTGCTATTGTGTATGACCATTAAAACAACAACTTCACTCAGTCCAATGATTTTTTATATAAGAACTACCGAACAATTCCATTTGAACTGCCACCTCAGCGTCTTTCGAGAGAAAAAAGAACTATTTTACAACCATGACCATTTCTCACAATTGGCCCACGATTCTCGTGATTAGGCCATGATTCTCACGATTGGGAAGGGGGGCAGTGTATTGTTGCCCTCATCTACTCCTTCCGTTCCCACCCCTTACTTGCCTAAAGTGCCACAACAGGCAACAGCGCCACAACGATAGGTGATAACACAACAATCGGTAGTGCAGCAGAGTCAACCTGGCCGTGGAACAGACAGGTTAGCACCGATATTCCAATTTTTAAATTCTTTTGGATCTGAGCCCCTGATACAAGTTCGCAACTTTCCCGCAGTGCAAATTTGATTTAAAAAAAGTAATTTTTCGGCCCCCCTAATCCACAATTCTAAAAAATTGTAAGAATGCACTTGAAAACCTTTCACACAATTTATTGTTTAGAGCACAAGACAAAAACAAAAACTACTGACAAGTGAATAAAACAGCAAAAATTGTGACATACTCCATCGTTTTTATAAAATATACCACTTACAACAATTTCTATTACATAAACAAGTAACTACAGCTGCAAGAAATCACTAAAACAAATTTTACTCATATGAAATTCCTTCCTCGTAGAACAATGATAAAAGGTAAAAATAACAATGACTGAGCTTTAGCAAATAAATCCAAAGCTGCATTTTATAAAACAAAATCTTTCTACCTTGGACTTCAATGATAATTCAGCACTTCTTCCAGCTCCACAAGATCCATCCTTAACTCAAATGGTTACTGTAAATCTTGCAGTTGCGAGGTTCAAAGCAATTATATCCCACTGCAAAAAATTACAGACACAATGCGCTAACTTACTCCCCCATATGGGAAAATGCTCCACATGCTTGTCAATCCATTACATTCTTCAGTACACTGCTTGGGTATTTATTCTCAATCCCTTTTCAGTATATTTTGAAATATTATAGAAAAATAAGTCCATTATAAGCCTTATTAATTAGGATGCACAAAAATTTGGAGCATTTAATCCTCTAGAGTTACATTTTTGAAAAGATATGACATGGACTCTTTGTTGTGTATGCGTCGAATGGCTTCGGACAGGAGGACACTGATGTCAACTGTTTTGATCTTATGACACTGCATCTTTTGAAGTTCGTGAGGTATTGTGTTCGTTACTACCACCTAGAAGGGAAAGTAGATAGTTACTAAAGGGACACAAGTACCAGTAGAAAATAATATAACACGAGACTATCAGAAATTACTTTTTTCCACCATCCATCAAAGTTTGATGGATATCAAAAGTTAGCACTCCACATTCTCATCATGATGTTGTAAATATGGGGACAATGATTCATCCCAGGATGTTATAAAGCCACAAAACAGACTCATTCTAGCCAAGAAACACCAGAATATAAAATCTCTTTCTGAAGATTTATTCAACTTGATGCACTCCTAAAACTTTTTTGCGTCCTAACACTCCTAAACTAAAACTTCTAACACTTTTTACACAACTGCTAGAGTATATACACCGTAGAAGCCTGTTATAGTGAGTGTGGAATAGAAATGTGTTACAAAAAATGCTTGGCAATGTACCTCCAAAAGGCCAATGATTAGAAATCCTCACTCACTCAGTGATTCTACCCTGGTTTGGATAGGTGAGGGTTGAGCTCATCCCAGACTAAGCCACAGGCATTTGAATTTCACACATTCAGGGTATGGGGCCCATTCCTTTCCCAGTGCTACTTGAACTTCGAAGAATGATCGTAGGCTTACCCAGCATATAGAATTGTGGAAGGTTACACGGGGTTTCCACCGGGTCAGGTTCTCCAACTCCATCTCGGCCAACGTTCCGATGGGTGAGTTGTCCATCGAAACATTGGCCGAGATGGAGTTGGAGAACCTGGGGCCGTATTCTGTAACTCCAAACCGATCGGTGCGGCACCGATTCGTCGGGTGCGACGTCACACCGACTCCCGGTAAGAAGTCGTGCGATTCTGTACGAACCCGATCGGTGCGGCACCGACGTGAGGGCGAGAGATCGTCGGTAGCCGTACCGACAGCAAAAAGGTGTCGGTACGGCCACCGACTAGTGGGTTTCATCAACTCCCCGGTGCGCATTGTACGTTTTATTTTGTTTTTATCTCATCACCGAGTAAATAATGAGGTTTGCTGCAATGTTATCTTTTTCTGCCCCTTCGAATAGGCCTCTATAATTCACTGTGTCAACATCTATATTGATTACCTTGACATAAATATAAGATATTGGTTAATAAACATTAGGTTTGCCACTATATAATGACTTTCTCTCATTTATGTTACCACTTTCACTCTCTTGTAATAGGATTTCTTTCACTCTATCATCATTTATTTGCTCCTTTGACATAAAAAAGATATTTTTGATTAAATATGAGTTTTGCCGCAATGTTATCACTTTATCTCACTCTGAATAGGCAACTGTTATTTCACTCAATCATCATTTGGCGTTTCTCTCGGCATAGAAATAAGATCTTTTTATTAAAGTAAGAAGTTTGCCACAACGGTATCAGTTTCTTTCATCTGTAACAGGCAACTATATTTCATTTTATCGTCAGCCATTGATTCCCTTGACGATGAAAGAAGATATTTGTTAATAAGTATGAGGTTTACCGCAATATTATCATTTTCTCTCACTTGGAATGCGCAACTTAAACATATGTATTTCACCCAATCACAATTTCTTTACTTCCTCGTCATTACACTTCTTTTAATTACACCCAGTTCCATATTTTTATAACAATTTCCTAACTTGTTCCTCTAATATGACATTTACATTTGCTTTTGAATCCTACGTTCACGTTCCATGGTATGTTATTTTCGTCTGCTACGGTGCCAATGGCATAACCTTCCGTTGATAACATTTAGACGGAACTTACTTAATGACAACTATATTACCAAATCATGAATAAATAGCAATATACGGAACCAATATTTAAAAAAAGAAACTACGATCTCAAGGATAGTTTCAATAATTCATTCCAGCAACAACAATCTCCATCACATACAAACTTTATTGTGATGTTGTAATATTGTTTCCTTCGATTCTGTATGTACAGCATTACTACCACACATTATATAAGCATTGTTAACAACTTATTCAATATCGTTTATCTTAATCTAGCAATAAGTCGTAATTTCAGCAAATAAAAAGATTGAGAATGACGACAACAAACTGTGCCAATGAGTCTTCACTTGTTTTTACCCTTCTTTCATTGGTGGAGACACGTTAGATGACTTCTAACTTCGGATATATTCGGATTTTCCCTGTTGGAGAAGGAGGGGGAACCGTACCGGCTGGTTTGATACCGACGACCATACTGAATCGCTGAATTAGCCGTCGTCGGTATGGAAACCGTCGTCGGTACGGAATGATGTGCTGTCGGTGGGCTGGGAAGGGAAACCGACCGGTGCGGTACCGACGAAATACAGAATACGGCCCCTGACCCGGTGGAAATCCCGCATAACTTTCCACAATTGAACTTCGAGGATTTTGCTAAGGGGTGCCCAAACGCTTCACCCAAGATTTGAACTCCTTAATTAACAGGTTTAAAGTGCTCTACCCACCAGACTATGTACCATGTTCTCAGGGAGTGGTAAATAAAGACTTCCCAAAACAAAAAAGGCCAAATATTGGATTAAGGTCTGTGCAAAAAAAATCAGTATGAGATAAAGACTAACAAAAATCACTGAATAAAGCTAACAGTGACTGAGAAATTATTAGCAGCAGAAGTAAGATATGCAGTATGGGCTGCCCTTTGGCTACATCTGGAGTAGATCTGATTTTGGGGGACCATGAGCATTGACCAGAGCAATAAAATCTTCAAACAAAGCTACACACACTGTAAAATCAGACAGTTTTTAAACACTCAACGAAATATGTGAAATTTGCAGCATAGGATTACCTCATCAATAGGAGAGTCTTCAATCAACCTCGGAGCATCAGAGGAAAGGAGACCATGAGTTGCCATGACATAAATTTTGTATGCTCCCCTTTCTTTGAGAACTTCAGCCGCGGCCACAAATGACTGCACATCATCTACCATGTCATCCTGTGAATTAGACACATCATGATACAAGGTCCCTCTCCATTCAATTCCGTTCACAAAATTATAGATAAAATTAAATAAGCGTAATTATTAATTAGCGTAATTATCAGATTAATTTTTCATACCTAATATCATTTAGAAACAGATACATACTTATAAGCCATGCATTTCTACCATAAAACAGTAAAGCTCTTTGAAACTGAAAAGCATGCTGTATTACTTATATGCGTCAACCATGAAGTCACACGTTAATGTGATTACCTCTCATACCCAACAAAAGTTTTTTGTGCCAGAAGCACTTCCAAGCAATTTGTCGCCTGTTTTTTTGGGATAAACGGGCATGCGGCTACAGTGCCGCTAGAGAATCATGGAATGGTCAATTCTGAATAGTACACAACAATTTGTTAGCCGTAAGTCTTTAAATGAATTTTAAAAAATAACCAGCGACATAGGATCATCCTTCACTATGACAATGCAATCTCTCACACATTGGCCTTAACAACTGAATATTTAACCGGTCAAAACATCGAATTGATGGGTCATATGCCAAAGAGCCCTCATTTGGCACCTAATGAGATCTTTTTGTGTCCATCTGTGAAGAGTAAACCACATATGTAGTCAACAATTTACGACACCAGAAGAAGCTGTTGATGTGTTCAAAATGCATGTTTTGGAGATAACCCCAATTGGAATAGAAAAACTGTCATAAAAATTGGTTAAGACCTATGCAAAAGTGCATCAATTATCACGGAGAATATTTTGAAAAACAAAATAACCAATGTTAATGCCAAATAATTTTTCATTAATTATTCCGGATACATAAACAGCAACCCTCGTTACACAGCAGGGCCAAAAGGGAGTGTGGACTACTTGACAGGCACTTGAGCCAATTTCCCCTACCTCTATTGGAGGTTCAATTGCAATTACATAACCATCTCTTTATTCTATACCCCTCACTGCGATGAAGCTATCATTGGCTGCATCAAAATTCACTCTTAAGGATTCTCCCAAGTTCATCATCACTGTGGGGGCAGAGGCCCTCTTGAGGGATGTCCAGTCTCATGGGACATACCCTCAGCATCTTAGCAAGGACCTGTGATGGCCAAGGATAAATGCATGTGTCCTTGGCAAGACAACATCATACTATGATGACAATTACCTATCTAAATCAATTACTCCAACAAATTATACTCAACATTTCATTCCCAGTTTCTTAAAAGCAGCACTGCCCTACAACAAAAAGCAAAAGAAGATTCATGGATACATAATGACACTGCAAAATTTTTTTTTTTTGGGCTTTACCGAACAAGATGTTGACGTCACAAGTCCACACTGTGGCACATGGGGCGAGGGTCGTGCTTACTGAGCGACTGTCGGTGGGAAAAACCCTTACTTTGTTGCTGGTCTGCGACGACAATTTTCAAAGCACTGCAGGAAAAAGTGACTTTGTACACAGTCACGCGCATGGGTGCTAAGTTACATACACCAACGGATGAAGTTCGCCATGAAAAAATATTTTACTTAATTGTCTGAGCCTTGATAACATGTCTGTACATAACGTGGATCTCTAAAAAAAATCCCAGTTAAGGATACATTGCAATTATAAAATCCATATTTTGTTCCAATGCTTGCTTGTGACCAATTTACACTGTATAAGACATCAGCATGGAAGGCACACCACTTCACCCAGTGAAATACACCTATGATCACCGCCACCATCGAATTTTACTACCTAGTGTTCAGAGAACACTAAATAATTTCCCAGGCAGCAAGCTCAATGTCTACTTTGGGCCATTTTTGAGATGGTATGCAAAGTAACTTTGCATGGGAAGAAGGCTTAAGGTGGCACAATGTCCTCATGGGATTAGCAATGAGATCTGGGGCAAGCCATACGCCAAGATTCTTGCAAATGCAATGAGGCAGCAGCTCAGGTTCATCACACAATTGAGTATGTATTAGCATGTTTTTGTGGGGCGATGTAAATAAATAGTTAATAGCAAATTCAGCAAAATTAATGCTGCCTGGCAGCTGTGATGTCATCACACACCAGACACTGGTAATACTTTCATGGGGGTGAAAGCAATGCACAAGTTCCGTGAAAGGTTTTCCACGGCTAGCATCAATAGTTGTATTCAGGAATGGACAAACTTATGGACATGACTGCAGTAGAAATGCAAGGAATACCATGCCATGAATTAGGTCATTTTCATTCAAAGTAGCTAGGATAAGCGCTGAGTCATTTCTCTGAGCATTGTTTTTGGCTTTGTTTTATTGGTAGAGGGTAGAAAAGCATCCATTATTGGCAGGCTGATGATAGAAATGATCGCTTCATTTGTAAGGATACTTCAGGATAAGGTAATGCAGCAGCATTGAGAAACCTTAATTTTAATTCATAGTCTGCAATTAAATTGCAAAATTGGTAATAACTAATTAGTGATTTTAAGTTTAAAAAGTAGCATTAAAACTTGAAAAAATGTATTGACGAAAACCCTAAATATTGTTTAAAAACTGAAATTATGCATTAAATTGAAAAAATTCATGTTGGCAGATATCAATGAGCCTATGCAGCCCAAAGCCTTATTAATAAATCTAACATCTATGGAGCTACAGGTGGCTCACCTGACTTTACAAATAATTTTGAACTTCAAATATGATGTAAAAAATGATGAGCCATGGTCTCCCAGGAAGGTGACAAACGATTCTCATTTTATATTTTATTTAAACATTGGCACTATTTCCAACAAAAATTGGTGAACAATGTGCCTCATTTAGATTTCAAATTTGCATTTCTGTCAATAAATTACTCAACATTCTAAACAACTCAAAATCAACTGGTCCCCAGATACATAAAGTAGAATATTCTGACGTATACCTTTCATCTTATATTGGTTCCATCTAATAAATACTGCACATTTATATAAGTATGCTTCAAAGTGGGACTACCAAAAACTGGCATTTATTTCTGAGTTAACTTTTCATCATCTCTCGGCACAACTTAAATTTTTTATCACCTTAAGGCAGATAATACTCTTCCTAGACTCAACCATTCACAAAAGACCTCAACATGATTGAAAATTGTTCCCCATACAATTTCTGAGTTCAGGGCAAAAATTTCAACTTTACAACAATAATAGATAGCAATCCCTTTTTGTGCTATATATTTCATTGATTGGTTAATATTTCCTCAAAGTAATTCTAAATGTCATGCTACCTCTACCACTTCGACTTTGACATATATGCTAGAACATAAGTGGCTCCATTTTATAACGGAATTTAAGAAAGTAAATAACTTACAACCATGATGGCTATTCGGCCCCCAACGTCACCGACCACGTTGATCGGAGGTTTTTCCTTGGCAGGGTGCACAGGCACACCAACACTAACGTCCATGGTGCGTGAGCGAGGAAGTGCTGGTGGAGAATAGCGTCCATCAACCATATCCGATTCAGCTTCCTTTTGCTCACCATGTATCACAGCAATGCCTAAACGCAGACGTTCAGCATAGGATGTGGCCTTCTTGGCAGAGCCCGGATTCCGAGCAACTATTACAGCATTCCGATAGTCAGGAATCTGAAAATAGAATACGTGGTCACACCTAGCCAATCATGAAACAGTAGCAACATTGACTTTATGCATAACCAGTGGAAAAAGAACAACACAAAATAAAACCTCAACATTACTAAAATAAAATGATACGCAAAAATTACCCCAACCTCATTTTCAGTAAATTGGGCAAATGAAATTTGAAAGAGGTTTTGCAACTTCAAGATATGAAACACCAAACTACAATAATTGTCCTATACAGTTTTCTAGTAAATAAATAATCAAAATACGACGGCGATTTCATTTCAATCTCCTTAAGAGGTAATTATATAATCGCTGTATTAAATGGAACTTTAAAAAAACAATCAACAACAAAAGTCATCAAGTGACAAGTTATCTATTATGAGAATATTAAGAGTTACCTACTTACACATTCTTGAATATACTGTAGAAGGAATGGTGACGCACGAAGATTATCCACAGGACAATCAAAAAAACCTTGTATCTCCTTCTGGTGAAGATCCATGGTAATGATATGACTTAAACCGGATTTGCACATCATCTTGGCCAGAAGCTTAGTGACAATACAACCCCGTTTCCTCATTTTGCCTATAAATAAAGGAACGTGATAAGTTATTTCGCCGTCATCACATGCGAATAACCCACTATACATTGCTTCACACTTACATTGCTTGCTGTAAGGCAAATACGGGATGACTCCAACGATACTCTTTGCTGATGAGGTTTTGCAGGCATATGCCATAATTAAAAGCTCCATTATATTATTATTAACGTCCCTGTTGAAAATAGTGTGGGTTTACTCAAAATGTGATTCGTAAGTATCAGCTTATTTCACCAATAATTCAACAAAATTACTCACTTAGACCCAGTCTGAATGATGTATATATCTTTCCCACGAACAGAATCTCCTATTTCAACCATCGTTTCCCTATTCGTTTTGTGATAAACAGAACATCCTCCAGTTTTAACTCCAAGTCGGCTGAAAAGAATTTGACATTAATTTCATCTTTTGTTAGTTAGAGCTTAGTTAGTGCTTCAATTACTCACTTGGCAATCAAATTAGCTAACTCGGGGTGCGAGTTCCCCGCAATTATCATGACATCTGATGACGCCGGGACATCCATTTTTATCGAGAGGAAGGCGTAATAACGATGTAAACCTTCAGCATGCGATCGCTCACCACAAAAGCTTTATATTTACGAAAGCATAACAAACTGAGGCACTACTTCAATACTTAGGCGACAATTTTTTTAAGTAGTCGGAGCAAACACAAATAATCGTCTCGCCGACGGTTGACATTCAACAACATTCGTCACTTCGCCACCATACACAAATTTCCACAATTTATCAGAGTCGATCAAAGCGACCCTCGTGGATTCAAAGACGAAGTCACGAACTCGTGTAACAAATGAAAGCTGTTTTGGGGTTGGGCGGGTTGGGCTAAATTCATCTCTTTTCCTAATGCATGATTTGTTTACGTCGTTGATTGTGTACGAGGTGGCTTCACGTGGTGTTCTTTGTACTGTTGTGATTGGATGCCAGCCTTAAATTTGAAGGGTACATCTATGCTGGGAAGGAAGCGTGATAAATTTGGACTGCTGTTAGCGCCGAAGTGTGATGGACTCATAGCCGGAATTTTTTTACATTGAGTTTATCTGAGAAAAGTTGTTTTTGTTTATGATCAAAGTCAATACTATATGTACATTGACTCCTCGATGCAATGAAATATTTTGGAGACGATCTGGAAATGTACTGAGCATTGATTTGCAGCTAAATAGACATTGCATATCATCTGTAGAAATGGGTGACAGAGAATTTGTAATTGACCGGCACCCTGCTTCAAATGAAGAAGGCTTAGAAAAGTCATTGATCGCGGAAGGCAAAGCAGAAATCATTATTTCATCGTGTAAAAGAGTATTCTACAATCCCGTGCAAGAATTCAATCGTGATCTAAGGTACACTTATTATAATTTATCAGCAGGTCAGGCATATTTCGGGTCTTTTTAATTTATAAGTGAGTGTAATAGAGGAGGTCTCTGTGTTATCTCAATCGCCGTATCATCCTGACCCCCCTGTGTATGAGAATAATGATTTTAACTCTGTAAGTATAAATTTGTCATTAATACTATTTAGCGTTGCTGTTCTAAGAATATTTTCCGAGGAGTACCGTGTGAAACGAGAGAGAAAACATATGGTGGGAAAACCCTCGTTTCATCGAGAGTCTCCTGATCTAGGGGAGCCAGATGAGGTAATAACCGCATGTATACTGATGTGGAGGACTGTTAAGCCCCTGTATTTGTATGTTATGTATTTTTATATCCGTATCGTTTTTTAGGGTGGCATTACTATTTTGGAAGCGCTCTCGGCTTCTGGATTGAGATCCATACGATATGCGAAAGAAGTCCCTGGTGTGAAGACTGTTGTAGCCAATGATTTATCTCTTAAGGCTGTTGACAGTATCAAGGCCAATATTTTTCACAACGGAGTGGAGCACATAGTAAAGACAAGTCACAGCGATGCATCGTATGCATGATTTTGTTATTTAAATTATTTTGATTCTCGAAAAGAAAGTGAAGAATCATTTCTATTAATTTGTTACATTTCTATTTTCCACAGGATGTTAATGTATTCTCATAGAAGGCCGGTAGAGAACCGCTTTGATGCTATAGACCTGGATCCTTATGGATGCCCATCAATATTTCTTGACAGTGCCGTTCAGAGTCTAGCTGACGGTGGACTTATGCTGGTTACTGCTACAGACATGGCCGTCTTGGCTGGCAATGCTCCGGAAACCTGCTACTCTAAATACGGTGCTATATCACTGCATACTAAAGCTTGCCATGAGATGGTAATTATCAGAGTTGCATCACATTTGATGCATGATTTATAACCTAAATACTATAGTTAAATTATCTTTCAAGCAGTTAAACATTCTTGATCTAAATAATAGAAATGTCCTTGTGTATTGCCAGGTCTCTTATTTGATGAAGCATAATGAAAAACAAAAGAGATGTTGTGAAATACTGTAAAACCATCCAAAAGAGCCTTTTCCATTCAGCAGTTACCTCTTGAAGTGGTTACTTTTTCCAGAATCAAATTTCCATCAAAGTAATCGAATTTTTGGAGTACATATTACAAATTTCTTCTCCTTATTGCAATCTGCCATCTCCTTGATTGACTGCTCTTGTTTTGGTCCCATTAGTGGCTTCTTATAAAAGGTTTGACTGTAGGTAATTTCAAAAGATGTGTGCACACTCCTACTCCATTTAATTTCAAATGTATTCAAATGGCTCTAGTTATGTCCAAGAAGTTAGTAACTTACTGGTCCAGTCATCACCAAACCAATGATTCAATCCAAATGTGGGTTTCATAGGTGAGGCTTGCGGTCACCCAAGACTTAGCGTGAAAGGAAGGCTTTCGCAGCGAGACTCATCGGTATCAAAGGCTTTTGGGAGCAGCTGCATACATATTGCACTTTGACATTCGAGCTTTTGCAGCCGTTGCAGGTTGCATCATCAGGCGATGGAAAAAAAAATGATGATGCCTGATGTTACAACCTGCAATGGCCGCAAAAGCTCGAATGTCAAAGCGCAATGTGTATGCAGCTGCTCCCAAAAGCCTTTGATACCACTCCAGGCTTAGCCTCAGGCGTATAAACTATGGCTACCATGCTCCCCTTCCCTAAGTCTACCCTCCCCTGCCCTCATCATTGTTGGATGGAAATATTGCTGTTATGGCTGCAGTGGACTAATTCCTTTTAAGGATGATAATGACCTGCGTTAACTTCTGTAAATTAATGGGGATGGCAATCATATTTTGCATGTTCCCTGATATTAAGCGAAGATGATTATGCTACCAGTTGTTTTATTGCATCCTAATTAGATGGTAATCAGTGGCAGATCCAGGGTAGAGACATGGGGGAGATACCTGGGGGGGTGGGCAAGTGGGGGGTAACCTCCCAGCATTAGTGGGGGTCCGAACAGAGTCACCATTCTATCTAGTGTGAATTGGATATCCAAAGGGGAGGGATAGCCCCTCTCTGGATCTGCCACTGGGTTATAACATACCATAAGCGTGTGAAATAGGCCCTAAGTTTAGAGCTCATTTATATTTCAATTCGTTAATGTAGGTAAATGTATCGGAAAATATTACTACATATATACTTTTGTACAAAGTGGCTACCCCCAAAATTTTGATTTTATCTAGTACATATGTGTTTCAACCCATTTCTGGGGGGGGGGGAGGGGGTACTATAGCCATTTTTGGCTCCCCCCATAGATGCATCACTGATGGTGATTGTGTTTCTTTTAAGTGAAACCACCCATCTCATTGCTTCATGAAATAATAATTTGAAATTTATTAATAGATATAACTTCACAAACCACAAATTTTAATTGCTAGTAACCTTGTTCTTAAAGTTCATTGTCATTTTCAAGTAAATGTAATATATTTCACCGTCGTTATGTACTGTCATGAGTTGAAGTGTTTATAGGCGACTACATTGCCTGGTGCTGTGGCCCAGCTCAAATTAACTCAAACTCATATGAAAACCTTCATTGTGTTGGCAAAGGTTTTGTTTTCAGACATAGTTAATTGACTCATGGTAGAACGAAAGCGAATGCAAAATAGTTTTCCGCAAACTTTTTTTTATGCTGTGGACCATTTTCAATGGCATCATTATCAAAACAAAGTGTCAATATTTTAACAATCGATAATGATGCTATTGCTGTTGAAACTGGTCGACAGCATTGAAAGTGCGCTTAGTGTTTGCTTTTGGTCTACCTCGTGTGTTACTTTGTTCTCCTAAGTAACGCTGAAGTCAGTTGATTTGATAGTAAGATGTGTTAGAGATCAGAGATCTGATGGAGGAGAAGTGGAGGGAGGGGCAGGTGAGGAGTAAGAAGACAAGCTTCATTTTTGCTGTCAAGGGGAAGGAATCATGACATCGAGATAGCAATTTAAGAGCCATTTAATGCTGAACATCAAAATTTTCTGAGTTCTATATAAATGGTTAGCACCCCTATGAAGAGGTTTATGTCATAATATCAAGAATGTATGGTTGCAGGGACTTCTCAGCCTCGCTACATCCGTATTTTTTAAAGTGTTAGTCATTTTGGTGTTACTCTGCCAATCACTCGCTATAATGCGATTCTCGCTATATACTGTACTCATTAAAATGAGATTCCGCTGTAATTAAAGAATGTAGATGATTATTTTATAGCTTAAGAAGTTAATCCTAATGAAAAAGTAACTTGATGAGGATGATTAACTGGGAAGTAAATATATTTGAGGCATTTTCTCGCATTTCATAATCATTGTCACAAGTTATCTATTCAACCATAGTTTAATGAGCAAATGAGACACTGATGAATAAATATGAAGCCAATAATGTGAAAAGGATAATCACTCCATTTACTGAATCAATTAAATTGTTGAATTAGAATTATTTTAAAACAACTGTCGGCTGACAAGATTCATCTATAACTCTTTGTAGCATATTTTTACATTTCTTATGTTTTTTATATCATTGTTTGATCAAGGTGTATGACACTTGATTTCAAGAACTTTATTAATTACAGGCTCTCCGAATCCTCCTTCAATGTATTGAATCCCATGCCAATAGATATGGGCGATACATTGTCCCATTGATGTCTATTAGTGCTGATTTCTATGTGAGGGTATTCGTAAAAATTTTCACTAGCCCAGCAGTTTGCAAAAAAACGACCAGGTAGAGTTGTTTGTGTGTTTACATGCTCATAGAATGTTCAAACTGATTGATTTCTGATTTTTGTTAGTTAACATTTTGTATCTCTGTCTTTCTTCCTCGCAGTAAACTATCAATGGTGTACAAGTGCACTGGTTGTGAAAGCATCACTTTACAGCCTTTGGGAGCCATGAGACAATCAGAAAAAAATATCAAGTTTTCTTTGCCCACTGGACCTCCTGTTGGGGAAAAATGTGCCCACTGTGGTCACAAGCACCATGTAAGGGATACTAACTTTCACTTCTATCTTTTTATACCTGATAGGACATTGGCAGTCTTTCCCTGTGAGCTGTAACTTGTTAATGGTGAAAATACTTGGAAATACCAGTTGCTTCTGCAGCAGTAGTAATGGTTGATTGCCATTCGAATAGCCACCCACAGCAGGTTGCATGTCAAAGGGTGGGAGTCAGATGAAATTTAACCTATATGATGATGTCGTATGAAAACACTGAAGAGGTTTATGTGGAGAATTCCAACAGATGTTACCCCATGGGAACATTGACGTTGAAACTACATCAGCTTAACTGATACAATGTTGATTCAATATCCATCATCGATATGATATCCATGGAACATCGATATGTTTTTGGATTGAAAAAAAAGCAGCCTTTAAACAATTGAAATTCTTCATAATTCATGCTTGTCAAAGATATCCTATTTTACCAATGCAGTTTACAATGCGATACATGCTAGAATTTTCCTCTGTAAATGAAAATTTCCTATTAATAGTAATTCACTCTTTTCCACATCTGTATGTTTTATCCTACCCTATAGTATCTGTGAATAAGTGCTTAGGACGTCAGCAATAGAAATAATTATGCTTAACTGAATTGAATAAATATTCAAAACTTGTAAGTATAGGAAATTGCCTACCTTCATGGATTTTGCAATGTCCATCTGATGTTGAAATTCCCTTCACACCCAATTAATACGGTGCTGATATTACTGCCCAATAATTTTCGGTTAAGCCTACAAAATAGGTAAACTTTTAGACTCGCTACATATATGGCAAATAAATATTATGACTAATTACAGTTGGGTGCATGAACTGAATTTTTATCATGATATTGATTCTACACGATTGCAAAAAAATCTTTCATTTATGTTATAACTTTTGCAACAGCAACATTGTAACAACTTTGAAGCCAGCACAGTCACTGCATTTCACTCATTATCATGTTTATCGCTGTTTACTAAATAACATGCAATTTATACACCATAAATTCATCCAGCTAGAATTCATCACTAGACATCACACACGCAGTATTCACTTGCAATCCATAATACACCCATGTCTCGTATAGCGCAAGGGATGCGTTCCTTGGGGTCTTTGCGCAATACGAATTTGCGTTATACGAGAGCGTTTTAACATTGGGAAGATAGGGATGCGTTCCTGGTAGCATAGGTCTTGGGTATTGAATTTCCTCTAAAACATCTATATTCCCATAAAAGTCGTAGAAAACATTATTTATATAAATGTTTATAGTTTAAAACATCTTTAAAGATAGTATGCTCGCATTCAAAGACTTTTATTCACGTTAAAAAAATATTTACGTGCTTTTGAAATTCCCTCCTGTTGTGCGGGTGGGCTAACACCTGCTATCTCAGGGGTTCGTAATGCATTGCCAGCAGTTGACGATTTTTCAAACCAGTCGAAAAACAACTATTGTGTCACCCAGGCCCTTTTGTCGCTCATCGAAGTGACAGGCAAACGCTACTTTGAATGCCATTTCATAGCTAGCGGAGTTTATGAATGATAAATCATTTTAATTTGAAGTCCTCCGAGTCATTAGCAGCTACGTGAAACAGTCTTTAAATGCCTTGAAACCTGACCCAGGTTTTCCTTCCCTGAAAATGAATGATCGAGAATGCATTCTTTTCCAAAAGAACATCGTCTCGTCAACACTAAAAACTGGTTGAGGGGGAAAGGAGCCACTTTCAATCACAGCTTGGAGTTCATCAGAAAATGTTGTGGTGGCTGCGCTATCAACACTTGCAGATTCACCTGATATCGCCGCACTGAAAATACCTGCTTGCCGTTTAAATTCTGGAACCAACCGGAGCTTTCACTAAATGTCTCGGAGCGATTACCACTCTCGTCTTTTTGTACTGATTCACTATGAACTTTCCGTATGTGTAGACCGCTTGGTAGAAGTTGGTGCGGCTGAGGTCACTGATGTTTTAACTTCGTCTTCGTCAGAATAAGGCATCGTGCGTTTAAACTTCTGCACAATATCGCTTTGACGTTCTCCATTTTCAAAGAAAATTGACCTCTTTCAATTCCTCTTCTAGGTTTATGGTTTTTCTTGATAAATTCTTGATTTTTCTACACGCATTCCTATTTTTTGCCATATTCTCTTGGTTTTTACTCTGTATGGCTCTATCTAAATCACCTTCTACTGCTGAACTGTATTCCTGAGATGCAGAAGGCCTACGACTGCGGGGAGGGAACGAAGCTGTTGTGTTTGAGACTCTATAGGGGACCCTCTTATATGTTGATGCTATTCATGCGCAACTCAGCCACCGCTCCATTTCTCCCCCGTGAATACCGATGACCTTGAAGGCTTTAGCGTAGACCCTCTACCTGGAAGTCAATGGCCCGATAACCTATGACGGCAAAAATACGTCTCAAACCATATTGCTGAAAAAACTCATTTCCAATAGCCCCACGCTTAATTAACGATCTAAATTATTTATTATCATTCTGTTAAGGAGACGACATAAATTACTTCGGTAGGCTGGGTATCTGGACCCAATGACGGAGTAATACATTTGGCCATTGCACAGCAATGGATTTCGATTAATATATAAACAAAAAAGAAGATTTGAGGCAAGCAATAATATTAATATGCGTAAAATGATAGAAATTTCGTGTGTACTTAGCGCAAGTTCACGTTTTATCATGAGAGCGTTTAAGATTTTTGATTAGGCTACACTGCAATGCAATGTTTCCCCGAGGAACGAATTTGCGCTGTATCGAAATTGCGCTATACGAGACATGGGTGTATGTACAATTTGCTCAATTGCAAAGGCTGGCAATGGCTGTTTCAATTATTATTTTCACTTAATTTGAGATATTTTGACAAGAATATTTTTAACTTTGCAGCTGGATTGACCTGGGAAAATTGCGAAAGAAACCCCAATTATTGTTCGTGTACACTTTCACTATAATGTACTCCAATGATATGAACATGATGCTTTGACTGAAGGCACTTCAGAATTTCCATCTCCATACAGCTACCTAAGTATCACAACTTATGTGTCTAATAAAAATATTTCTGAATCACTAATTAGACCACATATTCCTCTAAAATGCAATAATTCTGTACTTACTGCTCAAACTAAAGACCCTAACTTACCTATGGTCAAAACAATTGTGTCTTTTTATCAAAGTGTTGTTGGTGATCTGAAGATACAATTGAAAGTGTTTCAATCAAAATGTAGTTAAAAGCTTAAATACATGCCATTTTCCTATAACTTACCCGAAGTCAGTTTATGGTGTTTTAGTCAAGAAATAAAACAAAAGTTCGCTTGCTGGCAAGTATAATCACAATGATGGTCCACATCGATTCTAGGGAGATATGTTTTATTTTGATGTCGAAGCATCCACATTATGTTGATGTGGATTCCTTAGAAATATATAATAATGTTCGACGAGTGTGGCTTACCAAATAAAATAGATTCCTTCTGGTGTAAGGTGAAGAACAGCATTGAAATGGACTGGTATCTACTATTACTTATTAATTTTCTTGACAGGTTGGCGGTCCCATCTGGTCTGCTCCCATACATGATGGAGACTTCCTTGCAAAGTTGGAGGATAGCCTCTCGAGGGAAGAGGAGGATGTTACGTATGGGACGTTGGAGCGAATGAGGGGTCTTGTCGCTCTTCTCAGAGAGGAGCTGTTGGATGTCCCCCTCTACTGCACGCTAGACCGCTTGTGCTCAATCATTCATTCCGAGACCATGCCAATGGTTTTGTTCAGGTAATTTAGCCCCGGGAGCTTTGGCGGAGTTCATTTTTCTACTATACTGACTTCCTTTGTCATTACTATGGTAGTGAATACTTCAGTGTACTGCTCCACAACCTGCTACATACACCCTTTGAAATGAGGCATATCTAACATTCCATTTTGATCACATATTTTGTATAAGTATGAAGCCAATAAGGTGTAAGCAACTCTTAGTTGAGAAGAACACTTGATTCAACTTGATTATGTGCTTTGTGAAAAACTCAAATGAGTTTTCTAATGCAAAGAAGGTAGTCGATAAAATAAATGCAAATAACTTATTATTTAACAGAATATTTCAATGCCTGCAAATATAAATGGCCAGTAATACCTTGGAAGTTAATTATTCGAGAGTTGTGTTTTTCCTAACAAAGGACTATCTTTCTTTTTTTTCATAAAATTTTGGGAGAAAACTATTAGCGATGACAATAATTGAATGAAAGTGACTTTAAAGCGACGTGAGCTACTAGGATAATTAATATTGTGCATTAAAATGCGTACATTATGTATTATTCTTGCTTTTTGAAAGTTTTGTTACATTATCTAATGTTTTATTAGAATGATTCAAATTTCAGAATAATATCATGTTTTACTCAATAATTTAGTAATTTTGGCAAGATGATATCATGAGTACAAATCATGCATGTAGTTTTTATGTTTATACTTTTTTTTTTGCAACAGAGATACAACAAACTAAAACGGCTTGCTATCACTGCTCTAAGCAAATTGTATGGAGTGCACTTAATCATAATATGCATACGTACACGTTTATGTCACTACCACTAATGATCATTTGCAGGTCTGCATTATTAAATGCTGGGTACCGAGTGTCTTACTCTCATGCATGCCGTACTTCTGTGAAGACTGATGCACCAGTTGCATTCCTCTGGCACATAATGCGATCTTGGGAGGCTCTACATCCAGTGAAGAGAGAAAGAATAGCGCCTACAAGCCCAGCGTACGTCATCCTCTCCAAATCTTCATCTGGTCAACCTTGTGGTCAATCGAAAGATGAGAAAAAAGTTCAGGCTGAGCTGCCTCAATCGAAAGATGAGCCAAAAGTTCAAGTTGAGCTGCCTCCCGTTAACTTTGATTACCATCCAGATGCCAACCCGCCGTCTCGTCGCCAAGGCCTTCTTCGTTTTCAAGAGAATCCTCAGCCACACTGGGGGCCCGGAACAAGGGCAACTGTCATGACAGAGAGGTAAATCCCATTTGCATGCAACTCATAGATGTGGAGCTAATTGTCCTTTGGTAATTTCCAAATACAGTGGAACTTGGTTAGTACGTTCCTCCTTAGTACGTTTTCCTCCTTAGTACGGCGATTTCCCTCGGTCCCGGTACCATCCGAACAAAATACAGGTAAAAGAATTTGGTTAGTACGTTTGAAAAAATTGCGCTTTCCTGGTTAGTACGCTCAATTGCTTGCCGTGATGCAACCCGCAATTCGTTCTCTAGTGTCTTCTTTAGGGTCGCAAACGTCTAAATTCATGATTTAATTTATTATTATTAGCCATTAACATTCTTCCATTCATCCCACATCTCTTTCTTCTACCGTAATTTATCCAAATGCATTTCTAAATTCTTGTGACGTGATGAAAAATAAAATGCGGCCATTTTTTGGGAATGTGACTGACTATGAAAAACTACAGCCAATAAGAAGCCCCAATTTTCCCCACCCCGAGCTCCTCACCTTATGTTGCCTTTGGAGTGCTTGGGAGTGCCCACTGCTGCGCACAAAGTTCATGAGTGGGCAATTGTTGCTATTGCACGAGTTATCATGATGAAGAAATGAGTCTTAACGGTATTAGACAATTCCCACATTATCTAAAACAGTACTGCTCTATAAACTCGACGTCGTGCGTATTTACTTGACTACTGTTGCGGGAGCAGACGATCCTCTGGATCTCCACGCGAAGCTTAGCTTAAAAATACTTGATCTCGGAACGAAAGCAGACGACATTAGACAAATTTTGAAAGTAAATTTCAACTGTTTAATATAAAATTTTCTTGTAATTACGTCGTAATATAATAATCTTGCGTGTCATCAGTTGATATATCGATCGATTTTACAATCGAAATGGTATCATTCCAGAAGCGAATGTCTACGGCTGTTGCCGTAATTTGAAAGTCAATATAATTTTGCCCAATTTTTATGATGTTTAAAAAACCAGTTGACTTACTCCGGGTTGTTGTTATATTCTCCGAGTACGCTGTGAGAAAGAAAAATGACTTGTCTTCGCTTGTCTGAGCTTCACTCGTCCTCGTTCTGTAAATAGATATAGGATAAATCACGGGAGATAGACGCCGTAATCATGAAATCCTCCCCGGGATGTCCATGAAAAATTGCGATTTTTATTCACATGGTATTGTTTTTCATGGTAGCGCTCATTTTCTTGATTTTAAATGTGAAAAGAGTTCAGGAAGGCGATCCTATGAGAACTACTGATAGTAATTGTAATTATGACGACTTTTTCACTGATTGCAATAACCCCGACTGCTATTATTTACTTTCCTCGTTAGTACGTTTTCCTGGTTAGTACGTTCATTTTTCGTGGTCCCTTCAGAAACGTACTAACCAAGTTCCACTGTATTTGATCGATGGGTTTTTCTTTTTAATACGAAAATCCTCCAAAATCGTTGGCACATTAATGGCTGATGCTGGATTTTGCTATTTAGTATGCCCTTTCCGCTTCTATAGCGGTTAGGTGTTTACCCCATCCCTCCCTTCCAACCCTATCGCAGAGGCGTCGTCCGGCTCCTATTGAGGCGGCTCCTCTTTCCTTGTTCCTTCCCATCCAAACCCCTCCCCGGGAGTGCGGGCATATAAGTCTCTGACTTGGTTCCCAGGCTCGGTTTGTTGTAACCCTCAGAGGACTCCCCCCCTTGGTTCCTGATCTCTGTCCTTTGGTAATTCCAATGTTATGCTGTATTTAAAGCCTAGCTGTTATAAGTAAAAAAGAAAATCAAATTCGATATGATGAGAAGATTTTTTGAGGATCACGGTGTAGAATTGAATGTAACGAGGTGGCAACCACGCTAAGGAGAAGTCTTGGAGTTGGCAGTATGGCTTAGGCAAGCTGTCAACTCTGAGGTGATGCTCAGACTATGAATAACGTAGATGTGGGTCATCTTGCATTCTAACTTTTAGTTGACTAGCAATACTGCTTAGGAAGGTAAGTTTGTGGCAATATCGAAGCTCAGCTCTGGGGTAATGCAGATCAGCCTGGCATTGGGCCAATCATTCCAGCGTGAGGGCTTGGTGAGCTCAGGTTGATGACAAGCAGCCCAGTACACTAAGTCTTTCCAGGCGGAGCTACACTAGCCATAATGATGCAGATCTTTCATAATGATTCTGTGCCCACAAGCTGCTTAGTCATCCAGTTGAGTTGTGCCTGGGGATTTACCGTATTTGCACGAGCCTATGACGAACACGACTCTAAGGCGAACCCCCCCCTTTTTTGGAACTCCACTAGGGAAAAGAAGAATTATTTTGAAAAATAATTTGTTAGACGATTACTGGTGCCTGTAAATTTATTCTTTTTGAATTTTTTTAAATTTTTTTTGTTGTTGTTTTTGTTTTTTACGTTCATTATCATTTGTTTATCTTCTGATTGTTGTTTCCTTTGAATATCTGCGACGAGAGTTTCGAGGTTGCAACTCCAATACACATACAGTAAATTTCTATATTATTTCATCAATCTCGGCACCAAAATATAGGGGAAATAATATTAATGATAGACGTAGTGGAACGCTGCTCCTGTTTCCCACAGTTGCCAGCACTGCCACGAGTGTCCATCACCTATTCATTATTGCTTGCCGCGATGCATCGCCATGGCGACGCAAGATTGCTTGACGCGCTCGGCGAAATGATGATACCCTACTTTAACCTGAAAGTCGTGCTTATCACCTTGTTACCACCAAGATGCTGCAGAGAGCTTGGAGAGAATATGAAAGTCAGTAGTCAGCGAAATATTATATACTCCCTGCCACCACAGTCATCGTGACAGAGAGCTGCAGACCGGGCAGTCATATTCTAAGTTAAATTACTGTTCAGCTATTTTTGATGTTGGTTTTTCGTTGTATAGCTATCAGGTGGCAAACTCCAATATCCATAATTTTTTTTCGGACGTAAATTATGCAACCAGATTGCATCGAGAATTTTGCATCCGATTGCACGACGAACCCACTCTTCTGAAGGAGTTGTGTGGGAAAAAAACCTCATCTTAGATTCTTGCGAATACGGTAATCAGTGCTGATAAGTGTGTTTTATTCATGATTCTTGGACTCTTAGGGGCTTGCAAAATGAACATTGTACACCGGTTTTCGGAGTTATTTCTGCTGTCAGAGGTACAATAGACCTCTTTCAAGAGATATTCCTCTTGAATCCAAGCTCATACTGTGGCAAGTGCTTCTTATCATTCCTAAATCTATAATTGTTTACGTACTAATCATAATTCTTTTGATGGTACACTGCCAATCGCTGATTATATAGTGCTATTCTTGCTGTAAACTGAACTCATAAAAACGAGCTTCCACTGTATAAATTGCACAAATTATCTCGTAAGAGATTTTTCCTTGTACCTAATTGTAATCTATTCTCATCATGGATATCCCTTTTGTCAAGACTCTAGTCGATGTTTATATAATATATGTTGATTTTGATTAATTTTCTCCATTTTCAGCAAGCGGGTTCAACTTAAGTCTCAAATTAAACAAGGAAAAAAAAGTAAAGGTGTGCATGCAAGAGAAGATGATGAAGATGAAAGTTGTCCAAAGGTTATAAAAACTGAGTAAATGGCAATTTTTAATGTCAACCCTCAAAGAAAAATAAATTATTTTATCAGTTACAAATGTTATGAATTTGCTGCTAGATTTAAGGTCACCAGCCAGTTATTACAAACCTGCAACAAAACACACAAAAAAATGGTCCTGCTTACATGCAAGCAAAATAAACTCGCATAAGTGTTTTAATTGAAAGAAGTTTTGGCAAAATCATTTTTATGAAACCTATACAGCTACGCTTTTATGGATTTTGAAAATATTATGCATATATTTCTGTTATAGGGCAAGATGACCAGACAATGTTTTGTTCACTCATCAACGCATGTCCAAAAAAGTCAATCATACAGCCACAAAACTTAACGGATAAATGCCCTTTTGCGATGAAAAGGCACGCTAATCAAGGATGGTAAGAAACAATAGTGGGGATTGTGTTTATCCTATTTGAGTGTACATCCGCTTTACATAAAAAGCTAACTACTCGTGTAATATTTAAGATTATATCCTCAGTGATATGTGTAGGCTGAATTCAGAAATGATTTTTGTGAGAGAGAGTTTTTGGGTATGTTTTTAATTCATTGGTTTAGTTTTACCTAGAATAAAAAGCAAATTACTGGATGAAAATTCACTAAGTTTTCATAAAATATTCTTGAGCGATGTATAGGTAGACTAAGAAATAATAATTACATAAAACAAACGCAGGGTTGTTTTAACCCTTATACAGTGCACTCCCCATTATCTTAATGGCTATTGATGGTGGGGAGAGACGGCACGAATAATCGGAAAACACGGATAACCCAAACTTTCGCTTGAATGTCTTGCAATGTTCATAATTTACCTAAAGCAAACAATATATTATTATTTATGCAGTTATTCTGTTATATTAGAGTGCTTCCTGGACTCATTGAGAGCTTTCTTTGCCAGTTTGCGATCTTTTTAGCGGCGATAACATTGTGGTACTTGCATTAATAATGCTCCATGTAAGGCCTGGTTTCGAAAACCACACATCCGTGGCTGTGTGATCACGGATACAAAGAAGTGGTTCGCACGAATGCTTCAAAACCACTGCTCAATGTCAGAAACTACACTGTCAGGCACCACGCCACGTAGTCGCATCTCGCACAAGTTGCCCGGGTTGCAACTGCTGCGGGATGAGTATCTGTGATGACAGAGCGCGGTCGGACACTGCGATGCTTGGAAAACAGGAACATGGTGCTCCCGTGAACGCAGCTAGTGCGCGATTGCGTCCGTTTTACGAAGGGGATTCTAAGAGAAATAATAATCCCGGTGTATCCTAGCATTAATGCAGTAATTCCGATGATTTTGCATCTGATTTCATTTTTTTTATAAAGATCGCGGTAAACAATTGAGCGATAGTGAAAATCATGCACAGATAATCTGCAACACGGATATACCGAAGCCAGATAATCGTTAGTCTGCTGTATTTTAAAATTACTACTATTAGAACAATATCAATTTTTGTGAAGGTGTGTCTTTAATAACTAGTCCAGGAAATGAATCACTTTGGCTTGCAATTTTTTCAAACTGGATTGATTTACTTGAAATTTTGACGTTAGGTAGGGAATAGACCAAGGATCAAAATTTATATCACACTGACGGGTGCTTTCACCCTGGGGGTGGTTTCCACCCCATCTCGGGGGTGGAATTTTTAAATTAAATTTGACCATAGGAATCGATAGGAAAACTAATCATAAGCAGAAAATGTTCTTTGCATTGTTTTTGTTACATAAATATTTTTCGAGTTATTAGCAATTTAAAGTTACAGTTTTTCATCGAAAAAATCAACTGCTTTTTTTATTGTTTTTTTGCAAATAACTTGAAAAATATGCATTTATCAAAAAACTATAAATTGCAAAATTGTAGCTTATAAAACAAAAAAGAAAATTCTTTTTTTATGTTTCTTTGGCAACCAGTACAAATCGAGATACGGCTTGTTAATGACTACCTTTTGTTTGTTAAACGCCATATTTTAGATATTCAATGTCAAATAGCGGGAAAACTATTCATTTTTCGGGAAAATTTTAAAACATTTGTTTTAATTTGTTCTACAACCTCTCTTTAGAAATGTAAAAAAATTCTTCAGAATGATATTTCTTTGGGTTATGATAAAAATAAAGTCCGTCTCTACTTTTTTCTATGAAAATATCAGTAAAAACAGCAAACGAATTACCACCATATCTAAAATTGATTGTATTCCTGTTGCCACTCTATTTATATATATATACTGTCAACAAATCATAAAATTTTCATCTATTTTCAATAATTAATTTTGAAAAAATTGGATCTAATAATGAAAAACGATTTTCCTCCAAAATAACTCCAAAGATATTGGAGATACAAAAACTTTCTGGATTAACAAATTGTAGCTACTATAATTTCATACATTTTTATTTTTTTAATTTCTAAAATAATAAATATTTTGTGAAAAATGGTCGTTAAAAGGTTCTATTTACAAGCAAGCATCACCTTTTTTAAGCTCTTAAAAATTTAAATTAACTTTTAATCATCAAAAACCAAAGAACTATGTTTTAAAAAACCAATCAACTTTTTTGGAAAATTTTGAAAATCGCAATTCAGAGCATCATAATCCACATTACAGGTAAATATATACTTTGTGTGCTACCATAGAGTAAGTGATGGCACTGATGTAAACACTCAAATTTACTCTTCATATAATCACAAAATGGTGCGCCGTTTCATTTGGCTGAAGAAAAGTGGCATAATATTGCAATTCTATTTCTTCTGTGTGATCTGGTGAGGATTGTCTTGTATTAGAAGAAGGTGAGGATGACGACATCGATCACTATATGAAGGAAGATGATAAAAAATTTATTTTCATTTGTCCTTGTTTAAGTTTTACTTTTTTCTATGTATATAAATATTAAGTGAATTTTTGTGTAAATTACCTTTTGTGTGTAATTTTAGTTTTTCCCTACTTATACCTATTAAAGCAATTTATAAGCATCGCAATGTTACATGGGGTGGATTTTAAGGGTTGAAAAGTTATCGTACATATCTAAAGCAACGTCATTCTTAAATTGAAACACTGTGACGCATAATTAATTTTTTTGGGTAAATAAGTTTTTTCACTAACCCCTGATAAGGATTGATTTTTAAGCGCTGACAAATCCTGAAATTATGTTCCAAAGCATAAAACAATTATTATTTAACTAATCCAAACAAAATTTTACCCACATAAAAATTTCAAATGTAGTTTTTTAACTTTGGGGATTTTGGGGTAATTTTCACCCCTTAAAAATAAAAAGCACCCTTGGCATAAAGTAGATTTTGAAGTAGAGGGTAGGATTAGTTTAATCCCGAGTTTTTTTGCAAATCAAATCAATTTGAAAAAATTGCAAGGTTTTGCACTTATATGAGCTTCATTTCCTGGGCTATACCTTATGAATTATTTTTATGATGAACATGTAGCTCAAAGTCTAAAAGTAGAATAAAATCTATGGCACAAAACCCAAGGAGCATAGCCGGGCCAGCCAATTTCCTCGTGAAAGCAAAACCTTAGCCTCGGGATGGGTTTAATGTCATATGGAGTTTGTTGTTGTTTTGGAAAGATTTGGCATAACTGCGCGTATCTCCATTTGTTGAATCATACACCATAACATTTTTAACAGTTCATCTCATTCACTTCAATCTTACTGACTCAAACAATGCTGAAAAAGCACATTTGGCAGGTTTAATTCGCATGCATCCCATGTTAATTTCACTCAACTATATTTTATTTTGTTGGCAGGACATACTTGGAGGTAATGTGTGGCAAAAACCGATTCAGTTCTTTGTCATTAAAATAAGTGCAGCTTTACAAACCTACTACCCCATATCTCTTCTGAATAAGTTCGGGATTTTTTAGGAATCACTCTTAAGGTGAAGAAGTTTGTGGGGAATTAAAATTTCAGAGATGCTTTAAAATGAGTATAAATGTTTTTATTTTCCAAAAATTGAACAATGAAGTAAGTTTAAGGCTTATGAACTTCCAGAAAGCATGTATCCTCCTCTCAATCGAGAAAAGGAAAGAATTAGGCTTTTGGAGATTATAGTATATTTTCCCTTGAAAAGCACACTGCAGCTAAAAATAATTTGGTTACTACTTATGGGCCATTCCACCTCAATTGAATAAATTTTTGTCCCTCTTGGTTTCCAATTTCAATGAAAATTTCTGTTTGGGTCAATCCACCTCAAAATACACGCACTGAGACAGGTTTCCATTAAAAATTTGGGTCTTACTGGTGCATTGTAATTTTTCTGCATTTATGCCAAGAAATGGTACCTTGAATTATATACGTCAGGCGTCTCCACAAAAATGCGACCCGTGGAGGCCTTTCATTCGGCCCGCACACTCGTTTCAAGTACCACGCGATTCTCGCTCGTTTAACTCTGTGAGATGCCGCTAGGAGCATTGCAGCGCTGTACTGCACGTCGTCAAAGTCGCCTTCAACTGTCCGTAAATTAGAAATATGCCACCGGATACTTCAGTAGACGTTGGTATCAAATTCTTCAGTCATCGGCAAATTTGCTATCCGGCCTGCGGGGCGATTCGGAACTTGGAATGTGGCCCTCGTGGCCTAGGAAATTGGAGACCCCTGATATACGTCCTTCTATTTCACCATCCAACTTTCGGAAAAGCATAATTTATAACTTATTTTAAGACTTAGAGACTGACTGTGTAAAATATTCGTTAAATGCCCTTTCCTATCCTCAATTAAATTTTAGCAGCTGGTGGTCGAATCCAAATCCTCAGTACAGCTGTCGCAGAATGTTAAAGCATATTGCTAATTATATAAAAATTGAACATTAGCAGTGTTTACAGTTTATAATTGAATCTTTTGGTCATATTACTATTGTCTGGAGCACTTATCAAATCACATTACCTATATTTTAAGTCCAAGGGATGTATGTATTTCCGAACAGGAGCCAGTATGATTTATGTGAGAAAATGTAAATGTTTAAGTATTTCCTAAAAATCCATTTATATATTACCAGTGATTTTTTTCAATTGTAAGGTAGATATGTCTAGATAATATATATAAGTTTGGGCTAATTCTGAGATGGATTAATTGAGAAAATTTTATGAACAATTTTTTGAACAACTATGTATAACAATGATGGAATGGGTATTTAACAAATTTATTTACAATAAGTCACTTACACAAAGCCTAAGGTTTAAAATAAGCCATAAATTATGCTTTTTCGAGACTTCAATGGTGAAATAGAAGGAATTATATGATTCAGGGCACAATTTTTTTGGCATAAATGCAAAAAAATGCATAAAATTTTTTATCCCAAAATGGTCTGGGGATATGTATTTTTTGGTGGATATAGGTGGATATGGATGTTGATGCAGAAATTTTGATTGAAATTTAAGACTGTAAGGGACAAACAGTTTTTGAGTGGAGGTGGAATGACCCATTTCTTTTTTTCTTTTACTCCACTCGTTGTATTTTAAGTATTACCATACATTATAATCACAGAGGGCAATAATACCTTACATTGTGTTACCACCAACGATTGATTATTGTGATAAGAATATTGAGTCGGCCATTATGACGATAAACGTGTGGGCAATATAGGTTTCCCAGCGTGCAGTTTGTCTAACTTTGTTGACGATTAGAAAGGCGAATACAAGGGTCGGCAGAAATGGACCAATTAACCCACGGAAAACCCGTAAAGCCTTCGCAACACTCTCAAGAAATTATTTTCTAGGTTGGTCCATATCTATCCTGTTGTTTATGCAACACGCGTTACTCAGGTGCGTGAGTTGTTTGCGTCTATTGCGGCGCACAAACGTCCTAGTCTTAATCCCTTCCGATACATACGAGACACAACAAGAAACGATGCTGTCACCAGAATGCATTAGATTTCGTATGATCACCGTAATGCAAATTGGAACGTCAAAGTAAATATGAAAAAGGGCGCTGAAAGTGGCGGTGCAAGTTTGCTGAAAGCCGAGGCCAACATTGAAACGCTCATCTTCAGTTTGATTATAGGGAATTGAAAAATTTAGCAAATTAAATATAATATTAGATATATTTCATTAAAATCTAAACTAACTAAAATTCTTAGCAATAAATATATATATTTCCTTAAAATTCACTTCCTCTCTTAGCGTTAAGTTTCATGAAAATAAATATTCCAACCGGAATAAACGATATGACATCCAACGCTATTATCGTAGTCACCCAATAGAACTACAACATGATCTCGTACTGGGCCATTTCAATCTTGTTCGCGCGTGCATTATATAATAATCGCTATTGTTTATTTGTTTATATGTGCTCTGATGTTCGAACCATCGTTCGCTCCAAGGCCGTAGCTTTTTTTTAATCTTTCCGAGGGGGGGTCCAGGCAGTGACGTAGCAAGGGGTCCGGACATCCTCTTTCCATTCCCTCGAATATAAAAACACAGTTACTTTGTTTCATAAAAGAAAATAAAATATTGAAAAGTCATGAGTTAACAAACGATTTATTTGAAAAGTGAAGTTTTTTCGATTACGAATAGTTGTAAAATTAGTTAAAAACCCTCCACTTAGTACCCTGTTTCTCAAAAATTTGCCCCCCTGGTTTTGGACCTCCCCGAAAAAAATTCCTGGCTACCCCACTGGGGTGAGGGTCCATTGGGAGGGAGAGAGCATTTCGGGGGGGGGGAGTGAATGTCTGGGGGTTCTCGCACCCCTTTCCCCCCTCCTTGCTGGCGACGGCCTTGGACTCTGTCCCGTCTGATCGAGAACGTGTTGTGTGTATGGGTGGGCGAGCCTTCCGACACTCACTACAGACTTCCTACGGAGGGCGTAGGTATCACCCCTGCTCCAACGGTCACTGGTTTTGTCCCTTCTCATTTATCGCGAATAAATTAACCTATCAACCTGAAATATCGGCGGTGTATGGTGTGAAACCTAATCTCATTCACCTGCATCTTTGATATAAAAAATATTCCCCTTAGTAAATACTGAAGTAAAATGTTTCCCATAGTCTCTTTTGTAAACTCTGAAAATTAAAAGCTGAAATCGTAGGTTTTGAACGAGTAAAAAGTCTCCGAACGTGGGAGAATGATTCGTCCTTTTGAAAACACGGGAGGTGGCAAAGGGCGAGGAATACTACCGGGCAAAAGTTAACCGTGAAAAATGTCAAACTTCCCCTTAGTTTAACTGAGTATGAATGTATAGTCTCGGGTTTACATTTGGGCGAGGAGTTCAGTGATAGCCAAATCTGCGAGGTAGATAGTATATGTACCCGGATGAAGAGGAAAATTTATTTCTTCGAAATATCGGTTATCAAGGACACCTCACCCAATAGAAAACGTTGTAAAAATCATTTGGTTGTGAATTAGCTTTTTTCCTGCGAGTACCACAAAAGTAAATGCTCGTGTAGTGGTGCATTCAAAAAAAATTCATCGTGTACGCGCACCGCCTCTTCGTGTGTCAGCCTCACTCGGCAGTCGAACAAAAAAAGAACGCTCGACGCGCTGAAGCACTACACTAAAATGTAACATTATCATTTATACCTGTCTCAAAAAAGGCGGTTTTGCGAATGAACCATAGTGGGGATGGAATTTTCTGATTCTGTAATGGTAATTTTCCTGCGCAGCGCCATCCCGTTCAATTTCCAACAGTGGATATCTTCCGGCGGCGTGTTTTACGACTTGCTTATTTCTCGACCCCAGCCTGCACCACCATCCCAGCCCACCCAATTCGACCACCAATGGCCGGCCATATCTGATATCAGTTGTAGGGAAAGTGCGAGTCGCCACCCACTGGACTCTTTACATATCGATTTGCCCACCTCCCTCCCTCCCACTCGCACCTTCCCTCCGGTGGGTCCTGCCTCGTGTTTGTGTGCGCGCGCGCCCCGCCGCCATCTTGCCGTGCGCGCCGCGAATCCAATAACAAGCAAATGCAGTCAGGTGAGGCGGCGACTCGGCGCGTGTCGTCTCGACGGCCACGGGCACTACACGAGACACAAGCCAGGTGAGTACCTGCACGTTTCTCATTTTTCGTCTCGAGATATTTATTCCCTACTTAACTGTGCCTCGACACCTAATGTACCAACACGACCCCACCGTCGAGTAGGTATCAGAAATCGCTCACAGTGTCACGATAATTTCACGCAGGTGAATATCTCCCTGTTATGTCGTTGACAGGGAAGATTGAGGCGCCTAATCCAACGTTAACGCAGTATTTGATCGGTAAAGAGGATATTCCGGTGTACATGGAAGTAACGAGGTCGCGTGGTCTGTCCTCGACGGCATGACCCCTCGACCGCCCTTATAGGGGTCGCTGCGCCTGTGCTCCCGATCTCAATGGTGTCCTCATTCGCTCAGCCAGTTGCCATTTCAAAAGCCGCGTGCCCTTACGGACATTTCCGTGCACGAACTCTTCGAGGCTCGTTTTATTTCAACACACATGCTCGCAATACTTAATTCGCCATAGCAAGAAAAATCTATCACAATCGCAAAAATATGATTTCGTAATGATATAAGTTTCAATTTTTAAAACGATAAAATTTAACCAATTGCACATTTATCTCTCACATTGCCCGAAGCGTATAATTTTCCTAGTGTCCATAGCATTTCAATCGGCTATCAATCCAAATAAAAAACACATCAATCGCATGGCATTTTCGTAATCATGTGATGTGGAAGAAGTAACGATGATTAAAAAAATTTCAAAGTACGTTATAAAATATCAGAGAAATAATACCAAAGTGATTCTTTGCGCTAAGAAGGCATAAACAATCTTCTTGAAATCCATCTTCAAGTTTTAAAGTTAGTCAGCTCCACCATTTAGTGCAGAAAAGAATACTTCATTTCCCACTAAAAGAATAATTGTAATAATCGTAAAATTCCAATGATTCCAATCGTCCAGGCTCCAATGGCTCGTCATTAAAGAGGTATTCATGAATACCTCTTTAACGGCCAACGACCTTGCAAATATGCCAATGCCAGCCAATTTTTCCATTAAAGAGCATTCCATGGGCCATCATCAAAAGTAGACAAAGAACACTTAAGCTTGCCTATTTAGACCCATCCTCACAATTTCTAAAATGAAATGGTCGTCATAATCATAAATTTTCAGTAATTGAATTGTTCACGATTGATTTGATTTTAGTACTACTTGAGATTCGTGTTTTATTGTTCAATATCTTCAAATGTCTAGGTATAGATAAAATGGGTATAATATTGCAATTTTAGGTTAAAATAAGCGGTTACATAGGGGACTAATTTTCAATTCCCTTGTCACTTCAGAATGATACATTACAATAAAAAAGGGCAAAGAACTGGCGGTTTTAATTGCATCACTCCCATTCATCACGCGAATCCAACCATCCGTCTCCTTCAATCGCTAAGAATGAATCTTCTTTATTTACACCCGAAAATGTCATCATTTAGAATCGCGGTCTACACCTATACCATCCAAACGGATAGGTACGAGTGCATAACCTACGACTATCAGAAGAATCATGGTGCTCCTTAAAACAAGTCTTGTCCTCTGGCAGTGAAATTTTGAGGTTAACAGGGTTCGCCTTAGACTCCCCCTCCCTATAGGGTCGCTCATCCCACGAACAAGGAGCCGACAATCCTCGACAGAGACGCAGGATCCCCTCCCCCTCCCCCCATTCGTCGTGGTCAAACGGCAGAGGTCGTTCACCACGCGACGCACTTTCTTCCTTCCTTCCGCCTCGCCCGTTCGAACCTCATCGGGAGTCTTCGACTCTGGAAATGGGGTGAGTGAGGCGATGGCGACCAAGGTGAAGGCACACGATTATTGATATCCGATACGACAACCCCATCTATCGAGTGCATTCGCTCAATCCCCTAAAATTCAAGTGGTCAGCGATACGTCGTCGGCGGGGAAGTAAGTCGTCCTAAAAATATTCCGGGCGAAAAAATAGCGTTTGTCGGAAATTTCAGACAAACCATTCAAAACAAATGACTCGTGATCAGTGGATTCATGTCTTCTTTCATTATTGCCACAACCCGGCTTAGATTGCTTGAACAATTCATAATGGATATCTTCAAGAGCGAATCGGAGAACATAATATTAGAGCCACACTATATTTCCAGGTCCGATAGAAGCGATAAATTAGGAGAGATGTTTTGCCGAACGGATAGATATGGGAATTCGTTTTTCCCCCGAACCATAAAGGACTTTAATAAATGCTAGTCCCAACTTCGTTAGAGCACTTCATTTTTTATGCGTATACGGCTGGTGTCCTAACTCCCCCTGCCACACGCCTTTTAGGCGGCTTGCGGGGTATTATATAGATGAACCCACCGATTGATACAATAGGCGAGCCCTAGACATTTTTTAAAAATCCTTTCGATATAGTAGCAGGCTAATGCGCGGTAAATCATGCTCGAATTTTTTAAAATTATTCTCAATACTCCAACAGCGGCAGTGTTTACCATGATAGTTAGGATCCATCTCTGACAGAGTGATTCCACGATGTAGTTTAAATCTAATAGCGCACTTAATCATTCCAATCTGTACATCGTATTTTAATGCTACTGTTAGAAAGAATGAATTCAGCTCTACAACGTCCATTTCTTGATCACGATTATTTACACGATGTGGATCGAAGAACCTTGCTGGAATCAATTAGAATTAAATTTAGTTACGATTACCGAGAATTACAATCAAAATATGTCGTGGACTCCTTTGGAGGGAAATATCGTCGTGTTGTGAAAGCCTCGCGATCGAGACGATCGCAGATAATGCGCTTCCGTCCTTGTCGCGGCTTACCTACACCAACTCATTTACGTCGCTCGTTTCTTGAAAGCTGCACTTGAATAATGTCTCAATTGTCATCCCAACTAATTTTCTAATTCACTTAGCATCCCATATCGGTTGCTACAAAATGTTTTCCTGTGCAAAATATTCTCAGCTGTTCGATGGGCCCTTGTCTTTTGGTTGGGAAGCTCACCTAACGGAAACTGCTGACAAGTTGTATGTCGATTATGACTGAACGGAGCCGGTGCATCGGATCTACTGAACGGAGTCATATTACTCATGAAGGCTGTCCAAGGGGTCCTGAATATAGGATGGGTAGAGGTTGTACTATAAGATGCGGAAAGAGGTAAAATTGTGAAAAGGCTTATCAAAGAGTAATTCTGATTTACTTTTGCGGAAAAATATTCAAAGGAGTGCTCGCTGCATCGCCGATTGTCTCCGAAAGGTCATACCTAAATGGTGTAAAAACGGCAATTGAGATTGCTGAGGATTTTTGGTCATAAGAACTGTTACGAATATAGGCTGCTGGATTTAAGGCGACGTCAAAAAATGATTAAAAGTGTTTCTCATAGGATAAATAGAATTTTATCACCTCGATTTAGCTGGCAACACTGAAGTTGACACTCACCATATATATTGTTTTCATGATCTTACACCTGTGGCACACAATGAAGTCTCCCCAAAAAAGCATCCATTGTCTGACTAGTAGGAGTCAAGACGGCGTTACGCCTTGGCAACTGGCTCTTTTGTGTATTTCCATATTTTTTCAGGCCTCCATTGTGTTCTCCCGCCTTTAATGCTCCCGTGTTGACCCTTTCCGGGACACCATTCAACCGCTTTTCAATTATCCTTTCAACTAACAATTATTATTCATTCGCCGACAGCTGCCGCCATTTCAACCATTAACCTCAATCAAGAGAGCATTTTACTGCCACTACAACTACATGCAATTTTAGGCTGTATTCTACAGTGACTTTTGGAGTTTGGCCTTTAAATCCCTATAATCCCCATTTTAATTTTTCATCTCGAGGGCTCTGTGTACATACTTCTTTTCTTCGTGAAAATCCATTAATTTCATCGTCCACGGCTCTTCAAATTCCCCATAAAACCCCTTCGTCTTCCCATTTACCAACGATCTCATGATATTGTCTTCCGGCATTTTTCACGCCTGAAACTACTCCGTACAGTATTTTTCAAAGCGCGTCGATGCTTCGTCGCTCCGACTGAGTCAATAGGGTAGTTTCCTTCATCAAAGAAAACCAAAGGCATTGATTGTGATTCGTTACCCACCATTTGTGTATTCATAACATACAAACTATTTGGTTTCAGAAATCCCTGTTTAGACGAATGGCAATGCTCAATTTTAACCGCATTTGAAAAAGGCCACATTGGCGCCCAAGCGATGCCACTCCACGTGACGTCACAGGGACCTAGTTTCTATATGAATAGATTGGAGTTTTACATCTTCTGAGATTACCAATGCATGCATGAGGCACAGAGCTCAGGGAAACATGTCTTAATAATCACCTATTAAAACTGCCTATAGTCGGAAAGTTTCCTTCGTTTGATAAGGTATTTATAACCCTTATTTATGCCAAGCGCTACCCGCTAGCAGGGTACTCTGCTACCTGCTAGCAGCCAGTATCGCAGCAAAGAAAATACCCTCGCCCCCAAGGTCACCTTACATGGCGAAAGCGGGAACCAGAATGACGTCACGCGGAGTTTTCCCAGCATTCATACTTAGCCGTCGGGTTTTCGCACGCTTGAAAATTTTCACATTTCATTTTATCGCGAAAAATAGATATCGTCATTTAAAAATCTAAAAGCGTGTAATGCGTACTCTAGGATTAATAATCTTTCAATTTAGGCAATAAAAAATAATAGGAAACCACACTATTGGACCTATTCAATTTCCTCCTCCAGCCCCCTTTACAAAATTATTCTCTTTTCCTTGTCCTCTTCTTTCACCTAAATTCATTCCCTTCATTCCACACCTAAATTTATCCATCGCGCAGATTTTAGTTTCATTCTTTTCATTTTTGATGCAATTCTTCAGACTGTTTCATCTCTTGTATCTAATTTAATTCCATATTTTCCAACCATTCCATTCCTAAAAGGGTTCCTTCCTGCATACCGTGTGCTTTTTGAGTGGGTTCCTTCGAACTTGCCATTGTTGTTATTTTTGAATTTTTGTCAGTGAGTTTAAATTGTAAGATATATTGAACACTTCTTTACTTATATTCCTTTTGCAATGTGCGACACAACTATTGTATTAATAATAACCCTATGCAATGACGAAGCGTTTAAAGCAAAACAAAACGTTGGTATATCAAGTCTCTTATGAATTTCAGCCAAAAACTCTAGAAAATCACTAATAAATACTTTGGGTTAAAATCCGAATCCGAATTTCTCTGTTTCTTAGCACATTTTGCTTGGCTACCTAGTCTTCGAAGGTTCTTATTTCAATTGTTAAAATTTCATAAATCAATCCACTAATAATCTTTCTCGAATTCAGACCTTTAAAGTTACATAACATTACCAACTGCAAGCTTTTATGTCTTTCTTATTTTCATACATTTTAAGTCTAATTTGAAGACGCTTTCGTAAAATTTCAGTTTTACAACATTGCAATATCTTGTAAACCGTCGTACGCATTAAAAAACGACTTTAGAGTTTGCGTTTTCTAGTCAAGACGAATTGCCAAATTTGGTGGAAATCGGCGAAGGTCGAAAGGGTGACCATATACGGATTTCGAGGGGGTCACGCGCCACCGTCCTCAGACGATCATAAAATGTAAAAGATTTTTAATAGGGCCCCTTCATCATTACTTTCGTTTCGTTTTGTGTGATCAGCAAAAGAGTTAAATGTAGAGGGTCATTGAAAAGCTTTTCTTTCGCACGTGAACTCAGGTATCAAAGGTATATACCCAGTAGACTAAAAAAATAAGGTAGCGAACCGAGATGTAATAACGCGAAAGTCAGAAAATCATTAAGGCCACAGAGAGCATGCCATGCAAAGATAAAAATAATCCGTAGGCTCTGATGTATCCGCAATCGATCGCGCAATAATAAAAGCATAAGTTGTCTGAAGAAAATATTTTTTTTTAATGTCCTTATTATACATTTTACATATGAATATCTTTTATATTAAAGTAAAAAGGTATATTTCGTACAGCAATTTTTGTATGTTTTAATCCCATATATGAGAAGACCGATCGCTTGTCAAATCAATGTGTCCCCCAGAAAAAAAATTCTGGATCCGTCCTTACCCGGTGACCTAAGATCGCAATCTAATGAAATCCGCGAGGATTTTATATTTAAAAGCAGAGATTATATTTACACGATAAACATTAAAGTCCTGTTAATCATTAGGTTTCCTAGGTTTTGCAGCTTTTGAATCGCGGTATCTGTCGGAGAGCCATATGAACGTTTTTTTCGACTTCGATGTCAGTAGTCGGAAATGAGAAACCTTTTTTTCGCGAAGCATTCCATTGAAAACAGCTGCAAACCCCAAAAGACGAGAGACCACGCGCGCCCTAATCCAAGCGAAGAAGTGAAATCACCAAAACAAAAGCGACAGTTTATCCTTATTTCCAGAACGCGATTTTTTTTACAAACGATTGAAGGTCCAAATAATTTTAATGTTCGCTTCAAATGACAGATCTGCTCGGGGCAGAGGCTTTGATAAAACGTAAAGGAGTCGAACCCAGGGATGCCGACTCACAAAAAATATTGGGGGGGCACAAACCGGGGATTTTGCTCCGGGAAATTTTTTAAAAGTAGTGAGTTTAAAGTTTTTTAAGCATTACGAAGAGTCATATGATCAACGTTAGAACCCTGATGACTCGAATCTCGATATCTGGACACTCTGGGGAAAATTGACAAGCCTGTCACATTTTTTCCTCACGCCCATAAGGAATTTTTGTGGGGGCTCGGTCCCCCTCAGGCCCCATGGAGTCGGCGTTGAACCGACCGAGAGGAAGAAAAAGAGTCGATCCAGGTTTGTTTCTTTTTCCGCAGTCGTTGGGTAGGGCAGAGCGGAGCCGAAGTACTCCGTGTCGGAGATGAGCTAAGGTTGGTGCGGATAGAGTGTGAGCTCTGGCGGAGTGGATTTACTTACCACTCACCCCTTTCAATGTCGGGGTCCACACAACCACCGCCACGGAGCGCGATGAAACTATGAACGAGCATCAAGGCTTTGCCAATTCATAAACGGTTCGTGCAGCTACAAGTTTTTTTTTAACGACAGCAAACGAATAATGAGCCAGGAGTTGGGAAAAAAAAAGATGTCATCGATTTTCTTACATCTCTCACAAATTCCACAACATTTTAGATTTTACCCCCATTTAATTTAATTCAGCAATGTTTAGCGAGCGATTCATATGGACGAACAGCAGGGGCGTAGCCAGGAATTTCGTTCGGGGGGGGGGGGGGTCCAAAACCAGGGGAGAACATTTTTGAAAAACGGGGTACTAAGTATTGGGTTCAGGGTGGAGGTTTTCGGGGTTAGCACCGCGTAGATTGGTCTCTGCAGACAACAGTTTCGCCGGCATTGCAGCAGGCTTCTTCAGGTCAATGAAGTGGAGATCCGAGGTATCGCCCGTCTCTTATACACCCCGTCGGAGGCCGGTGTCTTCTCATTGGTTGGTTCATGGGGCTCCGTTGGCTTCTCATTGGTCCACCCCTCTTGGTGTTGTCTTGTCTCTCCGGGTTTCTTTCTGAGGACTCTTTTCCATGTGTTTGAAAGCTGGTATCCGTCCTCCCTGTTGAGATTTCTCGGTGTCTTCATTATCTCAATAGCTTCCCTGATGATCCGCGGGAAGTATCTTTTTTCCATAGCAATGACTTTTGCATTGTCGTCCAAGGTTTTCCAGTCCTTAGGTGTGAGAACCGCACTCAGCTCTAAATGCAAATGATAGAGCTGTGTAGAGCAACGGTAGAAAAATCTTCATTTGTTAAAGAAATATTTTGTAAATTCAAGATTTTTCAATATTTTGTTTTCTTTTATGAAGAAAAATTATTGAGTTTTTATATTTCGGGGGAGTCCGGACCCCCTGGACCTCCCCCCTGACTACGCCACTGACGAACAGTGGTCAAATTAAGACGGATTGCGCCACGGCTCCACGCCGCACTGTGTGTTTAGAGTTGAAACCATAGACCGCTTGGGCTTCCCTTTCACGTTTGCTTTGGTGGGAAAGGTCAAAGCCTTTGCCAAACCGGAGGATCACGCCCTCATCATGCTCCGACCCGGAAAAACTGCCGCTAAAGTTCAGCTCTGGAGCGTCCGTCGGTCCTAACCCACGAGAACGATAGACAGAGGGACCCCTTGACAGCACGTGGCGATTGAGGATAAGTCCGCCAAGTACGGCCGTATTTGTGTAAGTGTCAAAATGTGCTCTTCGAATCATGGTTCATCGACTTATGACACAAATGCAAACTTATCGCCCTACATTTTATGATATTCACATCAGCAATTATCAGAATATTTTACCAGTTATTATGGCGATACTTGTCTAAGCATTCGAAAACAGTTGATTAATATTATAATAATCATTTCATTTCCACAAACTGCTGTTACAATAAAACTTATATCTTCAGAATCACCGAAATACTGAAGTCAAAACTACATTCAGTGACATGCAAATCAAGGTCATGGCGAGAGGGTAGGGGATGGGGGTGTTGAGACCCCTCCGAAATGTTTCGGAGATACGGCCTAGAGTATACCCCCTCCTGTCGAAAACCCATGAAATCTGCTCCTCTAAATTAATAAAAAAAAGTTATAGGACTTTTGCAAAAAAATTGAAAGTGTTTTTGCAAAACAAATTGTTTTACTCCGTGATTAATTTATGCTGTGATCCCAATTTATTATATCCTTATACGTACTGACGTGTCCTAAGTATTTTAAATGTTTCTTGGATTAAAATATATATTATTATTTTTGACTTGTTCGCATTCTCTGTGGCGTTTCATTTGATTTCTGTCCTCGATGGATGTCGTATTTTATGATTTAGACTATTTTTTATTTAGTTATTCGATTAATTGTTCACATGCAGCATTTTGGCCAATTGAAAGTGAAACAGTAAATTATATTATTTGATATAAGTAACAAGTTGAATTATAAACAACAACAAACAGTGGCGCAGCGAGGGTGAGGTTTTGGGGGATAAACTGCCCCCCCGCCCCAGGGCTCAGAGAAATTTTTAAGTTTAATCCTTCTTACTTAATTGGTTTGATATTACTAATAGAATAGTGTAAGGATTAATTAAATATTCCTCTGAAAGCCGTAAAACTCACCATTTTTAACCGTTTATCTTTAAAATTCCGCAATTTATTAATCTCGCACCTACCGCTTATCCTGGAGAGTATTCCATACCCCCACACACCCCGGTATTAGTTTCACCTAACCCCCCCCCCATCTTCATTCCTAGCTGCGCCCCTGACAACAAAAGCATCAAAGACAAGATTAAAAAATACAAATTTTAAAAAAATCACACGGAAATATGAGAGCGGAAGAAGAAGTTGCTTAGTCTTTTTACAGATATATGGGACATAGCAAGGTTGATGAAAGAGTCAGAAGAGAGCAGGAAAGGATCGACATTATCTGGTAGAGTGTTAAGAAGTGAAGGGAGGCGGTAGTAGGTGCAGGGAATGTTTGATAAGAGAAAGTCTTGGGATAGGCGAGTGGAGAGAAGAATGGGAATGAATGGAACGGCTAGGGACTCGAACATCGACGAAGAAAAGTAATCCTGGATAATCAATTTTCGAATTGAGAATATTATACATAAATATTAAATCATTTTTCTTCTCTTTGGCCGGAGAGATTCGGGATTTTAAAATTTGCGGAAAGAGTTCCTTCAGAAGTTCCGCTTCCATTCCTAACACGAACGCCTGAAATTCCCTTCAACTCTTGAAGAAAGACGAAGAAGTTTGACTGAAGAGGGGAACCGGAAGAGGGCATTGCCTCAATTCGGCAATTGGTGAGGGCGGAACAAGTGCACCGCGTATTGCACTCTCGTCTCGTCCGCGAGAGCCTTCACCCCAAATCTCCGGAAGCCACTTGGCCACCCTCAGACTTCAGTGGTCATTCTTCGCATCGCCGTCTGCTGACCACTGCTGCACCTGCTCCCTCCCCCCACCCAACCGGTGACGTCACCTGCCCACCCACGCGCCCCCCCCCCCTCTCCCCCTTGGCCACTTCGCATTGATCCACGGCGAAATCGCCCAACCCCCCTGCCCACCCCAGATCCCCTAGCCGCCGCCGCTGCATAATTGATGTGGAAAGGAGCGCGGGTTGAAGCCGGGCCTCCGGGCAGGAGAGAGAGTGGCCTGCCCCCCTTGGCGTTTGTACGATTTGAGGGTCCTTTGGTGGACACTAATTTCGAACCCTCGACACCTTTTCAAGTGGTAGGTACTGATGCGAGGAGAAAATTCGACATGTGAGTCGGATGGGGATGAGACGCGACCACCGAAATACTTGTCAGTGAGTGTGTGTGGAAGAGAACAGGTTTCAATGAACAGGCTCAAGCAGTAGCGGACTCTGGATAGGGATAAAGGAGATTCTGGGGGGGTCAGCCCCCCCAGCAGTAGTGGGGGTCCGGACAAAATTATCATTATATCTAGGGAAAATTGGATAGCCAAGGGGGGGGGATTATATCCCCCTAGCCTTACTCTTTGATTCCGCCACTGTGCTCAAGTGAGGCTGAACGTAGATACCGAAGTGAACTCAAAAAGAGGGCGCAGTATTACCGCTCAAGCGATCTTCTCTTTTTTTTCGAGAGGCATCACTTGCCTGAAACTTATGCCACATTGGAAATTTTCAGATAGAATTGCGTGCGTCTTATGGAGCATTTTCTTTCATCTCGAACACGAAAACTTTGCGTCTTAGAAAATATCGCAAATTTTTTTTCAAATTAGACGTGAAAAAGAAAATTTTGATGAGGATATTCTCAAAATACTTTAAGAAATTTTCAAGATTATGGGCTAAATTTTAAACAAGAAATGCGTGAATGAAAAGATTGGTTGAGCGGGTGAGGTCCACGATCTTAAAAGAACAAACGACTAAAGTCAAAAGACGACACGAAAATCAAATGACATGCATCTCTTATGGTGGTGGACATCACTGTTTCTATCAAAACCTGCCGGTTCAGAGCTAGTCCTCTTCTACTACGTCCATTTTCATTTGGAGACTCAGAATAATCCAGCATACTACATAAATAGGACCATGGGAAGAATTGACTGTGTTTACAGAACTTCAAGCGTCTTTCAATTCTAGAATCAGGGGTGTATAAGGGGGTCCAGCCCCCTGAAATGAGGAAAATAAAGAAGTTTTAAGCACTGCAGTCAGAATAAAATTAACTCATGATTCGTAAGGGCACGGCCACGGTATGCGATGATAATCCACCACACATTCCGCTTCCATGCATATCAAATTTCAAATTATCATAGGTTGTCCTTATGTAAAATGAGTAGTGTGTGCGTAAAATGAGTAGTGAGTACCTTAGTGTGATCTTAGACCACCCTATTATTATCGATCCATCATATCGGGGCAAGCATTATTAATCCAAGCAAATACAAGAGATACATATAGAAAAAACACGAATCGTCGAAATCGCATTCCTATAGTGTCCTGTTATATCGCCTCTTGCCAGCCAGTTTGCGCAGTGCATTGGGATCGAACCAATGTTCGGAGTTTCTGATGGTATTCCCTACAGGGGAGAACAATAGATACGTGACGCAGGGGGGCCGCCTCCCCTCCAAAATTGGGCCTATATAAACCACTGTCTTGAATGAACCAGCCGATTGGATTATAAATAATGACGTTACCTTATTCTACATCGGTAATGAAATCTTATGTTTAAATAAGAAATCGGTAATGTTTTCATTTTTCTCCTCACCGATCTACGAGTCGTCCCATTTGACGTATGCTTCACCACTTTCACCGTCGACAAATGGCGCATCCAGAGAGGGGCTAGCTCTGGACATTCAATTCGCACTACATAAAATGCAATTTTGTTCGGACTCCCACTGCTGCTGGAAGGTTACCTCCCCAGTCCCTACCTAGCTCCCTCTTGTCTATATCCTGGATCCGCCACTAACGTCAACCCCTTACGAAAGCGCAACTTTGACTGAGTTATCCATCCATTTTTCAGGGCGCAAAGTAAATATCTTTGTGTGGTTCATGGCACGACCTTCGTTGGATGCAGACGCCTAGGAATTAAGGGTATTAATCGCTCCCAAAAGCTTTAGAAGACGCTCAGAACAGCTGTTTTAGTACATTTTGCATCATAGGATGCAATGTTGGGTGCATGCAATGCAAGAATGGGAGGAGTTAGCTCGGATTTGCGCAGGGTTTGCTTGGAGTAGACCGATCGGAAAGATGGAAGAATCTAGTCGAAATCAGAGTGCACCTTCCCCGCACCACCGATCTCCGCTGCCAAATTCTTTGTTTTCACTCTGCCGGTTCCGGCACGTAAGAATCAAGGGCGTACACAGGATTTAAACCAGAGGGGGCAAGCCGTGGTCCTTCGAGTTGTAATACAGAGAAGGTTAAGGAAACCAAAATTTCAAGAAAATTATAACAGCGCTTCATTAGTTTTTCCATAGAGTAAGTATATATACTTACTCTATGGTTTTTCAAATAATTTGCTCGAAAAATAATTTATATTTTAATTACGTATTTCACAATAATATCACTTTTCTTGGATTTAAAGAAAATTTGTTCAAAACTTTCGTTTTGATCTAAATTTACTTCTGCTTCCAGGGGGGCAGTTTCCCCCTGCTGACCCCCGCTGGGTACGCCCACGGTAAGAATTTAGCTAATGCCATCGATGATACTAAATGAAACCGCAGTAGCATCCTCTCCAGGAAGCCGAGTCTTCCGACCGGTGAACCAAAATTTAAATAAAAAAGGTGCAAAAATAACGTCTTCATTTGCTGGTTTCAAATGGTATATCCATGCCAGATTGTCGTTCTCAATATCGAAGAGAGAAAAGGAAAGTTGAGCAACACTGAATGATGGCAATAACTGCCATTTTAGACGAATGGCAATGGCCAACTTTATCCTCATTTGAAAAAGTCTAGATTGACGCCCATGCAATGCCACTCCACGTGACGTCACAGGTACCGAGTTTCTACACGAGTAGATAGGAGTTTTACATCGTCGATAGGAGATTACCAATGCATACATGAGGCACAGAGCTCAGGGAAACATGTCTTAATAATCACCTATTAAAATTGCCTAAGGTCGAAAAGTTTCCTTCGTTTGATAAGGAATTATTAATCCTTAGTCAAGCCAAGCAAGCAGCATGGATCCATGCTGCAGTATGAATACTAGGTATTTTTATTTGCAAAACTTCGCTCATTTACGGCTCACTTATTTAATTGTTGCCCCAAGAGCAGGAGAGTATTTCCCCGATGCTGTAGAGTTAATAGGGTAGTTTCCTTCATCAAAGAAAACGAAAGGAATTGATTGCGAATCGTTACCCACCATTAGTGTATTCATAAATTACAAAATATTTGGTTTTAGAAATACCGGTTTAGACGAATGGCAAGGGTCAATTGTGTCCTCATTTGAAGAAGGCCAGATTGGCGCCCATGCGATGCCAATCCACGTCACGTCACAGGGACCTAGTTTCTATACGAGTAGATAGGAGTTTTACATCGTATGAGATTACCAATGCATGCATGAGGCACAGAGCTCATGGAAACATGTCCTAATAATCACCTATTAAAACTGCCTATGGTCGGAAAGTTTCCTTCGTTTGATAAGGCATTAATAGTCCTTATTTAAGCAAAGCGCTACCTGCTAGCGGGGTACTCTGCCACCTGCTTGCACCCTGCGTCGCATCAGCGCTCAAAGCCTCGCCCCAAGGTCACCTCACTTGAGGCAGCGGAAACCAGAACGACGTCACACGGGGTTTTCTCAGCATTCATACTTAGCCGTCGCGTTTTCGCGCACTTGAAAATTTTCCCTTTTCATTTAATCGCGAAAAAAGATATCGTCATTTAAAAATCTAAAAGCGTGAAATACGTACTCCAGGAGTAATAATCTTTCGATTTAGGCAATAAAAAAATAATAGGAAACCACCCTATTCTTCCGCACAAGACAATGACAGCCAATGAGGAGGGTAACCTCGCCTACGAAAATATTTGCGGGTTTAAGCGCTTGTATCTGAGAACCCTAAATGCGAGGCAGCATGATACCCGATGGCACGATCGCGCGTTTCTTGCGTTCACGAGAGCAATATGTTTCCGAGTGCGCGATTGCGCCGCAAGATCACGGTAAAGCGCCCCGCCCCGACTACCTCTCGAACAACTTTCTGCGATGAGACCGCGAGGAATGTTTTCTGCCTTCGCACAGCGATTTGACCCATCTTACCAATCCCGGACGATCCCAAATCACGCGGCCGAATATTGCGCGACACGCAATCAAAGGGTGTTTCGCTTGCGTTTCAAACGCATGATTTTTGAAAACGAGCGCAGATAATTATTTTATAACTATTTTATTTGCAAAATTGTACACAAATGCGCAATATGAGACGAACGCAGGTCTTAGAACTCTGTGAAGTATCGCCGACACGAAATTAAAGATTTACCCATAGGTAGGTGCTTGTACCTTCAACTTCGGATATAACGAGCAGCCGATATAGCGAGTGAATTTCTGGGGATTATGAGCACTTGTTAAACTGATTTTCCACTGTATAGCATAATTATTAGCTAAATAAATAGGTTTTAGTCCTTTAATATTATCATCTTTAGCTTGACTAGATGTAAATTTAATGCAAGATAAGGCCAGAGTTACTTTATGAGCAGTGATGGATTTATGGTGGTGTGGACCCCTCCCCCTGTAATCCCTGGAAAAATAGGAAATATGGTAACCATTACGGTGGCTTTTCGTTACAAGTTTTTATTCCACCAACTCAACAATGTTAAAAGGTAATTGGAGGATATGTGAATGCCACCTATCTATAAGCAGTCACATCAATGCTGAGAGGCATTGCATTGCCCCAACTCCCCGTGGAAAGTAGTGAATGCCCCCAAAAATAAGGACGTTAATCTGCCCCTGTTTATAAGCAAATTTAGTTGACATATTCATTCTTTGCCTCTTCAAGACGACAAAATAAACAAGATCTAGGACATATGTGGATTATACTACTAAACATATACATTATTTCAAAACTATATCGGCATAAATTCCAGAAAATTTTCTATGCATAAAAATCTGTTTGCAAGTGCAGTTTTGTTTGGACAGGAGAAATGATGAGCAAGAGATGACGTAATTAGAACCACGATGCTACCAGCTCCATAACGTTATGTCAATAGAATTTGTTGTAGGAAACTTTAAACTATGCATTCTGTAGGAAACAACATATACAAATATACATATGCCCCAAGATTACTTCAGATGCTACTCAATCAAGAGGGAAGATTACCAATTACATGGGATAACAACACGTTATGATAATTTCTTCTTTACAAACCATTTGAAAAATTTTATTTACCATTACTTGATTCTCAAAATAAATCCTCCTCCGCCCACAGGTTTGATGAGGATTTGTGAGGGGGCAATCCGGCAGTGGCGATAGCGGTGGGTTTCAGCGAATTGGGGTGATGCTGCTGACCGGATCGGAGGCGTCAGACACCGCCTCAGCGGGATGCAACCAAGACAGCTCCGTGGGTGACGTTGAGCTGACAAGCCTCTCGTGGCTGCACAACCTGCACATTGTGGGCGTCCCATCACTGCTGCCCACACCTCCGTCTTCACCGTCGCCACCTGCGAGGAAGCGAGCCTCCAACCACACTTCTTCCATCCCACGACAGGACGGTTCGCCTCCCATTGACTACCGAAATGAGGGCGACCGCAAGCCACCCTTCTCCTACGCCACACTCATCTGCATGGCCATGAGGGCCAACAGGAACAAGATGACGCTGTCCTCCATCTACAAGTGGATCCAGGAGAACTTCCTCTACTACCGAAAGGCCGATCCCAGTTGGCAGGTAGATATCCCTACGTGTATTGGAGACCGTAGAATTTTTTCAATTTTACTCACTTTTAGTGAAAAGAGTTAAACTATTAGAGTGAAAGAAAGAAAGTTGAGGAAATTTTTCTGGAATAAAAATTAAGGGCTTATGAGAACATAATTATTTAAAAATGCCGAGGAATCATTTTGTCAAATATCAACACGTTGGGGTGGTACAATAAAGGTAATATGAATTGCTTATATGACATTATTTTTACTGAATTGTAAAAAAACACCGAATTAAGGTTCTAAGAACCAAAAACATTTCACAGTTACATTATACCATCAGATATTATTTGTCTGTATTTTGAAAATGCCATCATGCATGGCATGTATTAAAGACAAGAGTGGTGACACTCAGTTTGTGCGACCAAAAGTAGCTCTCTGAGTGCAATCGATAATAAATACATTTTCCTGAGTCGTCACAGGGTTTTGGAATTATATAAATAAATAATCAACTACCTTGCTTTTATTTTGACAATGAGCTGTGTATTTTTTAAATGTTAAACATGATTCTTGGAGATCAATTAATTTTAAACCAACTCAGGATATTGCATTAGGTTACTTCTCTCAGGAAATGAGTCGCAAAATATATTAAAAACTTGAACAATCATTATTTTTACTTCTCTGAGTTAATAACTATTAAATCTACATACTATCAGTTATTACAAGAGGATAACCTAGCTCTTTCACTAAATTATCACTAATGAAGAAGGGGAATGAAGACTGGTTCTTTTTAATAATTATTATAAACTAACAATTATAATCAATTATTAATAAACTATAAAAAGGATAATATAAATTATATCTTATTATTATAGAATAAAATTAAAGTTATCGTCCTTAGTTCAGATTTATAATTCTAACTACCATTTTTAAAAGTCACTAAGTGACAGCTGTGCTCACAAAAAAATCATAAAACATATTCAACAAAAATATTGCCCACTATATGTTTAAATTTCCTCAATCTTCACCTTTTTTATATTTTAGCGACTGAGCATAGTAGTGTCTTTTTTATCAAGGAATTTGGCTATAACCACTATTTTTGAGTCTTGAAAATCAGGAATTTCCAAAATCTCCAATCTCCCTTCCGGCGGAGTGGAATTCCCTAGACCCCATGTTTTCCCCCAATCCACCCACCCCCTTGGTCTTAACCCAGATTGAAAATGAAAACAAAGAGAAGAATTGGAGAGAATACCCATGAAAGAAAAGAAAAGTTATGCAACAGAATGATATTCCTCCAGTTTAAATTAAAAATGTAGAAGAGATGACTTGGCCTCAGCTCTAAAAACCACCCACAATACATATGTACTCAACAGGAGATATAGCAAGTGACTTTGAGAAGAACATTATCTTTCCTTCCCCAAAACAGAAGAGAGCAGACAAGTGCAATGATTTTAGGACCATAAGCCTGATGACACATGTGTCAATTATACTGACAAGAATCGACTTTGGGAGAATATATTGAAGAGCAGAAGAACTCCCGAATGAGGACCAGTTCAAATTCAGGAGAAGCAAGGGCACAAGAGAAGCAATTTTGGCTCTTAGGCTGCCCATAAAGAATAGAATGAAGAAGAACAAACCGACTTTCATAGCATTTGTTAACTTGGAGAGGGCATTTGATAATGAGGAATGGAATTTAATGCTAAGAATTGTGAAAGAAATCGGAGTGCTCTACAATGATAGAAGAATTGTGCAAAGTTCGCATAAAAATAAAGTAGTTGTGATGAAATTTGGACTGAATTGTGCAGAAGCAAGAATAGGATAAGTGTGTGCACTGTTTAAATTTTTAATGAGCACATTTAGAAAGCCACCAATGAATATGAAAAAGGTAGTTACCTAGAATATATGTATGTACGTACCAACCTTCAGAGCATTTGCTGACTCAGTAAAGGCAATTGATCATATGGAATGGCATTCAATGCTTAGAATTATGAAAGAAATTGGAGTGTTTTACATTGATTGAAAAATTGTGCACAATTTATGCAAAAATCAAGTAGCTGAGATAAATTATGGATCCAACTGTAAAGAAGCAAGAATGGGGAATTGAGTAACATTGGACACTTTCCCACATAATTTTAAAGGTTTACATCATAAAAGCTATCACAAGAGAAGAGAAGTCTTCAACTGTCAACCCTCAGAGAGAGAGAATTACATAGTATGCTATGATTTGCTGATGACATAGCGGTCATAGCCAAGTCTGCATGTCTAGAAGAAAACTCTGAAAATATAGGAAGGACAATGGCCAAAGGACAATATTAGCTGAGAATCAACAAAATTTTGTACTACAATGCTAATATACAGTAAAAGAGAGGAAACAAAAACAAGTATTGACCTAGGAAAAAAAGCTTGAATAGATGAAAGAATTTTGTTAACTAGGAAGCCTAATATAACCAGCGATATATGAAGCAAGAAAGAAATAGTCAGTACTATAGCTCAGGCACAGGCCATTGTACTAATGAAGAAAACACAAGAATAGAAGTAAGGAAACAATTCAACAGATGCCGTATATAGAGCATGTTTCTCTGTGGGAGTGAAGCTTGGATGCTGTCGAGAGTAGCACAGAAGTCAGGAGTGGAGGCATTGGAAATGTGGGGCTGCCGAATAATGGTGAAGATAAAGTGGATCTACTGTCTATCTATTCATCAGCACACAGTGTACATAGAAATTTTGAAATAAGAAGATTGCTTCAAAGCCTAACACAGTCCTATAAGTATCTCTGACTGATTCTTATTTTTAAGATTTGAAGACTTGCCTCAAACAACAAGACTGGAGTCCAGGGTGAAACTAAAATGGGGAAGTGTTTAAGGTGACGACAGGGAAAATGTACACGCAAAAACAGATTAAAATAGGTGTACATATATAATTATATACTAGCAATATATGTAGTTATATATAATTATGTACTGGCAATCCAATTCATGAAAATGAGAACTTCCTTCCTCCTATACTTTGAAGAAGAAAAAAGAAGTTACATTGGGAAAAATACTTTCCTTAAAAAGGTTTGATTCTCTCAGTTTGGTAACTGTGCAATTAAAACACTGTCACCTTTTCATCACCGAGAATATGGTTAGTGTTAAGGAAATTCAAGCGAATTGGACAATTTTTACACCAGACATAAGTAACACCTAATCTCAGAGTAGTGCTTCAAATTATGACTCCATCAGACTGCCGATGACTTCACTAAACCTCACTTTCTCAACAGCGGCCAGCTGATTAAACAAGAAAAAAACGGACAGTGGGCAGAGCCAAATGAGTCCAAAAACTCCTTTGCACAGACAATTTTTGCTTGCCCAACTCTTCCATTATTAAAAGTACATATTCCATAAATTACTTTGCTTAGGCAGGTACTCGGAAGAAGGAAAATAAAGAGCCAGTACCCATTTGAACAACATTCTCAACCACTGGCAGAGGCTGTCAGGATTTATATTTGGTGACCCATTACCATTGTATGACCTATACATGAGATTCAGAACATCATCTGATAATGACATCCATTTTTAGGGAGCATCTGACACCCATCCCACTGACTTACCAAGGCAATGACTCACTATGAAATGTTGAAATGAATCAGTAATTGCTGGTCATTTTTATTAATATGTTGGACGTCCACTAGATAAAGCCTGAGAACTATCTCCATTATCCATCTGATTCAGGGTCGGCCCTAGCAGGTGCGGGGCTATGGGTGAACCTTCAGTGCGGGGCCCTTCACTTAAAATATTAAACTCTATACCCCAACTACAAACTCGAGCATTTTGAATCCCTACCACTCTCTGGCTTAGTATGTGCTCCCCTCCCAAATTCAGACTTCGTAATTACGCCGTTATGATACCATCACGCAGTTGAGTTCAAAATAGTATAATACAAATAAAATTTATAATTATATTTATTCATAAAATTCAAAAGCGCCCGCTCTCACTCATGTCAAGTTCTCTCACTCGTTGTTATCACTCGCACGACACAGTACTGTACTGACAAACGCAATTGCACAATAAAAATTACTGCATTATTATTCCTTTTTCACAATACTATTTTTTGTCTAGCACGGACTTAACAATACAGTAGTAGTTGAAATTGCGTTTTCAAAACTATCATATATTTAAATTTTTTTTTTCACGAACGCGCGGGGCCCAGGGCGGTCGCCCCGCCCTAAGGCCGGCCCTGATCTGATTGGTGAATATATACATATAATTAATGATTATGAATGCATATTTTGTACATGAGGAATTTAAGGAATCCTATCCAATGTGATTGACCTGACAATGAGTTACTCAGTAATGGATTGTGTAAGTACAAAGCTTTTTTATACAGAGGCCTCACTAATTCTTTTTAGGCCCTCCACCCCATGTTGCTTTTTAGCTACCCATGAGCAAGTATACACAGAAAAAATGGATTGATTCATACGATAATAAATTAAGCCAGCCAAAAGTGCTCAAATATTACCGTTATTCACAATTTTTCCATTCTACTGCAATACAATAGCTAAGTTCTAGTGGAAATAATTGTCAGAAAAATAACCCAAAGAACATTTTAGGATGACATTAATTGTTTTCAATTAACAGTGGAAGTGGTGACAAAATGTGGTGGCACTCATTTGTACCAATTCATATGATAGAATGGAAGAATAGGAGGAACTTAGGTTTTTCTTCTCTTATGTCTTTAATACGTGTATCCTTACAGCACCAACACTATTAACTCTCCAAGGAATTCAATAGAAGAAGTCACAAAGTTTTACTACACCTAACAAATCCTAATTCAAGAATTCAAAGTGTAACGTTTGATATTTATGTTTATGTTCAATGAATAGGTACTGTCATTGATTTGATGTAAATATGTTTAATGAATACTGATGAAAGATAGTTGGGAGTGAGAGGGGGTATTGTTGAGAGGGAAGCCCAGTAATATTACAAAAAGTCAGTCTAAAAATGTGTTGCCACCCAACTCACATTTAAATGGGTTTACAAAAGTCGCCACTTGCATCACTGGCAGACAAATTGATCAGTTTCACGGGGATATAAGGGATAATTAGGGATGTTAACCAAAATGTATTTACGTGAAAGTGTGATCTATTAAATTCATAGAAGCTGAATGCTTTTCGTTGCAATTAGAAACATTAAACTGCAAACTATTGGAATAAAGTGGATTGCATTGCACTCATCACCACGCCACGGACATTTTTGAAAACCGATTAAAATGTGACCAAAATGGCAAAAGGAATCAGTCTTCTATGGGATGTAATTGGGCCTCGTCTATGCAGTCCTATTGGGGAAACCATTGAAAAAGGAGCTATAAGGAGGGAGACGAGAAAAAATTGTAATTTGAAAAGGATACAGAGGTCTTTGGAAGAAAAAATTGTCTAATGTTACAAAAGAAATTATGGCTATGCTAAAAATTAATGTATGCTTGGAACATGATGGAATCATTTATTTTTGTTTTCAGAACTCCATTCGCCACAATTTATCCCTGAACAAATGTTTTGTCAAAGTACCGCGTTCCAAAGATGAGCCAGGCAAAGGAGGATTTTGGTGTCTAGACGCAACATATGCTGAACAATTTAAGGAAAGCAGTGGCGGTCTTCGCAGCGATGGAACTCGGAGTACGAGCACACGGAGCACGGAGAGAAAACGTCGGAAAGGTCAAGCCCACACATTGACAGTATGCTCCCCTTCGGAACCAAAAATACCCAGGCATTGCCACAACATTTTAATGCAAGATTCATCGTTACAAATTGAGGAAACAATGGAAGCTCCTTTGCTATCAATTCCAGAGCCACTAATTCCAGATGCCAACCACGAATGCATTGACAACCTTCAGGTTGTGCTCTCGTCTGCTTGCAGCAGCAGCAGCAGCAGTGAGAACGAGAGTAATTTCTCCGAGAGTGGGGGAGTGGAACTGCTGTTTGGCGAGGATGAGCTTTTTATGGCAGGGCATATATCCGGTGGCATCTGGGATGAAACGCAATTGGAACTGCTCGATTCTTTACTAGACTCGCTATGAGAAAATTGTCAGAGAAAGCTAAAATCTTAAAATGCCGAAAGAAATTAAAAATCTGCATTTGAGCAATATTTCAGTGCTACAAAAGGTATCGTCCACAAAAGACCAGCAATACAAATTTGAGTAACTTGAAAAGAAAAATGCAACCATATCCTCCATAAACCCCTTAAATGTTCCATAGTGACTCAGTAAAGGCCAAGTAAAAGAAAATGTTTTCCAATACAGCTTTATTTACTAAAAGTTCACTCTTGAGCAGAAGAAAGTTTTCCATGACAGAAACTTATTTTGAGACAAATGTAAGTAGAAGGAAGGCAGGTATGTCGAAGTACCTATTTCCAGTATATGATAGGTTTCTTTCAAATAGTTTTCATCCAAAATCATTTTTCTATGGAAGCACACGTATTATATAATTATTATTAATTGTGATAAGGACTGGTTAGATGGATGACTTACATGGTGGCATGGGTTGGTGTCTTCCTATGTTTGGTTGTTTAGAAAAAAAACACTCATTGCAGAAATGTAAGTTTGTGTACATGGTAATTAATCCAATCAATTCATGAGTTTTCATGAAACTATATTACGCAGGCCATGATTTGAAATTTTGCATCCAGCAAAAAGAAATGGTTGATATTTTCCAGCTTGAAATGCAAAATTTGCACAAGAGTGAGATCACTTTTATAGTGCATTAGTTACCGAGAGCATGATATTTTATTTTAAATTATTATTCATGTTGATACTCACCGAGTGTTAAATATTTAGCTAAATGTGTAAAACACTTTCAATGTTAAATTATGGATATTTCACGAATAACTGCACAAAGCACAAATGTAGGGTTGTTATCCATTCATTTTTATAAAGTTTTTTAGATAATAACTTCCATATTTTAAATAGTAATTTTAATTTACTGAAATGAAAGTACCTACTATATATGTCCAGGATGAGGTAACAATGTGTTCACCATGTGGTATGAATGTCATATTATATTTTAAGGAGAATGTTTTTATCAAATAGAGATTTTTCAAGAGAAGATCCATATTACTAACATGGTTAGAGCCTTATGCTTGAAAAGCATGTTTTCTTCCGTCCATTAAGTATAAGAGCTGATGTGGTAAACTTCTACCATTGATTACCGTCCTATAGTTTGCAAAGCAGCAAACTTCAATAAGATATGTATGTACTCATAAAATACTAACTTTTTATACAGCAATATTTTGGCTTGATACCTCTGCTTGTTTATCTAGTCATAGAAGTAATGGTGAGCATTATAGAATTTGTGGTTACCTTTGAGATTTCAAAGAAAATTACAAAAAATGTATTTCCTCATTGTATTTACCTATTTTAGCCATTTTGAAAACATTACCAGTAAAATGAAATTATTTTCTTGTGGAGATAAAATGATAAAGTGCACAGTTACTCTGATACTGTTAATAAGTTGCAATACAAATATTTCCTCTAAATGTGAGCTCCACCTAGATTCATGATTGGCTTCACAATATGAATTTCATGGAACATCTACAAGATCAATATAAAATTAGCAGGAGGAATCACGTGAAAAAATTTATGAAAGTATGATCCCCTAGTAAAAATTTAATTCCAATTAATGGAACAAGCCTTTCTGCCAGGGAGACCAAATTTTGTAAGTGCCTACTAATAAAAAATATTATACACAATAATCGAATGATGAGGAGTGAATTAATTTTTAAAAATGCCTTTAGATTGATAATACCTCAGAGGAAATATATACATAACTGGATATTTGATGAAGCCACTTAAGCCCATGACAATTCTGGTTGAGATGAGATCAACAAAGTCAAGAAGGAAATGAGTGCTCGATAAACCTAAGAATTGTCAGCTAATACAAATGAAACCAATAAGACCCGATTTATTGATTGACAACTACTTAAGGTAAATCTAAAACTACTGCATGACAGGACCTGAATAAGCTTGGAGATAAAAACTCCTCACTAATCAATACCAAATCACAATAATTTTTGGAATAATATAAATAGTAATAAATTATAATTCATCAATTCATTAATTTATAGTGCTAGGAATGCCTAAAAGAAAGGAATTATTGATATGTGTTGGTTCTAAGCCAAATTTTCCCGAATAACTGGTGATGAAATCCATCCATAAAAAAAGGCCAGTTTTTGCCCACAACGCATGAACATGCTCCAGCAACTCATCAAGGCTAACATTAACTTATCAGCTCTCACCAGTGACTGATAACAAATGTAAAAATGAAATCCATAAAATATTTTACCTATTTACACATTCCCTGCCACGATTTTCTCAATATGTATTAACTATTTGGCCAAATGTAATACGTACCATTTTTCCAATCTCCCAACCCCAGTGGCCTTCTCATTCACTTGCTCCACTTAGAGTTAAGTACATCATGTCAACACGAGGACGGAGCTAAAAGTCCTACATCCATACAAAGAAAGCTTCGCTTAGAATGACTTTCTGATATAAACCTGGGTCTTTTGGCTCTTAGTAAAGCCCCTACATAAAAACAAAGTACTTACCACAAAAGGGTACAGGTTCAAGTGAATAAACAGCATTAAGGTGTCCGCAGTTAGAAGATAGGATATGGATTGTACGAGCAAAATTTATTAGACACTTCCTGTGCCTTTCTCATTTCTAAAGGTAGTGGAACTTCTTATCCCCCCTCACTATAACCAATTTGATTAACTATATATTTAATAAAAGTTTGCTGTGATGTGAATGTACACTGTGTGTGAGTTAAGTCTCATTCTTAGTAACGTTAAAAAGGAGGTACATACTCTGAAACTAATCCAAGAATTGATTTCACTCATCAGTGATTCACCAGTTTCCGTTGAAAATTGTCCAGTGAATGTGGGTAGTCAGCAGTACCTTTTCCGGATGATAGACTTTGAATAACAATTAGCTATTTCTCAAAGAAAATGTTGGTTGTCACCTTCACATGATGTGGAAAATTATTTGTCAGTCCAATTACTTCAATATGACGACTACATACTTTAATTTGCTGGTGCACATTATCATTAGTTCTTTTCAGATAACTTTTATTTTCCTTTTGAGACTAAAGTGAGGTAAATACTTCCTCTGGCTTAATAATCCAATCTTATGCTCTAAAAATGAAACACTGAAAAATTTCTGTCAGATTCGACTGACTGAACAGGGCTCAAATGACGAAAAAATGCTCACTGGCTTGTAAGATGGATGTAGATAATCAAGAATTAAGTGAAAAAGAGAATTTGAGATAAACTACTGTTATTTTTCTTTCAAAACAATGGATGAAACATGTAGAGCTTAGCATAGCAAGGCTTTTAAGTTTCAAGTAAAGGAATGAATTTCTTTGAAAGGATACCTTTGGGGTTGTCCGAGTTAATTACCTTTGATAAGAAGACAACATATTTTTTATAATGTCATTACGAGTGAAAAATAAAAATTGATTGAAAAATATAAGTTCCTCTTCACAAAAATTTCATGGAAAAGTAATTTAAGAAGACTCATAAAAATAATAGAAAAGTACTTATTCTGATGGCACTGTATCGAAATATAAAATTAAGACTTGTTAAAGTTGTTTAGTGAGCATATTCATGCATGACAAACATCATTCTTGAATCAAATATAAACAATAAAAAGATGAATCCCATGTCTTAATCATAACATGGTACCAATTTAACTTCCAATGAGAACACCTGGTAATTCTGGGTCGAATAATGATCAAGTGATGGAGGAGTGATGAGACATTGGTGTAAGCTCAAAAATAAATTGAAACATCCTTTTTTCACTGATATGATTACAAGTGCCTCCATTTATTGGAGATGGTTCAAATCACCTCAAAAGAAAAAAAAATGTATTATGGTTATTAGCGAGAGATTTAACATTTCAGTGAATTGGAGAGAGCTCAATAGTTCTGTCATTTCAGCAGTGAAAATGTAAAGAATGCATTAAGAGCAGGAAAGATTTTCATTTCTGATTGAAACCATTCAAGATACCCACCATAGGCAGACAATAGCCATAAACAAGGCCACAATAAAGTGCATTATACTGACAAAGGCTTCTTGAAAAGATCAATAGGAAAGAGAATTTGTAAGATTATTTAATGGCCTAACAATATTTTTTAAATTGATCAACATTAAAAATTTTCCTCTCCAATGTTGACCAGCACCAGCGGCTCTATTATATTTCAATTAAATATCAGCCAACCTGAAGTAAAATGTTTGCAAAATTTTTCTTTACCATGTTCACAAAATTGTTTTAAAATAGTCAGTACTATTGCTGGCTAATCAATATGTTACACCAATATTTTGTTATTATAGCCCCTTAATAATGTTTTAATCTGTAAGTTATTTGGTCAATAAATGATAAAAGAATTTTAGTCCAACCCTGTAACATGGAAAATGAGGACTAAGCAGAGAGGAAATACATTGGAGATGCACAGCATAAAATGTTTCAATGTTTTCATAGAGGTGTTAAAATTACTTCCTGAATTTATTACTGTGTATAAATTTGAAATTTTATTAAAGATTTTCTGAGTGAAAACTTATCAAATGCATTTCATTGATGATGAAAAATAATCCCAACCTTAATCGTCATTCTTCTCCCTGCCGATAGAGGAGGGCATGCGAGGTGAAAGCGCTCAGCCACAAGGGCCACAATGAATTTTCAGAAGACTGAGGAGCAATAATGACGCATGAGTTAACAGAACAACAGGAAGTATCAGCCTGTAAATGCAACCTTCCAGAAATGTTTGCCTTCGGCCGTGTGAAACTGTTAATACAATTTCCTTTACATCTTTACGTTTACAACATACCTAAAATTAACATTGGAAATTCAAAAGAAGACATGATGTACATTATTTATGAAAATTACACATTCATAGATCATTCAATTTCTCATCTCATTTTTTCACAACAATTCAATGCAGTTTTCAGCCAATCTTTCTCAAAATTACTTTGCCTTTGTTGATATAAAACATTATAAACTTAATTTACACCCATGAAGGAGGCAAACTTCCATCGACAGTCACCCTTCGCATGCGTGGCAACAATTTGGATGATGAGCTGCTCATATTTTGCGTTAAATGGCTGGACACAATATAGTATGAAGAATCCCTATTGCTATCTGTCTGTTTAATCTCATCTCCAATTACATCAAACCATAAGAAAATTTACGCAAAAATATGCCTAAAGCGTCACATTCTGGAAGCTAAAGATACTGTGAATCAGATAACAATGAAAATCCACTGATAAAGATCCTTTTACGTGAAACTAGGGTAAAGAAATGCCAGTCAAGCAACAGATTCACTTTTCCAATGAGGAATCAACAGATCCCACGGTTTCTCGCATTCAAGGAGGAAGAGATTTCCTTTTAAAGACAGTGTATATATGTACCAGGCATGTCTACGTGCAGGTATAATACTAATTTCAATTCATAAATCAAAGAAAACAGTGCTTCCATTGCTTCTGCTGATACCTTCCCACTAAATTGTCCCCAAATACATAGCATAGACTAAACTTCAATGTGTTCCACATTAACATTGCGCATGGTTGGTACCTAGGACATGTAACACAACATTAGGAAGGAAATTAATCTGCTGTTAATATAAAATGCGAATTCAGTTGCTGCAATTTATCCCAAAGACATGAGTCAGCATCAAAACGAATGAAAACATGCTAAAATCGACCCTACTCACAACTTGCTCAAATTAACAACATTGCAGACATACAATCATTCAACACAGCCAAGCTAACTGTAATGAAAATTAAAACAAATGGTCAAGAACATTGTAACACAAGTATTAGTGGATTTAATCAAATGATGGCAGAGATTGCTGGTGCAGGGAGGAGTTGACTGATGTCGGATAATGCTCATCTGATTATCTGTTTTAACAACTGGGCAAACGCAAAGCAAAGCACTGCCCTCACGCGATAGGCTGGATGCTTCTCCGCCTTTTGTGAATTCCACGAGCACTTGAAAAGAGAACTACAAAAAGGTGGGATCACAAGAAAAATATGCCAGGGGAAGTTAGTGAGCGAATCACTTTTTGGAGAGGTGCATATAACCTACACAGAACCACTACAGAACCCACGCCGTGGATTGAAGCAGCATGAATACGTGATTAACCACTAAGTAACTCCAGCTACAAGAAATTGGAAGTGGAATGCAGAATGAAGTCTGAGTAATGAGTCAATGTAGTGAGAATTATAGTCTGGATTTGACGACTGCAATGCGATGACAGTCACATTTACGAGCAGGATTGGTGCCAGCGGTGAGGCTTGCAACATTTGTCTTTATCACATCTATGCTCAGACAACTGACACAGTAGAAACAGCACCAATCTTGCATTCTTAATAGAGGTCAACCATCAATACCACTACATACAAAGCAAATTAGACCTCTTCTTAGAGCGGAGTCGATCAGTTTATAATTTTAAATTATTCCATAACAAACACCATCATTAAACCCTGGGGACAATGGTGGAATAAATCATTGAAAAGTTGGTGGCAGAGGACCTGACCTGGTGGAAGAATTCATCTCACCATTACTAAGAAATGTGATGCAAAGAGTTGACAGTACGGTGAAATATAAATCTTTATTCATTTCAGAATTATCATCACACAATAGAATGCATGTATCAAATAATATATTACATAAACCAATGATTACAGTTCCTTTAATCATACAATATATACAAATTATGCTTAGTTTGTGTGTGAGTAGCTAAAAATCAATGTATGTACATTAATATTTGGTACGGCTACAATGAGCCCATAGACCACCATTGAAATTAATGCAATTCACTGGGCCAACTAAAAAGTATCAAACACCCTGAGGTATTACGAAAATTTAGACGTTTAATTATGATTATAAAGTTAACAGGATTATATTATTTCAACTTGGGGTAAAGTAATTCGTTTTGATTAATCCCACTTTATCTCCTACTCAGTTATTCCTTTAAAGTTGGTCAAAATGACAAAGTTGCACCTAAATTACTGACTAGTACACACTAATATACAAGTCTTCAAGAAATTGCTGACCGCCTTCCGCCAAGAAAGGGGCTCAAGCTGCCAGCATACTCAAGGCACCAACAAACGGTAGACGACCTTATGATGGCTACATTGAATTGGTTTCATTTCTTTTATCTCATTCAAAATTTCAAAATGAAGAGTGAACGGTTAACTGAAGGCTATCATTCACCTCGATTCAAATGCATGAAATTACAGAATCACTTTCTGAACTCACATAAGGAAATTCCATTCAAAATAGAAGTATTTTTCATAAGAAAGAAATATATTGTTTCTTATGCTAAATTAAATAGAATATTTAGGTACACTCTACCCACGAAAAAAACTCCTTACCATATATTCACTCAGGGTCAAGAAAATTTTTAATAATAATTTTTTCAAATGGTAATTGTCAGATGAAAAATTTGCCTAAGCCAATAATCAATCAATTAACATGGAAAAGCAGAGAACGCTTAACTATCAAAATTTTCATGAGTTGCTTCACCTTAGTTACACATGAAAAAATTTGTTATTATTTGAGATAAACATATGCAACTTGAACTGGACCATGAAATAAATAGGGAAATTTGATTAGATAGATGATAAAACAAATTTCATCTCTTGCAGAATATCAGAAAGTCTTGAGGCAGTGAGGTAGCTCAGGTCTAAAAGCACTCAAAGCCATGATTAACACCCTGAAGTGATAATCTGCAACTAAATACTGGAATGTGAATACGAATAGAAGCAACAAATAATTCCATAAATTTTCAGATGTGCAAAGATCATCAATAATAAAATTCATCAACGTAATGCAAGAGCTAATTTCATTGAAATAAGCTAAGTCCTAAAAGGTAGCACCTGAGCGCATTACTTTGTTTTCGGAAAAATGATCATTTACCAGGTATGCACACAAGGGTGAGAGAGTAAAATCAGGATGGTGGCCACAATTTCAAAACCTTTCTTTCGGCACATATTGAGCGAGCTCTCCCAATAAAAGTTTGCTTTCTCTTTTGATTACATTGTGAAATTGTCCCAACAGACCAAAAATTGCACTATAATTTGTGAATTCCTAAGAAGGGCAGGAATGTAAGTTGCCAATGAAAAAAATCCTTGTGCATTTAGTGATTTACTCATGAATTAAAGACGGAAAAACACAAAAATTGATGCCCACGGGAAAGTTAGTGATTTCATCACACATTTGGTGTGGTGGCTAATTTGCTTTCTGGATGAAGGGGGCAGGGGAATGCTGTGTAGTACCCACAGTCAGTAGACAGGATGTACTGTTGACGTTAGCATCTTTTCAAGATTTTGTAGAAAGGTTAGGAACCTCAATGTTTTGTCTTCAATTACTCAATAAGTATCCATTGATCAAATAGATGGATAATTTTTGGTGTTTTCATTTTGTGAAATATATATAATTGGAGAGAAAAAACCGTTGAACAAAGTGAGTGTATTAACAAGAGGGAGAAATAATTTTCTGAACTTCGTAGCCCTCTGATGTGGAATCGGTAAGAAGTCCACAAGAATAATATTTAAAATAACGAGCGGAGGTTCACCAATCATTTTTTAAGAAAGCACTCACAAAGTTTCTGAAGTGATATGAATACATGCCATAGTCACTAGGGTAAAACATATTATGGTCTTAGTTTTCACAAGCCATCAAAATGCACCAAATTATGCACGAATACTTAAAACCAGTGAGCACCATCATCATTAGAAATATATGCAGTAAAAGAATGTACTAAGCAGCTTCAGAATAATCATTAAATAATTAGGGAATACTGAAAACTGCATAAAAATGGAAACCGTTGCATGGAAATTTTAAAAACTATTCTCAATGAGGGCACGTCTATTGTCTAATAGTATACCCCCATTTCTCAAGCTAAATTACACTGTATTTAAATAATCTTTAATGAAAAATCTGTTTCCTCTTCCTTACTATAGAATAATAATCATTATTATGCTGAAAAGCTGATATGAATGTATTTGTGAGTAATGATTGTAAAACATCGGTGCAAAATCCATTTTCTGTCAACATACAGTTACCAGGATTAAGCTTACTCACAGAGTAATTGATAATTTGCAAACAGTGCACAGCACAAGAATATAAAAGAGCATTTGGTTGCTTAATTGAAGTCACAATCTTTAAAATTATAAATTCCATATTGATGTTTACAACATCAAGGGATTAAATGGTGTCTTTTCCAAGGTATGGTAATTGTTAAATCATTACTCATATCTGCAGTCACACGACATTAATTCAAAAGTATACAATATTATCAAATAAGTGTGCATGGCATAAACCTACCTTTGGCATATGCATTTTACAATAAAACTGAAAATATAACATTCAGAAAGACGTTAACCTACAAGGTTTTTCAGGTACATTTAATCAAGAAAAAAAAACCTTGATCTGAAAGCCTACCATTGATTGTACATAATTCATTTCTGGGAGAAGTCATTGTTCAAATGTGAAACAAAATGAACGTAACAGACAACTTCAATTAATTCAGCCAATACTTCAGGAGAGAGTCGATTGAGGAAAGGGTTGACACAGAGTTTAAGGTCTCAGCACCAAAATTGTAGTTTCCAAACATCATTCACCTTATTGTTAAGTGTATGATATTATCCTTGGTAAACAGTAGAGTGAGTCAATTTTAAATATAACCTACTACCACAAATAAATTACAGGTACATGCAAGTGAGTGGTACCGCGGTTCGATTCTACAATAACGACAACATTCACCTTCTGTAGCCATTTCATACTGTAAAGTAAATGGGCTATCTTTGCGTAATTCAAGCTGTACATTGACCACATCAAAACATTGAACATTGAAAAGGACTATGACAATGAATTCATCTCTAAACAATTTTATAAAGAAACATGAACAACAATATTTGTGCTCTCTTGCTGCAAGTAATCACCAACAGCAAGTATAAAAACAAATAACAACATAATCTGAAATAAATATTTACATAAAAATCTGATGTACACTTAAAAATTTGCATGTTTCTTATGTACAATTTCCGAAGCCTTAAAAAATAACTATTAGCACGCGCACGCACTCGCATACGTTCATCGACATATAAATGGACTCTAGCATGGCCATTAAAAAATATATATATATTCCATTTCATCTTGAAAGCTTCTTTGAGATACGATAAATGTAAATACAGAATCGGCTGTATAAAATTTCAAACACCAATTACCACTACCAGTCACTAGTGATTACTCAAAATTCACTTAGTCTGCACCACTTTATCACTTAGCCACAACCTCGTGCACTTTTTCAGTGTTCTAGGAGTCATGCTGCAGCTACTGGCACTCTCAGTAAGCGTATCATCAGCCCACAACAGAGGTGGACCTGTCCATCAGCACTTTAATGATTAAAACATATTAACTTTTAGAATGAGTACTTGTTTTTTGAGCTTTTTTCTTCCGAGCCGCAAGCATATCATAGAACGGATTATGACTTATACTTTGCCTGGAAAAAATAAGATATTAAATAATCAAAAGCAGCCAAGCAATAAGACCCTCAACATTAAATTTGATCAAACACATATTTAATGGGACTAAAGGTTGGAAAAGATGCTGAGTCACACAGCAAAATGAGCACTTTATTAAGTTACCACCCTTTATCTTCATCTGCTGAAAGAATTTCACGAGTATAAAGTCGAGCAATAAAAAATTCTGCAGACATATCTCACACAGTAAGAAATTGACTGAAATTTGCATTTTACTATCAGTCCCTAATTTTCTTGTGTGGAAACTGAACAGTGATTACATTTTTACTCATAAGCTGAAGTTTTCTTAATGTTTGCAGGGCAAATAAAACTTACCTTCTACCATCTCACGATATACATAATCAAAGATGAACGCCTTCCTAGCAACACACGCGGGATGAATTTTGCTGTATTTGAGGCGTGGGAGGGGGAGAAGGGAGTGAAAAGGGGACGGGATCGGCCTGCCGCTCTTGTATCCGCGACGCTTTGTGGGTGTTGGAATATTTTCTTCGTGGACGCGGACTCAAATTAGGCATTTTGTGGCTAAACGGTGGCAGATACGTCAAAATGCACGAAATTTTCGGAATATAAAATTTTTACGAATTTTGACCCTCCCCCACTAAATTGCATTTTAGCGAAGGTCAAGGGTTCACCTAGAGGTCTCAAAATTTTCAGGCCTTATTTTGGATTGGTCCCACAACTTTTTTTCATTGGGCCAGATGGATTTGAAAAAAATCAATTTTTCCGATCCGCCATAACGACAAGGCCCTAGACGGCATTCATGCTTTTTGTTTAGTGAGTAAATTGAAGTTTCGACTAAAAGTATGCTAAAACATGATTTTTGACACAAATTGATTCCAAAAATGTAAGCGAGAGAAAGATATCCACAAATTTAAGTAAATGAAAGGTCGTAGCACTTTTCCACAAGAATTTTTTAATGCGTACAACGTGTTTCGGCACACTGAGCCATCATCTGGTACAAGACCTTGTACCAGATGATGGCTCAGTGAGCCGAAACGCGTTGTACGCATTAAAAAATTCTTGTGGAAAAGTGCTACGACCTTTCATTTACTTAAATATGTCTAACTTCCACCAATTGAAGCCTGAATCTGTTGAACATATCCACCAATATTCAAGCGATTACGGACATGTGCACATATACATATAATAGTAGCATCGATAGCTCCTATCACCATGCGAGCATATCAATAAAATTCAGATGTAAGTTATTTTCATAGAAAATATTATGATTGAATATGAGAGTTAATAACCCTTACCGGACACACTTTATCCACTCATCTTTCTCTTCTGGAGTTGCAGCAGACATTCTGTAGACAGTGTGTTTCCCTGAAAAATAAAAAAAATAAAATTTATACCACTATGTTAAAAAATTATGGCTGAATATAGAAAAAAAAGATGTGCATCGCTAACTGTGAGTATATCTTGTTGTCAACAGCACAATACATAAATAAAATAATTATCTTCAGTAGAACCGTACTTTGCAATTGCTTTCAACTATAAAAGCCTAGCTTCAATGCTGACAAAACCACGAATCAGACAAAATTATTGAGGTCTTGCAGGGTCATTATCCAAAAACGACCATATTGCCCCACCGGGAGAGATCCGGGACATCAGCAAGATGCGATATTGCAAAATAAAGCAAAATACCATGAAATCGGTAATTAATACAGAAATTTTGCCTTTTCCACAAATTTGACATGAATTAGCATTAAAATTACATATAATGAATCATAATTGATTAAAGCCTATGCCTTCATGTAAGATAAAAAATTTGTGACAAATACCATAATATAGCTACATTACAGTCTTAAAAGGACCCTGACAAAATAATTTTCTTTTCCATATCAGAAAAATAATTAATTCTATCACTAAGTAATACACAACCTATTGTTGCCAGATGACAAAGGTCTCAATTTTTGAGGAAAATTCACTAAACTGAACATTGAGCAACCATTAAGCGTTATTTGTTCAGTATCATCCTAATACACTGGTGCACTTGAGTTAAACAGCGTAAACACCAAATAATACACTAACGTGATAATTTTTTATGCGAGATCAAAATTTCGAAGGCAAATTACTGTAATGTCCAAAGTGATTCAAATTTTGGGGAAAAAAAATTTCCTGTCTCTAATTTTGAGATGCCCTACAAATTTATTGGTTGTTCCACATGTTTTGGAATATATTTATTCCTCAGAAATACTCCGTACTTCCTGATGCACTTTAATCACCACTTGCTGTCAAGTTCACTCTTTTGCTGCGTCACTCCTACATCAGAATTAAACACAACTAAACCATTATGTAGTGCACTAACAATTGATTTGATAATTAATTGACTAGGTAATGTTTCAAGCACATTAAATGAGTTTTGACTACAGATTCTATCAATCAATGGAAAAAGAGTACTTGTTCAGACATAGTAGCAATGAGCCAACAACTAAGCATCTCCACTGGTGAACATGCAAATACGTATATACAGAGCCTATTATGAAAATGTAACCAAACGAAGAAGTGGTGAATACTACAATGACAACCCTCAATGACTTCTCAAAAAATAATGATCCATATGGCAACTATACTCAGGATTAAACTGATTTTTTCAGGAGACTTTTTAAGTACAGCTGAGGTACAATGCACATACATAGAAATTTATATGAAATAGAAGAACTAAAAACACTCGAAAGAATGATAGCAGTACAAACCTTCCACAACTTTCCCTTCAGAGTCTGTTTTACACGCTTTGATGAATTCAGTACCCGTGGCATGCAGCTCAAAACAATGAGGTTTATGCCGATCTTGAACCTCTCTCACTCTGATGTTCTCGAGAGGAATTATACCCCGAGGTTCTTTATCCGTGGTGTACTCAAAATAATACAAGCAATTGTCATTCAAGATGAACCATCTACGTTTCCAACTCTTGTAGCGACCACCTGTAACAGAATAACAATGATTCAACACAAAAAAGAGAAGTCCTCATCGACAACATAATAAAAGACAGGTTCAAAGTTGATGAAAACAAACTTGCATTCAATATGCAATCAGTTTTCATTTGTGTCGAGAGAGCATATGTCAGTACACAGTAAGTACCTTGCTTCCACAGCCATCCCTCTTTGTCTGGATTGAAAAACGTGTGCATAAGGTCATTTCCGTCATCCTCTGGAATCTTGAATGGCTCTGTCTTTATACTGTCATACAGGCTCTGAAAAATGACAAATAAATAACATAATGGTTCCTCTAAATAGCAAAGACTGCTAATTTGATTTTGAGCAAAGGATGAAATCATTGATATTATAAAACTATGTATTTGTCAGCACACTGTGACAGCTTATCGTGCATAAACTTTATCATCTGTTTACTCAAATAAAAATAACTTTTGGTGCCAGACATAAAGAGCACAGATTTCACTTCTGATTACAGTGACTTCATCACCAGATCTCAGCAAATTTTGTAAGAAAAAAATTAAAATGTAGAAAAAAATAATTTACAGAATATCCCTTGCTACCAACGCAATGCATGTTTCACAAAACACAATAGAATGTTTTTAATTTTAAACTGGGAGAATAATTACAACCTTTTTTATCAACAACATATAGTTAAAGCTTTAATAAACTGGATTGGCGTATGTATTAAAAGAGCCTAAGAGTGATGAGTTTAGCATTTTTGGAGTTCGCTAGAGAGAAGTATTACTATGCCCAACTAATACACTAGGGGCTATCAAATTACCCAGAACACCAAAGTTCAACAGGGAAGACAGCTATTTGCTCTCCAATGCCTGGAAGAAACTTTTCCACAAACTGACCAACCGACCAATCAGGATACACCTGGCCAAAACCAAGGCCTATATTAGACGGGAAAAAACTTGTATGCGACACTTCAAACCAGAAGACGCCTGCTGCAACATATGTGAAACTGTTGTCACCAAGATCGATCAATGCAGACGACAACCCAGAAGCCTAGCTGCGCCTACTGAACCACTCCACGGGGAATGCCATCAACAATCATTATTTCACTAGTGTTTTCAAGACATTTTTAAGGTTATATTACTACAAGCGTAATATAAAATAAGGAAATCTGCATTTCTACTAAATAGGTAGGAGCTGAAGAGCAGAGATTGAGGGGACATGGGGATAACTGATAGCAAAAGACGGATCACTCAGTATCCTCACACTAAAATTTGACATGCCCACGCAGGCAAGCATAAGAAGAATGAGCTTATTCAGGGCCACAGAAGGTAAGAAAAATAGAGAAATGAATGGAAATGGGTGGGAAAACATTATTTTAGTATCCCTTTAACCCTTAGGCTGCGGGAGTACACAATTTTAGCTGCCAGCCAGTGCAGAAGATCCCCTTTGGACAGTAGAGGCACCCCCTTTCCATGAGGGCTGCTCCGGTAGAGTTAAGTCCCTTTGCGATTCTCATGGTGACGGAAAGTGCCCAAGTGCGAGATATCCAGGTAGCAGTAGAAATTTTGGGTATATGCCGCAGTCAGCATGCAAAACGTATAAAAACGTTCCAGCTCTCTATGGGTCAAGAGTATACAGGGTGATTGAGGAGAAATCTGCAATACTTCAGGATGTTATAGAGGAGACAATTTTAAGCATTTTTTATGCACTTTGCAGTTACCATGAAAACTGTTTTTCTTGGCTATCCAGCCTTTTTGACATTTTACTTAAATATTCTGAATTTTTAAGGACATTGATTAATTAAGGTAGAACAAAAATTAGCAATTGCCCGACTTTCGCACACAATGCATTCCTGAAAACTTGTACGAAAGTCGAACCATTGACTTCTATACTAATTAGGGGTTACGTTCCAAAAGAGCGGAATATACGTACTAAAACCTTTCTTTTTCACTGATTTTATTTCAATTCACTAAATTTTAATAATATGTTAATAAAATTCCTCAAATCATCTAATTTCTTTTGAAAATATGCGGAAAATGTAAATAAAAGTTAAAAAAAAAAAAACAAGAACTCAGTTGGCTATCGAGTGAAACTTCCTCTTGGCGTTTAAGTTGACTTTCCACTTATTACATCCACTATAAATAAAAATACATATCAAGAAGAATAACAAAATGTAATTGTTGAACCCGCACTCTGGATACCTTTTAATTTTTACACCAAAATTCGACATTCGGCAGGTGACATTCGTGATCGCGTGTATTTCGCATGTTATTCAAAGACAAAAGAGAAACAGAATTCGGGTGAAATTTCGTGCAATATCTTTGCTGAAAGTGTACATGAATTAAACAGCACTCAAACGAAAAAACACAATTAGAAAGAAGATCTGACTAGTTTTATTGAAAGCTATTTGATGATGTCTAGTCAAATGTTTTGAAAAATCTTTCCAATGAAGGCTTTCTTCTTCTCTTGATGAAGGAGCCTATAGCAGGCAATCTCTCTCTCAAATAAATCACCTAGATTAGTGCCAACTACCAACTATTCCCTTCATTGTATACGTTCGTATTGTTCGCATATACTGCCATTTGAAACAATTGAATGTTGGGATGCGCAGTAAACATCGCGGGAATTAAAAAAAAATTTCAGACCAACGTCCGAAAGTCCGAATTTAGCGTAAGAAAGTCAAGTAAAAGGTGTCAATTTTGAACGTACGAAAGTGCGAATTGTACGAAAGTTGAGTGTACGAAAGTCGAGGACCGCCTGTATAAAGATTTGAAACAATGGATGAGATCGCAAAATCGTATAGTTGATCAAAGCTCTGCTTTAATTAAGCTCAAAGATTACTTTTTTCAGAAAATTATGATCACACATTTTCGTACAACCTAAATTACAGTACACTCCCGATTATCCCAATGGGCTAGTGATGATGTTGGAGAAACGGTACGAATAATCGGAAAACACAGATAACTCAAACTTTCATTTGCAATGTTCATAATTTACGTGAAACAAACAATACATTATTATTTATGCCATTATTCTGTTATTTTAGAGTGCTTCCCGGACTCATTGAGAGCTTTCTTTGCCAGTTCACGATCTTTTTAGCGGTGATAACATGGTTCACTCGTATTATTACTGCTCCATGTAATGCCTGGTTTCAAAAACCACACATCCGTGGCTGCGTGATCACGGATACAGAAAAGTGGTTTGCACCAATGCTTCAAAACCACTCCTCGACTCCAGATTTAATGACCTAAATGACCTTAAAATCCAGAGTATTAACTGTAATGTCGAAAAGGCTGGATACCCGAGAAAAACCACTTCCATGGTAACTGCAAAGTGTATCCAACGAAAGGTTTGCGTTGCCAGAGCTCAGAAACTATGGAGATGCGACCCCATGATAACATACAGGACAATAAATGTTTATAATTGTCTTCCCTCCCACCTCCTGAAGTATTGCGGATTCCTCATGAAACACCCTGTATAACAAAAAACTGACATTCATGGACACCATCTTACCTAAAAGAACACTGAGAATGAAATGAATTATTTGAAATGGGAGGGGGGGGGGGGGGGGCATACTCATTTGGTAATAGGGTGAAAGGCTGTCTGACCAACTTAACAGGATCATACTTTGACCAAGTGCAACCACAAAACTCTACCTAAACAACAATTTTCCCACTCTACCTAAACAATGATTTTCTCACTCTACCTTAACAATGATTTTCATGGTTTTTTCCAGGTTTTCACATTTTTTTTTCAAGTTTTCACGTTTTTTTCCGGTTTTTACAGTCTCTATGTCGTCAAATTCACGGTCCATTAATATGCCAACAATAAGACAATAACCAGCCTTATATTATCTAAAAATTAACATACGTGACAGACGCCGTGAATGTAAATGCAGCAATGAAAAGTGATATCTGTTATGATGTCACCTATCGTTTGCAAAATTCAGGGCCGACTAAAGGCCCAACCCATTAGCGCTCTTGCCCGGACGCCGAACACTATGGCCTCCTATAATATCCCTTAGGATCTTCTTCCGTCTGGACACCAGAAGTCCTTTTTTAATTCCTTGCCAAGAGATTGTTTTTTGCACATGTTATTATTACTGCGCAGTAACCAAATTTCCCTAACCCAATCTTTCTGAGATGGCCGAAAATATTTTATTAAACTTGCTTATAGAATGTAATAAATCAAAAAATCAATTTCATATAATTATAATGCACTTGGTTTGAAATATATAAAGACAAAATGAATATGTACCTGATGAAACACATTATTTTCACTTTCACTTTATTATTCACATAAACTCAAACGAGGTGAGCACAGTCTATTGAGAGCTATTTGCTGTAGAAATGTTTCCATAAGTGAAATTCCAATGCAAACTCATATTTCGAAGCATATGCCCTTGAAGTATGTGGCCTCATTTTGTGTGGGAACCAAACTTTGAGTTGCAAATCAGATAGTTTTCGCAAAAGGTTCATTCTGGGTCTATTAGAAATGCAAGTTATTACAGTCGTCCTTTTTCAAATACAAGTCCATCCCAAGCATTCACTGAAATTGAAATGCTTAGACAAAATAACAGACTTTCGCCATTAATATGGAAAATATCGGCTAATGTGTCGTCACATAGTACGGACCAATTACTACACTTCGAATATTCGTGTGTAGATAAATGCATAGACTAAGAGCCTGCACGTGCCTGACCTTGAAACATTATTAACATATCCAATTTGACCAGTCAATCGTAGTATTATTATCAAGTTGGAGAGATTTTTAAGGTTTTATGATGAAATTCATGGCTATTTCTAGTTTTTTTTTCACGGAAGACGAAATTCACAGTTTTAAGGTTTTCACGGTTGAGTGGATATTCATACAAACCAAATTGTAAAATACACAACACTATTTTGCTGCTAAATAACAGGCATGAAAAAAGCAACCACGATGCACTCACGACAAGTAGTTCCCTGGGTAAATCCCCTCCATTGTTGATGCCTCTATTCATGGAAATGAACTGCTCCACAGTGGGCTTTTCTTTCACACTCGGATTGTGTAAACTGGTATTAAGCATGATGATGGCAAATGATAACACATAGCAGGTATCTAAAGTGATAAAAAAACACAATTATTACTTACAAGAGAGTAGCAGTATAGGCATACATTAACATAGGACGAAAAGTTCAATTTCATACCAGTATTAGTAAATATATTGGTGTTGAGTTGACAGTAGCGCTGAGCAAAACACTCCATCATCCTGTCTATTTTCTGAGCCTCTCCAGGTAACCGAAAGCTCCACAGGAATTGTCTACAATTATAAGACATGCAACGAATAATTAATATTATTATGACACATACTGCAGAAAAAAAATGATTTAATGAAGAGTTAATTGTTCATTTGATGGAAAATAAATATGAGAGTAGACAAATTATGTTTCCTCATCTTTCAAAGCCTGAAGGAGGTCCTTTGCATCATGACAGAAAAAGAAATCATCAAACTACTCTTCTTCTTGGGTGCATGATTTGTCTACTTAACACGCTGCAATTCATAGCAAACATTAGTGACTGACTTAAGTGCTTAGCATCAAGAGAGGAACACATCCTTAATATGTACTAAGAATTATAATATGTATAATCATTTTGGATTTCTGGAAAGCTTAATTTGATCCCAATATCACCCTCTGGCTTCATGTTTTCAGCCATAAATTGTTAATTATCCTCAAGGAAAATTACACCATCTGCAATCCTGATTATTGTGCTGGAAGATGGTTGATTAGCAAAGGTCAAGGAGAATCAATTTATATTAATTAAACCCTAAGAGCAGCTCCTATTTTCTCCAACATCTCAATTTAAATTAATTTCATCAATTCTGATTTACATGTTCACCTCTTAGGCAAGTAAAATGGATATTTTGAGGTGTGAATTTGTGAAATTGCTTCATGTTGAATCCAAAAACTTAGTAGGTTTCACGTAGATAACTTAAGTCTCAACCAGTTTCATCGCTGGGTGACATCATCAGGTACAAATACAGTAAGTGCATGACCTTAAAAACACTTAGAAGGGGTGGAAGGGTGGCCAAGGTGGAGAAGCTAAGAATGGAGGTTTGGTTGTCCTTGAGTCATACAACGTTTCAAAATGGGAGGCACACAATACATATTACAAATTGGGAGGTGGGGGGGAAAGGTTGACATGAATGGGCGGGGAGGGATGGGGGGCACATAGATATTATCTCAAGTACTCTCACTTAATTACATCTTCAATGGTTTTTGTCAAAATCAACAGTTGGAATACACAAAACCTATTCTTATTCATATTGTACCTAATTAGTGTCATAATGCAAACATAGGGACAAAGCACCCAAAATGGAGAAGATGAAAACGAATATTAGTGCACCGTAAGAGTGGCATGGACCAAAGGGTGCATCCGTTAGGGGGGAGAGAGCGGCTGTGTTGGAGACAAAAGTAGTTTATTCCTCGGACATAAAAATGCAGGGAATTCGGCCCTAAAAATTTGTAACTTTTCATTTTAGCCATACAAATGATGACACTTTGTATATTTGAGAAAAATAATTGTTTATGCACTTATTGCTGTTGAGTGACCTCTCAAGTTAAACTATCGACCACATTTTTCTTAGCATATTGATTCTACATTCCATAGCACAATTAAGTACATTGTGATCAATAATCTGAGAAAAAAAAAAAAATAATCCACATGACGAATAATAAATAAGTTAACAATGAATCTTCTATTTATATAGGTAATTTATATTATTTAAATAAAAGTTTGACAGTTAATTGCCTCACAATGTAAAATAATCTCCGCTGCTGCTCGCTTTAATTTTGATTTTACAGGCAAAAATACCAGTTGAAATTTGGTATAAAATGTGTCTGGCTCTGATGATAAAGGATAGTGTCAAATTCCATATTAAGAAACTAGATTACCTACACTTAATATGGAGACAAGTGGTGAATATTATAATGCCAGGTGTTCCCAAAATAGTGGCTTCATGGTACATACTGGAGCAATCTCACACATTCGGTGCATTAAAGAAGTGTAGCATAGTGAAAGGGTATGGGCCCCATACACGACAATCCTAATCAAGGGTTAGTGATGATTATAGAGTCAGTTTGGGACAAACTTGACATCAATGCATTCAACAAACATCAGTTGCCTCTTTTATACCACAGGGTACAACTAAATTTGCACTTTGATAGTAAAAAATATGAAAATTGCCACTAACCTCAGAGCTTGGACAAGTATGAGATCAGTGAAGTCATGAAGATCCACAAAAGCTTTGAGGACCTTCTCGTTGAAGTCATTCCTTTCCCCTAGGTAGTCACCAATGGCAGTCTTATTCAGTCCTTCGCCCTTGTGTAGGAATTGGGCCACATCTGCTGGCGTCTCCCTCAGGAGCCCATGCTCAATTAGGTATTCAATACCTTTCTTTGGATCCATATTGAACTTTTTCCGCCCAATAGACATTTTCTTTGCTCTAGTGTTGTTTTTGCTGCAATATGAAAACAACAGGATTGTCATACATAGATCAATTAAGTCATTCTCAAGCCCACACAAAAAAATATTGAAATAAAAAAATTATCTCTCAGAACAAATTTTTTTTAGAAAAATTGGGTTTAAAATAGAAATATATGTATATAAATGGAATCTCCTCAACTCTGGCAATACAAAGTCATGAATTCAATGGATCCTTAAAAAATTGATTAATAATACATTATGAACTTTTTATTAACCTCAAATCGTTATACTGCCATCAGTAAATGCAGAAATGACACAGCTTAAACAAGATGCCCTTAGATATTAAATTAAAGCAGTGGACAATGACAGTTGGTCTTCAAAAACATATTTAAAGGATTAAAATAATATTAAAATCATTTAATTCAAGCTAAGCCCAGCTCAAATTGAGATGCCAACAAGCACCGTGTGGGTAAACAAATCTCCACGCAATTGTTGACTGACAGTAATAGCTGCGTACCTGTCGACTAATCGAGCAGATTGATTTTATTTCCTTGCAAGTTTTGCAATTTCATATCCCCGAAAGATGAGCTTATCAACAAAGTGCTCACAAACATGATTGATAACCACAAAAAGCACTTCCTAAATTCCTTAGATGCATGTGGCTTACCACAGCACAATTTACAGCTCAAGGTAGGTTCGGTGTTCAAGATAATTCGTAACCTAAACCAACCAAAACTATGCACTGGAATGCGTTTGGTGATTAAAAAACTAATGACCAATGTGATTATACTTGATGGAAAATTCAAAGATGATGAAGTTCTCATTCCAAGGATTCCCATGATCCCAACCAATATGACCTTTGAGCTAAAATGAATTCAAATTTCACACCGTGTTGCATTCGCAATGATGATTATCAAATCACAAGGTGATTGTTTGTTCTCTGAATCCCTAAATGGCATGTAATTCTCATGGTCAAATATATGTTGCATGTTCACATGTTGGTAAACCATCAGCTTTATTTGTTATTCCACCTGATATCAAAACAAAAACTGTTGTATATCAGAAGGTACTATACTCAAGTGAATAAAGCTGAATGTGTAGGGTAGACCGAGGCACCTTTAAGCACACTGGGGCATTTTTAGCCAGTGCACTTTTCCAAACAGAGTTATAATTAGCACGCCACAAGAAATGACATATTAATGCTGCTCTCTATGTGCTATTTTCACGAGGTATTGAGTATCAGTCAAGCATCGGTTTAGCATCGCGTAAACTTGCCCCAAGAATGGGGTAAGACTTGGGCATAAAAAGATTTTTTACCGTTAAAAATGAAAATAGGCAAACAACTGAATGCATAAAATGTTGACTTTATTAACTGCTTCATAAAACCAGTTTAATTTAAGACAAAAAGTAGAAAATTCATTGAAATAAATCCGTGCATGCATGCCTTGGTCTATCCTATGTGGATTAAATACACAAAATATGTTTCTAACAAACCATTGTAATGCTTATTTTTGTAGTTTCAATTTTTTCTTAATTTATTACAATAAGTGAAAAATTGTTGAAATCTGCAGTACAGCTCCCTTGATTTATAAACAGTGTAACTAAACTGTTAATTAATTATTATGAGGTACAATGTTTGCCGGGTCAGCTAGTATTTTAATAATTTTCAGAGAGGTACAGAGAATATATGTAACATGGGTGCCATTAACTTCCAAAGCTATCAATGTGGAAAGATCAAGACGTTTGGACAGCTAAGCTAGAGCCAGTCTCACTGACATGGTTTAATGGCCTAGTAAAATGAGTGGATTAAAGACGCAACAAATATGTTTACCAGCAGCAAAAGAAATCATAAATATACATTCCATTTTGAATTATAATGCCAAAAAGTTTTAGGGAGTAATTGAAACATGTGAGCTAGATGCACCAAAATATATATTCACTTAAAATTGCCACATAAGCAACCTAAACTTAAACCAACCTTTCATCAGCTGTATCCATGTTTTCCATTTTAGCAACAATCTCCCCGAGCTCATCTTTAAGTTGCTGAAAAAGAAATAAAAATTCATAATAGATACCTAAATAAGAAAACAGAAACACATCTATGCTTAATAAGAATGATATTTGGTGACCAAGAGGTTAATAAATTAAAATTAAATGACCAAAATATTTGGATAAACAAACAGAAAACGAATTCAAAATTTTAAAAAAATTATCACACTAAAACTACAAAAAACAAAAAGTAAATCAATGTACGTCAAATAAATATTTAAAAATGAATTACAGAAAACCAATACACATTCACCACTCCCAATAGATGAGAAAAACGGGTATGAGATAAGGGGTTACGAATAATAGTTGGAGAGCAAAATACAACTTTTCTACGAAAAATTTAGTACAAATTAAAGGAAAGTTGTTAATAAAACTTGAAACCACTATTCCATGTTAGACTTTGAAAACCAATATTTTTTTTTAGGATTTCAGAACTACAGACATATGACCATCCAATGAACACTGTAATGAATACTACATCACCGCTTAATATCAAATTAGAATGAGAGTAATTTAAGATAAGTTTTCAATACATACATAATTAAAATCATCAAAGTTCATCATAGGGCCCAAGAAAATACTACTCTACAGTTAATTTTAGTTGCCTGGTTACTGAAATTCATAAATAATAAAATTATCACCAACATGAATACACAAGACAAAAGAGGTGGGGCAGAGAGGACAGAGAATGCCAATGCTTCCCAGCCAAAAAAAAGATGAATGGAAAAATAAAGCATTTTGGCCATCCCTACAGGATAATTTTACCATGGTAATTATTTCCATGAATACGACTGCCACAGATATTTTCTCTTACCATACTTCAAAACTACACATGACAAGATTGAATAAAAAAATAACTACATTAACTTTTTCATACATGTAACAATGGAATGGTGCAATATGAAGAACCATATTCTCAGTCAAACTGAAGCAAAAATAAAAGGCCTGAAGCTCCATTCATGAGACTATGGAAGATGGAAACAAGTTGCTGTCAGGTAGGTGCTCAGTGCATACAAAAATGTCCGAGAGAAATAATTATTCCGAAATACATGCAAAAATCAAACATTTCAAACATATAAAATTGCTGATAGATATTACACATCCACCATCCATACTTAGACCTAAGCTTTGTTCCCATTACATATCTTAACATTTACACTTAACAACAAAAAAGCATTGAAGGTAAAAGTGAACAGAGAAATAAAAGATTTATCTTTTACCACAAGTGATCAGGTGATATTAGCAAGGAAATAAGTGAATAAAAGTAGAAAAAATTCAAAATTTTTTGAAGAATTGGCTAGACTTTCAACGCGTTTTCATTGAGTTACAATAGAGGGATACCAATGTCTTAAAATTTATCTCATGCCCACCACCACTCCCCAAAAAAACTACATGCTAATTTGTTGTTAAGGAGGCTGTTTACAGCACATTGGAGCAACAGTGACTTCTTAAATTTATTTCTTCCATGCATAATACATAAGAAGACAGGCAACATAACATCATAAGTATGCACGTTCAAGACATCAAGAGAGGAGAGGTACAAAAATATAATATGCATGGCCTTAGCCATTGAAGAATAGGAAGCTAAAGCATACATAACTGAGTGCTTCTGCACACCTATCTAAGAATAAATTCCCTCAGGTTTTACCCCTCACTGATTGGAACAAAACAACTAACCCTAATCACAAAAATTGCTAACATATGCAACTACAAGATAATTTTACTTCTACACTAGCAAAACTAGCACACATACAAAAAACACTATTTCTTACATCATTCCTATAAAAAGCATCACTCAAAACTGCCAGTACTCATTATGCATCTAACAACCATAACTTTGATAAAATCTTCTGCACTGGGTAAGGCTGTTTAAGGCCAACATTTCGATGAGAAACTCCCTCACCATCATCAGTGGCTTCATCATACATGGGAAATATAACGCAGAATATACGTGGAACAATAGCTGTTTCACTGATTGATAGCATCCACCTCTTACTCAACTTTAAAAATCACCATAGACTATGTGAATTAATGAAGGGTTTCCCAGGTTAGTCAAAGAGGAGGGTTACTGTGAGAAAGCCTGGCTAGATATTAGGCAGTGGAGGGAGTCAACGACCTTCCCCCCTTCAAGCAACCTCTTAATATGAAATTAATTGTGTTTTTCGTCAAAGGATAGGAAATCATTGGCCAACTGAGGGGGTGGGAAGTGGTCTCCCCCCTTACTTAGTCTACTATGCTGTGATGCAAGAAAGGGTGGCTCTCCAATGCAAATTTTCATTTCATCAGCTCAAAAAACAATGTTTATAGATAATTGGAGAATATATAAAAGCCACTCATCCATAAGTAGAAGCATTATTCCTGAAAGATATTGTATAAAACCAATGCACCACGGAAAGTGGTGACCTCCCTCTCCCCCAAAAAACCTTGCCCCACCCTAGGAGGAAATGCACATACAAACGTAGATACTTCTTAAAGTGTAATCAACAGAACATAATTACCTATCATGCTGAAATATGACATGCATAAAATAATGGCGTAGAAAAAAACTATGCACCTGATTACATTTACGCTATCACCCATACATGACTATTAGTTCTGCTCAATGAATATATGTAGCTTGTGAAAATAAAGAGACTGGACTGCAGCTATTGTGGGGTGGTGTGGAAGGTTGTTTGTTAGTAACTTTCAGAGTATGTTACAAAGTGACCTCACTAATTTTCTTCGGGTAGAAAAAGTCCATAAAGCTAAAAGAGCAGCTGGAGTGCCAGGGGAAGAGTGGTGGGGGTTTGAGGTCGATGGAGATCAAAATTATGCAAAGGCACCTTCAGTTTTAACCACTATAATATCTATCAGCTCCTCCTTTCTCCAATATTTGTTTTCTGTTGATTTACAATAAACAAACCAGTAACCCTTAAAAACTAACGACAGAAATTGCAGAGTGGAAGAGGTACAGTAAACGAATATTCAATTCTTCTTATCCAATTCATCAGGTAATGACTTCATTTGAATGAATGACAATTATTCACAAGACTCAGTATCTCACAATGTTTTCATGGATACATCTCAATTCCCAGCAACAGGAAAACCAATTGTGTGGGTAAAATGTCACAAAACATTTGATGATGCAATGCATTGATATGATAAATGAATAAATTTTGTAGACTTGAACACAGTCACAGTATATGTGAAAGAGAAGACACTTTCATGTAGTCATGAAAATACATGAAGAAAAGAATTCTTTCAGTTAGCCTTTACTTTTTATCTCCAGTTAATATGCACAAATTTCATAAAAGGGAGACACTATAGAAACAGCATAGCATTTCACACAGAATGTGGCAACAGTACAACATGTACATTGTTTTGTTCACAAATGTAGCATTAATATTACAAGCAAAGGTTTTTCTCCAAAGAATGACTACATGAAAAGTATTGGACAGTTAATTCATTTAATCATCACATCTGCAATTCTAGAGAAAATTAAATGGCATGAAAACTATGAATTGCATAAACAAACAACACAGTGTATTGATGAGGTAAATCGTTAAGAAAGAAGAATAACAAGCACTTCCAACAAATATTTCAGGTATCCACTTGTACAACCACCTTCTCGAATAATTTTGATTCTGATGTTTCCACAATCCATGAACTTGATTCCACAATCACAATTCAGCCAAACGCTTGTCCCTTACAGGAATTGCAGATTAGGATTATAATATTTAGGGATGTGCGAGTACTCAAAAATTAGAGTCGAGTTGAGTAGTTAGTACTCAACTCAATTGTTTTGAGTAGTATAAAGACTGTCGAGTCGAGTACTTCCGGTTAAAGAGCCGTCAAGGCCAGTCAGTTCGGAAACTTGCCGAAAGGAGGGCTGGCTATTGAAACTCATGTATATTTATTTCACTGTTAATGTCGATAAGTCACTCCAGTGCCTTGGGCTGGAATTTCAGCTTGCTGTACATGTAGCAGTCAACCACTATGGGTAGTAGTGTATGTGAGCCCCTTTCCGTCAGCCTTCGCGGCTGACTGTCTTCTGACTCGACAGCGTGATCAGAGTGGACCACTGTGCATATTGCTCATACTTATTTATACCATACTTTTATACCCTACCATACCTCCTTTACTTAAATGCTGAGATAATGTGTAAAAATGGTTAAGATTTCTATCGAAAAAATCAACTTTTAGATTTTAGCAGACAATGCTGACTATTCCTTGTGTTTGACGTAACAAGTGGGTGCCATCTTTCAGACTTTTTGAGTACTACATACATCCGATGTTAATTTTTGTTCATTCATTTATTTCGGTTAGTTTCCTTCTTGAACTTACAAAAAAAGAGTAGCTACGGTTGATTAAATGAAGTATGAAATAAAGAAAAGTGTATGGTTTACAAAGCTAATGATAAGTTCTATTGCTTTATGTAGTTTGTTCGCTTAGTCCACTTAAATTCCATGAAGATTCAAAATCCATAAATATTGTTGATATAACTTTTAATAAAAATTCCTTGAGTTCCCAAATCTTGCAACTTTGCCAAGAAAGTATAGCCACACAAGTGTGTTGCAATTTTCTGAAAACAGTTACACTGTAACACGGAGACTTCAAAATCTGCTGCTTGAGTATGTGGAACAATTGGTTTTTCTGCATGAGAATTTGAAAGGATCAAATATTACATGATTCATTTATGTATATAATTTTTGTTACAATTGAGCAAATGCCTTTAATGAGGGCTCTTCTGAGCAGTTTGGATACATATACTAATTAAATTGACAGCATATTACGGCAGGTTAATTCATTTCGACTGTGTTTATGGAACTATTTACAGCACATTAATTTTCATTCGTCTCGAAATTATGACACAATTAGCATCAACTTTACTCATTATCTTTTCCTTTTTCATCAAGCTAAGCATTTAGAACAGAAAATTCACAAGGGGATTGGAAAAATGAGAAAATGTTGGAGCATGCACTGCTGTATTGCATGGTTCACAATTCCCAAACTCAACTCAATACTCGTGAGTAGTTTTCAATTCGACTCGATACACGACTAGAGATCAAAAAGTACCACTCGCACATCCCTAATAATATTAGCAAATAGATCGGCAACACAGAGTAATAACCTGATATGACATTTAATTGAATACATGGTCATTTATCAAGCAAATATCATCTCCCCAAATGTAATTATTTCATGTCAGTATTGCCTAATATAAGAAATTCACTATTTACCATTCACATTCCATAAACACTGCTACCATTAGCACGTTTTTTTTCATGACCACAGTCAATCCTATTAACATCAAACCTAAGATACTTCTTTCGGATCAAATCAGTACAGCAAGTGCCTTCCAAATATGTTCATTATCAAAGTATTTGCCATATATTTTTTCGTAACTTGCATATAACCAACTCCATTCCATGAGAACTAGGAATTCAGGTAAACCATACATAGTAGATTGAAATTGACCTTAAGCTAATGTTGATGACCAGCCACAGAAATTCAGTTTCTCTGGTGCTTATTTCACTGCCCTCATTCATTTCTGTACACGGAAAATGCGGTACTTTTTTCTATTTTATTATGTGATACTGTAGGTCACATAATTCAAACTCTTATTCAGCTATACTAATACATTTGTTATAGATACATCTACAACCCTCTGCAACTGATCAGACAGGTGTAACGTCTTACTATTCATTAAACACTTCAATTAATAATCATAGAGAGACACAATACAAATACCCACTGATTTATCAAGCAAGTCTGAGTAAAAACTCTAATTTTCAAATGCAACTTCCACAATGTGTTGCATGGAAAGCCAATTTATTTATAGTCAGTCCATGAAATACAACTAGGTCAGCATTTCTCAAATAAATAAAATTTCCTTCCATTCTTTGTGGAATTTCCATTACAAAGAAAAACGTGGATTTACAAACACATTTCAACCCAAAAATTCATAACCCAAGTGGCCATGACGAGAAGCTAGAACTGTAAATTATAAATAAAGAACAGGTCAAATAAATTCTGCATAAAGCATCCTGTACAAAAGATTTAAAAAAAAAAAAAATTAAAATCACAATAAAACTCAAAGACTTAATAGAAGAACAAAATTGAATAAGTTTAAAACATATTTTAGTTAAACGTTAAGCCTGTGTCACAGGCATGTAGCATCTACATATAAATTTTTCCCTTGGAAAAGGGAAAAGTTTGACAGGAGAAGACCAGATATTTCACAAAGACTTAGAACATTTTGCCAGAAACATATTTGTTATTACAAAATGATCTCATTAAACATGCATGAGATTAGTTAAAACTATACAATATATGTATGTTACCAAAGAATGATCTTTAAAGCAACAATCAACACCTAAGATAAAATGTATGCATTTATTTGATATGATGACAATAAACATTACATAATATACGTGTATGCATTACAATAAGCTAACAAATTTGATCCAAGATGAATAACAGAGCTTAAGGAATAAATAATGAGGCAAAAAAATTATTATTGGGTTTGACAAGCAAATGACAAATGTATCACTGAGCACTTGACCTTCCAGCTACCAATTACCAAGTAGTTATTGTCCTTACGATTCAATCTACCAGTCTCAATGAGGAGGCTTACAATGATATTAAAACAGATGAGAGATGAAAAATATTTGATGCATTGTTCTGAACTTTATTCAGAGGAAGCTAAATAAGGCAACTTGTGGCAACTTGCAACACAGCACTACCACATATGTACTGCTCTTTGGCATCAGTGGCCACATAATATTTCACTGCATACGTGTCAGTAATATTTACAATAAATGAGAAACGAGACACTGTTTTGCTTAAATTTCTATCCAAAGAATATGTTCAAATGCAAAACCTAGTAAGCTGATAGGAGTTGAGCATTTTTCTACCAAGTATTCCATTCTGCTCATTGGGCTCAGAGCTTCCATGATTTCTTTGGATTCATCTATAAGCAGTTTCTACATTAAAACCAAGAAAAATAGAATTTCAACAGATTCCTCTTCCCCCAAATCGATAAAGCCTACTCCATACCTATCAATACATTTCCTATTGCATATGACAACTGAGATATCTCAACTCACTTTAGCTTTATGGCAACAAATTCCATAGCACAACCCATATAAGAATCCTTGGCAAGTTCACCACTTGTCTGTAGAAACCAAGTGACTACACTATTGAATAAAATGATATCAAAGATTTAACATAGCTTCCTTAGTAGAAGGATCAACCCAAGGGACTTTTTGGAGTGATTTGGCTGTTAAATAACTTGAAGTTAATGTCTGTTTTTTTCCTATATCAGATATCACTCCATTAGTACTCATCAAACACATAATCAAGGACATTACAATAATGCTCAAGCCCCAAGTGGGCAAAATCTAACACATATCGGCAAATTTGATGCTTATGACCAGCGTGCTCCAATCGACAGAGAAAACTGGGATGCTGATGCTTGATATATATTTCATTTCTATACCACTCAAAATAGAGCAACAATAAACACTGCTGATGCTCTAAAATTTAGGCCACAGGTATTCACCTTCTCTCCAGAATAAATACGAATAATGAAAATAAAAACATCTGTTAAGGACACCTGAATTGATCCTGTGAAGATACCATGGGAAGCAGGATGTGCGCCTTGAATTTGATAATGAGGGAGCCAAGTCTAAAGGCCTGGTTACACGATACATTATTAGGTACGGGTTAATGTCTAAATGTATGAACGCGTGAACGAACACGGAAATGCACTGTGTAACCGCCCAACTTGTGCGAATGCATGAACGGAAAATAGGACCTGCTCTAATTTGGTTCATGCATCCGTACATGTTCCGTTCCACCAAAATCATTCACGCAAACGTACATTAACTTGTACATGTTAATGTACTGTGTAACCAGACCTTAATTCAATTAATCCTCTAAAAAATGCTGAAAGTGAATCAAAGCCATTGGAACATATGCCACTTCACAGAAATTAACCCAAAATTATAGTAATTTTTCTTCACAAAAAAGGAAGTTTTTAAACAAATGACCATGTGCTAACTAACATTGTGTTTTGGTCGGTAGCCCAAGACATTTTTGGGTGTAATGGTGTGAGGGGTTAGCCAGATTATGCCCCTGATGGTTGGAGGGGTGGGGGGGACCAATTACTTTGCCTTCGAAGAGGTCCCACTCAGAGCACGCCCACCGCCACCTGGGCGGTAAACCCGGCTGCTGCGGTCGCTGCTTGGGCTGCTTCGGCCTCCTCAGCGAGGAGAACCAACCCGCCGACGCGGCCATCCTTTCCTTCTCGTCCTCCTAATCGTCGTCCTCTTCATCGGCAAACACGGGTCGCGCCGACGACGATGCCACCTGCTGGCCAATCGTGCGTGCACCAGCGCCACAAACACACGCACACGCAAAGAGAGAGAGAGAGGGAGACAATGGGGGAGGTGACGCAGCGAGCGAGTCCCGAGGTGCGTCACGGGCCTCGGACGAGAGCCGCCGCGTCACCGCTCATCGGCACGGCAGAAAAGCCCGTCTCCACGAAATGATCCACCAATAGCGATCCTCAACTGTTTCCGTCCAAACATCTACACGTCAAGGGTCAGAATCCAAACACACGCGATGAAAAGCTATCGCGGCACTTAAAATATCTATTTTTATTTTTTTAATTTATTTATTTCACACACCACCGAAAACAGCACTGTACGGCCTTTACATCGGGGTTGCTAACATTTAACAATCACAAACATCCATGCCCTGGATAACGGAAACTTACCCAGGCGGGACTCGAACCCGCGACCTTCGGTTTGGCAGGCGAGGACTTTATCCCGCCGCTACCGAGGCCGGCGAAAGATGGGTTTTCCAAATGCCCAAGAGACAGGATGGCGCGGGATTACAAATCAGGCCAGTCGATATAAAAAACATCACCCGCAGATGACTTCGATCGTTAGATATGATTTAATATTAAAGTTATGCGAAGAAGACATCGCTCATTTACTATGGATAGGCAAACGTAATGTATTGTAAATTGGATATTAACAGAAACCAACACAGTCCCAAATTATCAAATGCTAAATGACAGCCAGCATCCTATCCACACATGAAATAAATCGTGAGTCCAAGGAATTTAACAAATGAAGGAAAAATAGAAAACAAAAACCTATCACTGCCAACACGAAAGAAAAGGTTCCAAATGCTGAACCTGAGGTTAAATCGACGGGACAGCTCAACTTACAACTTGATAGACCCTTAACCTATGCTCTTCCACGGTTAGAGGAGCCTTTGGTTATGTTGGGTCTTCGACCCAAATAAAATTGATGAGGAAATGCAGGAAAAACAACGATATGAGAATATGCTCCATGATTAACGTCCATATAATTAACTATACCAGCCGATATTCAATATTCACATAGTGCGGAAGAATGACGCAAAAATTAAATGGCTGAATATACTCCCGTGAAATTTTTGAAAGATCAATTGCGTGATACTTTAGGGTACGTATACCTATTCATGAACACTGAGAATTCGTACGCGAGAAAAAGAGAGCAATACGCTTCCTCCTGATAGCCATTAGCCAAAGAGCCGAGACAAAATCATAGTTATCGTCAAAAAAACCTTCAATCAAAGGGCCTTTAAAAAAATTACAGTATTATGTAAACGAATTTTCAGTAATTCTTAAGAATACGACAAACATTAATGCATGTCATTCACATAAGAAAACAACATTACTCCCGGCTAGTTTCTCAATGAAACGAGAACCAAACGGCAGAATTAAACTACGACCACTAAAAGGGCAACCACAATCTGTACTACAAAAGTTTTGACGTTTTAAAGTAAAGGCATACACGGAAAATTGAAAATATATGATATAAGACTATGAAAGGAATATTTTTTGGCTGTAAATGTAGATAATAAAATTTACATTATGTCACGCATTCGATTGAAGTCATTTAAAAGGCCGAGAAACCAAAACACACGAACAGCCCCAGTAACGATTAAAGTCACGGGAAATCCTATGAACTATCACCCATTTCCTCGTGCGGTAGCCTTGCAAGAACTTCACTCCCGCGACACTTCCTGCCGAGGAGGTAGAAAGATATTGGGAGGCGGCCGAGCGACCTCCAGGACGGGCAGATATGACGGCGGCGCAAGGGAACTGGGGGGAGGGGGGAGAGATTCGCGACGCGGGGGAGGGGAAGCTCCCTCCAGGAAGTGACCCACGAGATAGGACAATTCCGTCGTCGTCCCGATGAATACAAAACCAATGCGGCGCACTCTCAAATAAAGCACGAGTTCGGCCGCTCTGCCAAGGCACGCGGCACGAAGAAAAGGGCCGTCGCCGCGCGGGGTCGGTCGCGCGAAAAATGAATATCACGATCGATAGAATACATATTTTTCGAGGAGGACACCAGAAAAACAATCGAATAAGAAGGGGCAATTTACTTGGAGACCTATCAAAGTATTTAGCATACGAGAGCAAAAAAATACACACATCGCCAATGATATGAAAACATGTTTTCTCTGTAAAAGGTATATTGACAATTTCAGGGGTAATGCAAACCATTTTGATACACATTTCCATACTCTGGAAGCGCAAGCCCAAAATGTTGAGTGGAAAAAGGTAGCTTAACCACCGAGTTAATAGACAGCAACCACAAAAACACATATTTTTCACCAAAAATGAGCTACATCGTGCAAAAACGAGAACGACTAGATCATGTTTGCTTCATGTAAAAAATTTATAACTTTTCTGGTGTTTCAACCTTTTGAAACAGCTTGAAATATTTCTATAGAGAGCGTTACAACGGCACTGACAGCTGCCGAAATGAGAAAATACAACATGAAAGGAAGAGAAAGAAATAGAAATGACAAACCAGGGGAAAATGATGAATTACTTTTATCACACCAAACATTCCAGGAAGAATCAGGACAAGTGGAAATTTTCGAGTGACGTAAAGACATATGAAAATGATAAGATACAAAGATTCATCACAAATTTATCCTTTAAACATTAAGAATCAATACAAGAATGCATAAAGGCTGTACACTCTGCTTGGTGCAGCCACAATTTTGAAGACAACAAAACAACAAGAACATACAGTTCTCATGAAAGCTTACATCTCTGGAGGTGAAATATGCGGAAGGGGTAAAAGGAAGGAGCAGATGAGAAAAGTCAGAATATGGCAGCATGCAGAATGACCAACAAAGTTTAGCAGATGGATATGGAGCCATATGAGGAACTTTTTTTTTAAATGGAGCACAAGCATGTCTCTGTCACTTCCCCATACCAGCTTCGTCAAAGAATAGAAACAAACGTCACTAAAAACACTCAAGTAAATTGAAGCTGGATTCACTGGGAGCATTCAAATGCATTGAAAAAGCAAAAAGCATATTCTGAGATTCATTTAGAAAATCATAAATGAGAGCCCACCTGTACTATCCTTACACCCGTGACAGGTGGTTTTAAAAGAAGACTTCCAGTCGACAAATCATCAGCTGCACAATGTCATAAGCTTATGCTAGGACTGCACAGATGACTAAAGAAAACTTTTTAGCTAATTTCAGCCAGCAATTTCAGCAATGATATTTATGTGATAAATGACTCAGTCCACACAGAAAGGAAGATTTGAAGTTTTCAACGGCATAAGAAAGAGCTAACAAGACAGGCTACCACTTCATACATCGCTTTCTCTCAACTAAGGAGGAATTCACTTCATACATCACCCTATTCACAAAGTACAAACACAGGTCCAACAATCATTCCCAACATAATAGACAGAAACTTATGGGTTCAGGAAAAAAACTTAACCATGAACAACACCATTGAACGTCAGCAAGCTGGGCCAACATGTTGAACTACAGACAATACATGTGAATGAATTTTGATCCAAAATTGATGAGGATCCCTTGTTCTCCTTAAAACTCAGAGAAACATTACGAAAGCAGGTTTGACATGACAAGCAAGGCTCACAATCATGAGTAGCTACAAGCCTAAAATGATACATAGTTTTTCATACATAAGTATTCTATATCCAACTCTCCACATTTAATTTGTTTTGTATACAATTACAGTTCTTATTCACATATTCTTTGACGCAGTTAAAAATCCATGAACAAATACCTAACCTTGATGATGTTAATACAAAATAATTGAAGTTAATAATGGGTTATTTGAACTTGCTGCCATTGCTGCCTTACAATAGCGATCTGTCAAGATAGAACCAAGCACCGAAGTTATCATTTTTGTTCATCAAAAGGTTATCTTGATTTCACAACCATTTGTTATGACATGGGAAGTAATTATAAACATGATTTGAAGTTCTCATCAACCAAACCAAAACCTTGAGAATTTTTAAATGAAAAACATTCTATTTGATCAAATGAAGCACTTGCCGATCACTAATTTTAATTGTGATGATCTCTAAAGTAATGAATGAAAAAGTTTACAATTTTATCGCTGACTGAACAGAAGTTTTTCATAACAACAAAATGAAAACTTTTTACTAGTACAAACTAGGAATGCCCACAAAAGCAGAATTGGATAGTAGAAGATAAAATATTTAGCGGTACCACATCATAGTGCAACCCTAAGTTATGAACTGTACAAAAAGTCACAATCCACTATGTATGTACATCAAAAGAATACTTCTGACCATGGACACCACACCCAAAGACCAGGAATCCACTGGAAGTGGTTTAAAGTACCATCTGACCAAAACACGTGCCTTTACAAGATATAAAAATGTGATTGTAGTCTCAGAGGAGATAATGCTCAGTATGCAGCAACTCCCTTTTTGTCCGGAGCACATACAAGGTGAGGGAATGGACTAAGTGATGCTGAATGGAGATAATGGGTGCAGGATAAATATACAATGCATGACTATGGTTGCTGAGGTGAATGTAAGTTTAGGGGTTGGGAATTCACTTATTGGTATTGTGTGCAGAATAATTTCACAATTACGTTGAACTCAAATTTGTCAATATTTTTTTGTTCATTTATCATTTACGTATTTCTCCAATCACCTGGAGGAGCTTGAAGCTAATGTGAATCTTAAGGTGATTACAAATTAGACATTTTGATTATGGGAGAAAAGTAGATCAATAGGGTGGTTTCCTATTATTTTTTTGTTGCCTAAATAGAAAGATTATTACTCCTGGAGTGCGTATTTCACGCTTTTAGATTTTTAAATGACAATATCTATTTTTTGCTATAAAATGGAAAGTGAAAATTTTCAAGTGCACAAAAGCGTGATGGCTAAGTATGAATGCAGGGAAAAGCCTGTGTGACGTCATATATCATCATATAGAATCTAGGTCTCTGTGACATCACGTGGAGTGGCATCTCATGGGCTTCATTCTGGCCTTTTCCATATGAGGTTAAAATTGACCATTACCATTCGTTTAAACAGAGATTTCCAAAACCAAATAATTTGTATATTACGAATACACAAATGTTGGGTAACGAATCACAATCAATGCCTTTCCTTTTCTTTGATGAAGGAAACTACGCTATTGAAACTATAATTAAAAGCATCATTTCCAGCAAATGATAGGAAGCTAGCTCGAAGTCGAAAAATTTCAGCTACAAGCTGTATTTTATTGGGTTCCTCAGTTATAATAAGAAGTATAGCAGAAATGCGAGGTTAATCCTTGGAAAAAGCATGACTTACAAAAATCAGCAAATGATTTACAAAATCAGCAAGAAGCCATCAAAATACACTTAAAAATCATTTTGAGAGGTCTTAGAGTTGAAAATTGATCAGAAGCAGCCTTACAGCAGCATGTTAGAGGGAATGATAAAATTTTCCACTTTAAGCCAGTAAACATAAATCACCTTGAAATCGAGCTTAATGAGCGATGCCTAATTGGATCTTGAATTATTCCTTTTGAACCAGCAAATATTTAGATTTTCTTTTGATGAGCATGCTCATCTTTTGAATGAAACCAATTTTCTGAATGTTTCTCAAGATAGTAAAAAGTAGCTCAGGATGCCTCCGAAGGACAGGAATTTATTTTCTTTATTTCTATCACAAATTGATGGAAAACTGATTCAGTGACCAGTAGTTTTCTTTAGAAATTCTGCACACAGTTTACTTTATTGATCAAATAAGGCACCCTTACAGAACTTTCCACTAAATGTCTAGAAATAAGATGTTCCAGTGAAACCATAATGAGTTACGCTGTGCCAATTTTACCCTGCCACTCAGCCGTACTATCGTTCATTATGTACCTCACATTTCAAATACAGATAATCTTACTACATATTTCTGTATTTCAACACGTAACAACTTTGTTAACACATATTTTATATACACAGTATATACTTTGAAAAACCGATCTTGAACACACAACTGATCTTCAAATACATATATAAAGAGTGATGTATACACAGAGTCCAATTTACAAACACTTGCATTATGCATCTAGTTAGCCTCATTCACAATGACTAAACTTGGCGTTAACTATGGAGTTGAACACTTGAGATGAGCCGCTATTGGTTCACAACAACTTAACAGGTTTAATTCGACTTGGAATGGTCATTAGAATTAAAAATATCAAATATCTCTAGGGTGTAGCCAGCAGCTAGGAAAATAAAATCTCAGCAGCCATATGCACAATTCAAAGTTCTCATCAATCAATTTCATAACTGATACATGACATGAGGTTTGATTGGTAGAATATTTCACTTACAGGTCTGAGTAATATTAATAATAGTTCAGCTGTTGTAAACGCTACTTTAGCCCTAAAAAAGACACTCACATCCTCCCCTTCTTTCCATTTCCTACCCTATCCTCTGGTCTCAACTCCTGCAAGAGTGACTGACACACCTTGCCCACAGAAAATATTTTACCAGGATTCACCCTGAGTTCGCTGTTCTGAGAAATAAGAAAAAAACTAGGTGCACAAAACAACCAACATTTCAGCAGAATAGATGCAGAGGACATGACACACCATTGCAAGGAACAATTAAGCCAAAACCACAACAAAAATTGCCATTAATTGATTTTCTGCTTTCCAGGCCCCCTAGATTGTTTGTTTTGGTTTCTCCCTCCAATGCTATTGACAATCTCCACGGAAATGTTTTGGCTTTGAAATATGTAGTGAGAGAGGAAGGATGGCACCCATTGGGTCCCTGAGCATAAGAAATTGCCCTGATGAAAGCTTTTTCTCCCAAGAGCACTCCCTTAACTCCGAATTTCTGATCTGGACGCTTTGAGCGAATCGTTCCACCATATTCAACCCTCTACCTAGAGAATAACTCAGAATTGACTAAAAATTAGGCTACTAGGTTGCCATATAGTGCTGGTGGATGTGTCAGTACAACATCTGCATAATTTGAATCCCATGCATGAGAAGGCTTAATGTCAACTTGGATTCATTTATTAAGGACACCAAATTAAAAAAAAAACTATGGATGATAGATTGTGGATGTTGGTGGGAAACTCAACAGGAAATGCTGAAACACTTAAAGCAATATATATAACAAAGGAAGTACCTTAGGTTGGAGGGAGAAAGGGAGAGTGGAAATGCCCAATTTGTTTCTCATAAAACTAATGCCTTTCCTTCACGAGTGCATTTAAGTAGGAGAGCTTTTGGGCCAATGATAACCTCTTAACTCCTTCAACTTGATCTTAAATGATATGCTACTCGAGCCCCCAACTTTCACTTCAGTCTCAGAATGTTTCTAACAAGAATGGGTAAATACCATGTAAACAGGCCTTAGGGTTCATTTCACACTAAACAATGGCGTAAGAAAATCAACAGACAACAAGTCAAAAAAGGAAGTATTTCATAGCATGATGAAATGTAAAAAAACTTAATAATTCCAAATAAATTTCATACTGTGCAACCTAGGCTTTGACAAGGCACATATGTAATTACATTTGCATCAAAGACACAGAATAAACATTCACAGACAAATTCATTTAAAAATTCCAATAAAACCCAACAGCCTGAGGAGCGGAACCCCTAGGGGCAGAGTTTGGCCAAGGAGGTGTAGATTGGGTTCAAGGGGATAGTCAAGGAGGAAGAAGAGGATTCAATTCTAATATCACCTTCAAAAGACTAAGAATGATGAATGCCAAATCGAAGCCTAGGTCGTACAGTGCTCAATTCATATGGAATTAAAAAGTTTGTTACATTTCATTATGTTAAGTCGATTCCATGAAGTCACACACGAGAAACGAATTAAATTTCATAACATTTAATGTAGAAAAAAATTCATAGCTAACAACACAACATAAATCAGAGTATATGGCATACATAGCCCGATATATGTAAAGGTGAAAAGCAAAGTGGTCAAGTAATTTTTTTCCCAAATAAGACTACGTCAATAAATGGATTTTTATATAAAGATTCGCATTTTGGCAAAGAGAGCTCAATTCATAGTTCAATTATGATGCCAATAGATTGCAGAAGTGTGCCGAGCCTGACCACAATCAGCTGGTCACACTCAAAAGGAACACTGGGCTTAGCCTGTCTAAGATCACTTTCCCTTCATGTATTATTACGGACAAAATTTTAAGTACCAATATATTTCTTCAAAGCAAAGTGATATGAGTCATTATTTTTTCCTCTAATACTTCAAAAATTCATGCTGCAACCTCTTATTGAATGTCCAAACATTAAAAATCAAAGTAAAAAAAATCAAAGAATATTGTTTATACTTGATTCAGAAACAAAAGGTCACCTAATATGAATAATAATGTTTTGTGGTAAACTTTACAAAACATCAAACGTCTTAGAAGTTTGTTTTCATGAATTAGGGCACTAGTCATCTACCCATCCAAGTTAAACTACGGATACAGTATACAAGCGATTATCCATGCAAGGATTACCAGTGCATGAGTTTAACCCCTTGCATGTTTTTCACGATCTTATAAAAAATAAAATTGGATGCAAAACATTAAGACTATCAAATAATAATGCAAGGATACAAAAGGCTTGTTATTTAGAATTCCCTTTGTATAAGGTAATTATTTTCTGTGCTTGCTGACAAGGAATGTTTCCAGTTTACTCGGACGTGTGCTCTAGTATTGCAGAAGACAATGAGCCACGGAAAACCCTTGATTAATTTTCGACTTCTTCAATGGATAAAATAACATAAATCAGGGAAATGTTATCTACGATCTTTAACACTGTATTTTTCATATTGAAAATGTGCCATTATTGCTCCAGCCTCGCATCTTCAATAATAGGTCAAGCTGCATGTCTCAATACAATAAAAAATTAATTTTATACAACACAATAAGCTATTCGCACATCATTATTAGGTATAATTTTGAAGCTAGAAAGTAATCTATATGAATAATTTTCATGACAACAGATTTGCATAATGGTAACGGAAGATGAAAGACTAAAGTGGAGCACCATGTGGCGAGAACTAGCTAAAGAGGGAGTAGAGTTCATAAATTTTTCTGCATACCCATGCAACGTCAGATTTGAGGGTTTATTCTTGTTATTATAGTCATTAAGTGCTTCTAGTAAAAAAAAAAAGAAAAGAAATTCATGACTCTTGCTACTTTAATTGTATTAACTTCTAAAGGCCAGCTAATTATAGTTGTAGCTAACTTTTAGCTGCAACTAAAAATAACAGAAATAAATGCCTAGGGCCTTAATCTAGACATATATTATGTTAAGTACAGAGTCATGTTGAAAGTCCCAGTACCCAGTGTAGCATTAGCTTGGCTCCATGCATGGCAGCTAGCTTAAGCAATGAAAACATGCATTAACCTTTGTATTCTACAAAAAATATATATATTGTCATGCAGCCTACATTACAGGCACCTAATTATATTACTTCCTCATAATCTTTGTTATTCATTAAAAAAAAACAGAAAGTAAGATTATGTGGTCAGTAACATTGAACAATTTCGAAAATATTCCCGACCAAATACACCAGAGAAACCGCCTAAGAATTGAGTTATGTATTTACATTAACGCTATAGCCTAAATGCGATACGAATTAAAATTTTGAATTATAGAAGTCGAATACGGAATTAATTCCCACTAACTGTTCAAAGGTCACCAATTGGAACAGGAAAAGAATTTTCGCAAAATCCATCTCTCTAAATCAATCTAGAATTAATCTCAAACCTGTATTTCCAACAACAGCTCTGTCTTCCTTCGCCTGATGTCAATCAACATCTTCTGCTGCTCCGGGGTAAGATCTAAAAGTCACAATAAATAACATCACACTTCTAAAAAACATCTAGTAGCATTTAAAAAGTCCAGTAATTTTAGAATCAATGACAAGACTTAAAACCTACATTAACAGCGTAACTAATACTTAATCAACACCATTCAATAACTACTATAAATGGTTGAGATAATATTTGCGACATTTCGTGGCATCAAAATTGGAAAATCTTAACCACGATTCTATGCCGCATAGTACCACTGTCTATGCTTAAACAACAATCGAGATAAGCAAAGTATAAGAAACTAATATTAAAATTATACGCACCTAATTTGCAATGCATCAGGGTAACTTATTCAAAAATAATTATCTAAATATGAAACATTCACTCCAAAGACAACTTCCGATTACTTCCTGGAGAATCAAATGAATTCCGTAGCAAATTCTTGGATACTTTAGTGAGTCATATCCGCGATTGAGCAATAATTAATTGACATACTCAAATTGATTGTGCATGAAAAATAACCACACTGAGAAGACTGAAGGAGTTAACTCAGTTAATGATAATATATTTACAGTCTATTATTGTAAATGTAAACCATTGAGAAATGTTATAGGCTAAAACTCACCATTGATACTAAATTGTTCTGCGCTATGAGACGATGTGCTACTCATTTTATTACACCTGAGTTACAAGTATTCTCCGATGGAAGGCCAATATTTGGCCAAGGAAGAAAGTTAAATCAATCTATCAATTAAACTCCTTTATACAGTTTACAAACTAACACACACATATCTAAAAAAATCAAACTGTAGATAACCAGCACTTCACGAGCTCCACCTACGATACGTCGGTTACGTCAGAACTCCAAATAGCTGCGAAGCGAAATCCTCGAACCCATTCGAAACGCATAAATTTGCCGAAAACGGTAATCTCTGGATCCTACGTCCTGACAGCTCAATTCGTCAGTGTTTCATCCGACGTTATTCCGTTCTTTCACGTACAATGGATGTTATTAAACATGGTCGAACTGTATTTTCAGTGCTTGTTACTCGTGTTCATTTCCTGATACTTATGAGAGATAATGGGTGTACTTGGTTTAAGAAATCTTTACCAAGTATTTCCTTCCCAAGTTCTGGGGTATTACAGCCTCGTGTGTGCACCCATCCATCCTTTTGAGCCAAATGTTCTGTGACATTGATTTGGTCAAGAGGAGCTACTTCTAGAATTGCCTACACAGACCTCAGGATTTTTTTTCTTTTTCCCCAGAATTACCATAGCCTCCAATCCTCCGCAACTTTCCCTCACCTTCTGACACCCAGCCTTTTAAAGTTGCCCTCAGCATATTCAAGCAAGCACTTATGTGATCATCCTTCGGTTCTCCTACCTCCGGAAGTGCAATATGAGGCTTTATGGCTTTTCCCATGCATTGAACATAACCAGCCAGGTTTTCCTTCTTCACATAGTTAATACACTTCAGCACCTTCTCCCATATACCACATTCTAACGCAGGACCATATTTTCTCCGGAGAATCTTTCCACCTCATTGCTATGACATTATGCTGCAGAATGAAATAAAATTTTATGCTTCTGTACAACCAGTCTAGAAATTCACGGTATATCTGATTTCAAACTATTAATGTAGCCCATTCTATGCAAATACTTGACAGGTCCTTGGTTGTCTAAAACAGGGAAAGGATTTCCAGCTCAGCACTGAACATGCAAAGGCAAAGGAAGGACAAATCAATCCACTTAATTCTTTCTATGCTACGGTAATAAAATATTCAATAACAAGACTGCCATTTTATTTTCCTCAGCAATGTAAGTAACATGTTACATTTCACTCTCGTGCACGACCGTATTATCAGTTTTACATATAAGACAGTGAATATAACAATTGCCCCAATGAATGGAATGTCAAGAAAAATCATTTTCATAACAAAGAAAAATCTCTTACCGAATCTAAAACACTTAAATAATTCAAAGAAATTTACACATTTTAAATGCACCACACTATTTAAAATAAAACAAACTTAAAGCACTCAATCTCACAACTAAGCTAAAATAACAGAATATCATAAGTGAAATACTTAAAACAATGCATCTATACAAACTCACTTCCATGAATTTTACCCAGAACCTAGTTTTCACTAAGAAGACATTCGGGTGCTTTCCACTGATTGCCACACCCTGGAAATGCCTTAGTTGAAAATCATTTAAGATAATAATTGCAAACTGAGTTGATTATCAAAGCATAAGGGATATATACATATATCTATATATATATTAAGGTAAAACCACCAGTAGTTGACACTGCACTAGTAGTTGACACTTATAATAAAAAAATACAATAACAAGAGGAATAAAGGTGCCAGATGATTAATATTTTTCTGTCTGTGTAGTGTAGCTCTCTAGTGGTGTGTATGTGAACTACTGTACCGCCATCTTTAACAGCAGTCTAACCACAATCATCTGATGACAACAGCCCATGTTTTTCAATTGATTAATGTGATTTCGTTGTGGAGTTTGCTAAGAACAAGCTAAAAGGTAAGCATTGAAAATTTAAACACCAATTATAATTTTGATTAAGGAGATGTTTAATACTTTGTTTTAGACTCTAAAGTATACAAACAGTTTTCAAAATAACCTGTAAATTAAAAAAAAATGGCTGTTTGGCATCATGTCAACTACTGAAACTTTAGATGACATAGTATTGAGTGGTTGACACCGTGTGTCAACTACTCAGGAGTAATATAATTTAATAATTCTGCTTTATTTGAGTGTTATTTAACTGCTTACATTGTTGAACTGTGTATTATAACCTCTAAAACATTTTCAAAGTATTGTATCCAATAGTTGACAGGGGGTGTCAACTATTGGAGTTACAATGTGTCAACTTCTGAATTACTCCCTCTTTCATTTTCAGATGCCTCCAACAAAGGGAAATTTTAGAAATTATACTCAAGAGGTAATGGAAGCAGCTGTGGCATCATTCTCATTGCACTGTACCCAAATGCGACGCATGTCTTGCAACCGATGGATGTTTCGGTTTTCAGGACTCTTAAAGAGCACTGGAAGAAGAAAGTACATGAATGGAGGTTACCCAATTTGGAGGCTCCAGTCTTAAAGAAGAAAGAATTTCCAAAACTTTTGAAAGAAGTTATAGACAATGTGCTACAAGTGACTATCCTGGAAAATGGTTTTAGAAAATGTGGATTGTTTCCATGGAACCCAGAAGCTATCACTCTCCCATTAAACATTGAAGGTGATAATCAAGTCACAAAAGCCAAAGAACGTGGACAATTTTTAAAAGAAGGACTTCGATTTCTCAATGAGAGTATTCCAGAAAGCAAGCTCAAAATATTTTGTAACAGGGATACAAATAAAGAGTTGGAGGAAAAAGATATTTCACTCTTTGAACTGTGGCAGAAGACAAAATTAGAACTGGAAAGTAATTTGTTAAATGCATCTGGTGCTACTAATGAGCCAGACAATCTAAGCATTGTGGATGGGGACCTGTCATCTGCAACACTCACTCCTAGTGCTATCGATGAGTCCACTTATCATACCACTGATGATTACAATATGCCATCTGGAACGAACAACCTTACTTGTATCGATAAGCCTGCTAGAGATAGTATTAATCATACTGATCTTTGTCAAGCTGGAACTTCTAAAGTATCTGCAGAAATCCCCAGCCCATTCAAAAGACACTTTTTTTCCAGAAAGACAAGATTGAACCAAAACAAAAACGATCAATGAAGGAGAAAATGCCTGCCATTGTCTCAGGACAGCTGTGTCAAGATTATTTTAGAAAGAAGTTGGCAAAAAAGGAAGAATTAGAAAAAAGAAAACTGGAACGTGCTGCCGAGAGACAAAGGAAAAAAGATGAAAAAGAAAGAGCGAAACAAGATAAAGTTCGGCAGCATAAGAAAAGGACTGCAAAGCGGGTGCTTCATTACAAAGACAGCTCTAACTCTGGCATAGAAGAGGTGCCATCAGACAGTGACAGTGATTTTAAAGATGAGAGCGATGAGGAAAACATACATGATAAAAACCTAAAGAAACCAGTAGAGAGGAAAGTAGGGGAGTATGTAGTTTTTTCTTATGAAGAAGAGTTATTTCCGGGGGTTATAACTGATGTTTGTGAAACAGCTGCTACTATTACAGCTATGAAAAAATCTGGGAGACTCTGGAAATGGCCAGAAAAAGAGGATAAATTGGACTACGAATGGGAAACTGTATTATACCACATTGACGAGCCTTTAAAAATGAGTACCACGAGAAATGTTTACTCAGTCCCGGAACTTGAATTTTTATGGGATTAACTTCTTGCATTCTGATAGCTTAGCACAATTTATATTCATTTTTTTTAACTTAATTAACTAGAGAATGAGCCTAAGTTATGTAATACGTTAACATTCAATTTTTGTATTTTTCTACAACTTTTATCATTCATTTCATCCCTGTATTCATACAAAGTAGGCAAAAATTCATTTATTAAACCTTTTCTCATTTAAAACATATGTAAACTACTAAAGAGTGTCAATAAATAAAGAGTGTATTGAAATAAAGAGTTTTATAAAGTGTGTCAACTACTGAAAATAAAATGTGTCAACTACTAAATACTCTTGTTTTCGCTTGGTGTCAACTACTAGACCTGTGCCCGTTAACAAAAAAAAAAATAATAATAATTCACATTCATTTTATTAATGTTATTCTTGTGACAGTACGATAGAGGAATACTTTGTACAGCTATCAGTAACTTTAAGTTTCCCCTACAGTGAATTCGGTTTAAGTAATGTTAACAAACAGACATACAAATCCTTAAGGTGTCAACTACTGGTGGTTTTACCTTAGTATCAATTATTATCACCACAAAAATTAATGAATACTTGTGTGAATCAATTATTGATATCATCAGAAACATTTAATCTGAATCCACAAGCTCAAATCAACATTATCACCATAATTAAAAGAAATTCGGCAATCACAAATAATAAATTATTTTCACTCTTAAACAAGGCTGCAGTATCTACTTAAAAATATAGTCCACAGTTTGTACTTTGGCATTGTAACAAAACTAGATAAATTAACTAGGTAATATACATAAAGAAATTACAAGAAGTGAAAAAGTAATAAATATCCAATGCCTGAAAGTGATACTTTAGGTTCTGGGCAATTATATCACAGTCTAAAAAAGATTACTGTTTCCCTTCACATGTCCAAGAGTAATTCTAATGCAGTAGAACTGAATTATTTCCCTCAAGCCAAGCTTCTTACCAGAAATAGGAAAATATTCCATAATTACTCAATTTTGATGTTTTATCCACATTAACAACTAGTATGTATGTTTAATACATTCATTTATGTCAAATAAAATAATGAAAATAGCTGAGCACTTCTGACTCAAAATTTGAAATTCCAATAACTCACAAAATATTTAAACCTGGTACACCATTGACAAACCTGAATATTTAATTTAAAGATCAGTTTGAGTAAAAATTCCCAACATGAACCCGAAGCAACATGCATAGATATGTGAATGCATGTTCATAAAATAGAACCTCAACTAATTTTGTTCACATAATCTTACATGCATTCATACGTGAAACTGCAAAAGTTCACACATTATGTGTCACAATCCATTGTTCTGATGAGAAATGAGGTTGCCAATGCATCTACAGAAGAGATTGTGCTACAATTTTCTGGTATAATTTTCCCAAATCATCTGAGTATAGGAAAAATACATTAATGGTTAAAATCACCATCCCTATGAGTTTTTATCATAAGCCTTCCAAACAAAAATAAAATACCTGAAGATGATGAATACCAAATTGATAATTCAGAATACCTTCAGAAAATTAATGCTTAACTTAGTACTGTCTGCAACTAAAATACATGAAAAAGAATGAAATTTAAAGAAATGGATTTTCACGGTAAAATAAAAACTAGAATAATGTTACAGTAAATTTAGTAAATCTTGAAGCCATAAAATGATATTAATAGAAACAGTTTTTGGGGAAATGTTGAAGATGATTCCTCACAACAAAGCTGATTTCATGTGAGCGTAAGAAAATATTCCTTGCTTTGCATATCAATATGACATTGTACGATACACTAAGTTTTATAACCAAACAGAATTCAAGCAATGATAACCCAGAAATGTATTTCTTTAGAAAGAGAAGAAAAAATTAGAATAATAAACTTTTACTGATGAAATGCCTTTTGCAAAGCAAATAAATCTTTCACAAATTATGAAACTAGGCAGTTGACAAAGCTGACTGCCATTTGGTTAGCCACAGTGTGTAAATTTCAAGCTTTCACATAATGAAAGTAATATTTGGGCCCAAAGGTTCTGGACTTCACAGTGCTCTCTAGTGTATGCACAGATACTTGCATGTTCATGCAACTACACACGTGCGTCACTGCTATCACTCACTGCAACTACAATACATATTACTTTAATCCATGGCAATAAATAAGAAACATCATTTTTCCTGAAACGTACCTCCTCCTTGTTTTATCACAAGTACTTTCCCTGGTTACTTCGGTTATGGAGGCTCAACCATATTTTTAAATGTATACATTATAAGAAATAATCACATTAATGAAAGGTCAAAACGTCAACATTAAAAGTATTGCAATAGGTACCCTCAACTTGTTTCTATTATAAACAGAACTAAGCAAGGAAAATTATTATAAAATGAAATTTAGAACTAGGTAATTTCAAAAACAACATAAAAATATGACAACATAGAATAATCCCCTTTGACTTACTGCGGTCAGGATTGACTAGATCGAATACTCTGTGACAGGCTCACAGAATCTGTGTGCTGTCTAACCAAAAGATTAAAACGTGTAAGTTGTGTCAATTTGCCTAATTAAATTAGAGCACCAGCTTCAAATATTACCTGATAATTCAGCAATGCATTCATTACACTAACTGCTTGACTAACGCACTTGAGCACTAATGGCACAACTTGTTCATACAACCGTGACTTCACTTGATTCAGAGATTTCAGGAACTTAAGTAGATGGTAAAAAAAAAACATTTGTTGGTTATACATATAAATACCACAACTCTGGATATACATTCAATCATTTCAATTCAATTTCCAACTGATTTTCGATAAAATGAGCAAGCTGAAAACTCGCATAGATTTTCAAAACAACTTATCATTCACAAGACAGACAAATTTTATAATACACATTATTCTGGAGTAGGAGTTTGGCCTTCCCCCATTTTCAGTACATGGTCGAATTCAACTTTTCAAATTCGTAACTGCTTCACTCAGAACTGCCAAGAGAGCAAAGAGCAAAAACAACTTGTTCAACCAAGTTAAGATCCCGTAAGGCTAAAACAACATAAAACTCCAGCTATCAGTTTCTATTTTTTATATCACATATGTCACTTCACTGTAATATACACTGAGATGCTGGTCTCAACAAAACTATCACCTTTGGAAAAAGGTATCCGGTGGCACACATCCTGAAAGTCAAGCTAATCCATGATACCCACCTGGCGTCACATATATTATACAATCATTTTCCTCAAATGCAATCAACGTCAGAAAACCACAGCCCCAAATGGTGTGACAGGGATAACTGCATTGTAGTATTCATGCAGTAAATGCAATTAACGTGGCTTTCCAAAGACATCAGGGATCATTCTTTGTGAACATGGTCCATCCGTTATTAGACATACGGTCAAGTATGTCACTCACATACAAGGCCACATCAATTGCAGTCTCATCACTGCACTTGATAAATGGATGCTCTAACAGCCTATTGTACTTTGGTCTTTGCGTCTCATCCTTGATTAAACTGTAAATAGAAAAAATATTTTTAGAATTAATTTTATTAACATTTTTTATTTCAGTTCCAAGAATAAGTTATTTTCACTATTTTCTTATGATAGTGTTTGCAGTCATAAATTTTGTGCTGAATAATCAATGATCACGAATCTTTAATTATCCTTGAATCCTTTTTCACTCTTCAGTTCAGAATATGTTAATAGACTTGGGTCGGAATGATATTGGACACCCATTGACAGTCATCACGTGAGATATTTACTTATTTTTTTGTGACACAAACGTGGCAATTGCGACAATATAAATATGTCATCATACTCAGCTATTGCAGTTTAAGAGATGATAGGGCTAATGAAATTCAGCATCAAAACAACCTATTCACCAGTGTTGCAGATTTTACAAAAAATTAATCCAAGAAAAAAGTGAGTCAATTAAGTTGTGATTATAGGTACATGTCTTACATTCAAGACCTTCATTCACTGAATATATCCATGTACCAAGCCTATTTCACATTTTCTCCATCAGTACACTAAGTAGAAATATTTTGGAAATACCTTCTCACATTTTGAGTCATTTACCTTGAGTATTCTTTTTCTGCACCACTAACAAGTGAGTGAGCTAGAGATAATGTCTGCAATGAAACCACATAAACTCAATGCTAACTCAATGGGAGGTGTCCATTTGGAGGAGGGGAACATTTCAGGGAGGACACACACACACTTTGAAGGAGATACACCTAATGCTGTCTTCCAAACATTTGGGGGATAAAGGGGGGAGTTTAGAACCCCTTGATCCATCCCCCATTGCTATAGCCTTGGAAATGAAGTATCAGCACACAGGTTCTCCAAATGTAAGATTACACGAGTTACTTCTTCAGTCAAAATGACTAGTTTTCCGCAAGATTTATTTCAGCATTGAATTAATAAATGTGACAGTTGACATTAAAAGTTTAACTATACAGGCTCTTATTAATAATTTTAACAAAAAACCAAGTTCTTTGACATATTTTACTCACCATGTGTTCACAAAGTTAACAAATTCTCTGGTAAAGGAGTTGCCATTCTCATATGGGGTTAGTCTGGGAGGATCTCCTTGCACTACTTGATAAAGCTGCTCAAAAACTGAATTCCACTTAGGGTATGGAAAATGTCCTGTAGCTACTTCCATTAATGTAATACCCAAAGACCAAACATCTGATCGGACGTCATAGCCTCTAGCACGTTGAGGGTCGATTCGCTCAGGCTATCATGAGAAGAAAAGGGAACAAATTAAATATCATGCAATTAGAGGAAACTTAATTTTATGTTAATAGTAATTAAATCATGAATATGGTTTCTCAATTTTTCAGTGAATAGTTTTCCTTATGAGGCTAGATATTCGTTGAGTATACTTTAAAAAAGCAGGTGCTGGTGAAGGTGTATGATACTGATTGGAGGCTAGAGATATGAGCAAGAACAAGTTACCATTAGATAAGCCATTATAATTTTTCAGAATACTTACAATATATCAACGATTAAAAATTGTATCTTAATGAAAGTAAATTTCACCATCGTTAATCTAAATTAATACATTTACCTTTGACTAACAATTAATCAGTAAAATATGTAGTTTCTAAAATGCTTTGAAGGACTTTTCCACTAAATTATTGTTTATTACACAACAAACAAACTACATCCAGAGTTGAAAATACTTAACCTTGTTAAAGTTTTTAAAAAGACATAGAATAGATAAAGCCACAAATTTTTCTTATCAAGATATTTTTGCAAAATCCTCAAAAATCAAATTATTTGGGATGATTCAAAATACAGGGTGGTATCCAGAAGTAGTAGGACTGTTTTTCTTCCGCGCGAGTGGAAAGATTAAGGGGGGTCTGCAAGATTGGATGTTGTGGGGGGGAGCCTTGGGAACAAGTTTCGACGTGCGGCAGTCACCTGCGTGCATTTGTTTAGTGTGGACAACTGTTTTCGTGACCTCCTGTTTTGACGCCTCGTCGTTAGTTGCGATGGAGCAAAATTTAGAGCAGCGGTACGCCATCAAGTTTTACTACAAACTTGGAAAATCGGCAACAATGCTTACGCAGGCCTACAAGGAGGATACCATTAGCCATTCCTCGAAATTTGAATGGCACATGTTGTTTCGGGATGGCAGGGAGCTCGTCGAGGACGATCAATGCGCGGGCATCCGTCAACCTCGAAATTGAAAGTGAAATCGATGTTCATTGCATTTTTCGACCGTCATGGAATTGTCCATTAGGAGTTTGCACCTCCTGGACATTCTGTAAATGCAAGATTTTACGCGGAAGTGCTGCGAAATCGGATCACACGCATTGGGGCATTGGAAGCTCCACCACGACAATGCACCGTGCCACGGCGCGTGGATTGTGAGGGATCTCCTGGCCAAATTCGGTGTTTCCACGTTGCCTCACCCCCCTCTACAGCCCTGATGTGGCACCACCGAACTTCTTCCTGTACCCCAGGATCAAGAGGCTGCTCAAGGGGTATCGTTTCGACACGGTGGAAGCGGTCCAAGCAGCAATGACGAGGGCGCTGAACAGTATCCCAGAGGATGACTTCCGGAAGGCCTTCACGACCTGGAAGACTCGCTAGCAGAAGTGTGTGGATGCCCAAGGGGCCTATTTTGAAGAGTATTGAGTCGATGTATCAAAATGTTCAATAAATTAATTTTTAAAAAATCGGTCCTACTACTTTTGGATACCACCCTGTATATTCTCCAAAGTGTAACCAAAGGAATTCAATGTATTTTAGTCCTCTTCATCAGTAGGTAATTTGATGAGCAATAGAAGTAGGTAGCAATGCCAGCAGAAGAAGTTTTTAAGTAGCTTGTGTTTTTTAAGGACAAATTTCATTTTATTGTCATCGCAAAGCCCAGATTTTTTCTCAAAATGGGATAGCAAATGCACTGCTATTAACGGAATAAATATTGTACAATGATTGTAGCAAATGAGGTACTATTTTAAAGTCCTATTTCTTCATCTACCTCAGACATCATATCATTTGCATACGCTGGTTGATTACAAACATAAGAGATTCTAATTTTATTACTTATATTTGATACCAGACCAAACAAAAATATAAAAAGCTGACAATAATGACTCATCAGAATGAACTACACCGTTTATTTTTGAGGCCCAACCATATTTTTAAAAAATACATTGAAATTATTACATTTAGCAAATATAACTACATACTATTTAACAACTAAATAGAAAGACTAAGGAAGTTCCATGTTGTTATCAAATTATTAAAAGAACATGTAAATTAATGTATTCTCATGGTATCATGTCATAATTATCAGTTTTTCACTTGTTATCCCTAACACCGCCAAATTAAAATTATTCATTTATAATTAATTCACAGTAATAAAAATCTTGTTTATGCTGAGCAATAGCATCCTGTCTGAGGAAACTGCAGCAAAAGAAATAAGTATCAGTCAATAATTCACTTGTATAGATTTTTCGTACATTGGGAATGGTCACTTTCTGTACAGCAAAAACCTCAGTACAACAAAATTTTTACCTATCCCCATTAAGTTCATTATAAAGAGGTTTCATTGTATAATTTCTATTTTCACAGATGAAATATCTCCCTCTACCACTTTAAATTACCTAGATGCTAAACTACTGTATATTCTGGTGTATAAGACAACTTTTTTACTTATTAAAATCTTCTAAAAAGTTCGGGGCCTTCTTATAAGCCGAGTCTGGTCTCTGGTTCCAGGACTAGAGAATCTCCAGTAGTACCCAATAGTACCCTAACATGGCAAGCATTGCCAAAAATATTCATTTAAAATGATAAAATTGGGGGTCATTTCATACAACGGAATATACAGCACTTTCAGTTCTCCTATGCAGTGATAAATTTGATTCCCTTTAAATTAAAACTTTAAACATCTACTCAACTTACCGCCATATATGGTCGGCATCCAGCATCCCTAGTTTTGGCTATGGAATCTACCAGCTGACCCGAAATTCCAAAATCACACAACTTTATATTCCCACGTTTATCCAGAAGAATATTACTAGGCTTTACATCGCGATGTATTATCTTCAATTTTTCCTTAAGGTAATTAAGAGCTTTCACAGTCTGTTCAAAAAAAGAAGAAAATATTAGAAAATTATGCATCTCGAAAGATAAAATTACTTTCTGATGCTAAATAACATATAGCATTCAAGTAAAGAAAAACAGATTTTCAATTTAAAAATTTACCGCTACAGTAATTTTTCCTAAGATGCTTTCTGGTATCCTCTGATTCAATTTTTCATAGATAAATTTGTAAAACTTGTCGAGAGATGTGTCCATCAGTTCCATGCATATCCAGCAATCACCCTGCAAGTATTCATTTCAAATTAGAAAAAAATATGGGCTAAAGCTACACACCATTTAAATATTTAATCATAAGTACCTCTTTAAAAAGAGCTCCATAAAATTGCACTATATATATACAATCATTTGACTTCATTACAACTTCTAAATCCATTAAGAGCTGTTTCTGTTCCTTCTCGTCAACTGTTGAGCGTATTCTCTGAAACATTAAATCATCAAATTAAAATCAATCTATCATAATTCAGTTTACATACAAAACTTTGTGATTTATTTACCATAAATGAGCCAATAGCTTACAACACAATCATTTACTTTCACCTTAAATTGCAATTTAACTCATTTATGAATAAAATGCACAAAACTTATCCTGCAGTAACCCACTGATTCATAAATAAAATGCAAAGCTAGCTAAAAATTAAACATCATCAGCATCAGAACTATACACAATCCATTAAAAGGAAACGGGTGGAAGGCAGATAATGTAAGTAGAGCATCCACGCTGGTTATAATGAAGAAGTTAAAAATGTTCATACGCCAGAGAGGTGAAATAACACGTTATTGCTTCCACACAGTTATTAAATTATGGCTACAGTTGCCTGGTCATCGCTGAGGTATGTTCCATTGGTATTGATAGAAAATAGACATGATAAACAACCCTACTCTAATTAAATGGTGTAGGGGTTAAATGAGTCAGTATTCAACTATGACAAACAACAGGTTTCTTTAGGTCACTACCATTTAAATTTACTCCATTCACATAAATGTTCAGATCAAATTTAACTTTTGGTGTGAAGAGAAATCAAATGTATTACTGTCAAATATAAATACCTTCACAGCCATAACAGTGTTGCTTCTTCTATGAACCATTTTATTCACAGTTCCAAATGCACCACGGCCAATTTCACCCAAGTCTTGTAAGTCATCAGATGTGAAGTCATAGACCTTAATAAAATAAACCAGAATTTGATGGCTTACTACAGATCCCATTTCTTTCAGCAACCATTAACTCTTTCGCAATCAAAACATACGTTAATTCCACCAAAACAAACAAAAATGTTAACCTGTGATCATCAATCTTCATATTAGATGGGGCTATTCCTTAAAATGCTGATTTTTCTGAAGGAATGCTGCACATGAAAAAAATTACAGTGCAACTACCCCACAAAAATTCACTGTGAAACCACTTAATCATCTAATTGTTTACAAAAAGGCACATGATTTATTCTACATTTGGTATTTCAAATTTAACAGTAAAATTAATAAGAAGATTTACCTCACCCATTAATCAAGTTGCCGACAACTCAATTTTGCACTGTTACTCACAAACATTGCAACAATTGAAAAATTCTGACGCAAAGAGAAACCTTAATCAAAATTATGAAATTGAAAGAAAATTGCAGCAAAGGAAATGGAAAAAAAATCACCTTAACTACAAACCAGGTTAATTCTATGTTGGAGACTTATTCAAGTTCTTGCAAAAGTGGACTGTGAGCACAAAATGACGTACTTACATACGCATGCATTCACAATTACACAAACTAATTGGCTTAATCACATATATAATTTAGAAATCTGTGTTAAAATAACTCTGAAGAAAAATACTGACCATTTCAGGTGATAACTGCAATTTTCCTGAGGACTGAATACTCTGACACATTTTAAATCTCTCCCTGAAAGATAAAGGTAAATCGTAAGGCCCACAACAGGTGAATAATCACAGCCTGTATTACAATAAGTATCATCTCTATCAAAACTCTAAAACAAAATTCGCAAAAAATGCAATAACATTTTGGATTAACTAAGGAAGGAAGTTGGTAACTGTAAGCTTTTTTCTCATCAAACATTACTTTTAGGATTGACCCAATCCCACATTCTATTGCACATGAAATTTAAAGTAGGTACCCATTAATGCAACTATAAAAATTACTGTAGTTACATAAAAAGTATAAATACAACAGAAACTAAAACACTCAAAAATCACACACAAAATTTATCTTTTTTTAAAATTAAAGGACACACTAGCTTTTAACTCGGACATGTTAAAAAAAACCATGAATTTCTTCCCTCAAATGATTTTATTCTTGCACCCACAGTGAGTTACTTCACACCAAAAGTCCCCGCTAAAATGCCAGCAGTATGTGTTGAGGAATGTGAATTGAAACAAATGGCATTCCAAACAATGAGCCGCACTCACAATGTTTAATTGTTAATACATAACTCCATTACAATCCATAGACTTTTTAATTACATCATAATTAATCAATAATTACGCAAAAGAAAGTGAGAATGGACTGTCCTCATTCAACTCTACAAAAAGACAATATAATTATTATCATAGCCTACCACTCTTGTGTTTCCTACAGTACAGCATACAGTAATTGCTAACACTTACTTAACTGTCTCGCACCATCCTAAGCTGCACCACTCGTATTTCTACTCGCAGAGAGCAAGGGGATCTCATTTCAGTGAGTTCACCCACAAACCAAGGTTGCCAGTTATAGAACCTCCCATTTGAAAACCTCTAATTTTCGTAGAGACACCACTAATTACTCTCCTAATCATTGTACACCTAAGGAGAACCATGTAAGAGCCTTCAATTGGCAAAACCTCCATTTCATTGATTCACCAAGGATGTAGCCGGTCTCATCCAGTCATTCCACCTCCATATTGTGAAGTCTAGAGTGTTTCACCAATTGCTCTCAGCAATGGAGTGAGTAGGCTCATCATAAAATTGAAAAGAGTGCTGCAAACTCTTTTAACATGGGAGAAAAACTATCTGCCAATTGGCCTCCTTCCCTTCATGAAACTCAGGAAAAGTATGGATTCTAACCTATAGTTGATATTATGTATCTTCTAGAGGACCGCGTCAAAATTTTTGCAAGCATGATATCTCTAATTCTCAATGTTGTAAAGGACATATGTACCTTTAAATTTTAAAGTTTTGGCAGCCTAAATCACACCCAATTTCTTGGCTTGAAACTTTTAAGGCCTAAAAGAATCATTCCCCTAGGGTTCAGAAAATATTTTACTTTATCCTTACTTAACGTTATCTTAATTTTAAATTCTCAACTTGCATTCCTCTCACATGTGGGTAGCAACCTCATCGCATCCCAACTGCAGCTCCTATTCCCAAAGAGAAGACACGTAGATATTCAAGCCAGAGCCAAGGCCGTTATACCCTTGGCCATGGGTATTACGAACTTGTGCACAGCCTTCTTTTCCTACACATATTCGACCGATTCTCTAAGTAAACAAGTCAAGGAAAGTAGCTACTCCAATTTATAAAGATGTTAGAGTATAAGGACCTTGGTTGCAGCGCTCTTCTGAGACAATTATGAGGAGACTTCTCCGAATGCTATAATCTTCCACTAATTTCAATATCTATTTCTCGGATATATTGGCCACTTGGAGAAAATCTGACTTTTCACCATCCACAGCTGATGACATGGTGCAGTTACAAAAAATAATCTTGAGCCTTTATGGGTGCCTTTCGACACATCTCACTGCACCATGGACAGCATCACTAAATGGTGTGGACTGCTGCTGTGGATGCCACGGCGCCCATTTTCATCCACTAGCATGTGGCACGGTACCATTTAAGGGTACATATATAGGGGCCCAAACCCGCAACAGCAATTCCTGACATTACACCAAGGATGGCACATAATGAAAAGCCGGACTGACTGAAGGTGACCTGATACAACTCAAGGTGACTCACTCCCTCTTCAACCACTATTTATTCACCAACTTTCACTAAAGAGGGATATTTTGAACCAAAGATATTCTCAACAAGTATTCCTCGAAATAAAAAATCGGCTGCAGGAGTGACATCAAGTCTAATGCCAGGGTTTTGCGAGGTGTGTGGTGAGGCCCACACACAAGGCAACAGTTCTGGGTGCACGATTTATTTGTCTTTGCATTACAACTACATAGTGTATGAAAAGAAAGTAGTAGTATGTAATGTAGGATCTATGGAAAATCATAAGGCTTCTCTTCCTCACAGGGAAATCTTTCCTTTCTGTATAAATAGCAAATCATGGTTATGTTAATAGTGGGCCCCACCTCCTCAATGTTGGCCTTAGGATTCCCTATCCCCTATCACTACTTCAAATATTTAGGAAAATTAACACATTTCCTTAGTGATGGAATAGTCATTTTGTTGAACAAAGCTGTTCTGTGACAATAAATAGACCTGGATAGCACAGAGCACAGTGGCAATAAAGCCAACGTCCATGGGTTCAATTATCAATCTAGCAAATTTTTTTTGAATACTGGCAATTCACTGAATTCTACCACCATTCATGTAGCAGTTATGACATAATCCCAGCAAATTGCAGGAGTTTTGTTTTAATATAAGTAAACAGTGCAATTACATCATTACATACACCTTTAGCAGGCCATGGATGTCCAGCAATGTTTCTTTTGGATTGGCTCTCGCGCATTAAAATGCCAAAGCTTTTCCCCTGATGCTGGGGACTTACTCAGGTTTAATGATTCGCCTTTATTGTGCATGGAGTTTATTTATCATCATGGGAATGGGAGGGGTGGGATTGAGGGGCTTTCTGGGAATTTCTCTTTTCTAGAGAGTACTGGTAGCCAGGATGAGCCCATCATTTGTCCTTTCTCTCTGTTAAAATTGTAAACTTTTAATACTTGATGAAGGAACTTACCCATTAGAAACATCGTTGGACAGTGCAATTAGGATAGAATTGGTGCTGAGTGAAATTTACAATATTAAAAGTAGCTACAAAATAATGTATAATAAACTGCATAATTTAAAAATTATCAACTTACTAGACAACCCGGCAAACTTAGTATCACCTTCATCTATCTATCTATGCTTACAAAAATCAACAGCTGTTCATTTGTCTCGGTAAAACTCAAAAAACGGCTTAACCGATTAGGCAAATTTCAGCTTCGAAATATTTGTGGAAATTCAAACATTCGATGTTCATCCCATCTTTCAGCAACGCCCTGGATTATCTAAGCATAGCATTACAGATAATAATGTCAACAAATCAGCACCTAATTACCATTGTTTTTCAGTCAGTACTGTTAGTGCCCTATTACAATGCAATTCTACTTTTCTACCAGCTCATCATAATCCAGTAGATTCATCGCTGTATTTCAAACTCTTGCAATGTTGACAAAATGATTTTAATTTCCCTGATTGTTACTGATTTGTCAGCACAACATGTATTCTACCTCCGGATCGTGGTTGAATGCTACTCTTCCAGGATCACTGCATCCGTGGAATCGCTCAATTTCATTGTGTCGTGCTTTCTTTTACTGTATTTGATGTGCATTCTAAGCCTATCTGCTTAATTTTCAGCACCTCTAAAATGCAATTCTGCCTTGCCAATATGACTATTAACATTATTATTAGTCTCTCGCAGGAGATCAGTATGGTTAGCACATAAGGTAGTTCATTGCACATTTGATTGAATTCAACGACCTAAGTCAGGTCGTCTTCTCCTTTGCATTGTCAATAATCAAAGAAATGAAATTTCTAGTGCACTTAGTGAAAAATAAGTTTCTGTGTCAAACTTCATAAGCAAATGAATGTCTTCACATAAAAAATGAAGTTAATGAAGAAATTAGCTTTAAGTAAGAAGGAAAAGTTTTTGCACACTAAATTTGTAAAGAGATAATGACAAATGAACTTTTTAATGACTAAAAGAAAGGATTTATTTTGTGAATAAACTTAGAAAAAGATATCAAACTACTTAAGCTATAAAAACATGGCATGGACTCAGCAGTCAGTTTTAGACCACAGTCTACGGGAGTTTCTCATTGAAATGTTGGCCTTAATCAGACTTAACTAGTGCCAAAACTGAGAAGACTGTATCAATAGAATATGCTGGGAAAGCCTAAAATCTTTTACATGAAAAATACTGACTGTCATCAAGAGGACAGTATGCCAAAAACTTTGAAATGTAAGCATTTTTAAGAACGATTTTTCAAAATTCACCGTAAATCATGTGGAAAACGAAAATCGATTTCAAGAATTAGAATATGTATTCATTTCTCTTTCCAATGGTATATGCTCCCTATATGTAATCATTAACACTAATTATGCACAAGAGAAAAGGTCTGCTGGCATTGATAATGAACTTTACCTGTATTTCCTGTGGAAATGATTCAGGATCAATTCAAGGGCCACATAGGCCCTGCAGAATAATATTTTCACCCTATTAACTTTCCCACTAACATTTAAAAACCAAAATAAGCCAAATTGGCCCAGCCATTCTAGAGTTTTAGCAAGACTAACAAACTGCAATTGATTTTGATATACCCACATAGATTACGGATTAGGAAGACATTTTCATGCCGAAGTATGTTGTTAAACAGGGAAGAAAGGGAAAATTTACATGACCAGGACACTTGGTCAAATGCTCCGCCTAACTTTAGAAAATTATAGGCTATATCAAAATAAGAAGTATGCCCATGAAAATGCCCTTTTCCTTAACATATAAATACGTATATAAAATGGAATTATTATAAGGCTTTCACATGGAGATGGATTGAAAATTGAAATTATTTCCAGGAACACACCTGGGGACATAAAATTAAGTTGAAGTTCAGATTGAACAATACACCGGTAAAACAGTGAGTAAAGAATTTTAACCTTTCGTTGGTGAACTACCAATCACTAGGCAGCAGGGTGAAAAATGCACGCAACTCGCAACACACAAATAAAACCTCCCTTCCACAAACCCCTAGATTTACAAAGTCCAGACATTAGGGTGACTTTGACTAAGCAAATTAGAGGTTCTAATGTAACTGAATAGCATCACACAGCCATTTCTTGACTTCAGCCATGACCGTTGGCTTTTGGAAAATACTGTATTTACACATGTGTGCCTCACCCCTGTGAATGCTCCCCCATTTTTGGGCATGCTCATGACAAAAAAAATTTGTTTTTGTAAAAAAAATCAAAATTTTGCCCTTGAGCCTGCATACTTTTATCGTAAGATGAATGCATTTTTTAAAATCAAAATTCTATGCCTAAGTTAAGTGTTGATGTTCATGTTTGCTTTGAATGGTCTATTCATACCAATTTCTAATGGCTGCTAAGTAGATGTCATGCCGCTTGTTATTGTCACCTGGTCATTATGTCCCCCTTGCAGCCTTTGTTTTACATGTTCTTTTAAGATGCCCATGAAAACTGTCGCGAGCTAACAGGCTCCTTAATTGTAATAAGGCAGCAAGGTGGGATACTTGTATGTAATTAATCTAGTCTAAGACCATGTTAAGGTCCATCCAATCATTTTCTTGAGCCCTCACTAGGATTCTGGTTGTAAAAATCACTTGCTGGGTCAGAGTTAATTTGTTTAAAAATAACATATGGTGGGAGCTTTTTTTCCCATCTGCCAGCATTGTTAACATTATCATACAAAGCTGTTTTTCATAACAACCACTGGTACCAACCTTTGTGAATATCTTAAAATTTCAACAAGGGGACCCTCACTCTCAATTTACCCCCCCCCCGACCCCCCACCGACTTGGTCCAAAAAACATCTTCGTTTAATTTTCTATACACAATATTGTTCACTTGCCTTACCATTTACTTTGATCCTTATACACTGACTAATGACTGAAACTTTATTCAAAAGTAATTTGGATGAAAAAAACAAGACCTCGACTAATACATATGCATCCATGATTTTTAAGGCCAATAGCTCTTTAGCCCCAGTGTTCTTGTACCTGACTGACAGTATTGTACCTCGTTGTGCAGAACATTCAAAAATAGCATGCAAAGCACCAGCAAAATTAACATACACAAAATTTAATAACAGAAGTATGCAATTTGAAAAGTCTGTATGAAAGAACACCATCTCACCTTAGTTTGAAGCGATCAGGATGGCCATAGCTGCGAAAAAAATAACACAAATAAAGCTTTGCATACAAGGTTGAATAAAATAAAATATACACAAAAAAGCGAAAGCAACTGGACATCAACATATCAGAGCAAAGAAATGGATGAAAACCAAATGAAATGTGCATTGATAACCATGTATCGCAAAATTGAGTATATATGTGAAACTAATGTAGCTTCTGGAATTTTAGAAACTGGTAACTATTTTTTCCAACATCTAATTAAAAAAAGTCTCACTTCTCATTTCCTAAAAGACCATAACAATATATACAGACTCTTTAGTTGAACAAAACTATGTTAATTGTTACACCATTACAATGAAAATTTTCAATAACATTAAAAAGGCTTAAGGATACCAATAATTATGAATCAAGAATACGTATTTAAAATCTATTTGTGAGCACCATAGAGGCAAATTCCTCGCCTTGCTGCCAATACACAGACTTCCATACCTACTCAAAAAGTCAGTTAAGTCACCACACATGTGCAGAATATATATATAATTATTCCAGATACATGTTCGTGCTAGCATTGATTAATTTTGAATAATATGAATAGCTATTGAGGAGAAGAATATACAACACAAATTGATAAGAAGCACATCTGTAAATTTTTTGGCCCATTTTAGATGTGTGTTCAGGGAAAGCAGTGGGAAATCTATTAAGAATCCCATTTCATTCACCAAGATAATTTTATCCAGCTACTATATCTTGACATTAAGTCAATGGCCATACAACTACTGCTTTCACTACTTGAACTGATAAAATTTACAGATAATCTTGAACCATAAACCTATGTATAGCAACTGGAGTCATAAAATAGTATTCTAACACCTGAAATGGCCTAGAAATAAACACACCTTGATAAACCAGAAATTAAAAGGTATTTTTCATAAAATTAGGCTATGCATATCATAATTATGACAAGTGTAAACAAAAAACATAATGGAACAATGCTCAGGCACAAATGGAAATGACAAATGACAAATGGAAATGTTAATTTTTCACCACTCTTCTACGCTCCTGTATGCAACGCTTCACAGCTCTCCTGGTATGTCTGATGTAAGACATTCCACAACTGCATTCAATCTCCTGTACTCCTTAGTGGGTGTGAGGTGAGATATGGTCCTTAGGAGACGGAGGAAGTTCTCCTGTCTTCTTAACCCAGTTGAAGCATGTGGTAACATCGAATTTTTGGAGAAGTCTCGTGATCTTCTTGCTAGTGCCTGCCACATGGGGGATTGTGGCATAACCCACTGCCTTGGGTTTCTCCGCTTTTGGATTTTGTGCCTTCCTTTGGAGTTGTCTTTCTTTCTTTGCCGTCCTCGGGACTGATCAAGGACCATGTCACTGTAGTATCCACTGTTAGCCAGGGCTGCCCGGGGTGCAGTAGCAGAATGTCATACATCGGGCAGACCGGGAGAGCTGTGAAGTGCCGCATACAAGAGCGTAGAAGAGCGGTGAAAAATAAACAATTTCATCTGTCAGCTGTGGCTGAGCATACTTCGTGTAAACCAGGACAGGACATTAACTGGGAAAAGACAAAATTTATCGCCAGAGAATCCCGATATTTTCACAGGGTTATACGAGAGGCTATTGGAATACCTAAACATCCTCATAATTTCAATCAAGAGGATAGCTATCAACTCCACAGTTGATGCATAGTTTTTCGCGGCGTTGTCTAGATGATGTCTCCATGCTTCTGGGTTTCACCGCGTGTTTTCGACCTGAAGGTCGTGTAGGTCGACCTGAAGGCACCGGTTGGAATACCGAAGAAACTGTCGTCGCAAAGAATATACACGCGGTGAAACCCAGAAGCACGGAGACATTATCAACTCCACAGCACGTGGAAGAGACTCTTCGCCCCACACCCCCACGTTATAGGTCACAAGGCGACCAATCAGCGGCAACACACACCACCAAGCTGCCTATACAACGGCGGCCTAGACACGGCAACAAGCACTTCGATCTGAAGACGCCTGCTGAAATGCAGGAGAAACTGTTGTCTCCATCGCAACGAAGATGAGGTTCAACCCGAAAAATGCAGCCTTCATTACCATCGCACCGCAGCAGTCTTCGCACCAATTTCTAGACCTCAATAAATTGGAAACTTACTCCAACAATAATTTGATCATGTGATTCAGCGACATAGTTTCCGTCAGATGAACTTTTTTCTCAACAAATGTGATAACATCTGAATCTCATAATATTCAGAGTTATGTGTTATTATAAAGGTCATTTTCATCTACAATGGGAAGGCAATAAGCAATTAAAAAATAGCTGGATTACTTAGTTGGTAAATTGTAAATTACAAGCGTGTATGACGCAAAATTGGTAGTGAGTCATCCCAGAAGATTTCTGAGCCCATATTTCAATTTTTCCAAAACATCGCCAGAAAAGTTTTCGAGGATTTTCCCTCAAATAGAAATGTGATCTTTTCACCCTAACACAGGCTATTTCTTTGTGAATACATTCAGTTTGGAGTGGGACCTCTATGAATAGTCCCTAAAGACGTGGGGTTGGTGGGTGCAGTAAAATCACAGCCACTGGAAGAGGTTTCAGGAGAGCACTCCATGGGCAAATTGTTCATTTTTTAGGCCAGGACTCCACAAAAAATTGGGTGCCTCACCAGTTATGCCACACCACTGGCCTTCAATAGCATGCCACCACCACCACCAACAAAAAGTCAATGGCGCATTGCCACTGAAAACTTTAGCATTAGCATGGATGCTAAAGCTATGCCCTACAGTTGGAAAATATTGAAAATTATCAGTGGAAAGAGATTTTAATCGAATTTTCCCAGCTCCCTGAGAATATTTTTCATATTTTCCTATCGCAGGCATGAGGTTTATAGTAGAAGGGTAAAGGTGTAATGAACCGAAAATGGAAGAATTCTATTTTGCAAAAATATAAATGAATACGTTTTTGTGTGACGTCACAGAGTAGTCAGCTATATCGAACTCTGCCTCAGGAACTGTACCTTTCGAGAATGGTTAATCTCCTAACAAATAGCACGGTGGGCACTAGTCACTCTTCACACATCAGTGGCTAGTCAGTCGGATAGGCACATGAGTCTGTCATTGGTCAGTTATTGACTATTAGTAACTATATTCAATGACGGGACTAACAATGTAGCCGTCAGTGGACCATACAGCCCATGCATCTGAAACAGCTTTTCACCAATGCTATTCCAAGCGGCTCCTCTCCTTCCCGAGACATTGGTATTATCTTAAATTTTGGATATTTTAGATGCACAAAGTCACTGCTTGATGCTAGTTCATTGAATTGATTAGCAATTGGGATTTTTAAATGGAAATAGACTTTGGGTAAAGACTTGAAATATTTTTGTGCGATTATTTGCTTCTCACCATCAAGGGCAAGAATCCACTTCACAATACCACCTCCTACTTCACTTCAGAACATGCCTCACGAAAGTTCAGATGGAAAATAATACACAAGTTGGCAAAAAGAGTATAAATGAGAGGAGTGGAAGGTTTTCTGGCATGATGAAATTTGTTCAATGTCTCAGGACTTTGGAGATGATCAACAACACGACAATCTAGTTGACAATGATGCTTGTAGTCTTTCCATGCTTAAAAATGCACACCACAAAATGGTGAAGATTATGTTAGTGTCAAATAAATGCAGCTTCCCAGCAGTTATGCTTACTAGGTTCTCATGCTAGATATGGACTCTTTCGGAGACTGACAACTACATACCCTACTGCTTGGGTCGAATTTTACGCCTCAGGTTGGTTAGATGAAATATCAGTGAATACTAATTGGATGGAGCAGCTAATTTGCTGAAATGAAATTCAAAAGTATGTGTCCCGAGTCAATTAAAATGCTTTAGGACAGACACTTCCAAATTTCAACACCAAAATATCATCGTACACATTATACTCAAAATTACAAACATTTGTAAACACTTTTGTTTTCTGTAAAGGCCCATGCAAATACAGAAACAATTGCAGTAGCATGCCTTATTAAATACAAAAGTGTTACGCTTTTTTTAACTTCAACATCAAGATCCAACCAACAACGTGATCAAACTCTCAGTACCAGAATTATTGAATCAATCGTCACAGTTAACATGATATGTTAACATAATAATTCTCTCGATCTATAGTAAGATCGATCGCTTCAATCTTGCTAACCAAACAATATGGAACAATGAAAAAAATACCCTATCTGAAAACTGATATTTTCAGGGTTTTGTATGAATTTGAGCTAAGTTGGAGTAGCAAGGACGAAAAGCTGAACTATGTAGTGCATCAAATTAACAGGCAGCAAAGGGAAGTGAAATGTGAGTGCATTGCCAGAAAAAAATCCCATAGGGGTCTAATGCTTAGGTAAACATTAAATTAATGTGAACTAAAAAACTGAAAATACCCCAAGACTCAGCTCCTAACGATCATGCACAATAGTTGGTAAACTGCAGAGAGAAGATTTCAAAGGAGTCTACGAGGCGCTTAATTAGTGCAGGGAAATGACAAAGCAATGAGAAGCTTAATACATAAGCAAACCTCAGGCTATGGGTAGACTTATGAAATGATGCTCAAACAAATTCGGATGCTAAACATTTAACATTAATGTGGAAATTCTAAACATGGATGAGCACAATTTTTTGTTCAGCCAAAACATATTTTCAACTATGATAACTTCAAAGCAGTATGTTCATGATGCAATAAAAAAATGACAGTTCATCTTCGTAATTCACACATCCAAATTTCATCTGCTGTTAGCTAATTTTCACTTACAAAACCACCATATATTTCATCAAATCTCTTTTCATGGACTTTCCACAAGGCAAAATGTCCTGTAACTCAAACACTTGCTATGCTCTAGAAATCAACAGCATTTAACTAGAACGTTGAAAAGAGCTGATTCTTTAAATTATTCCATGATTATTCATTGATTTTCAATTTACGAATGATTAAGACTTTAAGAATACTTGATTGATTTTGGAATTAGAAATAGCTCTCCTCGAAAACATCCTCAAATATACCTTCAAATACCATATAGAGTAATAGTATACCATAACGTGTGTAAGAGATGTACCCCTGTAAGAGAATCACCAATATTTTGAGCATCGGAGCTAAAGAAAAAAATTTTTTCAGCATTTTTTTATCCTATCTCGCTGTGTTGCAGATGTATGCCTGGACTTTCCACAGTTATCAAAATTTCCTCTTTCAATACTAACGTGGCATTTTTCAGTTAAATTCACACGATATGCATGGCACTCAGAGATGAGTAGGTATACACTTGTCATAACCTTATGATGCTTTCTAGCGATGGTCGAATGGGATACCTCGGTTCCAAATGTCCACGAATAACATCTAGCGATTTGATCGTTGGATTTTTCTTCCTCACAGAATAATCCTCTAAAATCGCTGGAACCGTAATGGCTTCGCCCGGTTTCGCTATTTAGTTGGGCCCTTCTCGCTTCTATAGCGTTAAGGTGTTTTTCCCCGTCCCATCCCTTCCAACCCTTTCCTCATCCCAGAGGCGTAGTCGGGCTCCTATCGCGGCGGCGCCTCTTTCCTTTTTCCTTCATCTCCTCCCCCTCCCCGGGTGATGGGGCGTATAAGCCACTGGCTTTGTTCCCGGCCCCAGTGTGTTGTATCCTTCGAAGGGCTCCCCTGAGCCCGTCCCATAAGAGGAAGTAGAAAGAGTTCCGATCCTCGCTTTGCATATGCAGTTGCACTGCAATGCTTGTCCTACTCACCAACGATTTTGTTTAAAAGGTTATTGCATTAGAACTGTGGAAATTTTTCAGGCAAAACATGATAGGCAGATAGGGTGAATCTTCCTAAGGGATTGAACAACCATCAGGGGAATCTCAATAACCACGGCGTGGATTTCACAAAACCACCCTTAGCCCTCCATCAGCCCATGCCTCTAAGGTTTTTTTCCTAGGAAAATATCAAGTTGCATGGGAACAATGGAAACGTGTTTCATCCTTACCCCATCTCAGTGACTGACTTTTTTTGGTCTACCAGCTTCCATTCTCCCAGTTTCTGAAGGCCAAATGCCAGGTGAGTGACCTACTGAGCCTGAAGATATCTCGATAGCTTTCAGCAATTGTATGACATGCACGAGGTTCAAAAAAGAATGAGACCGAACGTGACGCATATCTGACAACATTTAAGTTTTTTAAGCTCAAATTGATTGACACAAGCTTTATAATTATAATAAGGCTAATAATATTTAACATAGTCTAAAGAGCACAATTTCGGAGGTAACAAGCTTAGCATGAGCGCATTCAAACAAGACGAGACCAACAGAAAATTTCAGGCGAGGCAAAATGCATATATCACATTGCTGTGCCTTCGCCCCTTCGCTTTGAAGGCAACAACGTCACATGCAAGATCAGCTGTGTTTGTCCCTTGTCCATTTGCTCGCAGCCATGTTGCTTGAAAGATGGAGGGAGCGCCCTCCTTTCCTCTACCTCTCCTTTGGCGCTCTTCACTTGCAAGCATTTTCGATTTCTTCTAACTGCCATTACCTAATGGAAATTACTCAGCAAGACAAATGTTGACTATTAACTAGATATTGTCCTTCAACACTATGCGCTTCTCTAATAAGCAATTACTATACACAGTACAAATGCCGCGGTATGCCCACTTGTAGCAGTGAATTTAGCGTGCTCTCCAGAGCAAAAACCCCCGCGCGATCTTTTCCATTTTTAACTCTGAGATACCAACACGACAGCACAATGCTATGAGATAAGAAACGCAAAAAATATGTCACTACAGGAGAAAATCCCCTGCCTGCCACTTGTTGATGACCTTGGGGTTTCAGATGACTGACTCAACCCCCATTCTTGGTTGCAATTTCTGGGAAAAAAGGTGTATCTCTTACATGCGTTTATATGGTAGCTCACTTGGTTAAGTAGGAGTTCATTAATCAAAGACATTAAGATTCAATTATCCTTAGCATTTCATAAATCACTTAATTAACCGATACGTAAATGGTTAGGTCGTAAATAATCACAAATCACTACTAAAAAGGCCATGATGACAAAAAAAACTCATTGGTTCATGACATGATGCACCAGATTTCCTTGTATTACCCCTTCTTTGTAGAATTCATTCAGGAAATATTTATAAGAGAACAATCGTGATAATTTTTAAAATTGATCTCAGGAGATTTCATTAGGATTAGGAAGGAAACTAGTATGATATAAAGTTAAACCAACAGGCTAAAACATAAGGAAAAAACAGAAGGAAATGGCATAGAAAACAATTTTACACTGGTTTAAGATATTAAAAACATGGTAACCACTGACCGGGACTTCTCAGGGGTGGATTCTTGAGCTGACCTAGCACGAGGGAGTCCAGGTCTAGACCTAACCATACTCGAATTAATAATGTCTTCCCGAGAGGAGTTAGCGGCTTGCGCAGTCTTGCACCTTTTCCAGGAAGAGAAAGGCATGCTTGGCTCAAAAGCTGACACTGAATTCAAATAATACTCAAATTCAATCAGCTTTAGACATGTAGAAATTAACTTCTTTGAAAGAAAACCTTTCAAACAATATTCACACTTAAATCCTTAAAAATAATTTCATAATCATTAAAAGCCAAAACGAGAAAATATGGGAGAAAATTAGAATTTGATTTTAATGCTACCCTGTTATCTAAAAGTTTGAATGCACTTCAAAATATGTATAGTTGATCAAAAATGAAACCAGATTCTTATCATATCATCACAGGGCTAATGCCTGCTCTACAAGGAGCTCTACACTGCACAGGCTGAACCAACTTCAATTCTCACAGTGCAAATAGAAACAGCAGCTAAGAGAATAGAAGGAGCAAATAGAATATCAGCAAAGAGAAACAACAGCTTCTTATGACTGTTTTATGTCTAAGCAATTCCTTGACAAATTACGCAGCAGGTTAGATGCAAGAATAGGGAGTGTTTTCTTCTAACATTGAAAACTAATGTTCTACGAGCACTTGACAGAATGCACGGGTAAAACCGAGCCCTCGATTACATATAATGACGAAGTGCCAATTCAACAAAATATCACATCCATATGATAATGGCTGAATGAACATCAGAAATGACAAAAAAATACCCTATGTATTCCTCTATATATTATTCTTCCCTTGAGCAGCATAAAAAAAATCCTAAATCATTTGCACAACCTTGACAACAAAAATTCCACAATGGATATAACAGATAGAAAACGATATATAGAGAGAGTCTGTGATATGGAGAGAAAAACACTATTTCTAACTTTCAGTTTAAAAAATTCATAGAAAAATAAATAAAACAAAATTTTAGCGGGCGTAGCTTTGAGGAAATCCTTTATCATAGGAATAGAAGAAATAAAAACTAGGCTATTTCCACATGGTATTTTATTGTGACCGACCATGATTTCATTTATGCATAACACCATCAAGGTGAGGAGTTAAGGTAAATCGACCAGTATATTTAGAAAAAAAAAGAGAGGATGGGTTGGGACATTTCCAGGTGCTGTTTGTTATGGTGGGTAGGATTTGGGCTTGGTGCTTGGTTAGGCGTCAGGTGGGTGGGGTGGATGGAGGGTTGAATGAGCAACTCCACCCACAGTGACTACTAACCAAGCACCAAGCCCAACCCCAACATCCCCCTAAACAACAGCACCCGGAAATTTTCCAAGCCATCCTCCTTTTTTTTTATATATATATATGTATACTGGTCTATTTACCTGCAACTCCTCACCTTGATAATGTTATGCAGTAATGAAACCAACGTCGGTCACAATAAAATACCATGCGGAATTAGCCAATTTTCTATTTCTCCTATTCCTAAAAAAACTAACTTCTTTGCTCAAGCTTTGAACTGCAAACCTTATGGCTACATACCAAGATACTACCACCCAGTCTACCATATTGTGAAATAAGATGCAGGTAAATTAATAAAATAATCTCATAATAACACAGAAATTGGTCAACATTGGTGAGATGTAAATTATCAACTTTTGGTTATTATACTCTTAAAATTATTCCCGAGGGTATAATTAGAGCGCAAAACGCTCATTGTCAAAATATTCACAAAGGTAACTAATTCTGAGTGGGAGTTCAACAGAAATAATTAAATATTATGATAGGAAACTTGCTGGGAAGATGGAGTTCATTGTGTCCTTTTGTGAACAAAACACTTGATGAATACCAACATCAAGTCAATGACATGATGAAATTACTAGAACACACAAATAAAGTTAGCAGGAAAGTAATGGAAAGATGGCATATTTCACCAACAGAAATATTTGGTCAGCAATATAATTTTTAGCAAAATATACCTCAGTCAGCATACAGAGAGCTTTTGTTGCATAAAACAAAATGGCAACACTCACGAAAAATTTCCTCCCCAACAAATAATTGAAATTTCCAATAATAAAGAGTAACATCGCTCTAATATGAACGTTCAAGTTCAGAGGCATTTCTGCAGTGAGCTGACACGCACAATTTAATTTTCACTGCACTAACACTTAAAAATCAGCCTGAGCAGTGCAGAGCACCCCTCCCCCAGGAAAAAATACATCTTGAACAGATTGAAACTCTGACAGAAAAAAGAAAAGGATGCACTCACTCGCAAGTTTATCACGTCATTTTTCCGACATAGACATGTTCCCAACTAACAAGAACTCAAATGACTGAAAATACCAAATATGGTAACTACATGCAGATTAGTGTATTTTAAGGAATGGAAAAATTATCATTCAGTAATAGTAATAATAAGTGACCATACAAAACAACCATGCAATTTTCACCAGAATGTGGTACCTGGAACATATATTTACAAATCCAAAGATTTCTGAAATACTACCAAAGTCAGACCACAATATTTTATTACGACAACTAACAACTCAAAAAAGTTAACTGCAATAACTAGACACGAAATATGATGCACTTAAAATAAGTTTCGGTTCAAGTCTTCATATTGTGAAAACTCTGAAAAGTGTTGCCTCTTCAGGTGATTATAGCAAATAAAGAAATCACCACAAGTAATAATCTCATGCCTAAATCACACATTACATGAACTTATGGAAGTCCAAGGATGCTTACAAGTACCCAAGGACATGTGTGAGATCAGATACAACACATGCTGAATACTTTCCATCACCACTGGCATCCTGGCTGGCACTGAATAGAAATTCCTCATTACTCCATAAATGTGTGTATGAATGTAGCCTACTTACCATCTTTCAGTTCAAATGTGGGCATTCTTTTTGACTGGACGTTACATCGCAGCATACAGTGGTCAAGCCCTCATCCACAATGACCGCATTCACCAATTTATTTTACCACCCAATCCAAAAGAATTGCAAAGATCAAACATTTTTTTTCAATGTTCAACTAACAATAAGTTGTTCAATGTCCCTAATTCATAACCCCCCTCAGAGGAATAAAACTATGGAAAAAATTCATTTTGATCATTGCAACTCTCTTGGATGCAATGATAAAAAATTTGGTAAACGATCCTTTTGAGGATGGATGCAACACGAGATTGTCAAGTCAAACACAATGCTCACATTTTAACTGCATCATGAACTGAAAGAAAGGAAGCAGACTTAAAACACACAGCATCATGAAAAAATCATAAATTTCTATCCAATTTGCCCCTAAAAACTCACATTATATACCAAATACATTTCCTATCACTGACTCAGAGCTCCAACATGAAGGTTGTTGTTGAACAGAATTCACAGAGGAAAAAATCATTCATCTTGACTTGGACATGAACCCAGATTCCCCGATTTCCTGTCAAGTGCTTAAGCCAGTGAAGCTACCAAGGCATAATTCTTTCCAGTGGAAATTTGAGGACTATACCGGAAAAGGTGACTGATTTTTTTCTCAGGGGATTTTCGCACGATTTGTGCATTGCGGGTGACTTTCATAAAGTTATCACTGTGGCTAGTCCCGCTATACTTAAATTTGTACGTTCGTTTGGATAGGTGAGGGCAGAGCTCAACAAGGACTCATTCAAAAGGTGTATGAAATTCGCATGTTCAGTGTGCGTCCGTCTACTTGTGCCATGAGGATTTATAATTGGGTTTTCCGAAGGCATCACCCAGGATTTGAACCCAAGGCCCTTAAGGTCAGAAGTCATGCCTGCCATCCTCCACGCCGTCACACTCCCTTCCTGCTCATACAAAACATCCCACATTTATTTCTAGCAGCAGACTCCACGAGGCACAACAGTTTTCAAGCCTTATTCACACAACAAGGGGAATTAGTTTCGTTGAGCACCAAAAGCGTGGACCAATGAATTATAATTTTCTTCTGGGTAAACATGCCAGCCATCTCACTATAAAAAATTGCTGGTAATATCAGCTGCAAACTTAAAATGTGAATGTAAGGCTCCTCCTTATAAGCACTCTTCCCCACCCTACAAAAAAAATAAAAACTCCTGGGGAGCTGCACGGAGTGAGCAGCTCTTTGCAATGGGCGGAGAGCAGTGAGACATCCCTCACAGAAGATGCATTTTCCTTGACTAATGTCACAGGAATGGCAGACGTAAAGAGGTGGTGGAGGAAGGAAATATGATGAGTGGAGTGAGACAGGTGATGAGGGACTGATGTGTTCCACACGAGTTTGGGTAAAGGGCGGGGAAAATTGGTTCCCAGGAGGGGTGTAGATTGTTAATCCCCACTTCAAATTTAGGCACGCATACGTAATAGTGGAGAGAAATATTTCAACTTACATTAGTGTATGAATATGGAAACAGCATTGATACTGAAATGTAAGCACAAAAGACACTGACAAACATAATGGTTACACCTAGCAACCAAAGGCATACATTGATTACAAAAAATCACAAATGACTCTAAATTCAATTACCAATAATGTAAAAAAACAGCTTGCAATATAACAGTTACCAATTAATATGTATCATACAAAGGTATCTCAAAGTTTTAGGCCTGATGGCAAAAAATGTAAAATATGCACTGTTTGAACATATAAAAATTCAATAGTGTACGATACTGGACTCAGCTAAATTGCATTCGTTTCTCCTCACATCTAATCATTGGAATGCACACACTTTGAAATCCAACTGTACTCCTCAACATATTAATGATGACCATCGAAACATATTTCTAGTTTAATCAGGGCCAATTTTTGATTAGGCTAAGAACTACTCATACCACCTCCTTTTAGCAAGCAAATAAAACTAATTTGCACAGTGATGACATTAATTTTGCCAGCATAAAAAGCTTATGAATACATTCAATAAAAAGGAATCATGCAAGAAATGCATTTAAGTGATACTAATGCCCAAAAATTTTCTAAGAGTGCACAGAATTACTGTAAGGGTAATTTAAAAACTATTAAAAGGACACCAATAGGCCATACAGATGCACACTGAGAACATATTCCATAAATGCCACAATAAATATCAAATTATAAAACTAATGGTCTAAAATGCTTATACTCCAGAAATCAAGCATTGGTACAAATGGACCTGGTAATACTTGAGCTACATGTAAAAGACTAAAAAGAAATTTATAAAATTGGTATAAACTTCATAAATCACACATAATTGATGACACTTTTATAAGTTTTGCTATAAAATATAAAAATAATCATGAGACTATGGCTATTGTTTACGTAGTACATTTATGTGTGTATGATGTTAAGGGCTTCAGTAAGGCAGATCTGATTCTCAGGAGGGAATTTATAAAATGGTTCTCCTTAGCACTTTTACAAGTACACAGAAAAATGCTAATGCCATTCATTGCAATTATTTCCCAAAGTAAAAACAACAAGCGGAGTGCCTTGATTGAGTTGATTAAGCCACCAATCTATTCAACCTGACTCCTTACTGGACAAATGTTCTGAATGGACTGAATAAAAGTTCAATGGGACAAGAAAACAAATAATTTCTATTATATGAATTTTAAAATGTGCCTTCCCTTTTCACATACTTAGTATAATGATAGAGTATACTATTACTAAGAAAATGACTCAATGAGAGGCTCATTTTTGATCAACAGCTCAGTTAGCCTCCAACAAGTAAAATATTTAGATCAACGACCATTATTAATGGAACCAATTAGGTCGTGTAGTCAATCAGAGACTGCCATTTCCAAAAAGTATCCATGGATTTATAAAACAGGAAAATATTTTACTCCTGCTTAAGGTTTGTTTTAGGGCAAAGCTTAGAATACTACAATACTAATTTGGTTGATTTTAAATCCAACACACAGGCTGATATTTAAAAAATCCAGTCATTGTTGTGACGAATACATGTACTTTGGATTAAAATCATTATGACCATATATATATTACCTCTTGGTAAACAAATTTTAAGAGGAAAAAAATTCCTTGGTAAGAACAAGAACTAAAAATACAATAGACATCACAAAGCAGAACATCATTCGATGACTTACATTAAAGCAGAATTATAATGAGGGCTGCAAAAAGAAATTATTCCCATTCTTACTCTTGCACAAAGTTTTTCATCATTTTCAACTACTGCAGAACAAAACATTCTGCTCTGGGTCAGTCGAACTGGTGCCTTACCCAACTCAGTCAAGATACCTCTTAGAACAGTAAATATACCCATGTTCATAATGGACTACGGAGCAATATATTATAGGAGTTTATTTTCACATAAACCAGTAGTATGAGAGAAAAAGAGTTTTTTCCACTTTATATCCACAGTAAAAAAAATATATATTTTCACCACTGGAAACCGCAACTTCAATCTATAAGTTGGCTCCTTGTACGTATTCTTAAATGACCTCTCATCAAACAAGGAATCACATTTATAAAAATGGATTAAATAGATAACACTATTTGTTCAATTCTACACTTTTCCTTAGTTCACAGGCAGGAAAGATGTGAGCCTCGATTTAAAACCAAATGGGCATTGGATGCTAAAATGAAGGAAAATCCGAAAATCCCTTTTCCACAATTATTTTTCAAAAAGCTATTGTTTCATCAGCAATATGAAATGCATTTGAAGATTCAACTATAAATTTGAGAAGGTAACACATTCTACCGCAAAATGGGCAATAAAACATACTGATTTATAAGGATATGAACTGTCACAAAAATACTGGGCACAATTAACAAATAAGCAACTTTAATTTTAAATGGTAACTGCATAACACTTACAAGTGAGTCGGAAAGCTGCCAGAGCTGAAGGATGAATTGCTGGGAGGAGTCGTCTTTGATGAAGATGGAGAAAAGGACAGTTTAAGCCTTCTCCTATCAACTAGAATAAATGTTTCATTCAGATAAAATATTTCATTATAGGACACTTCCCCTTCTTAATTATTAATACTTTCACCAAGGATTAAAAAGATGAATACTTAAGCATTCAATCAGATGCAACTTATTACCTGATTTATCATTTCCCTGAAAGTCATCGTTGTCATAACTAAAGTCCATGTCCTGGAATGGACTGTGTCGGCTACCACCTGTTACTGAGGAGAAATTCACATTTAGATAAGAGGTCAATAAATTTCAGATACATACATACCATTTTACAAGACTTGATAAGGCACAATATGATTTCAAACAACAACTGCTATGAAAAATAAAATTGACAAATGAGTAAGTCTAAGTTTGCAATAAAGGGTAGTTTCCTTCATCAAAGAAAATGAAAGGCATTGATTGCGATTCGTTACCCACCATTAGTGTATTCATGATATACAAATTATTTGGTTTTAGAAATCCCAGTTTAGATGAATGGCAATGGTCCATTTTAACCTCATTTGAAAAAGGCCAGATTGGCATCCATGCGATTCCTCCCCACGTGACGTCACAGGGACCTAGTTTCTATACGAATAGATAGGAGTTTTACATCGTCTGAGATTACCAATGCATGCAAGAGGCACAGAGCTCAGGGAAACATGTCTTAATAATCACCTATTAAAACTGCCTATGGTCAGAAAGTTTCCTTCGTTTGACAAGGTATTAATAATCCTTATTTAAGCCAAGCGCTACCTGCTAGCAGCCTGCATCGCAAAATTTTCACTTTTCATTTAATCGCGAAAAATACATATCGTCATTTAAAAATCTAAATGCGTGAAATGCGTACTCCAGGAGTAATAGTATTCTTTCGATTTAGGCAATAAAAAAATAATAGGAAACCACCCTACTACCAACTGCATAATGCAAGGACATGTGTAGAGCAAGGAGCTTCTCTACACATGATAGATCACTGAGAGGTTGGGATCTGTTCCCAGAGCAGTGACTGGCTAAGTACACAAGGTTACAAGTAAATTCACATGTAATTAGTAGAATTCTTTAATTTACATTCTATATTTTTATCTTACAGTCATAATTTTTTTCACAGCGATCAAGCAAATCCTAAGGATGCCTACAAAACCCCTGACTGATGAGGGATTAGCTAAGAGGCAATTAAAAATCATTTCATTTTTTTTTACTTGCTTAAAAACCTTGACCCCTCAGTATAGCACTGCAAAAAAAAAACAATTTAAGGTAGACACAATTAGGTATTCCTGGTGGCATTCAATATCTGGCATCATATGCATACTACCATGAACTTTAAAGCCACACTCAAATCAATCCACAGGGGAAGACGATTTCTAAGTGGCTATATTAAGATGAACTTTTAAGTTACAAGATTGGTGAATCTGATTGTAAGTTCGAATCCAGATCACAGCAAATACTTTTCCCTCAATAATGCAATCACTTCACACATGTGATACATTCCACTTAGGTTTATCACAGGCTGCTTATAGGTATTTCCAAAAAATTTCGGAATTTCGTTTTCTCAGTACCCACTAAGTACAGAGTATTTCGTATGGTAGAAAAATAAGTATTGCGTGCCACCGACTCATACCTTGAACCCACTTCACGTCTTAATGAATAACTTAAATGATTAAAACTTATTCTTATGCATGAGGAAATCATGCCACCGATTTTCTTGTGCAGGTTGCGCTGCAAACACTTGGTTCCCATATTTTCCTCTCAGTTTCTCATAGACTCTAGATCAGACATTGTTCCTGAAGTATGTTCCATCAACTTGCCAAAAATAAATCAGTTTCTGTCTTTCTTTCTAACAATTGAATGATATCTCCATTTACAAAATTCCTTCAATCCTTTTCTTTTTCTCTTTCCACGGTGTATAGCCCACTAATAAATAAATTTTTCTCCACGGTATTTATAGATTGTATCTAAAAAATGTGGATTCCTGATCATTTACAATTGAGCAGATGCACCTTAGAACAGAATTCCTTCAATGATCCTTTCTCCCATTTGCATGAACCTTATATGCATCATTTTACCCTAAGCATCCAGCCAGCTTTTGCTATTCGGTTTTTTTTTGCAGTTCATCATGTATTCCCACAGCAACTCCTTTCAAATGAAGTACATAGTTCATTTTTAAATCAATTTTCAACATGAATTGTATAGCTAAAGAAGAGTACATGATAAAACGTGACATTGTCAGCTTTTGCTCAAAATAAGCCTCCATGAGAAATTTCTTAAGAGTTCTAATCTAAGAGTTTGCTCAATTAATTAACATTTTAAGACTACAAATTACTAATAAACAAATTCTGGAGATTCATGAAAACGCCATACACATTTCTCATCCCTTTACAGGATACACCACTCCCTTTCCACCAGTAGTTTTTTATCAGTAGTTTTTTATCAGTAGTTTTTTATCAGTATTACTCAGTAAACTTATGAGACTGATGAAGCAGGGAGCATCTTACAAACCTTTATCTTTTTCCCCTTTGTACAAGTTATTTGAATCATCCAAAACCCCTCCGACTCAAACATAACATTCCGACACAGCAATTCACTGACAACACTACTCTCTTTAATTAAATAAATTTCAGACACTATTTTTTTTAGAATAAACATTTGTTATATACAAAACCTCACTTAATATACAAACAACTATGTAATAACAAAATTAAAATAGCACATTTAAAGAATTCCATTAAGGGTTGTGATAAACACTTTAATTTATCTATAAAAAGAATGGCTAGCTATAGATATAGCTTCGTGAATTCTAGAACGAAAATCTTGATTAATTCATCCAAATCTCATACGAATGCTGTTTTCAGGTGATTCCATTAGAGATATCATTAGAGTGAAGTCAATTTGGTGTATTACTTTCCAGTCAACACTGTCCCGAGCTTATGTTATTCTTGTGCCAATAAAACATCAGCAATCTACCAACATATCTTATCTTACTCACGCACATAGCGACATATTAATGATTTGAAATACTCAATAAATGAAGAATTTTTACTTTAAAATACACCTTAACCGTTCCTTTTCCACATTAGATTTTAAAAAATATTTATGAATCCCTCTTTTAAACTCTTTAGGAGGACGTCGATATTTTTTCCTCCTCACAGGGGCATATGTTTACAAAAAAAAGTCATTCAAACCCCAGGATATGGCAATAAAGCGAAAACTTGGTTAGGAAACAATCCTTCGTGACATTGAACATTTTTAACCGAATACGGTCAGTTCTTCCATTTTGGATGGTAATTAATTTGATGGATAATAAATGTATCAAAATGCAGAGGATTAAATACGACAAAGCAGTCAAAATAGACGCATAATGTATCTCATGTGTGCATAGCAGACGTATGAAGATAATAACAATGGCAATCATGTACACCTACGTCGTCACAGTGCCCGAAATTATTTAGAATAAAATAATTTACTTTCTGAGTAGTGATTCTCGCCTGACCATTGTGAATAAAGCCATGAAAAATGATGGGTAAAATCTAGGGTGAACTGCATCTTGAAGACATAGAGACGAAGATATTAACATGTTTTATGGAATAATGAACAACAGAGATGGAATGAGAAGCAAACAAGCTAAGATAAAAATTTTAACACGGGACTAAATAAAAACAGCATACGTCAACATGATCAACGAAGCCACATGAATTTAGAATAACGAGATAAAATCTAACTTCCATTACTAAATCGTTTAGCTATCTGTGCTTTCGCAATATACTTTTTTCCGAGAAGAAATTGATAATAAACATAACAGTAAGACTGTATCCCAGCTGGCATGTTAGCAACGCATGAAAATCTTTTCTTTGCAGCAAGTAAATACATCACTACCTTCGTTGCCGCATTGTGGCACATAATCTCACAACATTGCCATTATACTAGGAGAAAATAAGGACGTACGCCAAACAAGTTAACGACAACGCAATAAGATTTCAAAAAAATCTATGTTAGTGTCATGGTTTATACAGGACGTGCATAAAAAATGAAAATTTGCACTACGTACGTTGATTATGTTGGTTATTGGAGCCTCCTTGGTATTCCGCCATTTTGATTTTTTTAGATTTTATCCTTTTTTAAGTCACAGATTTCATTTCCGAAGACGCCAAATCCTTCATAAGAATGTCTCCATTCAGCTATGTAAAACTGCAGTCTGGTTTGCTAGAATCCAACACGCGTACTACATCCAGGTTTCGTCACCATAAATTGCACTTGTCGCACTTCCAGGCAATAACAAAATTCGGTTTATGAATAGATGTCGCATTGAATACTGAGTGAAACTGGCCCACAATGAAACAATAGCAAATAGGACCTCAAATTATACCAACCTACAAGATTCCGTCACAATGTTCACTGTATTTAATTTCAGCATGGCTATAAAATCTCTCCACTGATCTCACAAAATAATCGATAGTTAGAGTGAATAGACATTATAAATTGCATATTGCCAGAGTGTGCGTAGTAAAAATGCTTAATTTTTACGGAATGAATTATTTCCGGGCTTCTGCGGAAACTGGCTTCAGTGACAAAAAATGTAATATCAAGTAACTACTATGGAGCTGTGCTTATGTGATATACGATTGAAAACTACGCTTTATGAGAAAAATATGTCATAAGTTTAAACAAAATTTGAATAAACGAAGAAAATCTGTAATCCGTCACCTCTGATGGACGAAACGACGAAACATAGTCATTACAAGAGTGGTAATATGCAACACAACACATTCGCTCGGCGCTGATCAATTGTCTGCCGTCTGGTGCTCGTAAATCCGATTGGCGGTGAAGTGTTTACAGAAAACAGAGTGGAAATGTTGTGTAGAAGTCAAACCGGAATTTGTTCAGTCTTGCTTAAATTGCAGAAGTTAGTAATACCTATCTTTAGATTAAATGAGCGATTATGGTGAAAATTATTTTACTCTGCTAATTTTTTACAGCAACTTCAAGAACGCATGTTATAGCAACTACGCTCCATATTTCGTTGATCCGGTGTATAAAAAGCATGATCTTGAAGAATTAACTGAATCTGGAGAAGCAGACAAGTTGAAACATGTGCCTATTAAAGCGGCAAAAAATGAGCACACTTCTTCTGTCTACCACGATACCTTAACGCGGTAAGATTAGTAACAGGTATCTTAGTTTCAATACTACCATAATATTGTGCTCGTCCTTACCTATTCTATACCAATAATGTTTAATGACTTCTGTTGCGTCCAGTGCAGAAACGCTGATGTATACGATATATTATTCCCCAGTTATTTCCTTTCAGGTTCATTTCAACCGTTTTTATTGTCTTCTTCAGTCTCTTTTAATCTTCACCCTCCCTTGCGTAACATTTTCAATTACATTTGGAATCCTACTTCGTAGTAGTTTCAGCAGTGCCAAGCGTATTGACTTCACATTCACGAATGCAGTGCGCAATCCTCCGAGACTTGGCCACGCTTGCCATAAACTGCATGCAATCAGCCACCCACGTCGTGACATAAAGAGGTTCTACTCTCGCTTAATGGTCCCGAGAACTAAACTTGTGTCGTATTCAGTACAGTTTAATTCCCTGGACTCAGATAATATATGTACTAAAGCCTTGGACACAATTCCTCTAACGCCTTTTAATAATGTTCTTGCAGTTCTTATTTCGAAAACTTGTCATTACAAGGTAGCAAAATGTTATTTTTCTGTATAGCCTTAGTTGTGTTTGTTATTGTGTGTTCCCTATCATAAATCATTATGGCCTGTTTACATGAAACCGTAACACGTAGTAGCTAAAGTCTGATTGCATGTACGATTGTAATGGACTGGAGCATGTATGAATGCATGAACCAAATTAGAACAGGTTCTATTTTCTGTTCATGCGTTCGTACAAGGCAGGTGTTTACTTGATGTATTTTCACTTCATACATTTAGGCATTAACTCACACGGATTAATGTACCGTGTAAACTGGCCTTACGGCATTTTTTGGTCGTAATAAATTCCTTCCATCGTCTCTGTGGCTTTACAGATGCTGTCAAAGAGACCTAGTCATAATCTTACACTATATCGTTGGCCCGTGGCGATCAGAGATGATCAAGGGGCATAACTTTAGACTTCACCCAATGAAGAAAAAAATGGAGTTTTGAACTCCTACATCCTTGTAAGCACTTGGATACTTATTTCCAGCGAGATAGAGCAAGTAGGTGGAATTTAATCTAGGGCCGCATAGAAAATTGGTGGAATTCAGATGAATATAATAATAGATCCACAAAATCTTATGAAAGATGCAAAATTTCTTTGTAGAGTCCACATTGATCCCATGAGGGTATCGCATTACACCCACATGGGTTTCACCAAAATCCTGTGTCCTTCTAATTTCCACCAGGGATCCTCTCGTATGCCTTGTGGGTCTCACATCAGCTGCCGTAAAGCTCCACTGCAACTCGAAATATGTACTTCTAAATGGGACCCACATTGGATCTCAATCGACTGTCATCTAGGATTATACAAAAATCATTAAACCTTATGATTTCCACTAGGAAGCGATGTAAAAATCTATGTTTTTACCTTACACATTAAGATGTGATACCATGGAATCTCATTTCAACTCACATATGTATGAACAACAATTTTATTGAAGTTCATACTCTTTTGAGAACAATTTGTTCAAAGGCACAGTCCACACTATTAACCCACAAAACAATACCTCTGATTAGTCTATTTAAGTCTCTACATCATTTAAAATTACCTGAGTTATGGTACAGAACACATAAGGAATAGCCTAACCACCAGGAAGAGGAACTGATTTGAAGGGTTGAAAGAGTGCTTGGAAAGTGGTTCAAGTGCCTTTCTTGGCAGAAGGTAATCATATCAACAAAAATAGCCGACACCTTTATACTGTGTATACATTATTTATTGAGGTGCTTTATGATACTTTTTTTAGAATTATTTATCCTGGAAAAGGAATAAAATCATAATATTTGTTTGAATTTAGTAGTTAATATTTTCCTTAGCCAAAAGGCACAAAATGGTTGTTAAATTGAAAGAAATAATTAGAAGTTATGAAACTGGTATGTATGAGTCACAATGTATATGTCATGATATTCCAAAGTAAGAGTTATTAACAGTGAGACAGACTATGATGTCCCATCTCAAATAATCAAATATTTTGTAGCATCATAGATTGCTCCTGTTTATGTCCTAAATATTATCACCGTGTGATATGCAATTGTGGTTCAATGGCATTCTAAGAAGTATTAGAGTGCAGTGACCACAATACATTCAGTCAGAACATTAAAATTAGTGAAGCTGAACCTTTACATTTCCAATCAACTGATGTGTCAGCCTTCTCTGGCCAAAAATCCCAATAGTCAAAAGATTTGACGAGTTGTACATGATCGACTATACCCATTTCTCATCTACCAAAATAAGATGGTGTATCCTAAACATCGACTGATTTTCCATTTTTAACCTTCTGCAATTCTATCATTTCTTCTATTTTCATTTTGTTATTTTTTAGATGTCAAACTACAGTTCACTCTGTGATTTTTTTCCTCCTTGCAGGAAACTGATTAATTATGTTTTGAGGAAAGGAAAAAAGGATCTTGCCCGTGACCTCATCGAAAAGGTGCGAAATAGGCTGTTGTGGACATCTCTCAATAGAATTTCCTGATTATCCTGAAGTATTTTTTGCTAATCATTAAATGAAATATTACGTTAAATTTTTTTGTGGATATTGGGCAAGATATATGATATTTATTAAGTTTTAAAAACAGCTGGATGCAATAGGGTGGTTTCCTATTATTTTTTTATTGCCTAAATCGAAAGATTATTACTCCTGGAGTACGTATTCCACGCTTTTAGATTTTTAAATGACGATATCTATTTTTCGCGATTAAATGAAAAGTGAAAATTTCCTAGCGCGCGAAAACGCGACGCGTAAGTATGAATGTCGGGAAATCTCTCCGTGTGACGTATTTCTGGTTCCCGCTGCCGCCTTGTGGGGTGACCTTGAGGCGAGTTGAGCGCTGATACGACGCAGGCTGCTAGCGGGTAGCCGAGTACCCTGCTGGCTGGTAGCGCTTGGCTTAAATAAGGATTATTAATACCTTATCAAATGAAGAAAACTTTCCGGCCTTAGCTAGTTTTAATAAGTGATTATTAAGACATGTTTCCCTGAGCTCTGCGCCTCATGCATGCATTGGTAACCTCAGACGACGTATAACTCCTATCTTCTCGTATAGAAACTAGGTCCCTGTGACGTCACGTGGAGTGGCATCGCATGGGCGCCAATTTGGCCCTTTTCAAATGAGGATAAAAATGGACCATTGCCATTCGTCTAAACCGGTATTTCTAAAACGAAATAATTTGTATATTATGAATACAGTAATGATGGGTAACGAATCGAAATCAATGACTTTCGTTTTCTTTGATGAAGGAAACTACCCTATTTGGATAGGTTTAACACTGCATGCAAAAATTAATGCACATTAGTGGCTAGTTATTAAATATAATGCCTATCCTTGGAGTGTGGGAATAATGAGCAGGTACTTAGTTGTTCCTCTAAAAGAAAAACCTTACTTCATGGCGGAATCTTAATTCATGGAGGAATGACATCATTGGGGAGAGTTGAAAGGTCTCATGCTGTTTATTTAGAAAGAAGTAAGTAGGGATTGTAGTGGAATGGGGTTGTATTTTTTTAGAACTTATAGTGCATACTCATTTTTTCTATAATGAAGTAGTTTAACGTAGTTCATATTGATGCAGTACACTGATGATGAAATACATGAAGTAATGGATAGGCATTAGTTTTACTTAATAGATATTTACTTATGATTAAATAAATTGCTAGTTCTAAATGCATATCTCATGCACCTAATCATATATCTTTATCTTATAAAATATTAATGCATTTTCTTTGTAATTTGGATGATTAAAACTTCCAGCTGCAAAAAATGTCTATTTTCAAATTTGTATCAATGAATTTAGAGCTGATGCATAAAAATTTTCTTCTGTTGTTTCCTAAATTTTTTGTAGACCTACGAAAATATGAAGCGAATTCAGTTGCAGAAAATTAATGGTCCTGAAGGAGATAAACTATCAATAGAAACCAATCCAGTTGTTATTTTGGAAAAAGCTGTAGAAAACTGTAAACCACTCCTACAACTGTCCCCTATTAAGCGAGGTGGCGTCGTGTATCAGGTTGTATCATTTTCCATTAATTACCAATTTCCTCAAGTGCATGTCCATTTGCAGCCATTCTATAACATGAGTACCATTTTGATTGAAGGTTCCTGTGCCCATATCCGCAAAGAGGTCAGAATTTTTGGCTTTTAAGTGGTTGGTGCTGGCTGGCAAGGAAAAGGAGCGCACTATTCATTTCCCAGAAAAAATGGCATGGGAGTTAATAGATGCATCAGAAAACAAGGTACAGTTTTACTGAAGGGAATTCTGCAAAGCTTAGGACAATAAATCGTGAGCCTGTTTTATTTTTTAACCATTCTATTTAATCAGAGATATGGTTCCAGTCCCATTACATTTTCAGTGAGAAAATGGACATGCACCATTTGCCTATGTCCATTTTTTCCCCTCATTATTTACTCAATAAAATATAGCCTTTCACTTTCTACTTCATTGGTAAGATACCAAGGTGCCGTTCATATTTTTTTTTTATATCACTTGGCCAATATGGTGGAGCCAAGATTGAAGTGGATGGAATTGGAATAAATGGCAGAATCATCTTGGTATATTTTATTTAAGATTCTGGCTCATCTGATTTCCCACGGTGAGGGGGTCAGTTATTTCTTCTAGCCTTAACACACTTGCTGTTTCAGGTTTTCTCGTGGTAACGGAAGTGCTAAAAGGAAACAAATTCAAGGTTGATATGCAGTTTGTAATAACCTATGTTCCTTTTCTATTATCTTCTTGTGTTATCCATCTTATTTTCCTCACATTTTGTTTGCATGACACATTATCACATAAAATTCTATGCATGTCCATGGCCATTTTCAATCACTTGGACAAATATCTTGAACCCATGGTTTCAAGATGAATTGGTGATCCTGCTGTTATCAGAACCGAAATGTAAATGTTACAATAAATTTACGCATTAGGCATAATTAATATAATGCCTACTATTTCAGGAAATATGGATACGTATTAAGGGAGAGCATTTGGTAATGATATATTATCATGGATTTTTTTGATTATTATTTAACTAAAATAATGTCAAAGCCTTACTTTTGTGCATAGTTCCTACATACGAGTTAACCCATGTGAGAAAGAGGGAGGCAGGTAACCATAGTATCATGCACTGGGCCAATTGTTGCCTCTCTTTTATAATGTACACCCAGTAGCATAGCTGGGGGGAGGGTGAGGATGGAGGGGGGCTCATGCCCCTCCCCAGACAAGTAATTTCAGTAGAAAAATATTAACCTGTACAACAAATTCATTCTACTCCACCAATATGTTTTAGAAAAAACAGCTTCCCATCAACCCATCAATTGTGTAATTTCAAGTGCCAAAATAGCATAGAATGTGATTTCTAGGTACGAAAATTTTCACATTTTTTCAAAAGAGGGGTTACTCCTCTCGGACCCCTTGGGTCATGCCCCCTACAACGTATTGTCCTGGCTATTCCCCTGTGTACACCCTTACCTCTGATACAATGGCATCAATTGAAAGTGAATCACCAATGGACTTAAAAAATAGCTTTTCTTAGCTGATGCCTACACTTCATGTGTCTCTCCTTCTCTGACTTGGGGATCTCATTCCCTACTTGTCACCAAACCCTTCTATCATAATGGGATGACTCAGGTGGGCTTGCCTGGAAATTATGGTGCCATTTTTCACTGTGGATCACCTTGAATAAGAGTGGAACTTTCACTGATATTTCATGACTGGGGATATAGTATGGCACTTTTCATTGCTGTATTCTGGTGTCTCTAAAATTTGAATTATCTTTTCAGGGTAAGGTCGTCAAGAAGAAACAGGATTTGCACAGGCAATGTGAAGCCAATCGAGCATATGCACATTATAGATGGAGCTAAATAATGTAGAAATTTTTTCATTAATTAGAATAAATCAATAATTTATTACACACGTATTTTCATTAACTTCCAAATACTACTTTAAACAACTCAGCATTTTCAACCTTGCCATGTTTAAGGCTCAACTTCAGCTTAGAAGGCTGTGAGTATCGTTCGATTACGAAGTATATCTGTGATGGATTTCCAGAGATTTCTGAAAGAGGAACAATGTCGTCTGTAGAAATCAACACATCCCTCCTTCTTCCCCAAAAGGTAAGATACGCCACTTTGACCTTTTCCCGGTCATCTGAAAGATACACACTTCCAACCAAATTCGTGCACGGGATCCCTAGGGTGTAAAATGGCAAATTCAATGCAAGCATCAAGTACGAGATACCATACAATGCAGGGTAATCAACCAACCCCGACCCGTAGAGTGCAAAGCTTATCGATACACTGGCAGCAGCAACAGCAGTCTGAAAAAACTTAATACGATTAATGAGGCTGGCGTATCGAATGTGGGGCAATCTGTACACCACGGACTTGAACTCATCTTTCGAACTCAACTTTGGCTGGTCTGACGCCACATATCTTGGTAGACATCTTAAGAAGGTAGAATGCCTTCCAAGGGATCGACACGGAAGAATCGCACGTAACATTACATCCGCTGCAAATGGAAATATATTGCTCATGATAAAGTGGCAAGAAGCCGACGAAAATTATCCCGTAAGATAATTGAAAGGAATACTACTTACTGAACTAACACTTCCACATCTGAGAAGAATGCGAAAAAATGTTTAAATGAGACGCCCAATTCACGAGCACAATTCCAAAAGAATGAGATTCATACCGATGGTAAGATTTTCCGAGCAAAGAAATAGTGGTACAGCCGCTGTTCATGAACACAATGCGGCATCGCGGCATGAAGCGAGAACACCCCTGTTAAGTATCACAAAATTGCCTGAATTCCAGGGGCAAATGACGATCGCAACTGCGGGAACCATTTAAATTGGCAGAAAAGGATAACCCAGATAATGATCGATTATGGGCCCATAAGACGACGAATTCGAAATATATCTTCATGAATTCACCGAGATTATTTCATTATTGATTCAACTGTTTCCGGTTGACATAAGTTCGAGTTGCAAGGGGATGTCACAAGCGAGACGGTAAGCACTAATGGATCCTAATACTGAAGTAAGCTTACAGTGACTTCTAGGCAAAATTAGCAGTGCCGGAACGCACTGTCCCTAATTTCTTTTAGAGGTGAAATATTACTCTGTGTGCTTTTTATCAAAAGTTATTATTTATATTTTATTAATTTTTTTTGTTTTGGTCACGAATGTATATATTAAAAATTTTGATGCACCAAAATTGGAAAAAAGTGTTATTTGATTGTTATGTCTTTTTTAAACCACGAAACCACCGCCAACTCTGCCGTTATACACGGTGAATGATCATGCGAATGAAATAATTCGCTGTGTATAACGGACAAACTCGCTAATGAAACTTCCAGCGCATTATCATTCAGTGAATGTTAGAACATGTTCTAATTTGCTCGCATGATCCTGTAAATGATCACATGATCATTCACTGTGTATAATGTCCTTTAGAGGCGGGGGATGTAGTCATATCTAGAAACGTTTGAAGATGGTATGGGTAGAATGAAATAGGGTGCCCGTTCGGGAATGTTGGAAAATGTTATGTTTAAATGACATTTAAAGGTGTACTGAGCCTCAAAATTCTCTCAGTAATTGCATTTTTTCTATAAACAAAATATTTGTTCACTTTATTATCAATGAGGTTTATGGTTTTCAAAAACCCCTTCCGTTGATCTTCCTATAGGCACTTCTAGAAGGGTTTTTGAAAGCAATGGATAGAGTTCCTGCAGAAACCCAATCTGGTGTATGTCAAGTTAACTGCTGCTGGGGCAGTGCATACATCAGGGAAACATATTGAGCCTTAAAGATACAGCTTCAAGAATACCAAAAAGAAACAATATATCAGCAACTGTGCCTCTCTTGGAGTGGGCCCACTCACAATATTGACAAATCAATGCAAAAATAATTTCTGAGGAGGAAAGATACTATCCACTTACCTTTAGGGAAGCGATGGAAACAGTGGTCTAGCCAGGGGGGCACAGGCCCACCCCCAAAGCAATTAATTTTAGCAAAACAGCTTCTCGACGACCCATCAATCGTGTAATTTTAAGTGCCAAAATAGCATAAAATGTGATTTATAGAGATAAAAATGTTCAAACTTTCCCCATTGTGGGATTCCACCTCCCTTATCCCCCAGGTCGTGCTCTGCCCCAACACATCGTCCTGGCTAGATAGAGATTATGAAATCCACAAAACCCTGAAATAGGGAAGATGGATATTAACCATCCAAATCATAGAAAAGACTGCTCAAACCATTTGGGAAGAAAAAGGAAAACTCCAGGGAAGATGTAGAAATGAAAAGTCTCTGATTTCAGTTCAGATAGGGTAAATACAAAAGGAGCTAACTTGATGTAAAGTATATTTCAAATTTGTTATACATGTTACAAGACTGTCTAGAAAAATGTCGTGGCACAGTGGGGATGCCAAAACCAGTAATGGTGAGCTAATTAGTGATTAAGATAAGTTGCATGGAGATAACTATTACAGGTGGACTTTGGCACGAAGGGGTCACGTGTAATAACTCAATGCTGGGAGGCTGTACGTAATTTATTTCGAGACACTGATTGCCATTGCAGACAATAAGGAAGAGTAACTAGGAAATAACTCAACAGATTGGAAAAACTCCCATTCTACCCCAGTGGGGGAATGTGTGGTTATGGGGTTTGAGGCATTAGGGGTAAAAAGAAGGGAAAGATTGGACAATAGAGACTTTGTATTGATATTTTACAGTGCACAGATATTCTTCTAGACTGCACGGACTCTTTTATGTCCACAAAGTAGGCATGGGACATGTTGAAGAAAATTGCACCAACTATGGAAGATTAAAACTTGGCAAACTCAATCAAGGAACGTGAAGAATACTAGCGAGATCAGTATTCATCAGTGTGTAGCTCCAGGAAATGGCTACCCAAGGAAAATCAAGGTTTGTAGCATGGATATTTCTGATAATATGCTGGCTAGCTGTTACCTGAGTGGATATACTTAGTTCAGAGTTGCTGGAGACGTGAAATACTATAGTATTATTATGTCATAGAAAAATTATAATGTCAGATGAAATTCTAAATGATATGCTGATCGAAGAGCAGAAATTTAAATGCATGAAAACTGTAAATTAACCAGAGCAGATATCTGAAAACAGCAAGGGGTTTAAAGAGGAGAATACTCCCAATCAACAAGCTTGCAAGGCAAGGGCTTGTCTAGGAGTTGAGCCAAAGTGGGTAAATGTAGTCAGACTAGACTAATTGTTTGCTACTTGTGTGGAACAGAAGGTCCCATGTCATTTGATTGCCTACGGAATGAATATTCTGATAAGAAGGTTGAAAACAAAGACCTAGCTACTGTGATTACAAGAGAGCGCTAGGTACCTTTCATGAAAAAGAATGAGATGAAGGGATACAGTGCATGGATCCTGGATGAAGAAACAACAGGCCATATGACCAACGCGAAGGATTTGTTTGCCGACCAAAACCCCTTCCTGGGAAAGTGGAAATTTGTGATGGTTTCCGGATTGATATTGAGGGCAGTGGGATGGAGGAGATTATTATTTCAAGTGAATATTGTGGTTTTGATCTTGAATTCAGAAATGTGTTGTTCATTCTAGGACAGAAGGATAACTATTGATATCTCATAAGGTATGTTGGATGATTTGTGTATGAAATTTTTGATGCATCACTGGTGCCACTGTTCCTGAGGTCAGTGAAGGTTGGAACTTTGTACTAAACAATTAATAAAGGTGGAACCAGTATTTCTGGAATAAAAGAATTTCAAAATGAGAATGAAGAAAAGATATTTCCAGAGTGGGATTGTCACTACGGCATAACAGCCTTGGTACATATTTGAATCAAGATCATCTATAGAAGAACAGTGTGGTCAAGGTTGAGGGGATTAAAACAAGGGTATTATGAAATCTGCTGCAAAGGGAAAATGAAGAGACCAATATTTCCATCAGGGGAGGGTGAGAAGGCTATGAAATTGATGGAAAGGATGCAATCTCAAATGGTGAGAACAATTTCACTTCGTAAAATAGGTAAAGCAAGATGGTTTGGTACAATGTGTACTTTCAAGGTGTGCAATAGTTTTCCTGTTCAAGAAGAAGATCAAAGGAGGTAATTGAGAACTTCATGATTTTCAAGAATCCTGTTGAATGTCTCCATGAAAGAAGGTGGAGGACATACAGTGAAAATGGGGGCAAATGCATAAGTGAAAAATGTAAGGAGATTTTGGAAGTCAAGAGTGTAATATGTACATAGATTTTCCATTGCGTACATCCCACAACAAAATGGCCACGATGCCTTTGCCTACACAGCAGTAGGTACCTCTCCATCCGAGGTATTATTTGCTTCCAAGAGGACACAAAAAGGATGCATTAGAACAGAGAGAAATTAGACAATGTGATAAAAACTCATCATCACTCAATTACATGAGCTTTCAACATATTTCTCGATTGTTATCAATCCCACACCCATTGCACAATTGTGTACTGAACCCCAGCCTGAATCCCCTACCCTCCACCACATGACCCAACACCTTAGGTCAACCCCCTCCTCATCCCTCCCTTCCTCACTCATAAATACCGCGGTTCGATGGACTTCTGTTCAATGTAAGACCTGATGATGGTGTAGCAACCAAAATCAGTTGTCGAACTTTGTAATTAAAATATGAACACAACTTCTTGTCTTCTAATGCTTATAAGCATGAGGAAGCATTTGTTTTATGATGTAGGTGAATATATGAAGTGTCGCTTTTGAGGTCAAGCATTGTTTGCTGTTCTCCATATAGATGCACTTTTCTTATTTGGTATAGTGTATTTTGTATTTTAGTAATGTAATTGACTTGACTAAGTTTATGTATTGTATGAACTTTACGACTCCATGCAAATGCATTTGCCCACAGACAATAAAATTTATTATTATCATTATTAACCTCAAAAAATTAATTTCAAGTAGGTACATATTTTCCTGTCTTTGGATGTCGACCATGAATGTGAAGGCTAGCAACTACACCCTTAGAGGAGAAGAGACAATCATGAAAGGATCTCTTTTGTGGAATCACAAAGAAGGAAAAACTTACATCTATCAAGATGTGAAATTAATAAAAAAATCCATTTCCTATTATGAACTTCAAGAGTGTTGAAGAAATCAATCCTTAAGACAATGTGACGACCATAAGAAATCCAGGAGTTGATTATAAAGATGTAGCCTATCCCGAGTGTCCAGTGCAGGATGCTCAACTCTGCCCAAAGCAGTGGTGCAGCAAGGGGGGATTTTGAGGGATAAACCCCCCCCCCCCCCAGAGCTTATAGAAATTTCCAAGTTTAATCCATTTAACTTAATTGGATTGATATTACTAATAGAATAGTGTAAGGATTAATAAAATAGCCCTCAGAAAGCCATAAAACTCACCATTTTGAACCATTTATTTTTAAAATTACGCAATTTATTAATATCGCACCTACCGCTTATCCTGGTGGGTATTCCATACCCCCACACACCCTGGTATTAGTTGCACCTAAACATTCCCCAGCCTTAAATCATAGCTGTGCCCCTGGTCCTGAGATCCCCTGGAACACTACCACTTGGAGTACTACTGTTCCAGATGTTGCAGTTCCCAGCCCAGACCAAACATGGGTAGTTGCTCCGGAGGCCACAATCACACTGATACGGGTCAACCAGAGATGGCTAATCCAATGGTCATTTATCCTGAGGAATCAGATTCAGATGTGGAATGAGGTCAAATCCAACGGTCTGTAAAGATGCTGTCAGTCCAAGCAGCTGGGAATTAAGGCTAGGAGGGGTTTTACAGTCCGGCCGTCGAGAGTTGTCCGATGACAGTTCAAAAGGAGGGGCGGAGAACCCTGCGCCTGCACGGTTTGCAGCCAATTGCTGTCCCCCAAACGCACCTCATACCCTCGCCCAGTCATAGATCGTTGTCTCATGGATATGAAGCACTGAAACAAGCCTGAGCCACCAAAACAAGCCCTTTCTGCGAATCGCCAAAACAAAGGAATCTTCCTTTGGGTCCTTCACGCTCGTCGTCCCTTCTGGTTCCTCTCTTAAGGGAACCCTTTTGTTTACGAGTGGTGTGGGCGTTTCCATTTCTTACCTGGCAACCTTGCCCCCTACTCCTTCTAGCTGTCATCGGACAACTCTCGGCGGCCGGACTGTAGGCGCAAATAATACTGGGGTGTCAGGGGGTGTGGTATACCCGCCAGGATAAGTGGGAGTTGCGGGGGCCCTCCCTAGAAAAAAAATTAGGATAAATATTGAGTTTTACGGCTTTCTGAGGGATATTTTATAAATCCTTACAAAATTCTATAAGAAATATTAATGCAATTAAGTAAAATGGATTTGACTTTTAAAAGATTTTTGAGCTCTGAGGGGGGAGGGTTTATCCCTCAAAATCCCCCCCCCCCTCGCTGTGCCACTGAGTCCAAGGGCCTGTAAAGAAGCTGTCAGTCCAACTCCAATGAGATCCATGAAGTTAATAAAGTACAGGGAGTCTTGGAGTTCATGTAGTGTTTTTATGGTGAGGTAGTTTTTGCTGACACCATCAAGGATACTTAGGAGTGGTGCTCAGGAAAGACATGAGCGTGAAGCCATAACAGAGGAGATGAAAAATATGTGTGGTCTGCAGACTTGGGAGATCATGGTAAGAACCAAAGGATTGAATGCTATAGAGTCTTAATCGGGGATGCCGACTTACAAAAAATATTGGGGGGCCCATACCGGGGATCTTGAACTGGGAAATTATATAAGTAGTGAGTTTTAAATTTTTTAAGCATTTTCGATGAGTCACATGATCAACATTAGAACCCTGATAACTCGAATCTCGATATCTGGACACTCCGGGGAAAAATCGACAAGCCTGACACATTATTTCCTCACACCCGTAACGAATTTTTGAGGGGCGATCGGGCCCCATTGAGTTGACGCCACTGGTCTTACTTGGTTTTTGCTTTGATCAGTATTTCTACTGCATACCCTTTAAGTCAGTTTAGCAACTCTCCTTTTCTAAGGACAGGATAAATATAAAAATATGTTCTCAGATATTTGTAAAAGACTAAATTTTATGCACTGTATCACAGGAAATTGCCAGTGTTGTCACAGCTTAATGTGATTATGACTGGTCAGGGGATTTATAAATATACTAGTCATACTATTCATATTAATTACTATTAATAATACCAGAAATATTCCCTACTACCTCTCCTGTTATTTTTAAGGGGCGTGGCCGGAATGTTGTTCGCTTACACTAGAAAAATACGTAGAACCGGCCCCGGGTTAAGGCCGTCAATTTTTCACCCCGAGTACCTCGGAAAGTAAGCGTAGGTTCGCAGAGTTGAAATGTATGTGTTTCTTCCTTCCTCGAAAATAATCAAAATCGGCGTTTGAGAAATTGTGTGAACGAGCCCGGCTTCGTAAACATCCGCCGCCACTCATCGGTGCCGTACTGCCCGCGCTAGCCGGCGGCGGCGCGCCAGTCGCCCGCGGGGCAACGTTGAAAGCGAAAACGACCGATCGCCTGGGGGCGCGGGCCCTTCTGCGGCCAGCTCGCTTTCTTTTTCGCCTCCTTCCTAACCCGTAGGTACCTGTGCATTAGAATTCGAAAGCGCGGACATTGCTTTCGCTGAGGATTCCGGTCTCACGCAAACAGCCCCTCGAAGGCAGTCTTTTTCCCCCGCTGCCCACTTCTCTCTACCGCTGTGAAAACATACGCTTTTGTCCGTCCATGTCTTCAATAACATATTGCTCTGGGGATACTTCTTCTGTGATACCAGTGCGGATTCAGAGAGGGGCTAAGGAGGCTATGGCCCCCTTTCGGTATCCAATTTACGCAAGATGAAATGGGCCCCCACCCCTGTTGGGAGGTCACCCTCCCAGGCCCCTCACTTACGTTAGCCCCTCTTGTCCCAATCCTGGGTCCGCCACTGTTCCATACTAATTCCGGCCCGGCGAGATAACTAAATTAATGTCGATAGGTCCTTGATGTTAAACGATAAGCATGACTGATATTTGCATAAAGTTCGAATATTGACTGTGTACTTACATACAAAACATGCTAAATTTAACACTTTTCATAATCGAAAAGTGTTTTTATATGTCGGGGGGTGGGGGAGTGTCCGGACCCCATGGACCCCCCCTGGCTACGCCATTGTCTGTGACCCCCATAAACGGAGCTGGTATGTCGCGTTGCCCAAGTTGAACTTGGTCGACTTTAATGGAGATTTTAAAACATTCTTTACGAGCAGAGTTTTCAGACATCTTTGTGGCGGTCATTCATCGGATGTTGAGAAATTTACGGTCAAACCTGAAAGGGAAATGCTTACGGCGGGATATTTTCGTCCGAAACGGTATCATTTTCATTTGATTCGCCGACCCTCGGCTCTAGAGTTATTTTGCTCCCTCCGACGCGCAAATACTATTATCCAATACTATGATCTAAATTCTCAGCTAATTCACAGGTTCTCATCCAGAGAAATGTTTTGGGAGCAGTTTGAGGTCGAAATCGTCTATTGGTCCAAATATGAATTTCGATTTTGGGAAAATACGCAGACGGCCACGACGTTATCTGTTGTATCACGACAGTTGTGAAAGTATAGCACTATCCCGACGCTTGGAATAACAATTTATTCGTACGAATTTTTCAGAAATCTAAAATTAATTTTCCCAAGTTTTTTTTCGCACGCTCAACAATTTCAACGAAATATGAAATCAGCATTGAATTTTCCGCTACATAGATAAATTCAGGAAAAGCTACCAAAGCATACCAATGACAATGGTTCGATCAAGGAGTATTCATCACTACTGCAGAAGATCGTAGGACATATGCTAAATTTATTAAGGGTATCAAAAACTGGGTGAGGTGAATGAATTCTGTTATTTGGGAAGCAGAATAACTAGCGATGGAAAAAGCAAGAAAGATAATGTCAATAGAATTGCCCAAGAGATCACACAAAAAGAAGGATATAGCATCAGTAGGAAATTGAAGCATAGAACTGAGGAGACAATTCGTAAAAACTTGTATGTGGAGCGAGCTTCTTCGTAGAGCAGGGGAGAATGGACGTTGACAAGAGCGGAGAAATAAGTGTGGAGCCATTCGAAATGTGGTGCCACAGAAGAATGATGAAAACCAAATGAATCGAGCGAGGGAGGAACAAGGAGATAGAGTAGAAGTTAGAGAGTAAGAGACATGAGAGGCAGTGGCGCAGCGAAGGGGGGGGGGGGTGGGGGGGGGTTTGGGGGATAAAACCCACTCACAGAGCTTAAAGAAATTCTTAAGTTTAATACACTTTACTTAATTTGATAAATGCACTTATGGAAGAGTGTAAGGATTAATAAAATATCCCTCAGAAAGCCATAACACTCAACATTTTGAACCTCATTTTGAAACTCAACATTTATCTTAAAATTCCGCGATTTATTAATCTCGCACCTACCGCTTATCCTGCAGGGTATTTCATACCCCCACACACACCGGCATTAGTTGCACCTAAACCCCCCCCCCCCCCCCCCCCCAGCCTTAATAGGGAGGTTTCTCCATCAAAGAAAACGACAGGCATTTATTGCGATTCGTTACGCATCATTAATACATTCATAATATACAAATTATTTGGTTTTAGAAATCCCAGTTTAGGCGAATGGCAATGGTCAATTTTATCCGCATCTGGAAAAGACCAGATTGGCGCCCATGCGATGCCCTCCACATGAGGTCACAGGGACCTAGATGCTATACGAGTAGGTAGGAGTTTTACATCGTCAGAGATTACCAATGCATGCATGAGGCACAGAGCTCAAGGAAACGTCTCTTAATAATTAAAACTGCCTATGGTCGGAAAGTTTCCTTCGTTTGATAGGGTATTATTAATCCTTATTTAAGCCAAGCGCTACCTGCTAGAAGGGTACTGTGCTACCTGCTAGCAGCCTGCATCGCAGCGGTGCACATGTCCTAGCCCCAAGGTCACCTCACTTTGCGGCAGCGGGAACCAGAATGACGACACACGGGCTTTTCCCAGCATTCATACTTACCCGTCGCGTTTTCGCGCGCTTGAAAATTTTCACTTTTCATTTAATCGCGAAAAATACATATCGTCATTTAAAAATCTAAAAGCGTGAAATGCGTACTCCAGGAGTAATAATCTTTCGATTTATGCAATAAAAAAATAATAGGAACCACTCTATTCCTAGCTGCGCCCCTTATGAGAAGCGTTATGAAAAAGAAGGCGGAACAGCTTAATCGACTTGAGCTTGAGGCATGATGACCTGCTGAAGACAATCGTCGAGGGACAAGTGAATGGCCAGCTCAGGCAGGGTAGATCTCGAATAAAGTATGTATATGAAACCGGTATTTACGTATTTGAAAGACAGAAAAGAAATAATTAGGCATGATAAGATTAACTGATAGGAGTATTGAATGGAGATCTGATTAAAATCAATTAAAAGACTGCTAAACGGAGATGATACATTGAAAACTTCACCGAGGTCCGAATTCCATTACCTACTGCTGAATCAGTTTTCGATTGACTGCAGAATCATGGAGGTTTGTTACACAGGTGGTTTCGTGTTAGGAACATTGAACATTTTCCCATGATGATTGAACTTTCAAAGAATCTGGAGCCACAAATTCAGAGACATAACAATTCAGCTTTTGGTTACTCTTTTATATAATGTGTAACGTAAAAATAATATTCATACTGCGCATTGTAATGATAAAAAATTAATCGATTTTTTAAATTTCCACTGGTTCTAGTTCCCAGGGAAAAGTATATGTAATGTCGAATTCCTAAATAAACGAAAACTGTCATGATAAGAAACAATGTAAAACTATCACTAGAAAAAATAGAATTTTTATGACAATTTCGATTAATAAACAAGCAATTCTCGAGGGTCGAATAGAAAAAAAACTTTTTCACCGTGGTGGTACGTGCTACAGCGACCTAAACGGCTGCAAACCGCTCCATTGTCACAAAAAATAGCGGACGATTTCATTCCACACAAACTGCGAGGACATAAATTTGAGTTTCGTAGATCTTACCATTCTAACTGCAGGAGGAATTCCCCCCTGATTGTGGAGATGAAACCCACGTGGTGGAAAGACTTCGGATTCCACTGCACCGAAAAATCAAGCAATTAGATAGTACGTGTCACAGTGAAACAGTTATTTTCAATTCCGTTTTCAAAAATAGTTTGTTTAAATGATATAAATTCGATTTGCGCATTTGGACATCTTGGGAAGGGCCTCGCGCGCCGCGCCCTATTTAAATTCATACGGAATCGTTCAAATTTGATTTATTTTAGGTCATGTGCGTCGGATTGACCTATACTTAGGGTTATAAATTACTGGAGGCCTTTACAAACTTCTGAGAACTTAAAAAAATTAACATCATCACACTACAATTTTGCTTTTTTTCTCATTCCAAACGCAAGATCAGCCGTGTTCGGACTTGATTCCGCATATTATCCCGCGCGCGGCGCACAGCGATCGTCAAATCATTGGCTTTGACGGCGTTCAGTGAGTTCAGACGGAGTTTAGTGCGTTCAAATACATCATAAATGCGATAACCATGGACCATTACTTCGATGAATAAAGTACTCTTACGTGTGCATGAAATAAATTAGTGTGGCAACAATCGCAAATCAGGGCATTATGTTGGTGACGAGCAACCATTGGTAGTTGGTATCCTTTAAGGGTAAAAGATGAGTTGAAGTTCACGAGTCCCGTGGTGCAAATTATCGATTCCAGATGGTCGATTTTGGCAGACTCATCGTTCCTTACTCAGAATTCTTTATGGTAGTAGTTTCATTGCACCTACTCGACACCATTGGCGTTATTTGCGATAGTCAAAATTGATGTTTATAAGGTCACTTAAAATTATACCTGTTGCTTTATCTCTATACAAGGGTATTCCTTGCTTGCTATAGTTTGGTCATGTCTTTATTCGATAAGGAGTTGAAACCTAAGCAAACATTTACCGATAATAGTGGGACTGAAAGACAGCAAACACTGAAAATGCTTCGGAGTGAATGTGAAGGGGAATATTAAGAGGCGTTTGGATTGAAGTGAATAGGGTGGCTTCCTATTATTTTTTATTGCCTAAATCGAAAGATTATTATTACTCCTGGAGTGCGAATTTCACGCTCTTAGATTTTCGAATGACGATATCTATTTTTCGCGATTAAACGGAAAGTGAAAAATTTCAAGCGCGCGAAAACGAGACGGCTAAGTAGGAATGATGTGACATATTTCTGGTTCCAGCTGTCGGCGTGTGAGGTGACCTTGGGTCGAGGCTTGAGCGCTGATACGACGCAGGCTGCTAGCAGGTAGCGCTTGGCTTCAATAAGGATTATTATTACCGTATCAAACAAAGGAAACTTTCCGACTTTAGCCAGTTTCAATAGGTGATTATTAAGACATGTTTCCCTGAGCTCTGTGCCTTATGCATGCATTGGTAATCTCAGACGATGTAAAACTCGTATCTACTCGTGTAGAAACTAGGTCCCTGTGACGTCAGGTGGAGTGGCATCGCATGGGCGCCAATTTGGCCTTTTTCAAATGAGGTTAAATTTGACCATTGCCATTCGTCTAAACTGGGATTTCTAAAACCAAATAATTTGTATATTATGAATACACTAATGGTGGGCAACGAATCGCAATCAATGCATTTCGTTTTCTTTGATGAAGGAAACTACCCTATTAGATTTATCGTTAGGTTGTGGGCATGAACCGTGTAAGGCCGGAAGAGGATGGGAGAGGGAGAGAGAGGAAGGGATTGGTGCCAGGAGAAACAAATGACGGAGGAGAGGACCGCGGAAATGGAGACACGCCGCCGTAAAACCAGGAAAGTAATCACTGCAACAAAAAAACAAAACAGCAACGAGGAGGAGGATGCCGAGTCGGACGATCTGTTAAAGTGCTTCCTTGGGCGATGCGCTTGTTTTTGTGACGACCTCGATCGAATGAATAGCGGAAAACTTCCGATGCTCTAAGACGTCGTCGCCGTGGAGTGGGCCCGAAGACAAAAGGCGACGGTCGGCAGTTGTGGAGCTAGGCACGCGGATGTCTCTGTTTCCGGTGAAATTGAGAGCATGCAACTGCCGCCATCCCGAGGGCGGATGCTGCGGACGCTTACCTACGGTGGTGACTGATAATGTCCCATTGTGGGAGGCCGATTGTGGGTCGAACGAGGGATTGAAGAATCGATTTCGGTTTTAATCGAATATCTCACTCCGATTTTCTATTAACCCTTTCTAACCCAGAGCTGCTTCTGGAAGATATCAAATTTCAAGATTTTTCATTTTGAAAACGTGAAAATTTTGCACTCAATCATAATTATCGTGGAAGCTAAATATTTTGTTAACACAATTTACACCTCAAATAATGAGTAGTTTAGATTTTTCCTAAGTATAGCAGAAAATTTATAAATTTTTGACGTTGCTGAGAAGCAACATTGAGTTATAAAAGGCAATTTCGAAGTCGATCTCTGATTCTAAAAATCGATGCAAATTGATTTTACCCGATCGCTTTCCGATGTTTGGCTTGCTATCGAATTTGAACTCTGCCGCCGCCTCGCAATTTAATTCTGCGTCGCCGGTGGCAATGTGCAAGTGCAGGCAAAATGCTTCGGACATTTGCAGGTTGTAGTTACCAGCTGTAGGCAGGGGCGGATACAAATGGGGGCGCACGCCCCCCGCCCCGGGTCGAGGGGCTGCCCGCATTGCCGAACATTGCAGAACCACAATTGTAACTAGGGATGGACGGATCCAGGATATTTTTCGGATCCGGATTCGGATCGGATCCTTGATTTTCGGAGCCGGATCTTTCGGATCGGATATTTTCGGATCCAAATGCATTTTCAAATTCTGAGCTGAGATTCCCCCGATGATTGTTCAATCTCTTGGGAAGAGTCACACTATGTGCCGGTCGTATTTTTTTCTATTTTTATTTTCCACGGCTGAAATTCTGCTACGTAACCTCTGGGAGAGCTTTCAAACGAAACGGTTCATGAGTAGGACAAAAATCACATGCGACGGCGCATTCGAAGAGAAAATCGTAACTCTTTCCACCATTATGGGGCGTTGCATTCACTGATGCTATTATTTAAAATTTCGGATCCAGATCCGATGTCTTCCGCGACTTTGGATCCGATGCATCCGATGAAGGGCAATATCCGCGGATATTTGAATCCGAAGTATTAAATCCGACCATCCCTAATTGTAACTTCTTCATATCGTATGATGGCATTGTCTTGTATATATCTATAATCAGTTTTAATAAAACTTTCTTAAAACTTGCATGTGACTTGATTATTTTTCAACACGAAAAAAGTGAAGGTATCTGATGATATCTTTTGCGCCCCCTCTTTCAGTATGTTCTCTATCCGCCACTGACTGTAGGATGTGGATTTTCGTTATGATTATATTCTTTCCGGCTGGGACTCGCGCTTGGAAGTAATGCATTGCAGATCGCGTGAAGAAGATTCGAAATAATTATATGCGTTGATAAAGTGCTTTTTTTGTCTATTGAGTGCTAGATTCACCGCCATTTAGACCATAGAGTACGTATTTATCTAAGATTCCAATTAAAAAGAATTATAGAGGAAAGCACACGCTACCTCTTTTGGTGGTCGTTTCATTGTAACCGACGCCGTAGGCGTTCCACAGTTATTATTTCTGTTTATTGCGACATCAATTTATCTAAAGTTACATAAATTTATACCTCTATACAAGGGTATTCTTAGGTTGGGTACACTTTGGTCATATCTTTTTAAAGAGTTAAAGCCTAAGCATAAATTTGCAGATTATATTGTGACTGAAAGACCGAAAATAGTGAAAATGCTTCAGAACAATAGTGAAGGGTAACATGGGCGTGCCCAGCGGTGGGCAGTAGTGGAGGGGGGCTCAAATGCCCCCCCTCACCACTAGAAGCGAAAATAAATTTAGTTCAAAACAAAAGTTACGAAGAAATTTTCTTTTTGAAGAAAAACGATATTAGTATAAGACATGGAACAAAAATATAAATGATTATATTTTCAAGCAAATAAATATAAAAACTAATACATTGCTGTCATAATTTCCTTAAAATTTTGTTTTCATTAACCTTTTCTGTGCAAAAAAGTTAAAACTTGAACGATTACAGCTAGTTTTGCCCCCCTTCCCCCCTAGTTTTGATTCTGGGTACGTCCACGAAGGGTAATTTTAGTTTTAAGTATAACAGGACTAGCAGCGGTGATAACTTTTCTGGGAGTCACCCGCAATGCACAAATATTGTGCGAAATATCCACAGAGAAAAAAATCATTCGCCTGGTCCTGGTCAAGGCGAATGATTTTATCTCTGTGGATATTTCGCGCAATTTGTGAAGGGCAATGCTTGGATGTGAATGAGAGTGACAATGAGGTGTGCGAAATAGCTGTAGGTACGCCGTTTCTTCCTCCTGTACACCGTTTAGTCCACGAAACGATTTTCAAAAAGTAGGACGAAAATCTGGCCTCAGTAGAAACTAGTTCGCTGACGTACCAGCAGGATGGCAATTTAATTCCTCTTTATTTTGTCCAAATGTCTTACGGGCAGGCGTGTTGACTGGAATAAATGCTTTAATAGCCCCGCGAATGGAAGCCCCGTGTAGAAAGTTACGTAAGACATATCCTACGGGTTTAGGCTTCACTTCCCAGAACCCGATTACATTCATGTTTGATTGAATATGCGCTTTGTTGTCTTCTGCTACTTTTTGATGCACCCGACGACGACGTGCGGCAGCATAAAAATTGTGTTACCCTGATGATGCCGCAAATTGGCGAAACGCATCGGATGAATTAAAAAGTGGTAAAGGACAAAAAAAGTTATTCAATCAGGACAGGAGAGTTACGTAAGACATTGAATATCCGAGACGCAAATTCATTGTTCTTAAAGTTATAACTAAATGTTGTTTTCTTGCTAATTAAAAGCGAGTTATCTCTTGATCGCTGATCATTCCACATCGGCTGAACACAAATGATTCGAACAAACATACTTTACAACTTAAGATGACTGACTATTTGCACAGTTGAAAGTTGATTGCTAAATTTTACATGCTGACCACTTGCTTTTGTACGAAGGGTCCTTACTATCCTAACATGAACAACTTGCAAATGAGCAATTTGAAATCGAGAGACCATTGATCACATCATAGCTCTCATTGAGGAAAGGAGGATATATTTGTAAGCAAGGAAAGAAAAGAACAGAGAGTCTATGCGAGATTGACAAATAAAGACATCTTAGAGTCGAAAAAGGCCATAGAGAAATCGATTGAAAGTTGCAGCGAGAACACTGACGAATACATAATGAAGGAAGGAACTCAGGAACAGCCTAATCAATACGCACTGCGGAGAGAGGAGACCAAGACACCAAATACATAAGAGATTCCAACGGTAAACTGCTGCTGGAGGATGGAGACATTGGAAATAGATGGACGCTGTACGTAGAAGAACTATACCTAGGTGGGGAACCCCTCAAAGAAACGAGACGAAATGGAGGAAGACAACCGTGGTGCAGGAATACGAAGTAGGGAATTTTAGAGAGTCGTTGGCGACTTAAATAATGGAAAAGTGCCCAGAGAAGAAAAAAATCACCGGAAAATAATCATAACACTCAAGAGGCACTCCATCGAATAATTCGAGACTTGTATGAACTTGAGAGCTGCTAGAAGACTTCAAGACAGGGGCGTAGCTAGGAATTTCGTTCGGGGGGACCCAAATCCAAGGGTGAAATGTTTTTAAACACGGGGTACTAAGTAATGGTTTTAAACTAATTTTAACACATTTCATAATCGAAAAAACTTCATTTGTGAAAGAGATATTTTGTAAATTCATGATTTTTAATTATTTTGTTTTATTTTACGAAGAAAAATTATTGAGTTTATATATTTCTGGGGGGGGGGATCCAGGCCCCCTGTACCCCCCTGGCTACGCCACTGCTTCAAAAGGAACACAGTAGTGACCACACCGAAAAACGCAAAGGGCTGAGAAATGAGAGGAGCACGGATGCCTGAACCCCGAGACTTTTGATGATGACGATGAAATTTTAAATGACAAGGAAAAATAATGTTAACGATACCAAAGAGATTATCCTAGCTCCATGGCATTAACTGAGATGTAAAACCAACGCAGTGTTTTACGATAAAATCGTTGATTTGGCAGGAAAATATCATTCCTATTCAGGGAATGCTTATTTGGTAATAATTAAAACCTGTTTCAGTCCTCATTCATAATTAACTTCACTGTCCCGTAAAATCAAATAGATTTTAACATAAAAATATAAGAAAAAGCAAGATTCAAGACTGGAATTCAATGTCCTCTTAAATGGTATGTTTGAAGGATCAATGGCTGAACTTTCAGCATTTATGGAAAAGTGTTGACCAGTAGAAAAACTTTAATCGATACATTTTTTATGCCTCAGCTGAAATTAATTACAATATTTTGTTCCAAAGTTAGACCGAAAATGAAAAAATTCACATGCAAAAATGGGATTCCACAAACTGCTCAAAACTTTCTAAACTTCTAAATTCAACATAAAAATATTTTTGAAGCAGAAGTTGATGGGTGGCCAAATTTACATAGTGGCTTTGGAACTCGCACATGAATGTTAATTATAACCCCATCATGGTGGATTTGGTGTCTAAAAGGCTATAGGGTGGCTTTGGACAGCCGTAGTTATAAAACAGTAAATACTATTTACATTTAAAAACTACGAAAGAAAAATTATTTCAAAACATCACTCAGTTTACAATTATAAATCATAAAATGATTCCTGTCCTATCCTGGAGGATATGCAACGCAAATACCGATTAAAATACCTTACTTTGAAAACGTAGATTACAGCCAAATCCATAAGTTTTATCAAAATTGATTTTAGGTGAATATTAAAGACTTAATTCGTTAAAACTCTAATGAAAACACTTCAATAAACTCGTTACAAATTGAATATTATTCTGAAAAGGCAGCAATAATATCTACAATCTACATGGTATTGCATAGTAGTATCTTCATTATAACTCGTATAGACTGAATAATAAAATAGCGCTAGGTTATCTATCCTCAGCATTCAGTAGTTACCGCAGTTGACTCTTGAGCACTAATTATGTTCACGCTCCCATAGCCATCAATCAATCTTGGTGCCGTGTTTACTTGGTCTTCAGCTTGGACCATCCCATTTATACATTCCCTCAAAACACACTGCACATCCGTTGGTTCACATTTTTTTACGAACCTTTCTGTCTCGGTCTATTTCTTCGAGTCGTAAAAAGAATTCAAAAGCTGCTGCTCCCTTTGTCGGAGCGTTTTCTACACTCGAGGTTAGCGTTTGTTTTTGCGGAGACCTCGGTTGGAAAGCCTCCTCAGCTCATGTTCCACGTTGACGTATCCATCCTCCTGTTTGATCTCACCTCGGCAATCTCTACTTCCTCCGAATGTTCCACTGCCATTTTAAGAGCCGAATTCGCCCTTCTCTGGAGGCTAATTGAGGTGAGGGGCTCAGGAAAGGAAGGGCTGGATGGATGGGTAACACGTCGTTCATCCGAAAAGCATTTAACGGAGAAAATAGAAATTCGGATACTAGGGATTGTCGGATCGGATACCTCGGATCCAAATATCCGCAGATATTGCCCTTCATCGGATGCATCGGATCCAAAGTCGCGGAAGACATCGGATCTGAATCCGAAATTTTAAATAATAGCTTCAGTGAATGCAACTGCAATGCAATAAGGGTGGAAAGAGTTCCGACTCTATCTTCGAATGCGCCGTCGCATGCGATTCTTGTCCTAAACATGAACCGTTTTGTTTGAAAGCTCTCGCAGAGGTTACGTGGGAGAATTTCAGCCGTGGAAAATAAAAAAGGCAAAATACGACTGGCACATAGTGGGACTCTTCCCAAGAGATTGAACAATCATCTCTCAGGAATCTCAGCGTCAGGGATCTGAAAATGCATTTGGATCCGAAAATATCCGATCCGAAAGATCTGGCTCCGAAAATCAAGGATCCGATCCGAATCCGGATCCGAAAATAATCCTGGATCCGTCCATTCCAATCGGATACGTGACTTTTAGAGAGGTCGTCACAAAAATGAACTATTGGGTGAATTAGCTGAGATGCGGGTAACTGATATCCAGTATCCGACAAGTAAGTTTCATTTGCTCTTAAATCCATCAAACATAAAATTTACCTCATACACTGAATTACTGCAGCAATTTGTTTATTTTCTGACGACGCTAACTACCCCTAAGTCGGTTCCTGGCAAATTCACGGCTTGTTCATAGGTTTTGGAATCATTCATATGGTCAGCCTCGTTGGCGGATTTAGAGGGGGGGCACGGGGAACGTGCTTATATATTAGACAAAATTTTTAATACCGTTCATTTTGTTCTTTTTATTTTGTGTATTACGTAGCCTCTATCATTTAATTTCATATTAACAACTTTCATGCAAAAATAAAGAGAATATTTCGTTAATTGCTGTATCTCGTTTTTTAATCTCAAGTATGAGAAGAACGTTGTTCTGTCAGACCCTTGTGCCCCCCCCAGAAAAAAACATGGATCGGTCCTTGGTCACCCTATCCATATATAGACCAATACCCTCAGAACATAGTCGCTTTTTGCCTACGACAGCTTTTTCGACGAGTGAACTCGCTTATACCGCAGCTGACCTCTATATCTAGATCTACCTCTATATCTAGAGGTCTACCATCCGCAAACCGGGGGTCGCAGTTGTGCTAGCACTTTCCGGCACCACTAGCTCATTAAGGCGGATTGTGGGGCAGTATGAAACGTTTGCTTTAATAAACAAATCAAATTAACGCAAATAGCAAATGCAATTGTCCTAGGTATTACCATAGAGTAAGCTTATACTTACTCTATGACAGGGGTCTCCAATTTACTAGGCCACGAGGGCCACATTCCAAGTTCCGAATCTCCCCGCGGGCCGGATAGCAAATTTGCCGATGACTGAGGTATTCGATACCAACGTCTACTGAAGAATCAGGTGGCGTATTTCTTATTTACGGACAGTTGAAGGCGACTTTGACGTGCCATAGATCTTTCATCTGTATAAAAGATGTATGCAGTACAGCGCTGCAATGCTCCTAGCGGCGTCTCACAGATTTCAACGAGCGAGAATCGCGCGCTACTTGAAACGAGTGCGCGGGCCGGATGAAAGCCCTCCGCGGGCCGTATTTTGAAGACCCCTGCTCCATGGTATTTTTCACGAAGAAACATCGGGAGCGAGAACACGCACCGTTACATCACAAATCACACTGAAACAAATTATTGACACAATCAGGGGCGGTTCCAGGATTTCTTTCTGGGGGGGGGGGGGGGGCCCAACCAAAGCCCCCACCAGGATTTTGTTCTGGAGGGGACACAAGGATACCCCATAATACAAGACGAACGCAATGATAACGAGACCATATTAAAAATCTTGCCTATTTTTTGAGGGTTTGGGGGGGGGGGGGAGGGTACGTACCCTCCTCTTTATCCACCTATAGACACAATTGTCTTGGGTAGGTACTCACGAAGAAAAATATGGAGGGATTACACGTACTTCACAAATCAAATTAACACAAATTAAAATTACAATTGGTAAGTATTCAGGACGAAAAATCGTGAGCAGCAACAAGTATGATTGAACGCCACTATTTACATTACATGACTCCATTTCTGTTTGTTTTCTCGTCGTCAGCGAGAATTGTAAATTTGTTTTCCATTACTTGACTATCATTTTTTCTCCCGTCGCATCTTCAAGGAGACTTGTAACAGTATGTAGAAGGAAATACGCATGAATTGTGATTATATTGATTGCAACCACTGCACAGTGGATATCTGAAAAAGTCGGACAAAATTACAGAATTTTTTTAGTTGGAAATTTTAAATTTCGCGTGTTAACTCAAAAATAATTGAACTTTATTGAAATATATTTAATTTGACATGAATCTCACCCGTTACCGAGATATACTGGTGAAAATATGAACGCATTTCCATAAAAATGCCCGTCTTCAATTTTCTCTGAAAATCTTCCAAATGAGGTAGATGGTGAAGTTGAAGGTGAATTCTTACGGAATAAAAAACTATATAATCTGTTATTGAGGTATGTTTTCTTTTAATTTCCGTAACCTAAACGAATATTTTCGATAAATTCTCATCGTGCAGTTACAAAATGTCGGACACTGTTTTTCGACAGAATTGTACATTTACTTAGTAAGAGTTTCAAATGGGTTTTCGTCAAAACCACGCAAATTAACTTACATCAGAGCATTATTTGAAGATTTATCGAGGTGTACATGCAGTTAACTTTGAAATAAGTTTGCCACGCCAGTTATTAACTTGATTTTTCGATCGCGAGGCAGGGTTCGTCTCCGCGCGTCGGAAGCTGGATTATCTGCGACGCGGTAAGGTTATTGGAACTGTACGGATTTTAACGCTCAGCATTCACCGTTTTTAAGCTGTACTTCAAGACATCGATCCTCAAAGAGTCTATGGTGAAAAAAAGGGAAGATTTTCAGCGGCAAGATTCATTGGGGTTGATTTAGTTTTTTCTTTTATATGATCGGAGACCATGATTTTATTAAAAGTGTTCACACCTCGAAAAAGTGAGTTATTTTCCTGAGACTCATATACAAAGATCTCTTAAAAAGATACCATCCGAGATCTGTATACCTTCTTTATCTGGCGATCCTTAACACCCAGGATTCTAATGCGAAAAAGGTCGTTTTATGACACCACGGAGCGGAGCCTATGACGGTTTTTAGTGGGATATTTTCTGTCCACCTTAAGGTTCTACGATACACTTATCTACATTTCGGCTGGCAGAATAGAAGTAAAAATTTCTTGATGAACTCATGTTACTATTAGAATGAAAAACTAGGACGTTAAACCGCTAAGCAAAGCAATAGATAGTGAATAGATAGTTTTAACTGTCAAAAATAAGGTACAATCAACTATGGTGTAGTGCGCGCATGGTGAAACAGTACTTAATATTCATTCCGTAATCAAATAAGTAGGCCTCAGATGAACGGAAATAACCTCTTCGAGCACTTCATGCACGACAGGGTTGGAGCCTCGGGAATAGCCTCTCTACATTTCAAAAACCTCAGCCCTTGTGTAGAAAACTTCACCACTTATACCTGTGAAGTAAGCATAATACTTATAGCATGCAAATTTGATTTATTACAAAATAATAATATCTTAATGGACACTGTTCATGGACACTGTTTACCCGTTGCCATGCGGCCATAGCGGCCGGATGGATTCCTTTCGACTTGTCATGTATAGCTATTCTTTTATCTTAAAACTCCTTTTCATACTCGATAACAGTTGATTTCTTTTACATTATTTAGCTCATTCTTCAATAAATAATACATCTAAAAACCACGAAACGATTCCGTTCTATTATATAACTTTTCTCTGACTAAAGAAAACTTTTCATCGTGAAAAATCAACGACCTTCCATGCATGATAATTAATTGCTCCACGTCTATTTTCTCCAAAATATAAATATTTAAAGCATTTTATATTGCTATTTTCTCCAAAATATAAATATTAAAAGCATATTTATATTTTTCATAACTATTTCAAATGATTGAAAGTTAAAATAAAAATAAAATCAAGAGACCAGTGTACTGTAATCTTAGTTTAAAATCAACCGTCCATTTAGGCGTCTGCGACTATGGGACCAGTGATTCGCTCTTCTCTCACTTTGACTCTTATTTGTACTGGCAGGTGCATACTTACCAACCTGTGAAATACACCGTTATTCAGTTCAAACATCAGCTTACCCAAAATAATAAAAAAAATCCCATTTCAAACTTTCATTTTTGAACGTTTGTCCACTTAAAGTGGGGTTTGGCTCCACAGCCGCGGCACGGGCGAAGACTGGTCGAACGGCGGAAATTCATCCTCTTAATTAAACTCATAACGCCACCTCCATTGTCTATCGAACAGAATTACTATTATGGTCGTTATTACCCACGCGGAAGCAGATTTCCGCAGAACAACAGTTCGGCGGAAGCGATTTTGAGCGAAGCCGTCAAATGGGGCTCGCAAGGGTCTCATTGGGATGCAGCATTTGATTCACTTCGCCCCCGAGAGAGGAACGCCTCGAGCCAAGACGAAGGAGCGTGGAATTTAAAAAAAGACGAAGTGCACGGGCCACAGCGCCTCCTATTGCTAGAAAGAAGAGATACGCCTGAGGAAATTCGATGGCTGTCGCAACCGCATGCTTGGCACGAAATTAATTGAAGAAGTCCATTGGCTTCCTATTACTTCCTCTCGCTATTAGACATGCTAACCTAAGCGCCCCTCATCCACGAAGCGCCTCCCTCCATTCAACCGGCAAGGCGACACCAGCTGTGAGGTATTACGGTCCGTACTCTCTTCTCATCCCGAAATCGATTAAATAACCTTAAGCTAGCAACGAGTTTGTTGACATTTGCACTATAGTTATTGGTTTTCTCAGGAAACCCCAAAATCACTTATTTCGTACAACAGTGCGAGAAATGGCAACTGGTTTCTAAAATGTATGTACCCTTATACTTCGCAATCGGATGACTTGCCCAACTTAGCATACTCATTTGTAAATACTGCAATGAATGGTCAATATATGTAGATTTAAGGAAGCAAATGCATCAGTTTTATTAGCGTTTTAATTTATGTTTTTTTCCTTCAAGAATAATTAAATTACGAGGGCTGTTTTTTACGTAAGGGCCGTTTTGGCGTACTCTGTAGCAGTTCGCACTCCGTCCGTAACGAGTATGCGCGCCGACTCCCGGAATTCCTTGCGAACAACCACGTGTCAGTTGCAGTTCTGCATCTAACCTTTACGCTTTACTGTGGATCTTTAAAATGTTTTAAGATGATTGAATCGTCCGCCGCGTGTGAGATTCGGTCAGTGATACGATTTTTGACTTCAAGAAACATGTCGATTGCAGACATTCACCCTAAACTATGTGAAGTGTATGCTGCTAATGCAATTCGCGAAGATGAAGTGCGGAAATGGGCCGGAGAATTCAAGGATTGCCGCGAAAATGTTCACGATGTCGATGATGATCGCTCAGGACGGCCATCTTTGATCACAAACGTTGTCGCGCTGCAAAATCAAGGCAACGGTGTTCTGGGACAGGCGCGGTGTTTTGCTAGTGTACTTTATGACACGAGAAATGACGATCAACTCAGAAGCCTACTGGCCAGGCTCCGACGCGCCCTTCAAAGCAAAAGACGCGGTATCTCGCGTGAACTCCTGGTGGTCAGGGCAGGCGGCAAACTTCTTTAAAGAGTTGTTTCAAAACTTAGTTTTAAGGTATGACTAGCTGACCCGACGAACTTCGTACCGCCTAACATTCAATGAACTTATAGTTTAGTTGCACCATTTATAATTAAAGAGCGGCTGTATCGTTTTAATCATATTCGATTTATTATAAATTAAATGAGAAAATATTGATGAAATAAAAATTATACGCATTCAGTTGTTGGCTATTTGTGTTATTAACCGTAAAAAAATGTTTTTAGATCTTAGTCCGTAGCGTAAACTTGGCTCGTTCACGGGGCAGGTTAACGCAACGCTAGACCGACGCTTGACTGATGCTGAAAATAGTGTAAGAAAAGCCCCGATGAAGAAGCATTCGTATCAAATGACTTTAGGTGCGCCAGTTATAGTATCTCTGTTTGGAAAAAATGCACTGCGTAAACGTGCTGCATGCGTAAACGCACCACGGTTGCTCTACACATTCGGGTTTAATGTTTTGCGTCAAGCGCCTTCTGATAAACAACAGTTTTTGTTTTGTTATCAGGCGCAAGATAAAGCGAATGAAGCTAAATAAAAATAGCGAAGCGAAGCAGGGACGCAGCGAGGGGGGTTTTTGGGGGTTAAAACCCCCCCAAAAACTCAGAGAATCTTTTTATAAAACATTTGGTTATTAATATTAGGGGGACGGATGAGCCACAAAATATTTAACTGTTCACACAGCCGCAAAACCTACCATTTTGAACCTTTTATCCTAAAAAATGCCTGGGGAGGGCCCCCACACCTCTCGCTTACCTTGGCGAGTTTTCTATACCCTACAGACCCGCCAGTATTAGCTGCGCCTATCCTTAATTCCTAGCTGCGCCCTTGAAGCGAAGGAAGAAATACAGCAGATGGTTTACCGACTCGTAAACATACCACATATTATTTACCATGAGAAAATCATGGGTTTTCACTGACACATGAGAACAAACATCACAAAAACTGAAAGACTGACCATCCGATTTGTTAGTCGTTATCACGAATGCAACACGAATTGGAAATTGAATACGTTTAAGCGCAAAAGGGCATATAATTTGGGATCATGGAATCTTCGGAATGAGAACTTCCTCATCTTTGAATTTTCCGTCGAGTAAAGTCTCGTGAATCACATTCATTATCAATTTTTTTAAATCACCAAACGCGTTCCGTTGGATAGTTTTGGTTGGTTTAGGTTTCGAAAGATCATGAAACAGAGCCCACCTTTAGCTGTAAATCGTGCCGTGGTAAGCCAGGTGCGTCCAAGGACTTTAAATATTCAGATAGATAGTTGGTGACTTCGTCTTCGTTTATTACAAAGTTAAAAGATTTGAATTCATGCAGAGTACACGGACATTACTGATGATCAACAATTGCTTATAGGTTTTGTCAAGCGAGCTTTCGCGAATATATCAGGCGATGAATAATTTGCTTTTAAATTCACTGACTGATGAGCGGTTTTTATTCACCGCCAGATGACGCGTTCTGCAATGACAGCGAAAATTCTCTTGACAAAACAATACGCAGCAGCTCCCAAAAACTTACGGTACTTACGAATTTCGATGTGAAATCCTACTTTTCCCTTATTTTTTTACAAGATTTTAAGTAAATAAGTGTATCTTCCGCAATTTTCAATGTTTCATCATTATTTCTTGCCACACCGCCATAACGGTAGTTGACGTCTTTAGGCATAATACCAAGCGGTAGGTGCGACGTGATGACCTTGAAACAAAAATCATGGTAGGGCTTCAATGGGATGATTTACTTCATTTGAGTCCCTCGCTTATCAAAATGAGGATTCTGAAAGAGAGTAAGTACTTCCGCAGACAACTATTTTAGAATCTTTTTTTTTTCCTGAGACACGGAATGGCATATTTTCCGCGAATTGTAAATCACAAGTATCAGGACAATACCGCTGTCTCGCAGGCGTGACTTGGGATTTGATAATTATTGTGAATGAAAAGCAGAAAAATAATTATTCCACTCGTATTTATAGAAAACGACCTAGGTTTCCACGATGAAAATAATGATCAGATACAAACACAGCCGATCTGAGACGTGCAACATCGGAAAATTGGTTGTGCTAAATGTATCACAGTGGAATTTCTAGGCTATCGTATTTTTTCATTTTCAAAGCGTCATAAAATGTGAGGGATAAAATATCGTGTGTTGGAGTGAAAACTTTAGTCCACATTATTTTTTATCTTCCACAGCCTCTTTCATTCGTGATCATCATCAATGTTATATTCTAGCCTACACAGAAATGCTTCTATTCACACATTCTTAAGGCTCAACCATGCGATAGTTTTTTCAGTCCCTCTGAGTGATCGCTTCTTCGATTTATTTTTCGGGACCAAAGAGTGATCTTTCGACCCTATAATTTTCTGAACCACACGGTCATCCCCACATTTTTCTATCGCATATTCCGTCACATTTCGTATTTAAAACAATTGAAATCCAAGCTTGGCATTATAATAACTTTAAGAGGCCACACGTTCTCATTGGCTGATGGATATTGCCGTACATCGTGAATATTCCAAGGAACCACGCATTAGGAAAGATTTTAGGAAAATTTAGAAGTCAACGGCTTCGATCATAATTAACGTCAAACTGAGTTGCTCCAACCAATTCATTGACCCCGAAAAGGCCAGTCGTAACCGCAGGACTCCGAGAGGAGGAGCTGATATCGTTCAACCGACTTTCTGTCTTTCGACAGATTTCCTTCGAGCATCGGAGGCGTGGAAATGATAGCGTACCTGTCTGGAGAAAATGAAAGTTTCATCGCGGAAGTTGATCTCGCTCCAAAATCCGAATACTGAGCGGAATTAGTTCGTTGAATGGGTCCACCGTTCATCGGCGCTAATCGTTGCGTCAGCTTTCTACTTCCGTCCGACCAGGATTCCCTTTAAGGAGGAAACATCATTTCAGGCACGCCCGAAAACCTCCCCTCATTCACCATACGCATTTAATTGGTCATCATTTTTCCAATCGAGGAGTGGCGAAAAAAAATATTTCCATGTCATCGGCCATTTAAAAGAAGATTGGTGGATATTGCAAATTATGGATTTTTACGTTGAATAATGTCGTTTTACGTTCACGTCTTACTGGAAAAATTACAAATTTCCCTTGTAAAACATTTTTTTAATCTCAAATTTGGCCCAAAACATGTCGTAAAAATTAGCACAACATAGAAGAGACATCGACGACCATTATATATATGTTTTCAGAAGGGGTTACCCATATGTTAAAGTCAGTACTTAAATTTAAAAAAACATACATCCGGTTTTCTACAAAGCGAGCAACAATTATGCAGTGGCAACGTTGCGAAGCACAGGGAGGTAAAATATGAACTGCGATGATGGACCTGTCGCCTGATTGTTCTAAAAAAATTCATACATTTTCAAATTCAATTCAGATCTTTAGGTACAGTGGGTGCAAAAAGTATTCGGACAGTACTTGTTTCCAGTCAATATTACCATTTTAACTCCGTTTCTCTTGTTTTTCGGATTCAAGATGAATTTAGTGTTATCAGTTGCTGTTCTAGCAAAGGTTTACAAGTCGAAATAAGGAATATTCGTTGCTATTTTGCTATAAATTGAGTCCAGTAGACGAATATGCAAAAATGTCGCGGGCGTAAAGTAATCGGACACACGGTGCACGTCGATTTAAAAGCGTTTATAGGGGAGTCCACCGGTGTCATTGGTGTCCAGCTGAGGACGCATATGCTTCTCCCTGGCTGTGGCGAGGTGAAACGCATCTTTGACCGAACGGCGATCTCAAGTGTCGACAGGCAAGGGACGGAAGGCGACTGAGACGACTGAAGCTGAGCGAAAGCTCATTATTTATAGCTACTATAATGAATGTAATTCACTGAATCAAATAGGGTGGTTTCCTATTATTTTTTATTGCCTAAATCGAAAGATTATTACTGCTGAAGTACGCATTTCACACTTTTAGGTTTTAAATGACGATATCTATTTTTAGCGATTAAATGAAAAGTGAAAAGTTTCAAGCGCGCGAAAACGCGACGGCTAAATATGAATGCTGGGAAAAGCCCGCGTGACGTCATTCTGATTCCCGCTATCGCCGGGTGAGGTAACCTTGCGGCGATGATATGTGCGCCGCTGCGATGCAGGTTAGCAGAGTATCCTGCTAGCAGCTATCGCTTTGCCTAAATATGGATTATTAATACCTTATCAAGCGAAGGAAACTTTCCGACCATAGGCAGTTTCAATGGGTGATTATTAAGACACGTTTCCCTTAGCTCTGTGCCTCATGCATGCATTGGTAATCTCAGACGATGTAAAACTCCTATCTACTCGTATAGCAACTAGGTCCCCGTGACGTCACGTGGAGTGGCATCGCATGGGCGCCTATCTGGCCTTTTTCAAATGATGTTAAAATTGACCATTGCCATTCGTCTGAACTGGGATTTCTAAAGCCAAATAATTGGTATATTATGAATACACTAATGGTGGGTAGCGAATCGCAATCAATGCCTTTCGTTTTCTTTGATGAAGGAAACTACCCAATTACTGGACTTGTCAAACGACCTAGGTCAACTGTCTACGGCAGAGTAAATTGGTTCGGGAATACCAAGACTGTTCTAAACAAGCTCCTAAGCGGACGTCCACGGAAATTGACTAACAGTGACACCCATGCGGAGATCAAGAAGGACCTAAAAACCAGCGCTCCCAAGGTAACTGCCGATCAAGACAAGTGTGATGCTTACGCATATGTAGGTACCGTCCAGAATGTGTGGAAGCAAAACGGTCACCACGGCCAAGTAGCAAGGAGGAGAATGCCGTGTATCAGCGTAGTCAATCGCAAGAGGCAGGTGGATTTCGCTCAGGAACATCAATCTGAGCCTTTAGAGCAGTGGTATCGCGTGATTTTCGCTGACGAGAGCAAGTACAAAATATTCTGATCCGATGGTCATCAAATGATGAGGCGTCGGAACAATACTGAGCTCGATCCCAAGACCATGAAAGCAAAAGTGAAAGCAAATGGGGTTGGTTCTGAGATGGTGTGGGGGTCTATGGGCTCGTCTGGAGTGGGTAAACTGCACTTTGTGGAAGGGATCATGGACCGCAAGATCTAAATCGACATACTGAAGCAAAATTTGTTACTTAGTACTGATAAAATGGGACTGAGAAACAAATTTACATTTCAACAGGACAATGAGCCAAAACTCAAGGCAAAGAATACAATGCTGTGGATCAAGCATAACACACCCGAGATACAAATAGGGTAAAGGCAAATATAAAACATGAATGACCTCAAGATTTCCTTGTTAGAAGAATGGAAAAAATACCCACTATTGTTACATCAAAATTGGTCCATTCAATGTCAAATCGCCTTCAGGGAGTCCTGAAAACCAAAAGGAATGCCACAAAATACTAATTATCGCGTGAAGTGTGTCTTACGGCTTCATTTAATTTGAAACTTTCAGGTGTCCGAATATATTTTGTGCGACACATTTTAAGTTGTTTTTCTATTTTGTTTAAATTTTCGAAATTTTATTATTTGTTGCTGTTGATGCAGTGCATACACAAATAAAGGGCATCTATAGTACACACTAAGAATCATTTCAAGCCGAAGACATAAGCGTAACACAAAAAAATGAAAATTTTAGCTGTCCGAATACTTTTTGCACCCACTGTATGTGTAGGGTATGTATGGGTAGGTAGGGAGTAAAAAAAACTACACAGATATCTGAGAAGGATATCTTAACGTTTCGGAATACGTGGAATCCTTGACGTATTGCTCTTCATAAATCTTTGCGAAAATAACACCCCTCCTCTGATCCCCGTCCTTACTTCGTCAAATACGTTTATATATGGATACGGCGAACAAAGATTATATGGAAAATAAACATTAAAATCTATGTTTGTTTCATTTCATGGAACTATATCGCGCATGCGTTCATTAGTATCAGTGGTGTAACAATGGGGGTGTGAGGGATTGAATCATCCCCCAAAGCCTCAGAGAAATAAAAAAAATATTTAAAACTACTGTTTAGTTTTGACATATAGTGACTGCATCAACTATAAAGTTCAACTTTTAGGGTCGAAATAATGTAAAATGCATTTCCAGGCATATCAATTTTCGAATATTTTACCAGATTTAGTCTAAGGGGAGAAGTCGCCACCCCAGGCCAACCCATTCCCCCGAGGCATATTCCTAAATACGTCACTGATTAAGATGATATTGCAGAACAAGAATTCACGTGTTCTTTGCACATTAGATCGTAAAAGAGAATCCATAAACGCCGATAGTGATTTTATCTGCCTCAAGAACTTTTGATTTTCAACTACAGGAAATAAATGTGCACATTATTAAACCATGGTTATGAGTATTTGAAGACATGAATCAAACTTTTGTGCAATCTCTTTCACGGTAATTCACGCTCTCAGGAAATCAATGGGTTCGTAAACCAATTTTCTTTTTTGTTAATTGGGATAGAGTTGAAAAAATAAGTAGACACTTTTGATGATAAGTTGGTGGCGTCATCAACTCATCTCTTGTGTTTCACCACATCTCTGCTTCTCCTCAGTGTAGCGCATGGGCCTCGTTATCGTTTACTCTTTTGCCTGAGCGACTCTCTTAGACTCAACCAAAGGTTCTCCCATACTGAGTAAATGAACCCGAGCTCTAATGACGTCACCAACTCATGAAAAGTGAGAGGAGGGATTGTCACGTGTTCTTATTCCGAATTCGCATTAGAGTGGCTGAAGCGGAGAATATGTTTTTTCGTCGTAAGGTGACGTCTTTCCTCTGCCTCATCATTTCACTGAATGCGATTTCGGTCTGACTAGTGAACGACCCCTTCAAAACTGCAAACTTGCAGATTTGGTTTATCGTCTAAATGAACATTTCTAGGGAGAAATAACAAACGAAATCATGAATAAAATGCGAAATTAAAAAAAAACAAGTAAAATAAGGAAATAAAGTGTTTTTCCTCACGAATGAAGTTTCTGAGTTTGTATTCGTGATTTGCGAATGAGACTCAGCGTGGCGGAAATTTCCTGCGCGGATCATGGATTTCTCCGAGCACATCAATGGTCATTGAATGCACGAGGAGTGAAATGCGAAGTGCGAAGGTGGACGGCAGGCTCTCGTCGTCGGGAGATGTGCCAGGTGATCGGGGGATGTAGTAGGGGCGGGGCACAGTGGGGCGAAAACCGTTTTGGTCTGCCAAAACCCTAAAATTCATAATGTCCGGATTTTATTTAAATTTTTTTCTTAGGTATTATAATGTCAAGAGCAATGGAATCTGAAGAAATATTTCCGTTTCAATCATTAATGTAGAGACAGCAACCCTACAAACATGAGTGATGCAGAAATGCATCGCCAGCACGCGCAGATTTTGGTTTTATTCGTCAAGTTCTTCACGGCCACTGCTAAGTACCAGCAAAAAGTGTTTCTATCCACGAGATAACCAATACTTGACGATCACTACCTTTAAATATCAGACCCTAGTACTTCTAGAAGAAGTCATTTTTTGGGCCTTCATAACATGTGCTACAAGTTTCAGAATAACACAAAATGTCACTTGAGCTACAAAAAATGTCTAACGATGTCGGATCGATATATTACTTTGAATCAAATGGTTGTTATGTGCTCGAAGAGCCAGAAAAAAATTGGGTGCTGGTTCGCGCAGGTTTTTGAGATAATTGCTTTAGAGTGCAACTATGTATTACTTTGGTAAGCGCTCCGCGGCGCGCGCCGCGGTATAGGCAGCAACAAAACCTCTCACATATCGCCACCGAGAAGATTTTGTCCATTACTTTTTCGCTGGTGATTGAGATAGATAGGGCCAGTGGTAGTAGGGTTCTCCGGTGTTCTAAAACGTGCTCGTGGTTATGTTAACGATATCGAGGCATGAGTTACATAAGCTGTTGATGACGGAAAAACGTCTTCCATGGGAAGAACGTTACCAGCGTGTGTATCTTCATTTGGATGAAGTATTTGGTTTTCCCAAAGACAATGTGATAGAGGAGAAAATGAAAAGGACGGTGCGGCGGCTTTGTGGGGAAGTGCGAAAGAAATGGATGGAATCTCACCGCATTGAAAAGGACTTTCTTCGCTACCATGGAGATTGGCTGGATGCGAAAATTGTAATTAATATTCCTGGAACTACAAAAACGACCACAAAAACTTCAGGTATTTATAATATTTTCAACGTAATAATTTTTTATTTAGATTCTAATTAAAATATTTTGATCGATATATTACTAGTACTGTTGCACACTTTAATGTATTTGTATGTTCAATCAAATTGCTGATTAAATTTTTGCAGGCAGCGGTCGGCCAAGAAGAGGCTTTGAGGAGAGTAGCTACCGCAGTAAGATGAGAATGGTGGAGGAAATGACGGCAACTACGAGTACACCGGCCCTAACTTTTGCGACCGAAAAGGCTCTCCGTGCTCAAGGCAGGGATGCAGAGGCTGGACTGGTGAAAGAAGCTCTCCACTCTACTCCCACTCAAGCATCAAAAATAGTAAATGCTTGGAAAAAGTCTCAGTCGAAAGAGAGTAAGTTCATCCATCCATACTCCCCTGAAGAAGCCCTTGCTCGCATGATTGAAGCCGATTTGTCTCGCAAATCATATCAAACCTTACGATCGCAGGCGATAGAAAGGGGATCAGATTTATATCCCTCTTATAAGAAGTTCCTTTTAGCCAAACAGAATTGTTATCCGTGCAACACTGCGGTCATAATCACTGAACGTAAGGCTGAAGTTAACGTACAGGCCTTACTTGACATAACTGTTTCCAGAATCGCCATGCTGCAAGCGGACGTTATGGAGACCCTTTCTCCCATCGTTCTCCAAAATTTACATTTGATCTGCAAGTGGGGGCTTGATAGTAGCAGCTCCCAATCTATGTACAAACAGGTCTCTAAAGACAACTTTATCGACAGTGTTCTTATAATGACGTGTGTCGTCCCTCTTCAGTTGTACTACAAAGAAGACAATAGTGCAAAGGTAGTGGTGTGGCAGAATGTTCGCCTTTCATCTACAAGGTATTGCAGGATTTTAAAGCCAGAGTTTAAAAAAGAAAATAAGGAAACAATACTTAATGAACAGCAAAACGTTCAGACACAAATTGATGGACTAGAACCTTAGAATGTTGTCATACCGAGTTGTGGTCCTATTCAAGTACGCCATACAATGATAATGTCAATGATTGACCGTAAGGTATGCAACGCCATTACACACACTTCGTCTCAACGGTGCTGCCTTTGTGGTGCATTCCCCCGGGAAATGAACAACATCGACAAAGTTCTGGAAAGGGGATTTAATACAGAATCGTTTCGATATGGACTTTCAACTCTGCATACCTATATTCGATTCTTTGAATGGCTTTTACGCGTTAGCTACCGGTTAGAGACTCTAGCATGAAAAAAAACTACAGATACTAAAGACCTAATACAGAGAAGGAAAATTGAAATTCAAAAAAGTTCAAGTCTGAGACGGGTCTTCTAGTAGACATCGTCAAGCAAGGTAGCGGCAATAGTAACGACGGAAATGCTGCGAGTCGTTTCTTCCTGAACGCTTCAAAGTCAGCCGCAGTAACTGAATTAGATGAGGAACTAATTAGCCGGTGTGACACAATCCCACGAAGTCTCTCCTGTGGTTACGCTGTTAATGTGCAAGCATTCCAAAAGTATGCAATTCATACAGCTAGGCACTGTGCCCGTCTCTACCCATGGTATCTAATGCCCGCATCAGTTCACCGAATATTAATTCATGGTTCGGATGTAATAGCAGTTGCACTTCTTCCCATCGGAATGTTAAGTGAAGAGGCTATGGAGGCGCGCAATAAAGATTTCAGGAGATTCCGGGAAAAAAGATGCAGAAAAATCTCCAGAGAAGATATTAATAGAGATCTTTTCAACATTTTAATGGTATCGTCAGATCCACTTATCTCATCCTTGCGGCCATTACCTCCGAGAAAGAATGGAAGTCTAAAACCGGATGTCTGCGCTCTTCTTCAGAGTGTTAGCAGATCTACAACGGACAGTGAAAGCGAAGACAGCGATTAATACAAATTCAAAGTGAATCAAATTTTTTTCTGATATATGTTTAAGAATTTGTTTAGCGTTTAACTTGTTAATATTAGAATTTATTTTGAAAAAGGGTATTATCTGTATTAAGAAGTGATCAATTTGATATTTTACTTAAAATTTATGTAGTGAAAGCTATATTGGAAGTTGAATTTTTATACCTTAAACTATTATTTGTCTTGTAAAACAATATTTATAAAATTTATAAACATATAAATGTGATTATAAATGTCCACGTGTTATTCTCTAGGTTATTATATGATATTATTTCCGTTCTCAGTAAAAAAAACATTAAAAGTTCAATGCAAATTTTTTAATTTGTTTATAATTTTTCCGCTTTTCCTTTTCTTAAAATTTAATTGCATATTCCTAATTACCAGCCCATAATATGCAATCATATGAATTTTTATGTAAATCAGACAAGTCCTTGATATTTTGCCGACTTTCTCCGAATTTGGCCCCACTGTGCGGGGGTTCGGAAAACGGAAGAGTCCGGATCTATTTATTTTACGAAATCTATCCCAATAAACAAACAAATGGAACAATTGGTGAACGAACCCACTGGTTTTCCTTAAATTTGGAATTGCCGTGAAAGAGAATGCAATTGCAAGTTTGAGTTTTAAAATTTCTATTTTTTAATTTTAACTAAATCTATCCCAATAAACAAAAAAATGGAAAAAAATTGGTGAACGAACCCACTGGTTTTCCTTAAATTTGGAATTGCCGTGAAAGAGAATGCAATTGCAAGTTTGAGTTTTAAAATTTCTATTTTTTAATTTTAACTAAATCTATCCCAATAAACAAAAAAATGGAAAAAATTGGTGAACGAACCCACTGGTTTTCCTTAAATTTGGAATTGCCGTGAAAGAGAATGCAATTGCAAGTTTGAGTTTTAAAATTTCTATTTTTTAATTTTAACTAAATCTATCCCAATAAACAAAAAAATGGAAAAATTGGAGAACGAACCCACTGGTTTTCCTTAAATTTGGAATTGCCGTGAAGGAGAATGCAAATGCAAGTTTGAGTCATGTCTTCAAATACTCATAACCACATGCAATGCTAACATTTGAAAATCAAAAGTTTATGAGCCGCCTAAAATCGCCATCAGCTTTTACTGCCTCGGAAAGACATTAGGGATTGATTAGGGTTAGGAATTAATTGCTACGCTAATTAGTATGTCGAGGAAAAATAGACTTCAGTTATGAAGTAATAACCGCATGTTTTCAGTGGAGAAAATTTTCAAGTTGCGAGTAAAGTAGATTAGAGGCAAAAGTAGATTAGAGAAACTCTCTAACGATCTCATCTCCAGGTACCCGAGAATTCTTGTTCTGCAATATCACCCTAATGATCTCACGGGAGGTTTCATCTCCGTGGAATGAATCAAAGATAAACTTTACTGTTAATTTTCTTAATCAACTTCATTATATGTACCCGCATCTGAAAGTATTTGATATAATAACATCCAATTATTGTACAAAAGGGTTCCAAAAGAGGGTCAGCGGTGAGAAACGAGGCGACCAGGGTCTCGGGGGTGTGTGGAGGGGTGGGGAGAATGGTCTCTTCCATTTTCGCAAATACTCTGTCTCAATCCTCGATTTCAATGACATTTCTCACGCACCCCTTCCCCCAAAACACGATTCTCGCCCTCGATTAGCAGAACAATGAAGTCGTCGCTCCGCGCACAAGGTTACGCCACGAACGCCCGGCTTTCAAAATTCGGTTTTGCCGACCGCAATTACTGCCCTTAATTACTTATAAATCTTCATTTCCGAAGCTGAGGCCACTGGAGGTGGAAGACAATGCCTTGGCGTTAGTTTCCAAGTCAACAAAAGGGACTGGCCATTTTTAATATGGATGAATGGATTTTTCTCGCCTCGGGAAATGGCATTCCGATCAAGATAAGTGCAAAGCAGACCGCTCCAGCAGCTTCATGAATTATGAATTAACACGATAGTAAACGGTGCAAAAATCCGTGTGATTTGGCATGGAAAGAGCAGTAGAAAATTTGCGGATTACAACGTGGGACTTCTCAAATCGTAGCATAAATGAATACCGTCTATCGATAATCAACACTGCTTCGATCAGGGCGTATTCTGTTTAGGGATTGATTGTTACGCTGCTTAGCATGTTGAGGGATAAAAGGAATACGATTATCAGGGAATAACTGCATGTTTTACAGAGGAGAAAATTGTCATATTGCGAGTAAAGTAAACTAGAGTCTGCAGGAACTCTGAGACGCAGAAGACCAACAAAAATTAATACTTACAACAAAGTCATTTAAAAATCGACGAAGAATAATAATAATGGCCAAAGAAGGATTCTGGGTTCCTTAATAATATGAGAAGAACATCAGCAGCTTCCTGCTTAGCGGAGTAAAGACTAACTACGATCCTGGTAAAAAGGCCAGTTACTTCCCCTGGGCAATCAACATTAGAGTGGTTTCCTATTATGTTTTATTGCCTAAATCGAAAGATTATTACTCCTGGAGTACGAATTTTAAACTTTTAGATTTTTAAATGACGATATATATTTTTTGCGATTAAATGAAAAGTGAAAATTTTCAAGCGCGTGAAAACGCGACGGCTAAGTATGAATGCTGGGAAAAGCCCGTGTGACGTCATTCTGGTTCCCACTTTCGCTGTGTGAGGTGACCTTGGGGCGAGGACATGTGCGCCGCTGCGATGCAGGCTGCTAACAGATAGCAGAGTACCCTGCTAGCAGGTAACGCTTGACTTAAATAAGGATTATTAATACCCTATCAAACGAAGGAAACTTTCCAACCTCAGCCAGTTTTAATAGGTAATTATTAAGAGATATTTCCCTGAGCTCTGTGCCTTGTGCGTGCATTGGTAATCTCAGGCGATGTAAAACTCATATCTACTCGTATAGAAACTAGGTCCCTGTGACGTCACGTGGAGTGGCATCGCATGGGCGCTAATCTGGCGTTTTTCAAATGAGGTTAAAATTGACAATTGCCATTCGTCTAAACTGGGATTTCTAAAAGCAAATAATTTGTATATTATGAATACACTAATGGTGGGTAACGAATCGCAATCAATGCATTTCGTTTCCTTTGATGAATGAAACTACCCTTTTGCCGACCAATCTCTGAAGTTAAGAAAAACATACAGGGATTGTGTACGAAAGTGTCCAAATCACTTATCACTCGAATTGGGAGTCGGGATGCTCCATTTCTTTTCAAGCGACCCAATATACCCTGGCGACCTTGCTGTCCGTTCAGCTCGTGATGAAAAAAAATGTAAGCGGACGGGATAATGTTGGTGAGTGATTTGATTCGTGTATACGAGGAAGTGGTGCGGCAGGAAGACCTCGAAAAAGCAATATATTTCCCGACGTTAAGACAGAGGCTGGTATGTGAGGCCACGGTACCGCAAGAATAACATCTCCGAAAGGGCGTCTCGCGACCATTACTCGATGCGCTTCCTTCCATTGAAGTCAATGCATTCGCGTGAAACGAACGACGGGAACGCATCAATGGATGGAAGTAATGAGGACGACGGGGAGAGGATGTACTCAGGATGACGATTTTCACTGGTTGTATTATACAACTAAAAAAGGGTATTCTAAGATGATTAAGACGCTGTTCGGGCGACTCTAGGAGTTTGTGAAAAGGGGACTGTGACGGTTTCAGTGGCGTAGCCAGGGAGGGGTGCGGGGGGTCCGAACCCCCCCACCACAAATATAAAAACACACTTATTTTCCTTCATAAAAGAAAAGAAAATATTAAAAAATCATGAATTTACTAAATATTTTTTTAATAAATAAAGTTATTAATATTATGAAAAGTGTTAAAATTAGTTTAAAATCCATTACATAGAGCATTGTTTTTAAAAAAAATTCCCCCCCCCTGGTTTTGGACCCCCCCCAAACGAAATTGCTCCACTGGACGGATTGGTTGGAAATTGAAACTTGTAACTGAAGCGGTTTTTACAGATATTTTTTAAATTAATTACCACTTAAGTAGAATAATAACGAAGTGACACTGATCATTTAAGCAAGATTTAATGCCTATTGTATTTATTCAATAAAATGACGCACAAAGTACTTCACGGTGCACAGAAAGCGTTACCCAATTGTTAAACGAAATAGGCCGGAGACTCCTAGGCCGGGCGTTGGGCTTAGATTGCTTGAGAAATTGAGAATAGATATCATTAAAAGCGACACGAAGGACATCATATTAGATCCCCACCGCATTTCCACTTCCGAAGGAGCGATACATTAAGAGAGATATTTTGCCGAACGAATAGATATGCGAATTTCTTTTCCCCGCGAACCATAAAGGACTTCAATAAATGCTAGTCGCAATTCTGTTTGAGCATCTGATATTTATATGTAAAAGGCTAGAGTCCTAACACCCCCTGCCATACATCATTTTAAGCGGCTTGCGGGGTAGTATTTTGATGTAAATGATCTTGATAACATTAAAATCTGCAGACGTTGGGCAGGTAGACGGAGAAATTGTGTTACTAGAAAGTTCCGAGGGGGTTAGATCGTGGTAGCAATGTGAGCATACCTCTCAGCTGCAGACTGGAGGGTCCCGTGTTCGAGCCTCCGGTGAAGTCCTTGAACACCCACGATATAAATCGCCAAAGTGCGAGGAGGCCAAGGGAAAGGCACTGGCCCCCATCCTAAAATGCATACACCTGTGGTTTACCCTAGGGTGAGCTTTGGCCTCGGCCATTCTCAACAACCTTCACTTAGAATCAATGAGGGAGTGAAATATATAGGAAAGGTTCAAACAACCTTGGAATGAAAGATTGTTTTTTTCGGCAAAGCCATAAGACTGATTAAATCAACAGTTGCATCAAGGCAATACGAATACGAAATCTAACTTCGCGCATTATAAAGATGACCACTTTTCCACCAGCACCGCGATGCATCGAGCCCTCGCACCGTGTCCACATTAATCTTCGAGGGATTGCGGACGAATCACAATTTTCAACCGATCTTTGGCGACAAAAATCACTGTAATTATTCGCGGAATATTCTGTCGCGAGTAAGATGTGTGTCTAGAAAGTCAAATGGCGACCACTTCTCTCTGTTGCTTCATAGAGTGGCGCATTCGACTCGAACTGCTCTGCGCGCTGATTACCAATTACTTACGTATCGTCATGGATGCCTCATCGCTTCCTAGTTTTCGAAACCAGAATGTTTGAAGCGAAATTGGAATGCTGTCTCCTGAATTGAAATCTTCTCTCATCGCGTCGAATTACGAAATTACCAATTTTTTTAATATTGTAAAATATGTACTGGGCGGAACTAAACACAAAGTTAAACCTGAAAATGAAACTTGTTCATGGATGCCTAGGACACTAAAATATTTCGTCTATTGACCTATTTTCAATCAAAAGATAGCCATAATTTAAAAAGTATTTGCTTTCCATACCAGTAAAAAACAGGCAATTAAAATTTAATATCAAATTGGAAGTTAAAATTTAACTAAATCCTGGTATTTTTCAATGATTTAAAGTGCTTGCATAACACCAAGCATTTCTCTAAACAATCTTTCAGAAACATATCTTAATTAGTAGTTTAGTACCACGACAACGGCCAATAGAAAATTAATTACCAGCTCTGGGATATTTTTTATTCCTAAGAATCGAATAGTGACTTCTAATAATTTTCCAAAAACTTATAAACCAAAGAATTACCATTAACCTGTTATTTTCCAGCAATTAAAATTGATGACAATTATCATTTAATTATTTCATCAAAATTTTATGCTGGTAAATGAAATAGGTTTTAGTGGTAGTAATCTAACGGATTATCATTACTAGATATTTATCTTAATATCGAAAATAATTATAACGAGATTTTATTAATATAATTAATAACAGATTTACCGCTTATGAATACTCCCCTCGTCAATTTATTTTCATTAAAAATAATCCATTACTGTTCATCGTTTGCCCTACCAGCCGATATTTTCTCCAACGACATGCATATCTAAAGTGGAAACCGAATTCATTGAAGCGTTTAAAACGTTCACGGTAATTTTCCTATAACTCCTAACTTTCGTATTCTGAACACACAATATCGTTTTAGAGGGCGCATTTCCGACCGATACTAATAAGGAAATATTTACAAAAGAATGTTATCATAGATAAAACTTTCGCTATTAAATGTTACACATCCATATTTGGATAATTATTGATTAATATATTATGTACGTGATGCTTATAAAGAGACTAATAAACATACACTTTTCATACGAGCAGTAATACTTTATTTGTTCACATCCTGTATAGAAATTGTGTAAAAAAAAATTCATTGTGGTGCCTGCTATAGGCACCCTCAAGGCGCCTTTTGGGGGCAGTGTCTTAAGTGGGATATTAATACCAGAAAATATATTTGTAAATCTAAGCAATTCTCATCCCTGCTTGAAGGTGAGCTGTGACTGAGTTTTCTGACAAGAAAATATTTCAACCTTGACATGGCAAGGTAAAATCAATTTGGGTAGCTTGACATAGGCTGGACACAGGCTTGAAAAATTCAACCTTGGCATGGCAAGGGAACATCAAACTTGACATAAGCTTACATGCTATGTGGGTAGTCTTCCTGAAACAAAGCACTGTCCAAAAATACGTATAATATTATGTTATGTCGAGGCCCGAGGATAAGTGAATAATTATCTTGGCCTCTGCTCCTCTGGTGCGATTCCAGTAAAAACCATATGTCTTGAAACGTCATTGGTAGCTGACCCAATTTGGGTCGGTAATGTGCACCTAAGTATCATCCCCACTCAGTTCACACGAAGAATCTCAAAGATGTTTCCATTCGAATGAATCTCTCGCCCCGTTTGCGAGCAACTGTTCATGCCATTCTTCCTCCACACGAATTAAAAATTACTCTTGGATATTTTGAAATCGTATCCATCATTGATTTCGCAACTAAAATTTTAACCTGTGGTAAAAGGAGTACATTAAAATTATTGGTAAAATTTGAGAGGTAACCTTTAAATTGAATTTCAGGGAGGAATACTTAAATAATAAATCGTAGAGCTTACTCCATTAGACCCTGGTGAGTGCATAGCTGACTATATTGAAAGAGAATGTTGGAGTGAATGGTGATAATTCACGCTTCTCTTGGTTTAGGTGGTATAGCAAATCTGGCAACAACATGGAATAATATAAAACACTAGCAAAGAGCGAATCCTGGGAAGTGTATATATTTATTTCGAGAGAAATCTTCTAAAGATGAGCGGACGGTATCAGTGACACTAACGACCGAAAAGCAAATGAAATCGGACGCTGCATGACAGCACAAATAGCTGAAGGAAAATAGCTCATACCTTTCGAATGAGTGATATTCCTCCTAAAAAGCTAATCTTTGGGCAAAAAAATGAGCAAACGAAAAAATTACCGTCCACTTCTCATGAACGAACCACACGAGTCCCTAGCACAAGGACGAGGGAGGAGTGGCTGAGTAACAGCAGGAGAACCCTTCGGAATGAGGTTAGAGTGTAAACAACAACGAACCACACGAGTCCCCACTACAAGGCCCTGGGAGAAATGGCTAAGAGCAGGTGACCAGCTCGGGATGAGGCAAGAGTATAAAGAAAAACGAACCACACGAGTCCTAGCTCGAGATACCATCAATTTATTCGCCGAAGCATTTAGTACCGTTTAGTCGTTTCAAATATCTCGGGAAGCAGGCGGCGGATAGAAACATGGAACAATACGGGTCTCTTCATTTTTCAACCTCAATACAAGCGACGACAGATTATAATTGGCGACCAAGCACTGCGAGTGCACCATACGGGAAAGAGAGCAACTAATCAGACAGATTCCTGCCGCTGTGGATACGTGTCACGATTCCAGCTGCATCACTTGTATTGCTGGCAATCCGACGTAGTCGTGGGTCTCCCAAACAGACCTTCTCCGTCCACAAATGTCAATTCAGTGCAGCTGAGAGACGCCAACGGAGCAGTGGGCTGCCAGGACGCAACGTAGGGAAACCCGGAAATCCAACAGCTTGAGCACTTGAAGGCCGACCATAAGTTTATGCTCAAATAATTACGCGCGACCACTAAAATAACATGACAGCTACATGAAATGGAGTGCAGATTCAAAAAGTCATCATCATCTTGTGGTGTTCTGCCCGTCGGCAGGTCCCCCGCGCCAATGCTCCCTCTCCATTCCCTCCTGTCTCCGGCCATCTCCTTCAAGTCTCCATTCCTATTTTTAAGTTGTCAATAAACTTGAGCCTTCTCCTTCCCCTTCTTCTGACCCCTTCCACCGTTCCCTCCAAAGCTACCTTCAAAATGCCATTCTCTCTCATCAAATGTCCCAGCCAGTCACCCTTCCTTTGACTTATTTTGTCCATCAACGTTCTTTCCTCATCTACCCTGTTCAACACTTGCTCATTCTTTACTCGATCCGTCCACCGTATTCCCTCCATCTTCCTCCAAACCCACATCTCAAACGCCCCAATCCTGTCCCGGTCTCTCTTCCCCATCGTCCAAGTCTCAAATCCACACATAGCATTTCACCAATATCTTCCATAATTTTAATTCCAGTGCCTTGTTACACAAGGCTCTTTTCTTCTTTTTCAAAACTTAAAAAAAATCAGTGTAAAAAAAAGAAAATGTAACAGTGGATTTTTGTGCTCAAACGAAGATGAGAATCCTGCGATTGCGGATTTCTGCAGATGGATAAATCGCCTCCTTCTATCTCGGAGCAGAGATGCTGGGGACGAGAGAGGGAAAGTGAGGTGGGGGAGGGGGGAGGGGAAGGGGGGGCGCCGTCAGCCTGCCTCGACGTCCCCGTTTCCCGGGCCTCTCCCCTCATTGGACGGAAGGTTGGGGTGGGGGGCGCTTTAAGGGGAGGGAGAGAGAGAGTGGTTGGGGTTCCCTGCCTCCACCTGTTGATCTCGGGGGGTGGGGTGTGAGGGAGGGGTTGTTGGAGGGGAGAACCCCAACCCCCCCCTCCGTCGTTTCCTCCCGGTGGTGGTGGTCGCGATGCTGGGTCACTCAGTCACTCAGTCAGCTACCTTGCACTCGCAAGCAGACAAGTATCTCTCTCTCTCTTGCTCTCTGTACCCGCCTTCGGCCTTCAAGAAGGCAGCCACAGCGAAAGTGTGTGTCCGTCTCGTGCGGGCCAGCGCAGGACTATTCCAGTGCCGTGAACAAGCGAGGAAGGACGCTCTCATACTCTTTTAACTCTTTATCTCTCACTCTCGGAATTCATACAGACTTTGGAGACAAGTGCTTCTGTGTTGTGTGTGCGCTGTTCCCACTACCGAGGAAACCAACTTCGCTTCAAAATGGTGAGTAATTGCCTTCCAATGAACTCTTATTAACTAGCTCACAGTGCAGTCATCAAATTTGCGAATATTCCATACGCACACGCCGAATAAAGATCCTGATCTGAGAGAAGTTTAGTTGAAACTTCACACTCTCTTATTGTTTAACACCTCAATTCGGGAATACGTGGTAGTTAAAGGGTTAAGTAGGTCGTTTTCTCTGCTAGTCGGAAGGTCGGAAAAGACAAAGATAGCGTTTAAGCTCACGACGAGCGAATGCCTTTAAATTTTCACTTTTGGAAAAGTATAAAAACACTCGAATTTCTACAAAGAATTTACTTAATATAATCATTTGTGGAGGAAAGGGGAGCCTTAACGCTTATTATTACATTATCAATAATAATTCAACTAAAACATCCGTCTTTGTGAGAGGATTTTTGTTCATACTCCAATTCTCGAGCAAAGATTGCCATTGACGGTGCAAATGTCCATTTCCGGGATGCATATGCAAATCCACGTCCCTAAATCCCGAGTGTCCGCACAGAACAGGTTGCAATGAGGAGGCGGGAAGTGGATATCTACATTGGGAGTGCTGACGTGATTTTTGGGCAAGACCGTAAACTACCCTAACTGGAGCTAACCACAATAAAACGAACCACTCCGCGCGGAGCGATTCAATGCATTCAGAGCACGGTGGTCTTTATCTCGCGGTCCAGGGAGAGCAACTGACTCCCCGGACTCCAATGGATGAGATTCACACCCCTACTTGAGTCTGTCAGAGTTGAGTTCCGACCTCGCCTATTCGAACCAACAATCATGTTTAAAAACCGATTTAATGAATTATCTTGCGCCCAGTGTTAAGACCTTGGAAACAGTAACAGCCATATAGTCTATTTTTTTTATCAAATTTTGGCATAAAACTTAGTGATGATGCCACACGGTATATATCGTCATTTTTATTTTATACAAATGGTTATAGGCCAACATGATTCCATAATACGTAATAAATGTCACGGAAGCGCGTAAAATAGGAGAAAATGTGAAGTAAAATTGGAATTAACGGCTTTCGGGAAATGTTTTTAGCTCATGAACGAATGTCATTTATATTCGTTCTTAAGTTTCCGTAGAGAGCAGTGAACTATTCAATATAGCTCCGATTCCGAAAATATTCCACATTAATGTCCAAGATAAGCATCCACTTGCTTTTTTAATCGAGTAATTAATTGTTTTGATCCTTGCGCATGTGGCGTATGCGTGGTGGTGGCTCGCCTAAATCTCTCCGCGGCATTTCTGTTGACGTGTACTGGGCGGAGGGAAGGGAGCACGTCGAGGCAGCGGATCCCTCTTCTGTATGCCGACTCTCTTTTTCCACTTCCCACTCGGATTTATGAATAGGTGCACGTACCAGAAATATGAAGTGCCTTCCCTCCCAGTGAAACGAAGCCGGAATATTAATGCGGTTTGCGTAGCCCAAAGGATTCGTTCTCAGAAAAAGACTTCCCACAGGAACTAATATCGAGAACTTAAGTAGCAACTATAAAATTCCATCTCAAACGTGTAAAAAAATTCATCAAACGAATACGTACACTAGTTTCATTTGTGTCATAACTCGCCGATAACCGAGAGATAACTTTGTTATACGAATTTATTTAGCTTACCATAAATAATCATTTCCTATCCAAAAAATGTTAAGCTTCCTATTCCGACTTTTCGTGCACAAATACATTCCATACTTGCAATTAATGGCCATTATTTACATCCTTAGAGATGTTCCGAACTTAAGCCTCGAATGAGTTTATACAGGTATAATCATAAACAATAAGAACCTACATTTCAATGCGTACTTAACGGAGTTTATTAATAGTCCATTTAAGTAATTTCAATAAACATGCTAAGGAAACACCAAATAGCTTTGTATTCTCAGTATGTAGTAATACTACGCATAGTTAAGAGTCCAGCATAAAATATCTTACGAGATACTTTATACCAATACTTAACGTATTTTTGCAGTCAACAGTAGTGATATTTACGCCACACAGAGCTAAGGCACTGTTAACTAACTCTTAACACCAATAAGAACCTTTAGATAATAGCAGCACTTTAGATTGAATTAAATTTAAATAGTTTTTTATGATGCAGCATCACTACGCGAGGAGACTTCAAAGGGTGTTCACCATTGAAGCTACCATTTAAATTACGGTCTTGAAAATAAATGCCTGAATTTTTCCGTGATCAGGAATTATAGCAAGAGTCTCTCTTTTTCTGGCCAAGGTCGAGATTTCACAAATAAAATGTACGTTTGATAGCCATCTCCTTTTCTTTCAAAACGAATGCAATCTGTGAGTGAAAGAGAACAGCTTTCAGCCTCAACTCGATTGTATCTAATCGCATTTCATACAGTCATGCTTTCGGCAGCCTACGCGTAAATTATCGTGGACGAAGGAGTTGGGATTACAAAATCGTTGGAAGTCATTGGTATTTTCTTCAGTGAATGATTGATAGGGGAACTCAATCGCTAACCAGTCAACAGCCACAGCGTTATGTTCGAGATTCAGATTAGGTATCGAAATGGAGCACAATGAATGTTGGGAAAATCAGCATAAGCATTGTTTCATTACGTAGGTATTTAAGAACTTGTATTCCCAGGTTTAATTTCCGATTGATTTGTACCCTCTTTTACCCTTTTATTTTAATAATAAAACTTTATACTCCAAATGGTATTTAGCCTCGCCAACTGTTTGCCGCCAACTCCTTCTAACTTCTGCATCCGCCTCGCTGACTCCCATTTTCCCCATATCAATCACCACCGCATCCTTCCATCTTTTTCTCGGTCTTCCTGGAGGTCGTCTTCCATCAGGGTTTTCTGCCCAGACTTGTTTTACTAGGGCCTCTTGCTCTCTTCGCATGATGTGTCCTGCCCATCGCAATCTGCGGCTCTTAGCTTCGGCTACTACGTCTGGCGAGTCGAAAAGGTCCCTGAATTCCCTGTTGTGTTTTAATAATGAAAGAAACTTTGTATCTTCCAAAAGTCGTTCTGTTGTGTTTTCTATTCTAGGCCCCATTCTCTCTTGTTGGTCCAAAAACTTTCCTAAACACTTTATTTTCAAAGACAATTTCTTTTCCGTTCTTTTGTCGATAACCCATGATTCAGATCCATGTAGAAAGATAGGTCATATTATGGTTTTATAAATTCTAAGTTTGGTTCTGATGGATAAAATATTTGATGTTAGCTGTTCTGTATTCAGAAATTAGCAATTCCAAATTTTAACTCAAACTCGGTCGTAGAGTCTGGTATGGCCTAAAATTGAGCAAAATGCTTAAATAATAAAAGTAATAAATTTAACGATCTATTACCAAATTTATCTCGAGTGGGGAGAAGTTTCGTTAGCATCGTTGTTACAAAAACAGGAAGATGGTGGACGGGCGAATGATTATTCCGAAGATAGAGGTATCAAACCGTATACAAATCGGATATTCAGTCATCCAACGCCATAATCACGACGAACCTCGGCAGCGGATGTTTAGTGTGACACAGAACCACAAAGCGCAATCTCAGTGTGACGCAGAACGAAGAGATAAAAATACTAAGCACAGTAAAATGATGGAATAGTATGCACAAAATGACGGAAAAAAGCAAGTCAGGTTTTAATTATTCCTCTACCGTGAGTTTCTCGCGTTTCCACGGCGAGGGATTTCAACGACTGTATCCAGGGGTAGGAGCTTAACTAACAACCTTAGCTATCAAGGGAGACCCCTCAAGTGTCACCATCAGATCTCGTTCAAATTTTGCGAGGTGATACGAAATGAGGTGTACTTTTTGTTTCAGCCGTCAATTCTCAAAACTTTCCGAAGTATAAGTGACGGAAAGTACGAGGAAAACGCCTAACTGTATGCCACTCTCAGAGCAACAAGAGCCCCCTATACTCTGTAGCTAGGATGTAGAGCACTGCCGGTGCATTACTGTGCTGTGGAGTGCATAATGACACTGCAAAAACGCTCAACAATCGCCCACCGAATCAAATCCGCTCTTTTAGTAGCCCAACAATACGAATGCGCTCAACTGGCAGTAGCCGGAGCAGAAACGCTCACCTCCAATTATCCAACCTTCGGAGGTGAGCGTTTATGCTCCACCTACTGCCAGCTGAGCGCATTCACATCGTTGGACTACTAGATGAGCGGATTTGATTCGGTGGATGAATGATGAGCGCTTTTGCATTGGAGGTATCGATAAAATTAGGAGTTTCCCTGGTACATTCCGTTGTTTTATGCTTCGAACAGTATTGAGCGTTGGCACCCAAACCAAAACTACATCTCATTTCGTATCACCTAGAAAAATCTGAACGAGATCTGATGGTGAAACTTGAAGAATTTTCGTTGTAAGTCTGGAAATGTGTATTGTAACGAAGTAACATTTTCCAGCACAGTCGTTTTTAGCCTGAAAAAGTCAGTCCGCCCCATACGGGATAACGTGATCCCGGACTTTGCCATTTCGATATTTTTGTAGCAGGCGTGGATGCCGAAAATCACTCTTGCTCGTGCAGACGCTGAGTGCAATGATTGTACGCAATGTTATAAGTCCCAAGGAAAATTCCCCTCCCTGTCAGGCGGCCGCCGTCAGCAACCCCGCGCGTCAGAACTTCGGAAGCGCGCTCCACGCCGGATTCGTTAGCGGAAGGGATCGTCGGCGCCACTGCTTTGGGTTCGATTCCCTGTCCCACTGCCTCTCCTAACCAACCGGCGACGCGCTATTGACGTCAATGACCGCTCCGAAAGAGAATTTGAGGCTGAAATGGCGAGAATGTTTCTGATGAATGATAGGTGCATACAACTGCCTGTAAAACTCCTTAATTACCATTATGCACCGTCGCATGAAATTATTTTCATATGAAAGCATACATGGACACGTGGAAAAGCAGAAATGGACATCAAGCGAAAAATAACGCCCGGAATCCGGTGTCATTTACAGCGAAAGGAATGAGTTGGAGGAATGGAGAGCGAAATTTCTCAATAAAACTAGTTTGTCATAAATTAGGATTCGAAGAGACAATGAGCTTATCGACAAAATGCCGAAAAATTAAAGAAAACGTGTATTGTTTCATCAATATAACCATGCAAAATTTTAAGATGATGTGACAAAATATCGATGTAAATGAAAAATTGAAACCAAAATACCCGTACAGTATCAATGATATCGCACTGTGGGCTGAAATCGAAAAAAAGTGGATACAATTACTAATGACGGTTTTCCTTGCGGGTACTTCCAACTTCGCAAAAATACTCAAAATAGTTGAAAATCAATTAATGGGATAACAATTGACTGTTGTCTACTTACAGGCATGTCAACATGACAAAACTTTTCAAAGTACCGGGGTTTTCATTTTTCTTGAAAAACTTTTCGGATCTTATGTAGCTGCTCACGCTTTTGTAGTATTTTTATGGACTAAAAATACTTCACTATTAAAATGATATTTCATATATATTTTTAAATTCATTTCAGAGAATTTTAAGTGAATTTGGGTGTCCTTACGTCACAAAATGGTGGACGCTAATTTTACGGGATTTTTCTCATAAAAGAAGTAAAAATATATAGAGATTCTGAAAGAGCTATCAAGGGTATAAGGATCAAATATGATCAAGATATAGCATAACAATACTTGTAGGAAACGATTTGTTCTCTGTCCATTCTTCAAATTGTATAATTTCCAATGTGAAAAAAAATCAGCTATCGAGAGACAAAGAAACTAGAAAATCGCAAATATATCCAACAATGGGGAGAAAACGTGGACGTAAGCTGAGCTACTATAAAAATTTTAAAACTAGAGCAATAATGATATAAGGCGTAACTTATGATGGAGCCAGCTTCTTTCTCGAATTCACTCTGCTGTATATCAGCTGTTTTCCGGTCCAATTATTTTCAAATGAACGGGTTTAGCGCGAGAGGTAATCTCAACCAAAGTAGGTGGTGGAAATTATGGCTCCCTTCATGCACTTTTAACAGCCTTTTATCAGTGAGATTCAGCATGGATGAGCATGGAGGTATTAAAAGTGATCAGGATGTAAGCCAGCCTTCGTAAATGGCTGATACCTGTGTATTTTAATCAATCCCTATCGGAGAGCCCGGAAGAAACCCTGGGTGCTCGTCGCTGACTTTCGCGGATGTAAAAGCCGCCTCTGCCTGTGAGTATCTCCCTCGAAGATTTCTCATAATCCGCTCCAGGCATTAAATGGTGCATGAATTCAAGGCCCGTCCCGTGACCTTAAAAAGAAGATGGTTCTCTCGTGCGCAGATTTTTTTGGCGAGCGTCACGCGAGGATCTCGAGCACGCAGCAGGGCCATTGTTTTCCCTCCTTCGGAATGAAGGTCGAGCCCCGCAACATAAAGAAAGGATCTTAATTCGCCGCGGCAGCCCATTTTCCAGGCGATATTCGAGGGCTTATGCCTCGGCGAGAATTGGACTTATTTCTCAAGTTTAGACCTCCATTGTCTCACTTACTCCCAGGCTCTCGGCTCATTTAAAACCGTAATTATCGAGCACACGGAAAGATTTGTGCAGGAGATAAAACAAAAAAAGGTTTCATATTCAGCGACATGATGGAATTTTAGCGATGGAATCGTTTCACAAAATGTTAATAGCATTGCTATCAAGTAGCAAGACTGGATTTCAAAGAAATCAAGTACAATGTCTGCTGTATCTCTTAAATTATAGCAATTCCCCATGTTTTGATACTTCACTGCTAGTGACCCATGGAGTAAAATTAGGATTGAGAAGAGTTAACTAGTTTCCTGGGATGGGATTTTGAACTCTATTTTGCTGCTATAACTCACAATCTCAACCCAAAATCGCTCCTGTATTTTACTTGGATTTTATGAAATTTCATCAAACAAGCCGTAGGTGAAATTGAATCGTAACGATGGCGATTTATTAGCTCTAATGCCGAGCCCTCGCAGTGATAAGCACCGAGATTAATGCAAAAGTATCGCACGCTTACTGGAGGGTTAAGTAAGTATTTGAACGCCAATAATGATTGACTCGGATCCCTTAATCAACTCAACGTCACTTCTTCCGATCGGATCCCCAAATCGCATCGTGACTTGAAGGTACGTAACATTGAATTCGTTCAGTGGTCCACTAATCATAATCATTGACATGTTTCCCTCATTGATTATTGAGCTTAAATTATTCGTTGATTACAAAAATTTCGCCACCTCGAGCCACTAATGAGAACCCAAGGGGGGTTCTTTCAGGGTTACAACACACCGGGGCCTGGGCCCAGTAACTTAACTGATACGCCCGCGCTCCCGGAGAGGAGTTTGGAAAAGAAGGAAAAAGGAAAGAGGTACCGCCGCAATAGAAGCCCGACGACGCCCCTGGGATAGGGATAGCGAAGGAAGGGAGGGACAGGAAAACCCTCGACGCTATAGAAGCGACCAGGGCCCCAAGCAAGCGAAACCTGGCTACAGCCATTAATGGGCCAACGATTTCGGTGGACTTTCCAATAAATAAGAAAAACCGATCGATCAAATCGTTGGATCCCACCTCGTGCCATCTAATCCGAAAGAAGTGGCGTGCTTGCGCCCTTAATTTTTCGTTTGATGCGAATATTCGCTGAGAATTCCGGATGTGCATCATCCACAGAATCGCACTCAAATTTTACTTCGCTCCTCTCCCTCACTCTGATTTCTGTTCCGCAGAGACCGTTTCCCTCGAGCACTTCAACTCTCCATCCGATGGCGGAGGTGGGGGAGCTGTCTTCGCCCGTCGCCACCAGGCACCGCCACCACGCCCTCCCACCACTAATCTCCCTGCTACTCTCTATTATCCGATGCGATGTCCATACTCTCCATACCACGCTGTGCGAAAACGAAGCGAGCTGACGTTAGGTCGCCAACAAAGCCTAAAGCTTCACACAGTTTTCCGAAAAAATCTCTCAGTTCGTTTAAAATGTAAATTTAAGAATTCCAAGAAATAAATACAGATGACGAGTAGCGAATGGTGATCAGGGCAAAATTTCGATAACTACTTATTTTCGTGACAAACCCACGCTTTTATCATGATATATATTCCGGGTATTCACGGTAGTTTGCTTGTATCTCAAATTTGAAAATGTCACCCCATCAATTTCTCTCTAGAAATTTAAAAAAAATGTATTTTGACAAGATCTTATGTTCATAACCTGAAATTTTGAGATGTCAGCGAGAGTTTTACACGATTAATGTGTCACGAAAAAAGACTTTTATGATCGGTACATAGGGAGTGAGTTTTTTTTCTTCATTGGATGAGAACTTTTAGTGTCCCTCTTATTGCCATGCTGGTTGGTTTTCGTAGCATTAAAGTTCGTTCACCTCTCCTAGTGGCCACATTATTTCGTTGCATGAAACTCAGATCTGATGGATGAGGCCAAAACAATCAAATGTCGTCTTCCGATGAGGCCCGTTGCTAATTTGAATTTCGCGTCTGTGACGCTGTTCATTTTTAAATCACCGACAGGATGTTGTTACAAGTGCCGTAATGACGACGCCTTCATGCTAGCATGGAGAGTAATAAATACGATGAACCAGAGTGTGCTGCACCATTAGCTAAGCTTATTATCCGGTCCAATCACTCCGGATGGCGGCATTTCGAAGTTCAGTGCCTGCCCTCTCGATGCGATGGGAGGCAGTGCCTCATTTACATATGTATAACACAAATCGCATGATATGGATCGCATAGTCAATGAAATTTTGATTCTGATTCGTTAATCGTCTTGTGTTTCTATTTTGTGCAACTGTTAAACTTGCATTATAAATAAACTGAGAGGTATTTTCGGAAAATAAACAATAGGTGAGTTCGGATAGCAAATAAGTCTTATTTTCTCGGCTCTAAATGGATGTGAGTTCTCTTCACGAATAGTCTTCCCGCATATTTGACCAATCAATTGGATTTAGCGCACCTGGTGATGCGGAGAAAGTTAAAAAGCCTTGAATGAATCTGCTAAATTAAGATTCTAAATTTTTGTCATTTATCAAATTAGACGAGAGAGTGAGAATCGTTACTGTATTTTAGGGGTTAGGAACATTGGAAAAAGCCAATGGTATGAAGGCAGCATCAATTACCGAAGTGCCAGTGCTATTGAGCCGATAATAATTAATTGACTACGTGGAATAAAATCGATGAATCCGAATTTTAATGAAAACGGCGTATTGCAACTCAAGCGAGGGGCACCTTAATATAGGTACACATTTCCGTACATACGTCTCTCCGGCACGGTGGCCACCCATTCGGTGAATATAGCAGGAGGGATAAGGCACAGCGCGTGGAAGGGGCGAGTTTTCGTGTCTGCGCTCTCTGCGGTGGGGTCGGATGCTAGCAAGTAAGTGGAGCAATGCTCTCTCATTCTTACCACCGCCCACCTCTCTCTGCTGGTGGCGTAACTGCCGCTCCGCCCCGGTTCAACGCACTGCGAAGCGATCACAAACCGACTGACTGGCCTCTGCGGTCAAATCCCCCCCAAAACCACCCCTCCACCCTCGCCCGAACACACAGCACACATCGCATCGATAATATTGCTCGAATCATGCGGCTAAGTTTGACATAGCGAGTAAATTTTTATTTAGATGAAATCTAGAATATTCTCGTCGAAGAACAGGTATCAGGCTATGATTTGAAACTGTTTTGAGGCTTTAGTGTAGCCGAACCAGTCCTACACCCTACAAAAACATGGCGGCCAAATATCGTTTGCTGATCACTTCGATTTAAGGATCTACGTTACAATGGATATGAAGGAGACGAGCTCACACAAACCATTTTAAAATGCATAGTAACACAGCGGAAAGGTAATAGTACTACCACATTATAGCCACCTAGTTAAATAAATTATAAAATTGACTGAACTAATAATTACAATATAGCGGTCAAGTTACCACGTCAATGATCATATTTGCTCCTTAATTATTATTACCTTGTACAGACCGCTTTTGAAGTAATTTAAAGACAATAAGGTTCTACTTTTGGCTCGACAAGAGAGTATTTGTAGAGATAATTAAGGTACCTACACGACCTGGAGGACGACACCGATTGTTTATTTACCTTGAGCCGATTCCCTAATAATACGCCCGAAAATTGTCGGACGTCTTTTCTTACTTAGTTTCATAGTTAGTTCCCATTATGCCACTAGAGTGGAAAATTGGCGCTAAGCCATCATCTACGTCATCTCAGAGAACTTGACGACGGAATCACCCCCCACCACTTATGTAGGATCGACTGAGAAACGCATGTAGGGGACTTTTGTAATGTAGGGTCGACTAAGAATACGGCTCTTTTAATTAAATTTAATGGATAGAGCACCCAGAGCATTGCTCTACATCGGCGTGAAGAAAACACACTCGAGATATTTTGGGGATGTGAGGGAATATTTAGAGATTTTGATGATGATGAGATGAGCGCATGGAGTTCATGCGTAGAGTTTTAATCCGTAGACTAAATAAAATGCAGAGGAAAAGGGTTACATTTTGGAGTATTCATCTGCCAAATATTCCGTTCAAATATTGGTACCATTCCTCAAGGACGTCGATTCCATGCTTATGGTTGGCCTGAGCTTTCAGTTGCTACGCGGCCACGCCCATCTATCTTGTCTGCATTCACCGCGTGTGTTTGTGTGTAATAGCCAGGAGGGGAATCGCCCCCAGTGTTGAAGGCGGATCGTTCGTTCAAAGACTCCCTCCTTTCCGATTGTCCGGTCATTGGCCCACGCCCACCTTTGCGTAGTTGAAGACACTCCTCGAGGTAATCCAATTCATAACCATATTTACATCAATATCACTAATTGTAACCCTTCGTTTTCTGGACGTTTTAAGCAAGCAAAATTCGTTCATGATCAAATGCAACATTCCATACTTAGCGTGTTCACTTCAACATTTTTATTGCCACAATTCTAATAATGACAAAACATAAAACGTAAAAAAAGTATGAAAGGGAAAATGAAATGCAATCAAGATCATGTCTGTGTTGCCTGACGCCTCCTCCAATAATCTTTGGAACTCGTCCCTGGTTAATACTCCCACGGTTTTATTTTTCCTGTCATTCGCTCGCAATTGATCATAACACCGGCGGATTCTACAAATGATTTTTTATGGAGGTGAAACGCGTCGAATAGCCGGAGACTGTACCCAGAGGCGGATTTATCTTTAACGGCGCCCAACAACAGACGCATTCCTCAATGTTCAGATGTCCAGGAGAAGTGCTACCATTCTCATCGGCGAGCCATTATGGGGAAGCTTGCACGGGTGGAAAACAGTTAAAACTACTCTGAAAATCGTCGTCAATTCTGATTAATATATTATATACTACCACGTTGTTAATTTACGCGAAGGAATAAAAATTGAGTTGGATACTACTGATATGTTGCCGTTCGAGCACATTTCTGAGCTTAAATGGAATTAGATATCAGGAGTTAGATAACTGGATTTCCTTAATATCCCTAACAGGATAGTGAAGTGAAGTAATATCCCTAACAGGATAGTAAAATATAACATCGCAGTGGGATCCGATATGTTATGATATCTGTATCGTGATTAGTAATCGCATTTCGATTGAAACAAGAACTTCTACGGTGCCTCCCCGCATGGACTCCTTTGCCGTGCGGTCGTGTCTCCCTTAATGTCGGGCTGCCCGCCAAGCACTCGCATTAAAACACGGCGAAAAGTGCCCCCCCCCTTGATCCCACCTTCCGCCCCTGCACCATTTCGAAGGCGATTACTTCAAAGTTGTGCTTGGCACCCGCCGCGGTGACAGACGAAATCCACGGAAAATCAATAGCAGAGAAGTTGGCGGACATGAAGCAGTGAAGATAGTCGAATGAAATATCGATTGCAAAGAAATCCGCTCCTCTTTTGTCTAGTGACATCAACGCTTTATCGTGACCCTTCTAGGAGATAATGCAACGAAATGTAGCTTTTTCAGAGGCGACGGCGGAAGAAACACTATTTCCGCTCTCGATGTTCGTACCATCAGGCGATAATAAGATAACAGGGATATGTGTCGTTCGCGTGAACATCAAGTATATTTCTGAAAGCCGCGGAGAGCTCTTATGCACTTCAAAACAAAGATGAATAATATGGTTGAGCGATTTGATAGAGCAAAACTATATAGATCAGAGGAAGTCCAATTTATTTGAAGGATTTGATTAGAATTGCATAAAGTCTGGCATGGACCGATTTCAGTGGATATCAAACAACCTCGCGATGCACGCGTCTAGGAAGTAGAAGCGGGCAGCGTGGATGCAGAGTGCAGCTATGGGATAAAAAAAGAAGAAAAATCGATGCTCATCGCTTAACATGGTAATGGGCATCAATTCTCTCGAAACTAACGCTTCACGTTCCGCTGGAGGTAGCTCGCCTTAATGACGGAGGGATATTCTCCATCGCCTCCAGTCTAACTATCCTAACCTTCTTGGATGCCTATAGTTGAAGAATCGCTTCCCAAAACGCAGCCCATTCAGAAACTGCTGGCTAAAACATCCATGGATAGTATATGCCGCTTGTGGAGCGAAAGTCCGCGAGATCGCGGCTCTCCATTCCGCTGTGCGTCGGTTAAGCAGAATGATTGGAGGATGCGGAGCTGAGATTGTGGAAACAGCAAGAATCTGGAAAGGTTAACGGCGGAGGAAGAGCGCTGAGGGAGCAAATGGGTAGTAGGACAAAAGACAAAGGCTTTCGCCTGCACCAAATTAGGGAAGCGAATATATTGTAGTCCTCCCACGGTCTGATGCACTCGTTATTCGAACGAAACGTATCATTGTTCACGGAAATTATCCCAGAGATACTAATTAAGAGGACCATTAGCATGCTCTCGGAGATGGCCAACGATTTAAACGCCTAATTCTGGATTTCAGAGGAAATTTTCAAGAGTATCCAGTTCCAACTCCCGTCGAATTCCATTGTTTTCCCAAGGCTGCGAAAATTTCCTGTTGGCCGAAATTTCCTGGATACTGAATTAAGAACAGATCACTAAGGCTCATCAACTGGTGTGGAAGCGATCAAAAATAAGAACGTCTATTCGCAAGTTGGACGTCGCTTCCGGATGCCCGAACAAAAGGCAATGAATGCTCGCTCATGGTACGCGAGGCCTTTCGGCGACGAGGGAGAAAATAGACATCCGATGATATCGCATGTGCCAGCGCGCGTGACCTCGCTTTCTTCGCGGCCGCCGCTGACACGCACGGCGGGCATCACGCGACCCCTCACCTACGCGCTCGACCCCCGTGGGACCCCATGCTCTCTCCTAGTCACTGGGCTATGCACTTGGCTAAAAGCGGTTAAGAGGAGAAAAATCAGCGAAAAGGGGAAATATTAACAGCGATTCACTTTGGCGAAGAGAGCACTCCTCTTGAGATTAAAGTGTCCTACGGTCAATGGCAGCGCTCATAGAAAAAATGGGATAAGATCTGGGTAAACAAACGGATAAATTAGTATGGGTAAAGTGCATGTTGATTTAGCTTGGAAGTAAAGTGTGAAAGTAATTTTTTTCTGCGTTTTTCTTGCTCTCTTTACTAATTCAAAGGGTAAATCATGGAAGAAGACATCTCATGATGAATGCTAGCATTGGCAGGGAATAAATTGCCTCGGAGACGGCGTCAAGACAGCTAAGGAATGAATCAACACGATTTTTATACCGTGTACGGCAATTTCCTGATAGAGTGGTCTTTCGGTAATCCGGCAAATATCGAACCAGAGCACTGTTGGATTACCGAAAACGCTGGATTACTGGAAACCACTAATAATGACGTAATTAAACAGAAGAAGTTATATTTTACTGTATACATCCATGTATATAATGTATTTTATTATACACTACAGTATAATACATACACGCAATTGAAGTGTTATCATGAAGTAAGACTAAAGTATTGAAAAATTAAGCTTACATTACCGTACTGTATTGTTTTCTATCAATAGTCCACATTTCCATTGACGTGGGAGGCACTCACAGGAAGCACTACTTCCCCTATTTTCTGAGTTGGACTGTGCTCACCTACGAAGTAAGCAACTCAAAATTGCCGAGATACCCGCTTGTCAGCTGCCTATAACGCCGAATTACTGTCTGGCCCGGAGAGGTGAAGTACCGGAGAGAGTACTTTAGTAGTCATAGGAGGCATTTGGACATCCAGAGCACGCTGTTTATTATATAAATGCCCCGTGCAGCGAATATAATTTTTCACTACGTACTAAATTTAATTTATCGCTTTTATTTTACCATCGACCGTCCTTAAGGATCTCTTCTAGTCCAACACCGCACGGGACCAAGTACGTGGCTATTCTTGGGCGTGAAGAGGAGCACTTTGGCCGCAGCTGGGGTTTCGCTCGCGGGGCGAAAGCAGTGGGGGATGGGGGAAGGAGGAGGGTTTTGGAGGGGGGAAGGAAGGCAGTGGGTCAGCGTGGCACGCAGTGGGTCAACCGCCCAATAAGCTCTGGCGCCCGCCCTCCATTCCCACGGCACCTCCCTCCCACACTTCGCTCCCCATCCCAATTCCGCACTCGGGAGACTTCAACGCCTGATTGTGCAGGGGAATACGGAAAGGATAACTGTAACACACCAAAGAACTACATGAAACAAGTGACTTTGAACGCAGTCAGGCGCACTGGTGCAAATTTACGTCACCACATCTCGAATATCTTATTTATGCAGCATCTACGACAATTTGGAATTTAGCGATTTCTATCACGGTATTAACAAAATTTTCCAATTGCGTTCCGGAACTTATATTTATCACAAACATTCGTATTCGCATAACATTTTCTGCCTAAGTTGCACGATATACCGTACTCAACTTTTCACCAGACGAGCATAGGCAGATACAAGATTCCAATAGATTATCTTTGATTTTTGTTATAACCCAAATGTTGCTCTGAATAAAAAGTCGTAAAAACTTAGCATTTATGGAAATATATTGAATTATTGGAGTAATCTTTTGCTCCGTGAGAATGAGTGTTTAATGGGGACCAAGCGATTTGGAGAAGGAAAGGCAAATGCGATGCATGAAAAGGTCATTCGTGGCTGCCCATTATCGCAGGAGTGCGGGAGGTGCGTTTCTCTTCATGTGAGCGCTGCTGGTCATCCCCAAGCGCCATCTGGCTCCCCTCGAGTAAGAGCGTCCGGGAGAAACACTATCATCAGTCTCCATGAGCGTCAAGTCTATTCATTTTCACTGCGCATGGCTGTAATTGTACAGCTGGGCTTTGGCCTTCATTCGAGATTTGCGTTGGCACAAATTTGCTATCTTCGATGTTGGTTTTTCGCGTTATGTGAGGAGTTAAAAGGTCAAATCAAGAGTTACACATCCAGGAACAGACTTCTCTCTCGTATACTCAGCGGAAATCTCCTTCGATAAGGTTTACATCACCAAGTTCCTGCTCTTTACACTTGCATTATTAACAGAATTTCATCAAACACTCTGTATCGATTCATCATTCAAGCATTTTCCAAGCCATAGAAGCTTATTTATCAAAATACCGAGATTGATCTATCTTCTATTTTTAAATTACGTTAGGTCAGGTTAGCAAAAATACCTTTCCTACCGGTTTTATGATTTCTTGTTGGACGAGAGAGTAAGATTATCGCTTTCACCTCCTTTCGTTGAAACACAGCAGAATGAAAGCCACTAGAGGAAAAAAAAACACATTTATCTTCTATTCCTCATCATTCAAAGAGTTCCAATCATATAGAATTACGGATAACAAACGTGAGGTAGGAACGTATCGATCGGAAATGGTGCTTTTAAACAAGACGCCGGCAACCTCATTTTGTCGGGAGAGGAAAAACTAAGAGAAATCATTCGTTCGGTGTCGAGCACTTTGGAATGTTGGCGGTCACACATGGGCAGAGGGGAAGGGGGGGGGAGGGAAGGGGTGTCCGGAGAAAGGGAGCCGCTCACCCCCTCCCCTCGAACCAGAGCACCCAGCCCAGCCCACGGGACACATCCGATCGCTCCATATCAGCGAGGGGAAAACACACTCAAAGGGGATTCGGGTAAATGGTGGAATATTTTGATTTTCTGACAGATAGCGCATGGAATACGCACAGTAAATAAAATACGGAGGAAAGCTGCAAGATTTGTCAAAGCTTCTTCGAGAGAACAAATAGCGTTTCATGGCTTTTGCATTAATTAGGCTGGGAGCCGCTATATCCTCGGAGGATACGAGCTAAGCTTACATTACTTGAGCAATTAAGAGCAGAACTTATAGTAGCACGGAGAACGCCATCTTAGAAATTCACTATATTCCAAGGACCGACTGGAAATATAAGTTAAGAGAGTTATTTTGTCGAACGGATACGTAGGAGAATTCGTTTTTCCGATGAACAATAAATTTTAGGCCTAAGTCAAATTACCTCATCTATGCATAATTAAATATTTTAATACATATAAAGGTAAACGCCTGGTGTCCCAATATTTCCAGTTACACGGCTATTGAGACGGCTCGTTGCGAAGTACGTTGGTGTAGATTAGGGCTACTTACCACACTGCGGTTTTCGACACATAATCTCCTCTTTTTCGATTGATAAGCGCAATTTAATCAATGGTATCACTTCAACACAGCACAAACAGTAGCAACTGGATATAAAAGCCAGTCTCAGAGGCGGCTAGGCGTAGTTCTCACAAGCTAAATTAAACTTCACCTGATGGAATTCTGGATTCGTTGGATTGTGACCATTCAGGCACAGGTGCGTGCGCTTGTCATGGAATCAAATTGTATCGCCCTAAATAAACCTCCTAACTATTGGCAAAATTAGGATTATTATTGAATTTGGACCTCCATTTAAGCACTCGTCATCGGCAACTGCGGGAGGATTGAGGAGAACTTAAAGAGGAGATGGCGATATTTTGTGGAACTGTATCACAGTCACAGAAAAAAGTGTGTTTTTTTCATTTCATCATTAGCTGACTTAGGTTTCGAGAACTTAAACCATAAACAATTAGCGATTTCACCAGGGAATTGACGTAGTTAAATTCCGTTGACAATACAAACTTTTTTCTGTCATTTATTTTACAAGGATCGAGGTGACCTAGCTTGTGTTTCCCGAATCCTTGGGTAATTTTTTTTCCACCGTCTGTTATTTATCAAAGAGCGAAACAAACAAACAAACAAACAAACAAAAACACGTCAAAATTAAGAAATTGATAATGTATGACAGCGCTGTTACGGGGACGGAGAGAAAAGGCCCCATGAGTTGAATGAAATAATGAGAACAAAGACAAACAGCAGGGCTTTCCAAACCAATTAGAGTCGCTTCTGTGTCCGGCTCCCTTAATCGCCCCACCCATCCCTTGGTCAGCGGCGTGGAAAGGGCTGCGTAACCCGTTATGAGCCGTTCGCGTTGCGTCCTCCGGCAGATAGATATGTGGGTCTCCACTGAGGATGGACCACCCACCCCAAGGATATCCCCCTCGTAACACTTCGTAACCGAAAAGTCGCCGCGTGCCAGCTGCCCGCGAAAGCGAGACATCACACGCGCGAGGAAGCGCCGCCCGTGCACACGCCTTCTCTTCCGTTCCCCATCCGTGCGCAGGCTGCGTGCCGCCCTGTCGACGCTTTTGAGCAACTCCTTCATAGAGAAGATAGCGCCAATACAATGCTTAAGGATGGTCATCAGAATGCAATGATGGTCCTCAAAAAAGCGCCCTCTTCCAACGTCACGGATAGCGAAAATGCCTTTTGTTATACTTGCTCTATTCTAATGGGTCTAATTTCAAATGAGGCTGTGAAGATTTTTCGGCAGTAGGTAAATTATATAAGATAAGAATAGTGAGATATTTCACATCTTTTTCCAACGTTTCGATTAGAAACTCGCTTATCGCCCTAAGGAATTCAGAAATCCAAAGCCATTTCTTTGGTAGATCGGGTTTAAAAAAAACAGGCATTACACAATTCAAATGAGGTTCCCCAAGTCAATCAGGAAATGCGAATGACTTTGCGATCCAATGACGTCAGTAAAGGACGGCCGGTAATTCAACTTCGACCATCATTTTATCTCCACTCATTACTTGCTTTTGAGACTGAAGCGAAGGCAAACCAAACTAGGAATGAATATTAGAGCATGATGAATGATTTTAAGCCTTATCGGTGGAAATAAAAGGTTTCTCATCGGAACCAATTGCAACAATCGGTAGCTTCCCGTATCCCTTACTTTTAACGTCTTCCAACATTTCGAAGACCAAGCTATTGAGTTGTAGTTCTCAGAGATTTGAGTGTCGTACAATGCAAATCTTTTTTACAACTTGTACCGTGAGTTTACTGTGCATACGTGTGTGCGTGATTCACACTCTGCTGATGTTAGCTGCCCCACAGGCGCAGCAAGGGAGGGGTTTTGGGGGATAAACCCCCCCCCAGAAGTCACAGGAATTTTTAAGTTAAATACGTTTTACTTAATTGGATTAATATTGCTTATAGAATAGTGCGAGTATTAATAAAATATCCCTCAGAAGACCGTAAAAATCACCATTTTGAGCCATTTATCTTATTTTTTTCCGGCGGAAGGCCTCCGCACCTCCCGCTTACCCTGGCGGGTATGCAATACTCCCAAGCCGCCCAGTATTACTTGCGCATGAAGACTTAATTCCTAGCTACGCCCCTGCTGCCCCACGCCCACCTCAGGAACGAGTTCGTTTTTTCTTCGTACTACTCAGAGCGTTGCATCACAATGGCCGCCGGGCAGCATTTGGCTGGTGAACGATTTAAGTTTCCGCGGAGTGGTTTAACGGAGGGATATTAAAAAGAACCGGTTGTCGACCTTATTTCGCGATTGAATTTTACGACGTGAGACCCAAAATTTTGGCTACATTTCGCTCCGGGTGAAACTTCTAGCACTCTACGATGCCTCAGGCTATTCTGATCACTAACCACCCTCGCTAGCGACCCGGACACCTTAATGCGTTCATTCACCCACAAAGGGGTCGAAGTCACAAAAGAAAACCTTACATTAAAAATTGAGGTGCAGTTTCCGTCGGATGGTCAAAAAACGAGAAATTCCTAATGGGAAAATCACTGTTCTTTCCGCAATTGAGCGATTTGAACTCCCCTGAAGAATTAGATCGAATTGAATTGAAATATTTGGTAGTCCTAAACTACTACGTAACAAACGCCATTCGCTCCACAAACAATGATGGGGAGGGGGAATGAAGAGCGGAGAGAACCCTGGTTACGTTAGGTGTAACTCGTATTAAACGTAAGCAATCGTATGAAAATTTTCAGGTGATATATAATAGACTCTTTCCAATATTAATTTCACAACAAGTACACAAGCACAACACAACGTTAAGTAAGTATAGAAATTTACATCTGAGAAAATACAGGCAAAAATTTTTCAAATTTTATGTTGCAGGCAAGACGCATGCAGATTTTCTATTCCATACACAGTGTAGATTTCAAGACGGTCGGTGGCTCGGTTTTTTAAACAAGTAATACGTGAATATGGCAAACGCGTGGGGGAATTCAACATGCCTAAAGGTCAGCTTGACTCCTTCGTCCGACGATCGGGAGTTTAAGTTGAGTAAAAAATAAGCAACACTCCGATTGAAAGAATACTACATACCCGCGCTGACTGGGCCGTCTTAAAAAATAATAGATCTTAGTTCTACGATCGATTTCTAAGTTCTTTAATGGGTAGGTCAGTAATTATGACGAATTTTATCATTCGCGCATTTGTTCCGATCTGTTTGATTCGTGTAATCGTTAAAATATGAATAAGAATGCATTTTCGAAAAAAATTAGGAAAAATATATCGGATATGCGGAAAATAATGATATCACATCATGCGACCGTTGTTTTCGTTAAAAACCGTTTACGAAGGTATTTCGAGAAAAAACTATTTTGCGAAATTTAAACTGCGATGAGCTCGAAGAGTTTTCAAGGTTTTACGAGAGCAGGATGGCGGTGAACGTAAACATATATTCGCTCCATTGTTCCTGAATTCCTTTCCGGCGATTTTTCGGAAGTTCTCAAGGTCTAAATACAATTGTATAGAGAAGGAGAGGCGAAAAAAGTTTCTCCTTTTTTCATAGAATAATTAAGGAATCAAGACTTAAAGTCTTCTCCAGAATGAAAGCGGCAGGTTTGAATTGGATTTCGAGTAAATGGAGAAAGTTATAAGAAGCCGCTTAAAAGGGATAAACACGAGTTGAACTTCAGTGAGAGATTTTTCGCAGCAAAAATGAAAATGAGATCCCATGCTCTGGTCTTAATATCCCTACCATTAAGGGATCATTTCACGACATATATTTAATATAAAATTCACATTTTCATCACGTCGCAGAAAACCTTTATACTCTCTAAGTTCCTGAAAGGCTAAAGTCGTTCTTAATCGTATCTGCTGAAGTTCAATCAGCTTAAGCTCAATCACCCCATGAATAAAGCTCATTGCAAATGTCCAATACGGGTCACTTTAAACACAAATTTATTTTCAGAGGGAAACCCATCGATGTTAATCAAAATCACGTTATGAACTATTTGTTCAATTTTTTATAGAGGACGCTGTTGGATGAAAGGGGATAGTTATTGAAGAACTATGAGAGGATGGGATGGGAGGGGGAGGAGGCGAAGATTGAGGTATTAGTCTTACGGCCGATTCCATGGTGTACAACGAATATCAACAAAATGTTGCTTCGCTCGGATCTACTCAACAAACGCTACGAAAGACAACGCAAACGCCAACTGCTTGAGCATCGAATCCTGAACTGGCAAAAGAAAAACTCAAAACTCTATTGCTCATTTTAGAAGGGAGATATTTATTCACCAAGCTATTCTGTGACGCAATGAAGAAAAACATACAAGGTTTCCCCTGAAAGTGACCTTTAGGTGGGCTACAAAGCTCAAATGATCGCGTAAGACATATGAAAGGATTTTATAGGCATGTCAAGATTATGAAAACTGCATTAAGATATCGCGTATTATAAAACCCATAAAATATTTTGCAGGAATCGCCATCGAAATGTGTATTGATCGCTATGAATTTAAGCATATAAATGTTGGCAACGATGGAGCTTCTCTCAACTCTGTAGTTTTCGTACACCATATCAATATTCCATTGGGGTCAGCTTTTCTTCTTATGGAGTAGAATTTGCATGAAAAATGATACTGCATGCCTTCTTACTATGTGACAGCTTATTGGCGTAACTTGCCTTCAATACTAATTTTACGTTATCATATTTTGCTTCGCTTCCGTCATTAATGCTTCCAGTACGCCACATTTGATTGAATGATACGAATTACTACCACCCGACTAAGAGCAAGCAATATAAAACCGGATTTAAAAAATTGAAATAATTAATGGAATTAAAATGGCACACATATAGTGCCTCGTTATTTGAACTAAATATTCGTCATGGACACCATTGCTGCTAAAGACCTCTGTACCAAAGTAGATACACTAATATGCTCTTAATGCTTAATCAAAGAATTCAAATAATGATTCAAAGTACAACATTCGTACCACGTTGAATAAACACAGCATTGAGATTTGACGTTTGAAATAATTTGTAGACGAAAAGTGCGTGCATGACAATATAGGATTTTCGAGAGTTAGTTTTTGTGTATCTAGCATCGATTTTGGAACATAGGATAGATATAGTTTTGCTACTCACTCGGACCACACTCTTCCAAATGGGGAAAAAAGAGAAAGGTAAATTGCCCACCAAACCTCGCGCTGACTCCAAATTCGGAGATCTATAACCATTCCTTAGTAACCATCCTTAACTGATACAATATGCGCTCTTCCGGTCGACGCAAACAGCGACGGCTCGCTTAGGGAAACAATGGAAAATCGTCCTTGCAGTCTTTTGTTATCACGCCGTCTGTCGAGAGAAATCGAAAGCATTCCTTTAGAGGAAGCAACGCACCCGTTCCAATGAAAAGAAAAAACGTTGCTTAAACTTTAAATACACTTTAAAATTAGGCTATCATCGTGATATTTCAAGGTATCTTGAGTAAACTCCAGTCAGCATCACGGTATATTGAAGTAAACATCAGTCATAAGATGTATCTCAACTTTAAATATTTATCCGAGTTTTTTTTAGGTGAGATTTTCTAAATATTCGATGTTCAGGCGAGCGTAGACAAAGTTCTATCATATACTTATACCCTGAAGATTTCATGTCTGTAACTGATGTTTCAAACAAGACAGTCATCTTAAAAGAATGGCCAAATACGACCAGTCGAACGAGATCATAGCATCACCAAATGCACATGAAAATACAGCCCGTCCTCAATGGAGTGAGGCGAGGAATTTGATAACATTTAAGAGATAGAGCTAGAATCGGTTCGAAAACTTTACAGCAACAAATGAAGGTTGAGCGAAAAAGTTAAACGCACGAAATAAAATATGTTAATAGTCAATAATTGAGTGTCTCCATTGCTAGCCTGAGTGATTGCGGCTAACCAAGAAAAAGAAATCCATTCAGAACATGGCGTAGTTATTACGTGTATGGTCTTTTTAGAGACAAGTATCTATCATATGCATACGAAATTTTTCGAAGTTCGTGAGGCAATTTCTTGCCCATGAAGATTATCCGATTTGATGATTAGCATTTTTCAGATATGAATCGAGGGCTTCCGTGTCCAATCTTCCTCCTCATTTAGATATTTCCGGAATAAGCAGTACGTGATTAAGTGCCCGCCGCCGAGGCATGATTTGCCCCTAACAATCAGCTAGAAATTGGACAAGTGCGGCCTTTGTTACGTTGCGTCGTTGTTTCTCACTTCGTGCTCGCGCGTTTATCGGAGACTTCAATGCCAGACGATCTCTTTAAGGTGAGTTATTTCTTAATTGGCTCCCATCGTACGTCTGCAAATACCACGCAATGCTTCAATCTCTTGAGGAATCAAAACGGCAGCTAGTATGTTTACCCATCTCCTGCTGATGAAAACGTTTCGAGGGAAACGCGAGTTCTTATGATGATGTATTCACGCTAGCGAATAAGTATGTTAATGACGATTTTTCCAGGCTTTCTCATTTTTTCTGACATTAAGCGATTTAATCCGAAATTCGTGCCTAACATTAGAAAAATATCATCGCGTCGATCATTTATGCGCATAAGACATTCGATGCTTATTTAGAATAAAGTAGTAGTTCTTCTAAAAAGTCATAATTTCTAATAATCTGTAGAAAATTTTTATATGCGAGTGACACTAACAAGAAAACGCTCTTTAGGGGTAATTCATCCAGAAATCTTACTTAAGCAGCCACTTAAAATCATTTGTATAATCTTATTACTGAGGAGGCGATGCGGCTGAGATCATTTCTCTTGATCGGTTCCGACAGGTTACTTCAGAGGAGCGAGGTTTTCACTCCCTCGGCTTTTACTTTCGCCCCCCCCACCCACCCTCCAGTGACCCCCCCTCCTCCTCTTCCTCTCCAACCCCACCTCCCGCATCGGTCCACTTTTCCCGATTCCAGCAGTCAGCCAGCGTCTTCATTGCATCCGACCATAACCATCCATCGCTCCATTGACTCTAACTTCATCACATCCATTTTGAGAACCAAGAGTTTGAAGTCTTATTATGGCTGTTTTATCATTTAAATTATAATATAATTACTCAGTAGAATTATTTTTTCGGGCGTGACTTCATGGAATCGACTTGACATAATTAATACGGAAAGACTTTATAATTCCACATAAATTTAATACTGTACGACCTATTTTTCGATGTGTGACGTTATCTTCGAGTACATTTGCATCGAAGACACGAGATAAATAGTCGCACGCATTTAAAATGAATTCGTGTGTAACCATTTATTCCGTCTTCGATGCAAATGACCTTGATCATGACGTGCCATGTCGGATCATTGGTCGCACATTATTAAATTTATGTGAAACTATATTTTTTTTGCATTTAATTACAAAGTGTAAAATGAAAGTTGTGAATTCTTGGATAAATTTGGAATATATTTTGCACCTAAATGCTCGAAAAGTCGGTTTTTCCGACTGGACTGAGTTTCATAACATCGGAGTTTGCATAATTATCACTCCACGGTACATGTTTCATTTATTCGCGAATTGATATTTGTTTACAACATAAAATATCGTCTTGAAATTTTCATGGCCTAGGCATGGTAGAACTCCTTGGCAGTATTAATTCGCCTCTAATCCTTATGATCGTCTTGGAAACTATGCGACATTTGGAGAAAAATCTACTTCACTAGTGAACACTGCTTATTCCTAACTACATTCTATTGGATATTTATTATTAAAAGAGGTGAAATTATAAATAATCGCTGACGCTAACTTTTTTTACTTGATCTTTATAAAATATGCAAGTTACTACCCACAAATGATAATGTGCTTCCATACCGTTTAAATGAAATTAACTAAAATTAGACCATTTAAACTAAGCATCAAATATTATTCTCAGACAAAGTAAGAACACAAATCCTTAATTGGATCCTGATTCAAGCGAGAAATTAAGTTCCCAAAATGTAAATGACCTCGATTAGATTGACCGAGAGCGATTGATAGGATATGGTGAAAACAAGGGTGGTGAGTCAGTCACCAAGGAAGAGCATCTGAAGACGAGCCTGCCCAAGAAAAATACGTCGCAGTCAAACGACCTTGCAAGGAGATAACTCTGACCTTATTTTCTCTCCTGGCTGGTTAGGGTAGGGGAATCCAATCCTACCAACAAAGGGTCGGTTTACCTCAGAGAAATTATTTTTTGTCCGGAGAAAATCAAGCCACTTACATCGGGTCACGTCAGTCGAAAAATACTCAGTGGTCACAGTATCGTGGCAATGTGTATTTATTTTTTGGTTCGACTACTACTGATCTCCGTTCCAATGCAAACGCAAGTTACTCGCGAAAATATTAAAAGTCTCTGCTCTAAAAAATGTCTGGATTAATTGCTTTGTACGGAGTAGAGTTGGAGGTTGTTTTGACTGCCTAACCAATTAATACAAACATTTAGAGTTCTTAGAAAAAATTAAAAGTTAAAGAATTCACAAAGCTCTGTATCACCACTCGTTGAGATATTATACTTGATTAAAAATAAATGAAATTCATCAAATAAAAATTCATAAGCGTGTTAGTGTCCAAACGTACACTCAAATGATAAATAACCTTTTAATTTCCAATGAGTTTTGTTTTGTCCATTTTATGTTTTTGTTGTAAATAGGCATATATTAAAATAGCTAACTGAAAATTGGGCTATATTAGTGATTCTACTCTAAAATTAAAAATAAAAACTTCTTAATGCACATATCAAGTAAAGGTACATGCTAATACATATTCATAGTTTAAGTGACAAGATAATAAGCGCAACGCATGCAGAAAAGTGAAAATTGTAACATCATATAGCGCCCATGATTTATACCAAAATAACATTCTATTATTTAATTAATTGATTTTACTTTGGTCAAAACATCTAGCTCGGGAAATGATTTTAAAGCTTGCTTAATTTTTGCGACTTTATCCTAAAATGGTGTTAAGAGTCTCGAATGTACACTTTCACATTCATCCCGTTTTGAATATTCTTTATCAAGCGGCGAAGACGTGGAGATGGCACTCGTCTGCCCTTTCGCCCAACCTTCATATCTTCGGTGGGCAGGTTTACCACACCATTCCTTTCAAATGAAAGTAAATTAATTAATTCGTCATTATCGAACCTCTGTAAATCTCCTCGATTCATCTTTCACAATAATGCCCAGTGGAGGAGCGAGGGGGGGATAAATCCCTCCTCCCCCCAGAGCTCTGAGAAAATTTTAGGTTAGTATACTTTTATGTATACGTATTACTTATAGAATAGTGTTAGGATCAATCAAATATCTCTCATAAGGCGGTAAAACTAGTCATTTTAACCATTAATCTTAAAATTTTCCGGAGGAGGGACCACCGCAACTCCTGCTTACCTCGGTAGGTATGCAATACCCCCATACTTCAAAGTATTAATTGCGCCTATAACCCCCCCTAGCCTTAATTCTTAGCTGCGCCCCTGATAACGCCATGTTAATCATTTGACGTGATTAATACCCAATTGGTGCATGGATAAGGCGATGAAATAGGCTGCCAAGGCTATAACTCATTTTTTGGCAACAAAGAAAGTGACCATCGTCGAATGTAATGTGAACAGAGGATCGGCAGTGTTCGAAATAAATGCTTTAGCAGTCTGTGTTCTAAAAATTATATGAAACTTTTTCCCCGGAAAGGCATTAACGCCTCAACAAATGACATTTCCGTTAGTTGGAAATGTGATTACATCCTACCAGAAGGTCCTTCTTGCACACTTTCCAGTAATAATGCAGTGAAAGACAGATGAACAGAACGTTATGAAGTAAAGCAAGCATTTTGTTACATAAAAAAACCTTCATTTTTGATTCTATGCCATAGTAGATTAATCGCGCCACCTCCATGCGCTGGCAATTGCGGGCGAAGCCATTAATCACCGCCCTCCGCGCGTTGAACTCACAAATCATTCGGCCACTGCCACTCGCATGATGGCCGCAGCGCGCACCCTCACCAGACTCGCTCCGTCTCGGCTGTCCTCTTCACCTTGGATGGGCAGCGCCGCTCTCCGATGGCCAGTAAAACATTTTTCTCTCCCTCTCAATCCCGGGCGAATTACGGTTTCTCTCCCTTGGCGATAAGATGCTGGCATACTGAACAACTAACAAGTCACACATGCACCTCATGTTTCCAACTTTCGTGTACCCAAGCTCTGCCGTGCATCATTTTGACGTTTAATGTGTATATATATCTTATCGCTGTTTACATACCTAGGAATCCAATTCAACTCTCCGTTTTTCCTTTGTTATATTCGCCAGCTTCAATCTATAAGCAGTAAGTAGTGCTGAGAAAGTGCTATGGTTACTTGGTTGGTATATTATGACACTATAACCTGTCGAAATATATTTCTCGGTTATGCGTATGAAATTTTCGTCTAATGTCAGTCAGGTCATTCAGGTCAGCATTACAGTCAGGTCATCGCGTGTTAAGTTGATATTTTACTGTAATTAGAAAACGGTTCCCGTAAAAGTTCGCCGCCGACGCCATGAAAATAAGTAACGCAAGTACTTCAAACACCGTTCCATTATGATTCCGTGCGTCAGGCGTTAGTTCATTAATCGCTACACCTAAATGGCGTGGCATTTGCGGGCGAAGCGATTAATCGCCACGGCTTATCGAAATCGTTACATAATTCGATAAATCAAATCGATTATCGCGTGTTCGATGTAAAGTTGGCCACCGATACCAGTCGGCTGTGATCTCAAACATGCATTTATAATTTAGAGCGATCCGGAAATGAAGAGAAGGGAGGAATGAGATGTTGCGCACCGGGAGGTCACACGTTCTTCGATTGATAATAATCGACATCGGCAATGCGACGGCGACCCGCTATCATTCCCGCAGTCCTTCACCCAACGCATGGGAAAGACAGGTTGGGGCAATAGGGGCGGGAAAGGATTCCGCCCCGTTGGAAAAGCATACGAATACGCTGCGATTGGTTCTGGAAAAGAGAAAAAAATATATAACGTGGAGAATACTATTTGAACCGAATTGACCTCAAAATTTGTTTGCATAAAACATTTTCTTAAACTAATTACCTGCATCGCGATTCAGTAAATGTCATGAGCCCGGCACAACTGAAATTAAGCCGCTCTGTCGATGCATTGACCATGGCGCGGTTGTAACGGTTCTGTAACATTTGACCGATTTAGTTAACACTTCCCTCCGTCAATTATTAACACATTTGAGTGATTTAGAGAGCTGGTGGCAATGAAAGTTATTGTTAAAAGATGAATTGGCGACATTTTTGCTAGATTATTGTAATTGTACATCTCCCTTGTGACAGAATTATTAGGAATTAATGTAATAAAAATGTAATAAACCGTAAATTGTGATAAACTGGACAGGTTTGATGAATGTCTCCTTCGATATGAAAAATTGACTGGCAATGTCATGTGTACTATGCATGGTGATCCCGGAAATAATAAAAAAACTTTCACAACTTCTGACCACCATATTTTTACCAATGATGTAAAAACGTTGGGCTGAGAGCAATGTCTTCATTCGCCTCAAAAGTAAGACGTACATTATTTTGCGCCTTTGTTCCTGCTAGAAAATAGGAGTGCGATTATCAACTAAACTTTTTCCTACTCATGAAGTACCAACAAAACAGGTAATTTCAACTTGGCTTGCTGCTCTATAAAATTGACGAGGTCATAATTGTATCATTTTACCACGCTTTCAATTGATTACTGTTCTCATCGCATTGATATAAGAAGTTAATCGAGATATATGTATCCCAGTATCGAAACTTCGCAAAACGAGCGCGCAAGCGAGGTTTAAGTCGGAAACATTGTCTTCCGTCGCGATGACACGAAGAATAATGCTAAAATCACCCAGGGCTATGCATTTCATAGTTTTATATGCCTTTCCTCCAGAAAGCGACTATTTATTTAATTGAAATACTAATTACGGACATTTTCCTTTTGTGGCGCCTTTCATTTATTTTTTGAACAATGACATTTTTTTACGAATTTTTGGATGAAAATGTTAGCAAAAACAAAGAACAATTCCTATAGTGACCGTAATGCTTGCTTTACATTTGACTAAAATCGGCACACCTTTTCATATTGCGAAATCGCAGAATTAAATATGCAGAAAATAAGGAAGTCTACTCTTAACTCTGTAGATGTATTGAAAGTCACGTAATTAGTCTTAAAAATTAACGCTGCTAATAGATTTTCAGAAAATTTATAACCGCAGTTAAGCTATTTCTGCCACGCATTGACTTCTCGTTTGCCCACAAAATAGGGAGGATTTGAGGTTTAGTATTACCGTTATTTTTTTCATGCCGTGAAAAAAATATCTAGATGTCAAATAAATCAACGAAATATTCGGAACAAAGACATAACGTAAGAGTGGTCACGGTGGGAGGGCGCAGCGGATGCATACCTCCTCGCCGCTTTAATAGAGGTCGGCGTTTCATATCTATTATTGCCGAGGAGAGGCCGCCGCTGGAAGACAAAAGAAGGGGAGTTGGCGTGCTAGGCACTCTTGAGAAGGCAGCGGCGGCCGCGCCCTCGCCCGGCCAACGGCAAAAGGTGAAAGCGGCTCGAGATGAAATCGCGAATGCTTAAAAGGGTGTGCGAACGGAATAAATCAAAATAAGCACCCGTCCCCGAACGTTCACAACTGCTCTGGGAGACAACAAAATCGCTCTGCCATCCTTTCACTCGGGCGAGGGCCCCAGCAGACACGCACGAGGGCCTCGCGATGCCGCAGGGGCCTTCTCTCCAGGGCCCGGACTCTCGGTATCGATATCATGTGTTTCTCATCCTCTCTGTTGAGAAATGGATTCACAGTTTTAATCGGGAAGTTAATAAAATTTGATTACGAGGAATATTAAATGACCGCACAGTAGTTGGGCTGCTAACTTACTGGCCACTACCGCGTAATGATACATATTCACCTTCTGGGCTCGACGCAGACTCGCACAACTATCGATGTCGCGAGATGGGAGAAGAAGCGACTACACATTAAATACGCGAGTGCCCCGCAATCACGGGGACTCGATATCGACACTTGGGCTCACCTTTCGTAGAGCCCAGGGAGGTAAGAGATCTTCCCATTGGGGACCTCTTGTCCTTCGCTGAGGACGTAGGCCTCTACGGGAAATCAATCATCGGTGTTTAGCACAATGCACCCTTAGGTCTAAGTGCCCTGGGGGCCTAGCTCACCCACTTCTTCTTCAATCAATCAAATGACCGCAAGTGTAGTAGCTACTTTTTTGATCTAGGATTAGACAGTGTCTAAACGATGGCAGATACGTGAAAATGAACGAAATTATTGTCCTAGAAGACCGGTAACTCGGCAAATTCTATTGGAAATGACCATAAAATATTTTATTTTTCGAATTTTGACCCTCCCCCCTAAATTGCATTTGAGCGAGGGTCAGAGGGTTCACGTAGAGGTCTCAAAAATTTCAGGCCTTATTTTTGATCGGTCCCACAACTTTTTTTCATTGGGCCAGGTGGATTTGAAAAAAATCGATATTTCCGATCCGCCCTATTAGACACCGGATGGAGTAAAACCTGCCCCCCTGACTGCGTCTACTTTTACCTGGGGTAAGTAAGGACTTAGAGGAGTCACCCGGCATTAGCTAGCTCCTCGTCTGTGGAAATGTGTGGTGGGAATGAATTCGCGAGTGCGGCGAGGCAGAGAAAGCGCGCGTGGTGCCCTAAAAAGTGATCGCTTGGTGGGGTCAGCAGGGTCGCAGTTCAACGTCCCTTCCGGCGCCATTCCCACGCAATTGCCGGCTTCGATTTTCTCTAAACGCACGCACGACTGCGAATGACTCCGACACTGTTTCCCTCAATGAGTCTCAATTGAGATGAATGTGTGAAAGCTACGCTTTCCACATTCGCGTTTTGGCGCAAATCGAAAATGTTTATCCCCGAGTAAACGAAGGACGAAGAAGAACATTTCTTCTTCTTATGACTGGAATAACGTTTACATCCCTATTTGCTATCGCGTGAATCGTCAGTTCAACTAGATGACTTCCTAACAATGGCGTTAATCCATAATAACAAAATGTACTGCACCAGAGAATTGTATGGGCATATAATTATATTATATGAGATAAATATATTGTTACTAGTTGCAATAATTTTAAGTCAATTAAGTAAATCCGTTAGAATTTTAGTAATGATGGCATAAAAGGAGATGGTAATATTTTTCTCAGAAACGTATAAGTATTAAAAAAGGCAGGCTTTTCGGATTTAATGTTTCACCAATACAGATATTTCTACAATTTAACAATGTTTCACTTTAACTATTTTATTTTTGAATTTATAAATTATAACACTACAAAAACAAGGAGCTGAAGCAAGGGAGTTGGACACGTCCGAAAGTAAACACTGGATTGCGAGAGTCGTCACCTTGCCCCAATTTACACTGGCCCAGAGATCACGCCCCGACGAAAGAAAACTATTCGGGCGGTCCCACTTATCTTCGCGGGGAAGGCTCTCCGTCGTTACGATGCGTTACGACATAACGAAATTTTTAGAGGGGCGTGCATCATTTTCTCGTATAAAAAGTGATTAGTGCCGCTATAAAATCACTGAGTTGGTTAAATTTTGAATTAAGATTAAAGTATTTGATCACTTAAATCAATAAATTAACTAGAGTCATTCTCACCAAAACGATTTTTAAAAATCATCGCTGGAACTGTTGCAGTTTTTCATTTTGTAATATCTATCGATACAATCGGTTAATGTATTTCTGCCAACAGTATAACAACCTCGAAATCAGCCAATGATTTTTTTTATAACTTTTATCTACATATGAAGTTACTTTTAGAACTATGTCAAGAAGCTTTTTTTCCTCCATACGAATTCTTCATTTTATTATTTAATACCCTATCATAGAAACAGCGCAAAAATCTAAAACAGAAAATTACTCGTACTGATCTTTAAAAAAAACTTTTGACTCAAAAAAAGTTATATGTCAATCTGTACAATACGTAATCAATTTTTACTAATATATGTGATTTTCCTATGCTTTATTCATTCTTCAACAGGAATTATGCACTATGGATGATCTGTGGATTCAAACGATGCATTACCCGTTGGTTCCTGAGAGAAAACTGTGATAGTGCAACTTTGTGCCCCCAAATACGCCAAAGGATTTTGGTCACGATACTTTTAGTTGGTTATGTCCGTCACTATCAGTCTCTGCTTGATCATGTCTCCACAACCCCGTACGCACTGGTTGGCCCAGAAGGAAGGTATATAAGTTAAAACTCATAGCAGTTTTGGGAAGCGATGGGTATTCAGAGTGTAGTACTAAGCCTCGGGGAGAGCTTCTGACAGTCCTAAATGAAGGGGACATTACCACAGAGTATATCTATACTCTGTGGCACTACTAGACTTGAGAATTTGAATACAAAACTCATAGCGACATGCCGTTGCATCGGTCGAAGTCCTCTCTTCAATGACGCTACTTTCGTGAAAAATAAACTCGAACTCTCGGTGAATTTTCTATTTGTTATTCAATATAGTTAAATTATATACAATTTTCCCACACTTTCGTTTTCTTCCAAAACACAGGGAAAGTAATTTTTTTCATAAATCATGCATGAATATGAGTTTAACCATATAACTTCCTCATCGGCTAAAATATCAGATTTAACCTTGATAGAAGAGTGCAGTGACCTTTCAGTGCAAATAATTTCCACTGAAGTAGCGGGAGAGCATGTTTGAAATCGAGCAATCATGATTAGAGATGCGTGAAAATCGTAAATGCGATACAGATGCGATGTGCGAAAATAAATGCGACATAGATGCTATGAATGGACTTTTATTATATTTTTACGCAAATTTTCCTTTTCGACGGCAAAATTCGTACATTTTGTGCCGAGCGCAGTGTAAATGCTCCGCCGACACTCACCGCTTAAAGCATGTGAGCGACTGGCCAGCTGCTAGTTGGCTGGGACTCAACGTGGCCGCGAACTACAAGTGGGCGCGGGCTAGCTACACTTCCGCCACTATATGTCATGTTCCTTAATTTATTGTTGTTATAAACATAATTATTTAAAATATTCTGTATTTTGTATTCTGTATTTATCGTCATCTACCTCATTATGAAAATAAAAAAATAGGCGAAAAAAATGCGATAAACTGTTATTGAAAGTGCGATAAAATAAAAATGAAAGTGCGATTTTCACGCATCTCTAATGATGATCGATGAGCATGATTTCCTGAAGAATCCACACATCGCCGCCCTCTCCCCTGCATCCCAATCGGTTGCACTCACTTGCACGCCATTCTTCCTCGCCCCCACCCGCCGTGGGCCCGCCTCTCTCGCGTCCCTCGCAGTGCCAAAGGCCCCTGTCCGGGGGCCGGGTGAACAACGTGGCCCGACTGCGGGATGCGATCACTTGCGCCTCTTCCGCTGCCGCCACACCACCAATAACTCCCTCGTCCAACTCAACAAACATTCCACCCGTACATTGCCACCATCAGGGGCGCAGCTAGGAGTTAAGGCTGGGGGGGGGGGGGTTTAGGTGCAACTAATACCGGGGTGTGTGGGGGTAGGGAATACCCACCAGGCTAAGTGGTAAGTGCGAGATTAATAAATTGCGGAATTTTTAAGATAAATTGTTCAAAATTGTGAGTTTAACGGCTTTCTGAGGGATATTTTATTAATCCTTACACTATGCTATTAGTAATATCAATCCAATTAAGTGAAATGGATTAAATTTAAAAATTTCGCTGAGCTCTGGGTGGGGGGTTTATCCCCCAACCCCCCCCCCCCCCCTAGCTGCGCTACTGGCCACCATTGCTGCGCAAGCGTTTCCAAAATCGCCTCTGATGAATATTTTCATCTCACTTCATTCATTCACAGCCATCATCAATAGTAAACAATCCTAAGATTGGTTTGACGCAGCTCTCCATTCCTCTCTCCTATCCACTAACCTTTTCATAGCGACGAATTTCTCATCTTTTACATCCTTTATAATCTGTCCGTTTTAAATCGTTTGGGGCCGTCCCTTACCCTTCTTCCCTTCCACATCCTGTCCATCAGGCCATCATGCCTCATAATGCGACCAATTAAGTTGTCCCGTCTTTTTCTTACGGTTTTCAAAACAGTTGTCATTTCTCCGACTCTTCCAAACACTTCCTCACTTGGTTGATACATCTTATTTTCATAGGTCTTCGTCATTTATAGTAAAAGTAATGTAATTCGGTGATTTTAACTTGAAAGCCATCCGTTCAGCCGAAGCTTGATCATTTGCTCGATTGTGGGGCTGAGGTGGATGGGAATGCATTTCGGGTGCTGTGGAGACACTAACGAGGTTGAACTCCCAATGGGAATCCACTTGCAATTATCGTGTTCGTCTTGAATGCACTCGATGGCACAGGTAGACAAAATCATTGGATGCACTCAGTCGCACTGAGCAAATGGCCTTCGTTCATTCATTGAGCAAGTGGACGATGGAACGCCGTGGGACTCTGCGAATCGACATCACCGCGTTGATCGGTCGCCGTTTCCGTGGGCGAAAAAATTGTCACCACTGACCACCAATGAGGAGGAGAGGAGGTAGAGAGAGGCAGTGTGAGTCACTCTGCTCACCCGTGCATTCGAAGCGCTCGCAATTTGAGTTATCACGCAGTCATCGTCACAAAGTGCGTCTGACTGCAACCCTCGTCACAAGATCGCCCATTTGAGCGCTTTATCCCCTAAGTATACATATCCACCCTCTGAGTACTTCACTGCGCGTGCAAGTGGAAATGCCATAGGTTCCAAAAGATCTCTCACGTTAGATACAAACGTTGTCATAACCATTGACAACGTTATTGAAATAAATACTTGCATTTTTCCACGACCTAAGTTTCGATGTTATTACATCATCTTCGAGGAAGTAATATTGGAACCTAGGTCGCAATGAACTTTATAATCGTGGAAAATTGCAAGTAATTATTTCAGTATTGAAAATTCCACTCCACCACGCTTGAATCTTCGGATTTTTATTCATTGACGACGGGTTACGTGAGTACACACAACAAGTAACGATGGCAACCTATACTTAGCGTTGACTCCTCTTGTTCCCAAAAATGGGATTGCATTTCAGTGGAATCCCAGTTCATTTCACAGCATTCTCAACGTCGTCTCCCACGCAAACTTTCCACGACGGCCTAAAAATTCGTTGGTTTCAAATGTCACTGAATGGGACCTCGAATTTTTGGCAGGCCTCGCTGGGGGTGTTCGTCAGCCTTGCGAGTGGATTTGTTTGGCACGAGATATGATTCGTCATCCAGAGAAATCACTCGAAGTGGTCAAGTGTGAGGGAACGGGGCCGAGACCACGGCCGATGGACGAGACACCACCGAGGGTGTCCCATGCGGAAGTGGGGTGGGTGGGTGGGTGTGAGGGGTGGGAGGGGAGAGAGGGACACGCCCTTGAGGCAGCGACCTTCACCCGCGGACGCATTAAAGGTCTTTATCCGTCTCATTCCTTCCGAGGTCCCGCCCTTCCCTACTTCTCCTTTTGACAGGAAGCACAAATTATCGCAAATGAACTTTGGCTGAGGATTCCACTCGGATTATGCGGAATATTCAACTTCATTTAAATCTTCACCTCGCCCATGTCCTACCAATTTAGAACCACGGAAAGGACAATAAGCCTTTCGGTGCCTCTGACCGAATGTCTAGATAAAAGGCAACTCTCTCCCAATCTCTCTTTCACTTCGCATACTTAGGTCAAACTTTAAATTCATGCTTCCCCAGCCTAACCATGTCGATGGGCATCGTGATCTTTTGCCTACCTTGAAAAAGAGCGATTCACTCATTTTTTCCCAAAATTCGTAGGTGATAAAACAATTTGCAGTCTCATTGCAACGGCAGCTGAAATTTTTCTCGACAGCAGTTATAACTTTATAACACATTTTATTATAATAATAACGCGTAAGTCTAAGGCCGCAAAAACGGTTCTTGATGTCACTGATAAACTGGAAAAATATATGTCTGCTTCGCATGATCATACTTTGCCTCCCTATGGGGCTCACGGCGTTCGCTTATTTAATGCCCTCTTCATCATCATTTATCAACAATCCTAAGACTGGTTTGACGCAGCTCTCCATTCCTTTCTTCAATCCGCAAGCCTTTCCATCGTGTCACATTTCTTCTCTTTTACATCCTTTATAACCTGTCCTATGCAACTAATTCGGGGCCTTTCCTTGCCCTTCTTCCTTTCCACCTGTCCTTCGACGATTGTCTTCATCAGACCATCATGCCTCAAAATGTGGCCAACTAAGTTGTCCCGTCTTCTCCTTAAAGTTTTTAGAAGACTTCTCTTTTCTCCCACTCTCCTTAGCACTTCCTGATTACTCACACGGTCAATCCATTTTATCTTCATCATTCTTCGGCAGTACCACATTTCGAATGCTTCCACTCTTGACTTCTCTGCTGCTGTCAACGTCCAAGCCTCGCTTCAATAGAAAAACATGCTCCATATGTAACATCTGATGATTTGTTTCTTTAATTAATTTTCTATCCAGTAATTAATAATGGGTGTTCATTTCACTCGGGATGAAAGATAATGAATTTGGTCAACAGAAGGTCGCGTTTCAGTGATCGGAAGGAAGGGCGGTTTGGAGGGGATGGCAAGTGGTCCTTCACGTGGTGGCCACTCGAGGCTACGGCAACGGAAAAAACGGAAATGTCAGCTCACAATAATCTATGCCGCGCCCTCTCCAGTATTCAGCGGACATCGAAACCTACGACTTTCCTCAATCCTTGGGATCAGATTTCATTGGTCAATTATTAAAATCATATAATCAGTAATTTATTCCATTATACTGTGCCAAGGGCAGTAAAAATGTGCGTAGATTTCCCCGAATAATATTCAAATTCAGAAAAAAAGAAACAAACATTTCCTCGGTTACTTTGAAAAATATAGGTGTGAAATCACCTTGTCCATGTAGGGTTAAAAGCGAAATCTTTGAATAAATAATTTTTTGCTCATACCACACAAATAAATCCGGGGACCGAAGTCTTTCTCATAGCAAAATTTGAGGAAATGCGAAATATTAACCCATACTACACAATTTAGTTTTCCTGCTGCAGTTATACGGTGTTTAAATCGATTCAGAACTGAATAAATCGTCGTTTAAAGTAAAAAGACATTGCAAACGTAATAGGACCAGTGAAAGCCACTCCCAGAATAAAAAATTAACGTGTAAATTTAGCGACGGAAATATTTCATTGGGGTTGACTGAGTAAACGGAGAAACGATATTAAAAAATGGACAATTAATCTTTTATGTAATGCCGTTATTTTTATTGCTATCTCATATTCATGGTGGTATTGGTATTAATTTTTCGTCGATTAATCAAATCAAAAAGAGAAAATATTAAAAATAAATAAATTTCAACATATCAGCCACTGTAATAAAAAAAATCTCGGCGACATTTATTCTCTGGTGCCATTTTAATAATACACTAGCAGTCATGAGGACTCTCGAATGGAAATCATATCGATAGAAAGCTAAATTATCGCAAATGAACTCAAGCTGAGGATTCCTCTCCAGTTGTGCAGAATACTTAACTTTCCTTCTACCCACACGTCGCCCATATCATTCCGACGCATAACCGGGAAAGACTTCTCAGGTTTTCCATGATCAAGCTATCGGCGGCGGCCCTCGTCGAATGTCCAGATGCGAGGCGCGTCTCGACCGGTCGCCCTTGGAAGCCCTCTCGGGGAAATCCGCGCATGGAAACTGCGGAGGAGCCGAAAATCGAGTCGAGGGAACAAGAGGGAGGTCCATTGGGACGGTCCACCACTCACACGGGGCACGCATCTCTCTCGAAATGGAATACCACGCAAGAGCAGGGATGAAGTCCAGATATTGACCCAATGATATTATCGAAGGAGGCACAGGAACCTTAATATAAGCCCTGGGATAATAGCACAGGAACCCTAAAATTGAACTAGAAATTCGCAAGATTTCTAAAAATAGGCTTCGAATGTTTGTATTGGGGCAACTTCAAAGCCTCCCACATTGACATTCGACCATGGAACATACTTCCTAGACTCCAACCTACCGACCTGATGTATTAGTTAATATTATATCTTAGAACTATGATTACGCTTTCGTTGGTGGGCGGTCTGGATTAAAAGGCAGGCCCGAAGTGCCAGTGTGGGCAGCCAAGTCCCACTTTCGCGGTTTCTAATGGGAGATCCACGATCACCAGAAACGATATATCGAACGCGCCCAGACGGCCAGGGAGGGAGGGGAGGGCTGAAAGGAGGGGGAGGGGCACGTGATTCACGCCAAACACTTAAGAGCCTGAATCGTCTCACCTCACGGCTCGCCCTATTTCCACGTGGAAACTGTTGTGTGCACCCCGGAGGTCTTTCACTTATGCCTAGAAGATGTGTCACTAGGGAAATTAGTTCCAATTGGTTCCACCATCAAAATAATATCATGATTAGGCGTGAGGCCTCCTGTACCACGTCTGCCAACCTTGCCTCGACTGTCTGAATATGACCAAAGCGTCGGAGTTGATAAATACAGTATAAAAAGTGAGCAGAAGTACAAGTTTCCAGTGGTTTCAATAATATGTTTCCACAAGATTAGCTAAGAAGCTGTCAATTTCATTGGTCGTATGATCAGGTCTACGGGATTTATCGATGAAGGGCTAACGTGCATATAATGTTTAGAGTACGTGATGCGTACTGTGATTTCAATTGCAGGCTCTCACAAAGTCATCAACTTCTCAATTTCAATGGTCGTATGACAATGTCTGGAGAATGGTGATGAAGAGCAGGGGCACAGCCAGGAATTAAGGCTAGGGGGGGTTTTAGGTGCAACTTGACCCGGGGTGCGTGGTATTCCCGCCAGGATAAGCGGGAGGTGCGCGGGGGCCCTCCCCCAGAAATTTTTTAAGATAAATGGTTCAAAAATGTGAGTTTTATGGCTTTCTGAGGGTTATTTCATTAATCCTTACACTCTTCCATAAGTATATTAATCGAATGAAGTAAAATGGATTAACCTTAAAAGTTTCTCTGAGCTATGGGGGGGGGGGGTTATCCCCCAAAACCCCCCCTTCGCTGCGCCGCTGATGAATAGCAACCGCTGACAACTTAATTGACAGCAGCAGTACGCACAGCAACTTGCATTGAACCGAGAATTCCATTACAATGTTTCCCTTTCGTTCCGTGGCCAAACAGTCGGAAAAATATTCCGTTGTGCCGGTTGGACACAAACCGCTTGGAAAACCGTTTGGAGCCATCGACCACATTCATGTGGACCGCTGATTTGGATTCGTCTCTGAAGACGAGGTCGAGTGCGATTCCCAAAGCGATTGCAGGAGGCAGCACTGGTCGAACGCCCAAGGTCAGGGCGTGGGCAGCGAAAGGTTTCGTCGGAGGAGAGGTCAAGAGGGGAGTGGGTGGGCCAAGGCTCGAACTGAAGCGGTGGTCACTCTGAATGCCCAATTGACATTGGTCGGGGAAAAACCCCAGAAGTACACAAACCCACGGAACCCATTGAAGTCAATAATGCACACCTACTTTAGTTGGCACCGAGAATTGAAGTTTCCGCATATCAGGGTCTCCTATCGAAACAATACAAAAATTGACGTCCCGTTTGATAAACAAAGATATCGTACTGCCCACTTATTTTACACGTGTTTCAATTTCTCCATAATCATCATCAAGTACCTGATGAATATTGATGAGTATCTGATGAGTATTGCTGAGTATCTGATGAGTATTGATGTGTACCAATCGGTATACGTGTTGTAAGCTTTTAAAATAAAATTAGTGGGCGATAGGATGTTTTAGTTTATCATTCGGTACGATATTTTTGTTTATCAAAATTGACACGCCTCAGAAATTGACGTCTACGCATGACCATCGCATTTACAGATATCTAAGCAGAGATGGATTTTCGCAGAGGGGCAGATGGCAAGGCATATATGTGTTTACTTGTTTTAAAGATCTTCATTGTTCCACTGGACGAACACTCAAGTCTAAACAAGCTCTGAGTAAAATACAGACCGATGCACTAGATTTCTCCTCCGTTGGTCCTCGAGAATCCGAGAAGGACTCGTATCGTGCATCAAAGAAAAACCTTCCAACTTTCACGCAGCTCTTTCACAATAACGGATTTTTTGGGATGGTAATGTCTGCGTTAAATCTGAAATGATGTCAACTATTCCAAGTAAGAATGTGATAATTGTCTAAGGAAATAGGTACGAGTGTTTCTCTCTGCGACAAGATATTTTGCAAAGCTAGGCCGAGTATCGTACTCGAAAGAGACAAAATACGTCCAAGTTTCCGGCAATGTGCTCGTATCAAGCTCCGTGGCAGCTTACGGGACGTTGCAATGAGCACCTTGTGGTAAACGATTGCATCGCTGTTCGTGCATTCCGGACATGAACATCATATCTGTGAAAACTGTGAAGTTGCGTGGAGCCGTCATTGAGGAGGTGGAGATGGGGGGGAGGGGAGGTTGGCCTCCCCTCTTTCTTGTAAGCGGACCACGCCCTCACAGGCCCCCGGGGGCGGCCGCCACGCCCTCTGCAAGGACGGCGGGGGCAGGCAAGGGGTGGGGGGTATCACGCGGCCGCTGGCTGCCAAAGCGGACTCGACTCCGCGGGGCCCCGCCCGGACCATGCCGAGGAGATGAGGGGGGGGGGGGGGTAAATCCTTCCTCCCGGAGCTCACATTGCTCTCGCATCAGAGTAAATACTTTTATTTTGCAGTACTTTGATAGCTTAAGTCAATGATAAACGAGCCCACTTGATTGAAACGGGACATTATTCGAGAATCCAGACAAGCAATACGCCAACAACGGTCGAATTCGGAATACAGCTCGCTAACTAGCGGCCAATACGCCAACTATCGGCCGAATTCGGAATATAGCTCCGAGGATACCAAGCAGTTACCTAAGGAAATCCCGTTGACAAATCATTGCGACTGTTGGGTATTTACTGATTTTTCTAATTATATTTGTGGTAGTAGGCAATCAAAACGTCGTAATTAATATGTTAAATGCATTCATAATAATGTATAATGCATTTCAGTTGCCATTTATTGCAAAAATTCATAATTTACTTTAACAGTGGTTTGAAGGTTAATGGTGTTTAACGTAGCCAACGTATTAGAGTTTTATTTTCTACCCTAATAAGAATAGTGCTTTTTATCGGTGTCACGCAATTATGATCATTAGAAAAGTCTTACAGTAATCGCCGCGAGCTGTTAAATGCTATTTCGGCTGTATTTATCAATTCCTGAATGCGATTTGTGGTTGCTCCTAGAAATCGAAATACCTCCTCAAAACTTCGAAACATCTTCCTTGAAATTTTCTACTTTAATATTCACAGTGGCTTCACGATTCATCCTATTACACCTATATTATCATCACAACAATATCCTCTATGTGTCGGCCATATTGGCCAATAACGTCAGCGCCTTCAGCGCCGCCATCGGTGATTTGAGTCTCGAATAGAGTCAACTTCTTGCGGAGAGACATCGTGGAACAACATATCGAATGATAAACTAAAACACCCTATCGCCCACACACACACTTTTAACAGCTTACAACACGTATACCGATTGCTACACAATCTACATTAGGTGCTCATCAATACTCATCAGATACTCATCAATACTCAAAAGATATTCATCAACATTCATCAGGTACCTGATGATGATTATGGAGCAATTGAAACACGTGTTGTAAGCTTTTAAAATGAAATAAGTGGGCAGTACCTTATCTTTGTTTATCAAACGGGACATAATGCTGAAAAATAAATCTACATAATACCCTGCGAACCACCTCTAGGTTGTCGTGGGGTGATCAATCACCTGCATGCGGCATCAAGAGGATTCACACATGCACACCACACGATCATAAAAATGTTAAGCATACTAATAAAATTTGCTTCCGCATTCATGCAAAGGTAAAACTTGCAAACTATTAATGAAGTCAATCTGCCTATGAAGCTAGAACATGCAACGCCTGCTGGTAGAAATAATAGGAAAATCCAGAAATATGCATTTAGGAATGTGTAAGTTAGTGGGATACACTACAAGTCGACTAGCCTATTAGTTAGTCCTAACGGTGCCGATGTAGTCTAGACGGACATAGAGAAATCGATGTTCGGAATCTATTTGCTCTAGTTTCTCTCTTAATTCATACTTATGATCTATCGTAGTATGTTGGAGTTCGTAATACTGATGCATTAAAAAAGCATGGCCTGTTTCGACCATGTTAAGATGGATGAGTTTAATGGGAAGAATGTTGGATATACACTTGATATTACCTGGAGAGGGTGTACTTGGATACTATTTCTCTGAATTAAGTGCGGAAATGCTATGGTATTAATGATTGGCCACATGTGAGAGCGAAAGATTATTCACAGATTATTGATGGAATGTGGAATACTGCAATCCGAAATGCAGACATATGGGCTATCAATGATACAAAATTCAATGAGTAGACACAAGACTCAGTATTACGTATCTGCAGGAATCCACTTTGTACTACTCATGCGAGATCCAGAAAATACTGCTCTCGCTCGCTGTGATTTCCCTTTCAAAACCCACACACATTAAACTAGAAATCCGCTGACATGACATGATAGGAGAACACACGCAGAAAAAAATTAGCACTTTAGAGGTCATGGTAAACGAAGAACCTCATTTTAGATAAGCACGAATCTTTTCTTCCGGAAACTGGATCCCTTAATAATGAAACTGGATCATCTAAGTAATATTCAAAAACTACCCCGAAAAGAGTAGTTCAGAAAAGACCGCGATTATAAAGCTGATTACCTAATCGGAAAACTAGGTTCAGATTACGGTTGTTGCGTTCGTATTTGTCCACTTAAACAATAATGCGAAAGTGGAGAGTGTGGCCCGCTGCGCTTTCCGAAGGCCGACCGCCGCCACTGCTGCCAACCTCACCACTTCCACTGCGGTTCACTCAACCTCTCACGACGCGCCTTCTCGTTCCAACGGATTTTTCTGTCATCGGCGCAACAGTCTCTCTCGCCGCAGCACGTCGCAACGAAGACCCGGAGGAGACGAGAGCGATCAATCGGTGCGGTGATGATGATCCATTTTACTTAATTGGATTGATACTACTGACAGAATAGTGTACGTATTAATAAAATATCCCTAGTAAAGCCGTAAAACTCACCATTTTCAGCCATTTATCTTAAAATTCCGCAGTTCATTAATCTCGCACCTACCGCTTATCTATGGTGGGTATACCATACCCTCACACACCCCGGTATTTGTTGCACCTAAACCCCCCTAGCCTTAATTCCTGGCACCGCCCCTGGCACCGTTCACCATAAACGCCGTGGGATGCATCATCCTCCACTGCCCATGGGCGGAGTTTAGAGTTTTTTTTTTTGTTGTGGGAGCCAGCAATCCTTCCCGTGGTTTAGGGGCTATTGCTTACCTCCCAGTGAAACGGGTGGGTCTCCGGAGACCTCCCCAAAATAATTTGTTATAATTTGCCACTAAAAACAGCATTTCAAGGACTGTCTAAAGCCTGAATCACACGATCATTTTCTTTCGTCGCGAAAAGTGATCGCGATAGTGATAGTGAAAAGCGATCTCTCTAGTGATCATTTTTCTGAATCACACGGTCCCTCCCGCCGTCGCCTCTCGCATCACTTCCGATATCACAGCTCGTTGTCATGGGACCCGCATCACGAATACATATAGCGTGTTTATGTTTACCTATGTCGTTCCCACAATTGTCAAACGTTGCGCTGCAATCGATCCATACGGGCATGCGTTCCGATTGGCTGATATGGGGTTTTAGGGACGGAAAAAGCGACCGGACGAGTGAGGAAAAAAAGTGATGGAATTCTCATCATTAGAGTGATCACTTGCAAATGATCGTCGTCGGCAATTGTTTTTCGCGATCGCGCCGGCAATTATTTTGCCGGCGCGAGTGGTCACTCAGAAATTACGGATAAAATGATCGTGTGATTACGGCTTAAGGCTAAAATGTGTTGGCACTTCCACAGGTTTAGTACTGTTATTCGGACAAGTTACCATTTAAGTAACTACGAGCGTGATGCGCCCGCTCCCAGCGGGCTTCCCCCGCTCTTTTCAATGCAGGTCCACAGAGGGATAGGCGCGTTTCTAATTTTTAATGTAGAAAAGAAAGGCAGGGTCTTATGTACAAATTTAATTGGAATGTTCAGGTACAAATTGAGGTCAGAGGACCTCTTTAAACACAGCATTGGAAGTAATTACACTTTCCTCTGTTAAACGCACATGATGATGACTCATACTTACGTATCAACAGGAGACTTGAATGTGGAATCAGCCGCATTTTGATAAAAGTTATTTAAGGAATGCGAGATATTGTTGCAAATGAACAAATGTATCAGTTTGTGCGCCGTTAACGTCAGGAATATTTACCGTTTTTTTTGTTTTTTTTTTTTTAATTATTTAAAAACCAATTTTAGGAAGTAAGATATGCCGTCGCATGTTCTCTGATGAATTCTGTGCATTTTTGTACCTCATTTGTAGAGTTTTGTTGCGTATAAGTTGAGAAAAAGGTATACATACAGTAGAAATAATATAGAAGATGCCCATTCCACTACCCCTGAACCCCCCCCCCCCCATTCCTCCTCCTTTCGGCCCTCGGCGAATGCAAATGGACGGGACGGAAGCGCGCTCCGAATCAAGACCACTTAAGGCGGGAAATTCTCTCCTGTCCGCCCGCGAATTTCTGCGGAGGAAGCTTCGATGCGGTTGCGCGATTTGGATGTGATTGTGCGTCCGCTCTCGTCTGTCTGGGCTGCTGAATGGTTGGGCGGAGTGGGGTTGTGCGATGAGAGGGCTCACTCGAGAGGCAGCCACTAAAAATCCGAAAGGAAATCGGACGGACGGCTGGTTTCTTTCCTTCCTCACATTCCGATCCAATTGCCATCGGCGGCGAAAGAAAAAGTGAAACTGTCCCTCAATAAAAAAAAGAAACTCTCACTATTTCGCGTCGTCTTTCACAACTGTTTTCATTTTTTTCTCATTAAAAAGTTCATTATTCAATCAAGAGATCACTAACTGATATAGTGGGGTGCTGGAATGCATACATAGCCGTCTAAAATAAATTGTCCACCCTAATTTTAATTACGAAATTTTCGCAATTCCTTACAAGGCATAAATGCCGTCGAGAGAAGAGAGGGTGAGCAGAACAGAGGATGTATAGGAATATTAGTTACCATTCAAAGTGTAGCACTAAATGAAGGCACCAGCCTGTAATGCGACCCCACCTTCTAACGTCGTGGTGTGCGCACTTCCATGTACCCTATTAAGGTGTGGAAAAATTAATTTGGAATCTTTCAGTAGGTATAAAATGGCTACTAAATATCGGAAAAACTTGTCAAAGTCAGTTCCATGCTACAGAACGTTTCCAAAGAAGGGAATGTAAGAAAGCAATATAGTGAGCAGGGAAGGAAACAGGGCTACTAAAGCTATTCCTTGACCCATCTCCCTCACTTACAATTAGTAGGATAAATGAGCAGGATTTTTTTAAAGTCTTAGTAATTGTGCTCGTTAATCTATGAATAAATCTTATAATATTACTTTATAATAATTACTGTATTAATTATAAGTCGTATATTTTTTCTTCAGAATAAAATTGCTCCGTTTCATGAAAATAAATTTCTGTTGTTTATACTAACCGTTGATGTTTAAGTCGATTTAAAATCACGCCATTAAAAGCATTAGTTCGATACGTACACGGAATGGATTGTCTTTGGCGGAATGATTCTAATCCCGACGACCTTCATCAACTGGAATAATCTTATCCCTCCCCAGAACTGGATCCAGTCTTCGCCTAACTCTCGAGTAGATTACGAACAGTGGATCGCCGTTGAAAATCGGCTGTCTGTTACTCATCAGAGTTAAGTCCACGCTGGTACAGTGCGGGATAAAAACAATGATATGCGTCTCCACTCTATTCGCCGGCAATTCGCGGAATGTGAGCGATCGAGGACGTTGGAATTGGCTGCGAGAGCAAGCATTTCCACACACGGCGAGGTGAAAGGGATAAAGATAAAACGGAGATTGGTTGGAGAGGAATGTTTGAAAAAGAGTATATTGTGTGTGTGTGCGCGCGCGCGAGTGATTGTAATGAGGCGAGGTGTGAGCGGAAGGATACGTCCTTGCGGCATCGAAGCGTGCGATACGAAAGTCAGAAATCAGAGCATTTCCAATAGTTTCGCTCACGTAAACGGTAATTTAAGGGACGAATCGAAATAAGACTAAACCCGGGGAGCCAAGCAAAGGGGTCGAAACTGAATCCGAGACAGCGGGTGGGTCGGCACTTAATGCCCGGAAGGAGATGAAACACAGTTTGCGTGAAGAGGTTTCCACTCTTTAATTCGTGGTATATCGCCGACGCTTCAACGGACGACTCGTCCATCTTTTCATCATGGTGAAGGAATAAGTTTGACAGAGCAAAAAACGTGGAGATGTTACTAAAGCGTCGATGTTTTTTGTTCAAATTTTTCTAACAAACTTTGGATCAAGCTTATTCATTTTCCGCGATGAAGATGGACGAGTCGTTCGTTGAAACGTTGGCGATAGACAATTATTTCAAACGGGAAAAATCCAGTGAATACTTGACGCAAATACTTCATCAGGAAGTATTTACATGATATTTTTTAACACGATTTACGTCACGCAGCGCTTGGGCAACCACATGCATACGAAATTCATATAGAAACATTTGATTATCAAATATTACACAGTGATCACATATGATATGTAATGCATCAAAAATTTACTAACTCATGATGAACTTTGTGGTATTCCATTATAAGTTTTATTGGATAATACACAATTACTTATACCATTTCTTTTTTACAGAGCGCGACCCGGGTTTCGATGAATTATCATCATCTTCAGGCGCAAATTATGATTTGTTTATCTTATTATTGCTCCTTCGGTAACAATACAGTATAGTCAGGAAAGTGATCTTATGAATGAATATCTCTACCCATCCTTTTCCCCTATTTTGGCGTCCGTTTTAAAATTCACCAAGTAACTACGTAACAATAATAAGATAAATCATAATTTGCGCCTGAAGATGATGATAATTCATCGAAACCCGGGTCGCTCTCTATAAAAAAGAAGTGGTGTAAGTAATTGCGTAATATCCAAGAAAACTTAATATTTAATGCGCCTAATTCCGGGAGTGGTAAGTGATAATGGTGATGAAATTTCACGGAAAAATTACATCATTTCAGTTATATACCAAACAAAGGGCACTCACGGGTGAAGGTCGAAGCAAAGCACGTTCAGATATTCGGCAGAACTGTATCTGTAGGTAAATGGATGAGGCTGATTATTCAACCTTCTGCTGGAAAAGCAGCTTGAAATGAATGGTGAAGAACTCTCCTTGACGACATAGGGTCTCGCGGGATGGGTTAAAATCTCAAGCCAAATGCTTCGTCGTCACGTGTTGCGCGGCCATGACAAATGCTGCACCTCGTGCAAGCCTCGAGACGCTCGCTGAGTATATACCATGCTCTCTGGAATCCATTGCTTCCTTTTCACGAATTAAAAAAAGCGCATATGAACGTACATGGCAGGAGAAAATTTTCCTATACAGACGGCATTTTAATATTTTCCCATATTTTCACTCGATGATCGCGTGTCTTATGGTCAAATGATTATAATAAAAACGCAGAAATTATGGACGCTAAATACGGGGAAAATAGAACACTTAATGCATAGAAGGAATGTAAGAAATTGTAAACAAATCTCTGTTAAAATTGCATCAGTAATAAAAGCGGAGGGGGTATTAGCGGATAAATGAACAAAATCTAGGCGACAATAAGTAGGTACAGATAGTCGTTCGTGCAAACAAATCCAAGAAACTACAATAATTACTATTTGAACAGTAGTAAGGATATTTTAAAAGGAACATTAAATGAGACAGATTTGCTATGCACTAGCGGCAAGTGAATATTTCCCAGCCCCCAGAAGTAAGAAGTGAAAAACAGTCTCAGTGTGCGGTGGTCATCGGCCAGCCTGGCCGCAGGTCGCTTTCCGCTTAAGTCAGCATTTATAGGAGGGGGGGTATTGAAGGAAGGGGGCGTCTCCCTCATCTTCTCGTCACCTTGAGATTGGAAAGTAGACCTGCTGGCGAGTGCCTTTACCGTAGTCGGTCTCCGATCAATTATGAGCCGCTCTCTTCCCCGCTGCTTCAAGGACTCTCCTCTTGCAAACGGGTTCCTCTCTTCCGATCCGCTTCCGATGTGACGGGACACACACGCGCACCTCACGTTCCGTGGGCGCCGCAGACGAGGCAGGATCAGGGCCAGGGCACTTTGTAGGGGGGGGGGGGTCGCAAGTGAGAAATCCAAATTTAGCATTGCTTCCCTGTGTCCACGCCGCAAACATATCCTCATCATCAATAGGAGAATTTCTGCACTGAATAGTTGAGGCCTTAATATTGTAGAATTCCATTTTAAGTTAGCAAAAAGAACAAACTGTGATTTATGCAACTTAACTTTTAACCGTCGACTAGTTCCGCTGAACTCTATCATTTTCAAGATTAATGTCATCGGCTTATTGTCAACGCTAAAAAATAGTCGATGATTGAAGGTTAAAATTTGTAGAAAGCAAAGTTTCTTATTTCCCTATCGTAGAGAGAATTTATAAAATCGTTTCCGGCTTAATTTTGTGGAATAATGATATATCCACAATTAAAGCACAAATGGTTATATCCACAATATTTCATTTATCACTTAACCGACCATGGTTTCGACACTTGGTATCATTTCTAAACGCCAGGTTACACGATACATGAACACGTGCGAGTTAACGTCTAAATATATGAACGCGTGAATGATCACGAAAATGCATCGTTTAACCACCCAACTTGTGCGAACACATTGATGAACAAAATAAATCAAAGGAAGGGTTAGTGGCTGGGACATCTGAAGAGAGGGAATGGAATTTTGAAAGTAGCTTTGGAGGGATCGGTGGAAGGGATCAGAAGAAGTGGAAGGAGAAGGCTGAAGTTTATCGACAACGTTAAAATTAGAAGATATGGAGACTTCAAGGAGATGGCCGGAGACAGGAGGGAATGGAGAGGGAGCATTGGCGCGGGGGACCTGCCGACGGGCAGAACACCACAAGATGATGCTTAACAAAAAGAAAAGAGCGCACTTTCCATAAGAAGGAACAGGTTATAGTGACATCATCATTAGAGAATCGACAATATTCCCTATAGCAGCTTCATTCTGGTGAGTCGTTTCATCTGCGACATCTTTTTTGAAGCTAACTCGGATACCGTCTTTATCGATTAAGTGTAGGCAATGCGTGATAACTAAAGAAAACTCACTCACTGCGGTCACAAATAAAGCAAGAAATTCACAGTGTCGTCATCATGACCAGATGTATATAAGCACATGACCACGTCGAGGTAAATGTTAGCTGCTCAGACGGATCAACGGAGAACCTTCACAGCGCCCTCTGAAACGACACACTCAAAGGCATCACTTGCAGTGGAAGCTGAGAGTAAATAAATAGTCTTTAAATTTATAATATATAAAATTTAAATTAATAGTCTTTAAATAGATAGTCTTTAAATTGGCTTTACAGTTATCAACAGCTGAGATCGATACTAAAACTTCCAAATTTTGTACTATATGGGCGAATATGAAAATTTTCAAAAGAAATATTTTCAGTAGATTTTAATTACCCAACAATAATTTTCCTCTTCCGAGAGTGTTAAATATAATGCTAATAAAATTGCCAATCGAAATAAATGGAAATTAAACAAATTCTATCATCAATATCAGAGCCATCAAGGATCAAGACATTCAGTCCTATTCGTATGCGCTTCAGCCGAAAATCTTTCACGTTACTATTCTTTCGGACGTGCTTCCCCAGCCCTTTTCTGTCTGAGGACGTGGTTGCCAACTGTTCGGATGTGCTCCACCTTCGCTGAAATCTTATATTAGCCCGTTACGCGTTTACAGAATTCCCATAGGAATATTAAGACCAGTCAGACGCGCAGAAGAGACGGAGGATTTCACCTCTGCTCAGGAGATAGTCATTGGTTAACATCGTAGACTTATCAATCATAAACAATATGCTGCAGCTGTAATTTGCAGTGAAACCGAAGCAGTTCGTCCATTTTATTTTATCATGTTTTTCGGAGATGCAAAGAATTTAACAGATGAAAAAAATCGCATAAGAACAAGGGACTATTTACAAAAAGTTCCATGATCTCCATGGCCACTTAAGAATTAACATCCATGTTAAATCACGGAGTGAAGTAATTTCCCCACTTCCTTGCTGCGCTCCAGCGAGAGAGAAATATTTTTATCAGACATCCTAGCCATCCACAATAGATTATGAATTTGAAAATATTTACCGCTACACATCTAATAGCTACGCAAAAATGCCTTTTTTATTCTAACTGTAATAATTCTCCGTGATGATGAGAGAAAAACAATGGGAGCATTGTGATGAAAATAGTGACGTTCGCTGTTACGCGTCTTCGCCACCGATTATTCGTTCCGAATACTTATCAGTAGTGTTTGAAAATTGGTTTCATTTAATTTGTGAAGTAATGGTACGCAACGTCGCTACCGATTTTTCTTCGTGAGTAATTACTCGAGACAATAGGGTGATTTCCTACTACTTTTTCAATGCCTAAATCGAAACATTATTACTCCAAGAGTATATATTTCACGATTTTAAATTTTTGAATGACCATATTTATTTTTCGCGATTAAATGAAAAGTGAAAAATTTCAACCTCGCGATAACGCGACGACTAAGTATGAATGCTGGAAAAAGCCCGTGTGACGTCATTCAGGTTCCGGCTCCCGCCGTGTGAGGCCTCATCGGTGCGAGGCTATGAGCGCCGCTACGATACAGGCTGCTAGCAGGTAGCAGAGTACCCTGCTAGCAGCGCCTCTTGATTTCAACAAAGGAGTTTTTGCCCTCCCTTTCATTTGCACATTTTGGTCGATACAATAGGCCAGGGGCGCAGCTAGGAATTAAGGCTGGGGGAGGGGGGGTTTAGGTGCAACTAATACCGGGGTGTGTGGGGGTATGGAAGATCCACCAGGATAAGCGGTAGGTGCGAGATTAATAAATTGCGGAATTATAAGATAAATGGTTCAAAATGGCTAGTTTTACGGCTTTCTTAGTGATACTTTATTAATCCTTACACTATTCTATTAGTAATATCAATCCAAACAAGTTAAATGGATTAAACGTTGAAAAATTCTCTGAGCTCCGGGGGGGGGGGGGTTATCACCAAAAACCCCCCTAGCTGCGCCACCGCAATAGGCCACCATTCGCCTGGTGCACACAATCGCGATTTCTCCTCCATTTAGAGTTGAATGGGTTGTTTCGTGCGGCTCCACCCCGACGGAAATAAAAACACCTGTCGTTCGCCCTATTATCACCAGGAATCAGGTCAATCTCCGCGCACCGCACTCGTGCCTACACAAGAAACAAGAGTCTGCGGCGGAGCGAACGTTGTTTTTCTAAAGATTGTTGCTGTTTCCGGATATCTGGCGGGACATAAAATCCATCTCAAGCCAGTGAAAGTTTATTTCGAAATGAAGTGCTTCCGAGGATCTAGAAGAAGTTTACCATTCGTATGGGTTTTCCTCTATTTCTTTTATTAGTTCGGCCACCAAAATCTTTTTTATGCGTAACTTAACGTAAGTATTAATCTGAAAAGTCAATCTCTCGTTGTGTGTGAACAACTGTGGCATGTAGTTTGAGATAAAGAGAGGGCAGCATCTATCAGAGTTCTTTGTATCACCAGACAAAGAACTTGAGTTTTCCTGGTTATGTTTCTCTCGTTGGGTGATACAAAACAGTTTATGATTTCTCTTGCTATATTTTGTATGTATTTCTCTTTGGCTCAAAGTTTCCATTTCAAGGAGCCATCCTTATTTATTTCCATACTCTGAACTTCGAATTGGTCTAATGCATTTTTAACGTTATAATGTCGAAATCACAAATATGAGAAGTAATTTTTCTTATGATTCAATACTATGAAAACGGGCCTGAATTTTGTCATGACGATATCTAACTTAATCTATTTCTAAATTTATGACAACATGATTTTCTTTGTTCAGGAACAATGATAAAAGTTATTTCATCATAAATGAAAACTTATCCATTTTTTAAATAGAGCTCGTAGAGAGATCTTCTTCGCTTACAGGTAGTTCTAGGCTTTAAGCATCTGAAAATGATGCTATCTGCTTTTGCTTCAGTGGCAGGCATTTATTTTCGCTGCTATGCACAAGGCGTTAGTAAACATGACATATTAGCTCTTGAACAACTAATCGTATTACACGTGTATTTAATACCGCTCTGCTGTTTTTTATTCCAAAAATGTCTCTTCGCGCCATTGATATGCGTTCATTTATTGCGCCATGTGGTTTCCAGATCACTAATTCCAACCTTGTTTTCGAGATTTGATTTTGTATCGATAGGTATTTTCATGTATTTCGTCACTTTTGCGATATATTTCAGTGGGGTGGAGAGCTAGAAGCGAGAAAGCATATATTTCAGTTATTTTTGTGACCATATCCCATCGCCACGATCATCAAAACAGACTCCGATGGGAGCACATCCTTCATTTCCCACGCCTTGAAAACAAATCTCGTCTCAGGTTCCACTTTCGCTCGGATATATGCATACATCCCTTCAATTTATTGACGAAAACACTCAAAATGTTATGACGAAAACGCATGCACTCTGTCGCATCCACAAGTTCTGAGAAATAGAAAGGCAGGTCACTCTATCATTCATAGATTTGTGTAATAGAACCGCACGCGCGAAAATATATAACGCGACGCATTTAATAGCTACGCAAAAATGAATTTTTTCATTCTAACGTATTTTACCAAGGGATAAGTACAAAGATTCTTTTTGCCGATGTAAGAACGGAAAGAAAATCACCTAAATGCATTCAGTGAAAAATGATTGAAAAAGAGGACTATATCGGATAAAAATCTCTTCCCTGGAGCTTGAGCTATGAGGTGAATTGTACTGCACTACTGATGAGGGATAAACCGTTGGAGCACAGAAAGGCGGAGCATATCCATGCATCGTAGAGAATGCTGGAATCTCGGGAGAGAGAGAGAGAGAGGAGTAACTGGAGCGTAGAGGCAGGTGTCCACACTCTAAGCGGCTTCCCTTTCACGAAGGAGAGCGGCTAGTCAACCCACTGCTAAGCAATCTTCTTTCGTCTCGAGGAGTGGCTTTTTCTCCTCAGACAAGCTCTCCAAGGAAGAGAGGCTAACCTGGTTCTCTTGGAGTCCAATGGTAGGATCGAACTGGTTGAAAAAACAATTGAAATCTTGAGGGAAGTTCCCTAAAGATAAGAATTCATTTTCAATCTCAGAGAAATTTCAATGCGTCCCGGAGTGATTGGCGCATTTACTATCTAACAATCAAGATCGAAACGAAACAAGATCAATAACACGAAATCAAGATCCGTTTGTTGAATGAGAACGTCACTTTAATCGACTCAACTAAAAGAATGATAGAATATTTGGGAATTGAAAATATATTCATGGAATAATTTGAACAATTTTTACACTAAGATCCAAGTAAGACATTTTATTCGATTTCGTTCACTTTTGCGTTCATTTTATTGAATGCATTTAGGTATTTTCTTTCGGAAATCTTATATTTGTGATACTGAATCCTTTTTCAAGAATAATTAGTCAAATTCAGGTGATTTGAAAGATTTTCTCATGTGGAGTCCAATACTTCTTAACACACGGTAGGCGTATGATGATTTAAATGCAAGCAAGTGTTGAAATAAATACTTTATTGAAAGCCAAGCTCCAAAACTTTACCATTAAGCATGGAATAATGTCACTTGTGAAACCGATAGTTTAAAATATAAAATAAAGTATGGAACTAAGCTTCCTTGTGAACCGCTTACAGTCGCGGCACATAAGAAGTCTACATCAACAATGAGAGAGGAAGTAACCGATGTAATTGGATAATGAACACCGTTAACAAGCACGTACGGAATGTTAAGAGGAAAGAATATATCGGATGCTATGGAGGAGACTGATATACCAATGCCGATCTCTTTAATCCTTTGGCAGAGTCTAAAATGGAGAGAGACGAAAGCGCCAGGGAAGGGTGCGTGGGCGGAGGAGGAGGAGGGGGGGCGGGGGCCGTTGTGTGGGCTAAAGGGAGACGGGAAATGGAGCGCGGGCCCCCGCATCACACAAAGCACACTCCTCCCTCCCCCCTTTACTCCCCCCTCCAGCCCCCCCCCCCTCGCGGCGTACGAACAAATCGGCAACAATTCCTCGAAGGCCACTCGTGCGTGGAAAAGAGTGTTGCGGTGAAAGGCTTCGTTCGGGCAGCTGGAGTGGAGGCAATGCTTGCGCTGTGCGTGAGGGATACTCATTCGGTGCGGGGATACCTCCTTCAATCACGCATTACATACCTCTTCTCCAAGGAATAACTCTCTCGGAAGAAGAGTATGCAGACGTCCTCGGGGCCCTGATACAGTTGCATCACCAATGTATGTAAATATGGAGGAGAAGGCACTGGCAGGATGATAATTAAAGGCTTCAGAGAGTTTGCTGCGCATAAAACGTGGTACTTAAAAGATAGAACTATTCAGGAAAAAATGGAAATAAAATTAGAGTAGTCAAGCAATAGAATAAATGGTGCACCACAGACAAAATGGTGATAAACCCACTTAATGCTTTGTAGTGATGCTTTCTAAAATTTCTATCCCAAGAAAGTGAGATAAATTTCACGCCTTTTCAAGCGATGCAAGGGGAAACTATTATTTTTTCGGAGTCACGAAGAAAACTTAAAAAAAACCGCTTATTTCAAAGGCCAATTTACGGCAAACAGCTTGCTCGTAGAAAAGGCAGTTCCCTTCACAGTTACAAATGTTGAGATAGTTGACTCGTTTCTGTAGTAAGGGAGAGCTTTACTGTGACAGTTATGAGCGCGTGATAACTATATATTTAGGTTAAATCACCTCACGATCGTAAAATGTTGGAGAAGCCACGTCGCACTCCCTGAAGGCCTTGGATGATGCACTGCGGATACTTAAAAAAAACAGGCGATGAGTAAGATTGACGTGTGGCCTTCAAATAGCGCACAGGAAAAAGATGAGATACTCTCAGAAGATGAACGAAGCCGCGTAAGGTTAATTTTTGCGTCAGCGTCTTCCGAAATGACTCCGAAAGCAAGGTCTTCGTCGATCCAAGAGGGATGAAAGTGATAAAGAGAGCATCCTTTGATGCTAAACTGAGCTCATTAGAGTGGACGATGCAAAGGAGATGGATGTGCGGATGAAGAGACTTGAACGCGTGAATGGGCAAGAGTAATTAGCGGGAGAAAAAATTATAATGGACAAAAGAGTCGAGACACTATTGAGCAGTGGATGAGAGGACCCGGGGTGGGCCCTTACGACCACCGGGGCCGGAACCCAGCGCCTTAACCAGCCTTAACTGATTAGCCCAGTTGCCCGGAGAGGGGATAGGTGGGGAAGGAAAAAGGAGAGGCGCTACGATAGGGAGCTCGCCGACACCTCTCAGGTGAGTATAGGACAATACAAACGCCGTCATTAGGGCGGCGTGGGCCATGTACCATAACCCCGCACACAGTGAAACCATAATTTGATATTTCTAAGGAAAGGAAAGATTTCCCTATGGAGATGAGAAACCCCACTGTTCCCTTGAGAAACTAAATGAGAAACCTTTCCATAGATTTCGCACTGGTCCCCGTGGCCCCATGATGGATGGCTCGCCCCGAAGACCGATCGTCCGATGGAAGCGGCAACCCGCCGCTCACGCGACACGAGCGCCGATAGGCTTCTGCAAAACTAGCGCATACTAGCGGCAGGGGCCGTATTCTGCCGGCAGATTCGCGAAATGTAGCTCGTAGTTCTTCCATTTCAAAAAGCAGAGCACACCAATAGCAAACACTCGGCGAAGACTGCAGGTGGCGTGAAATTGCAGCGGCGGCAACGGATGGCAGATCCCATGTTGACGGAATCCGCTAAACACGCGCTTAAGAGCTCGAATTCACTTGCATCGGAAGAGATTTCATAGCGTTCGTTTCATCAGGATCCGACGCGCATTACAGGCCGTTGGGTGGCGTGAGCGAGTAGCCGCGCATTGCCGTTTTCCAAAGAAGACGGCCCTGGAGGATGGTCCACTGGTGTGGATGCGATCGGCGATGGTCTTTTTGAGAGGAGGGAGAGGGGGCGGAGGGGTAAGAGTGGTCCATCTTATGCAGAGGACGCTTTGGAAAGAGAGAGAGAGAATGGGGGAACAGATGGTGACTCATTTCCCAATCGAATAGAAGGAGAGAGAGAGAGAAACGCATCTCCGTGATCTGAGGGCCTTGCATCAACAAGGACCCTAATGGTGTAACAGATGAGTAAAGAACAGCATTGATAGAACCTCACAGTCGGGAAAATAAATTACTTACATAAATAAAAGATCGTAGCACTTTTCCACAAGATTTCTTAATGCGTACAACGAAAAAAAAATCTTGTGGAAAAGTGCTACGATCTTTTATTTATTTAAGCATGTCTAACTTCCACCAATTGAAGCCTGAATCTGAATAAATTACACTTGAGGTACATAAAAAATGGAAAATGAACCTGAAGGTGAAAAGAATCAGTCGTTAGGAAAATCGTAACATTTTTTATTGGCCTTTCTATAGGCCGTTTTACATGAGGTGCGTAACTGCAAAATCTGCCGTGTGTACGGAGATGCAGTCAAAATTGCATCGTGTAAAGCGGTTAAAAGGCGAGAGCGCATGCGAGAATGCGTAGACCTGGGATAGCAAAATAAAAGGGATGCATAATTTCCACTAAAAGCTCGCCAACAAATCTATTTAAAATAAGCCGATGATCCTCCAAACATTTGGGCTTTCAGCGACTCGAACCAGAAAGATCCAGCGTATAATCACAGCCGTGGATGGGAAATTAGAGGGTTACGTGGTGCAAAAGGAACGCATTGAACACCAAATGCCACCTTGGTCTTCTTATGCTGGCCTATGCGGTGCATTTTGATGAGATGGCCTAAGCGGCATTTTCTTAAACGATAGGCTGTCTCAAAGTGTTTATGGAGAGCCGTGCATGAATCGGGAAAATGGAAATACTTGCTGACGTAAGTGTGTCAGATACAAAGAGAAGTGCGCTTGAATGGAGAGGAAATATGCCTTTGTAATAAAGCGCATCTTCATAGCCCCAATGAGGGTTTCTTCGGCGTCCATGGCCTCGAGACGTTAATGCCACCGGAAGGCTTCAGTATTGGGGACCGATTGTTTAGAACTTTACCGTTTTCCTATCTTTCGTTGATGCCATTCTGCTCAAGGAAATACTCAGAATTTTTATTGTAGATATATTCTGAGAAATAAGGATTTACTGTACACCGTTGCGCGGTTATGTACCATATCATACTCGATTAACCCCGTGTTATCTATTTCCTTTCTGTTCTGTCTTCGGCTGTCTTCTATCGTCATCGCAACGGGAGGGTGTATTTTCTTCAATGATACCAAGGGAAGGGATATTACAAGATCGTTGAAATAATGGGTGGAATTGAAGCGGCAATTGACGAGGAGAGCCAAAGAATTTGAAGGGAATTCAGATTTTTAGATTGAAATTGGATTTGATTTGCCGTTTGATGAATTATTGTCAACGCAGTGCTTTCATCAGACATTTATTAAGAAACGGGGCCAGGAAAAATATTTTGAAGACCGGTCGTTCAGGAACAAAAGCCAGCACTAACGAGCAATTGAGTATACGACGAAAATGAAGTTTAAGAGCGAAAGTTCGACTTGCTTAAACCCTTCTTAACTAAACACAGGCGTTATCTAAACAATACACTCCTGGAGAGAAATGCGATGATTTTTACGAGATACACCTAAACAGTGCGGAACATTTAATTTTCATTATCCTCACATATTCTTTGTAACGCAGATGTGCGCCGCAACATCTCCTCTCATTGGCGGATATATAAATTCCGCAATTAAGGCTTCATACATTGGAATGAAGGGTCCCGCGAAACCAGTTTGGTTGGAATGAAAAGTTGTTAGCGTGACAAAGCGTGTGCAGACCCTGCCAGTGACGATGCTCTTCCCTCTTCTCCATTCCGTCATCCTCAGATGACTCAAACAGTCGAGAGGAGATGGCTGGGAGGAATTCCGCATCGCTCTTTCCAAGGACTTCTGATGCCACTGGCGTCCAAATATCCAGTGAGACCTCATGGTTGCGACATTCGCAACTTCGGCAGCGTCAGAGGGAAAACAGCAAAATGGAAATTCTGTGAAATAAGAAATGATGCTGCGAGACAAAAGGAAGAAATTTGCAATCCCTAAATACCGATCTGGATTAAAGCACCAAAGAATACTCAGCAATGCTTTTTATTCCGAAGAAAAATAAATGAAGATGGATGTTTTAAGGAAAAGTTAAGATTATATGACGAAGATAATCATATAAAGTTAATAATTTTATGGGAATGACGTGTGATGCAAAACTTTGCTCATTTACATTGATGGAGGATAAAATACGGAATCACAAGAAAAATTAATTAAGGAAAATATTCTAAAAATACGCTATAAATCAATATAAGACCTAGTAACAGTGTGGAATAAATTTTACGAGTTCGGAGATTGAAAAAATACATCGGGATGAATAGAAAATTCTTTGCCAGTGCTTCAAATGAGAACATTTCAAAGTTTTCCGTTGCCAGGATGATTTTTCAAGTCGAACAGGTTGCTGTTATCAAAGAGAGCGCATCTCTTCCCCTTACAACCACTCGCGATATGTCTTTTTCGAAGACAAATTAGGGGCATCATCTTGAAATTGCCTGGGGTACATAGTTTTTCAGCGAACAATTTTAAGTTTAAAAAAATATTTAACAAATGTATCCGAGAAAAGAGTGAGGTGATATTTTTAGACTTGAAATTCAGGCAAATGCTGACAAAGATTTACTCAACGAGCACTGAAAATCTCCAGTAGACGGCTTAAATTTAAAACAATTATTACGTCATGCAAGAAGACCGGTCGAGGGGTAGTAGTTGCGTGCCTCCTTTGAAAAGAAAGGAAAGTAATTTGATGAGGGGCGTGCGGCCGATTGGAGAGGAAGGAAGGAATAGGGGTGGGGGGTGCGAAATGGGGAGGTGGATGCCGGTGTGGGGGGGGGGGGGGTCAGGGGACGGTGGTGATCGTCACCTTCTCGGAGGCAGGTGGTCGTCCTTGGGGTGCAGAAGGAGGGGGTGGGGGAGGAGGGGAGAAGAGGGGGGGGGTGTAGGGATGGAGAGAATTGTTTTCCTCCGGATATTTTGAAACGACCGCAATCCAAAAAAGAAAAATAAAGGAAAAACAACCCACTTCCTCAAAGGATCCACCGGCATAAAGACTGAGAAGATTACGGTGAGATTAATTCACGGCGTGGAGTTTCAATCTTTTCATGGAATATCATCACATTTTATGTGGCAATAAAGTTTTCAGTCCGTGAAAATTAAAAATTATAATTAATACGCATCGCTACATCATTTTTCCGAAAGGCTCTGGTGAATGCCCAAGCAGTATGAATGAGTGATGTGAGTGAAATTATGGGATGGAATGCATAACAAAGAACTGGAATTACGCCTCGTGTTTCCAAACATTTCCCAGAATCGGTCATCGCATGAATTAATTCATCAAGCGCTGAGCATTATTCAAACCCGAAAGTTATTTCTTAACCTCATATTCGTCCAGAGAGTACCACACGAACGTTCTTAAGTGGAAAGAAATGAAAATCATAATAAGAGCCACCTAATGCTTCAATGTCGCCTTCACTTACATTCCTGGTAGTCCTTTTACAACTTGTGAAGCAAAGACATCTACTGCGCTCTTAATAACTGAAGGAAGTTATTCGGACACCACCCCAGAAGCATCATTGGACGGATCATCCGCCATATTAGTCTGGTCTTTATTGTAAAACCCCTTAGCTTGTTGCATTAAATTTATCGCACCGAATAAAATAATACGAGTCAATGTTTACACTCTTTACCCTGAGTAAAATTTCAGTTCTTCGCAAAAAATATCCTGTGATATAATTGAAAGATTTCTAAAAGCCACTTGCATGTTGATCTCCTAATGTTTGATATTTTTTAAATGAAATCCCTTTCGATATGTAGGTTCAAAGAATCTCCAAATAAAAAGCCATATTTATCTTCTTCGCCACTTGATAATTCCTTAGTTACTTCTGAAAGTTCAGTCACTCTCTTTTATGCAAACTTTTTCAAAAAAAGGAAGTATAACCTCAAAAGAAATAAACTCCTATTAATATTATTTCTCATGTAATACATACAATTCTCCGGGCTAGCCAGTGCTCTCTGTTCAAAAGCCAGACTCCCAGACTTTCGCTAAATAAACGATTTGAAGTGAGAAACGATTTCCTCAATCCCATCACACGGAAAAAATCCCAGGGATTCAATGTTAAGGGTAATCGATTTTGGCGGAGGACGAAGGTAGCTGCCATTAGGCAGACGTCTGGCCGAGGTCGTGATCGCGCACGATTCTAAACATAGAATTTGAGGCGGAGGTGGTCGTATCAGCAAGGCCTTGTCGGTGGAGCCATTCACGGTGGACGTTCCCTTCCTGATGGGGGAAAAGGAGATGTAATGATGTGGTTAACACTCACCATTAGGAAGGGGGCTCCTCCGGTAGGGGGAGTGGGAGAGAGAATTTTAAGAGCGAAACGCACAGAAAACAGGGACAGAATGGAACAGAAAAAAAAACAGGAACGCATTGAAAATAAAGAACTGGCAAAAAGTCAAATATATTTTTTTCAAATCCAAATTTCTGAAAATTTGCATTCAAATTAACAAATACGTTAGTAAACAAGGATGGAAGCAATAACCAATTCCCAGAGGTCATAGCTGGACAAATTTCGCAAATAAAGGCCCTCTCACTTAATCTTCAAATTCATGCTCTTACTATACCTTTCTAGGTAAAATACCGGAAAATAAAAACTAATATAATTTCATAAGGCAGTTTACTATATTTTTAAAAGTGTAGGCTCAGATGGTTTTGTACGATAAAGTATTTGCCAAAGATACAGAACAAAATGAAGGACCCACTTTTTTGGTCTTTTTAAAGCGAATTTTAAGAAATAGTTATTTTCATGGTCGAAAATCACGAGAAGTTTCTTAGACCGGGTAAAATCTACGAAGCTTCCAGACTCCGAATCTGATGTGTGGAGTTGCGATCGTGTGAGACGCCGAATTGCAATTTTCCGATCGTGCAGTTGAGTGCGGTCCAGTCCGTCGGCAACGCGTCGCGGGATGCTGCGAATCGTCAACTACGGCTGGAGACCAAACTATGATCGAAAACAGCAACCAACAACAGTCTTTATCCCCAACGGCTATCCAATATACAGGGTGTCCTATTTATCTTGACCAACCGAAATAACTTTTTGTCCAGATGTAAATTCAAAATTGTGTCAAGCAAATGTCCATTAGCCGTCAGGGGGACATTAATTAGCATGATGGCCTTCCTTGTAGCTTCGTTATTTACAAAGATATGAACAGCGGTATGTCTTTTTAAAATGGCACCCTATATTTTTTATTCGGCAATTCATTTCCTCTCCTAAAGACTTATTAAAAAATGTAGCACAGTGGACCATTAACATAAACAGAGTGTTATGAAAAATGACTGATTCAATTGCGCTTAGCGCAGGTACGCGGGTATTGGAACTACTCCACTTGCTGACGTTGACAGTGAGTAAATGAAAACAGAGTAAAATGCACACCAGTCATTCTTTAAAAATATAGGGTACCATTTAAAAAAGACGTACCGCTGTTCATATGTTTGTAAATAACAAAGCTAAAAGGAAGGCAGTCATGCTGAGTAATGTCCCCGTGACGGCTAATGAGCATTTGCTTGACACATTTTTGAATTTGCATCTGGACAAAAAGTTATTTTGGGTGGTCAAAATAAATGGGACACCCTGTATATCTGTGAAAATTGCTATTCATACGTTATGTACCTGATTCCGTCATGTGGAACAGTTCAATCATAACGACCAATAAATCTTATATCTAATTTCACTCACACTGAGATTCGAGCCAAAGCTCCTTTTTTTAGATAGGCGAGGTTTGAAGTAACCTCGCGATAAGTCACACGCAAGTGCATTTTCAGTTGGGAAAAATAGAAAAAAACTTTGCTTTCTACAACTCAACCCTTAGTAAGACTTGAGGCACAAAATACACTGGTACTTGGTTATGTAATTGTAAGTTTCTTGTCCCAAATGGCCTGTAATGCGGTGCTGGCTTACTTACTCTAAATTTTTGAGGCTTGTGTTATGTACCGCTAGTCTTATTACAGGTTAAATTGTAGAAAGTAAATTTTGATATTTTTCCTAACTCAAAATGGAATTCTACAAGGTTAAGGCCTTAACAATTCAGTGAGTGCATCAAGTGCATTTTCGTCCAATCAGGGTGGGAGTTGGAAAGTTCCTTCCCATGAGCCACCTCGCACTCCGAGGAACTTCATTTAGTATGGGAGTGTCCGACCGACGGCTTCAACCTAAATTTGAACCCGGGACTGCTGAGCGCACTACCCACTACAATACAAAGCTTCCCTTCATTGCATTATTCTCATATATAGTCATTAACCTGTAATTAGTGTAACCCTGGTGTTAAACATTACTAACATTATTTCTTCTTGATTGCAGGTACGTATATTTTGAGTGGAGATGGCAGAGGGCGTGAGCGCCGTGGGTGCGGCCCAAGGGTGCGGCGGGTGCCGGTGGTGAGTGTGGCCATGAGCCAATCGAGAAGAGCCAAGACTATAGGTCAAGGTGCCACGGAAAATGGGCTTCCTGTGCCATTTATCCGGGTATTGCATTTGAAAAGTCGTCAACAGGCTGCTATGGCGACACTTTTTAAAGCATACAAAAATGTTGATTAATGCAGGAATTAATGCAGGGTGGGGATAATCTGTGTCACTAAATTTTAACCGTGGATAGCTACTGATAGAACAAGTAATGAGTCAAAATTAAAAATGACGTTAAGGTCGAAAACGCGCCATTTTTAAACAACAGAAACATTGAGCCAAGCGCTCCGATTGTTGCGCGAGTTTGCCCCATTGCCGGATGCCTTGGATGCATCGCGATCTCAAGCAGACAAAGCATTCGAAGCCATGAGTCGTCCAGAGCATTCGGCAACAGGGCAAACTCGCAGCCAACCGGAGCGCTTTTCTGTAGTTTACAAATGGTGCGTTTTCGACCAAAAACATCACATAAATAGTAATTTTGGTTTCCGCTGGAATCGGCTATTCAGGGTTGAAATGTCGAGACATCATTTTTTTCCACCATGATTATTATAAGTCGTGCTTACAAACAAATGATATGAAGAACGTATTTCCTTCGGGTTTGGCCGCGTTGATTCATTTGGGGATCGTTTAATAAGCGCGGAAGCCTCCATACCAAACGATGTAACGTTCGTCACAGCTTATGAATCACGATAAAGTCAATATTCGACAGGTCACCAGAGTGAATTCTGAAATAAATAACAGTCCAAATCTCGTTAATTAAATGAAAATGACGCCTATGCTCAAAGGGCTGGAAAAAGTGCTACTCTACCCACTAGGTATGCTACCAGGCTTTCATTACTATTGTTTATACATGCCATAAATCTATCGTGACTTCAGTATTATGATTTCCCATTTCACTGTTAAAATATACGTCAATAGCATTTAGCTGCCCAGTTATTTACAGATTCTCTGCTTCAATCCGGTGTCGTTATAATAGCTCAACATTTCAATTACGATTAGTGACGGTGATCACGTATGCAAGTCATCTATTTTTCTGGAATCATCGTAAAATTTCTATGAGATCTAACTTGAGATGAGAAACCCAGAGGTGAGCCCGGAAAACCAAAAATCGATAAAGTGAAACTGATTCAGTCTAAAAATGTTAGTATCATCAGAAAAAGCGAACGTGAACATATCCAAATTATGAGAGTCCCTCCTATCTTATAATCTTATCTATGAAAATACTAGTGCAACAGCAACGACACCGATAATGGCATGCTAGTAGTTAAAATTATTGGTCAAAGTACATAATGAAAATGTTATGCGGGCGTTTTTCCATTAAAATTCAGCCTCCCAAATATTTCCACAAATCATCCCATGATCTCCAAAAATATATAGCGAGAATTTTTCGGCGACAATCACTCACGGCCTTATGCGATCCATATTCCTGACAATATCACCTCTCACTTAACCCTCTAAAGGAATTCGTCCGTCTTAAACTTTCTCTTCCACATCATCCCAATATTTATCCCTGTATAATATATATCTGGTTTACAGAGCAGAAATTACTCCGCTGGTAGTGTTCAAGGTGGTTTATACCAGATATATAAATATGTATCAGACTAAGTTGTGTGGGTCTTGGTGAAAGGATATTTCCCTATATATATTTAGAGGCCAAAGATATAACGAGGAAAGTGTACACTATGCACAGCGCTTGTCATAAGGAGAAAATGACCTTTCCTCCGATGTGGCATTGAGAGCTCGTCAATTTCTTCAAGGAGAAGTGAAATCAGGGAGGGAGGGGAAGCGATGTTGATGGATTTTGAGCCTCATTTGTTTGATCGCCTTCTTATTTTTCAGGAAGTGGACGATAATTTTCGACCTCGGACGTTTCCCAAAATTCACTCTATTCTAACTCATCGCTTGGAGGAAAAAAAACTCCGTCTATCAACTTGCCCAAGGGTAACCTTTGAAATGAATGTTTTGTGTTTGCACATTAGCACCGTCGTGTTTTGAGAGGAGTTACCATCGCACGAAATGGAAGGCCGCTGAAATCACCTAGGCAACTCAGAAAAGACCGTGTCGAAGGCAGTCGTGACGTCAGATGATTAATCCGCAGTATTTCCAGCCAATTATCTCATGATGCGTGACGGCGCATGCGCATTCCTTGTCGTTTCCCTCACTTCAGAAGATATAAATCAAATTGTTTGACATCTGCGGGCTAAGAATGAAAACCAAAGAAAATATTAAACGCGATATCTAAGTGCAAAGGTCCGAGAATAGTATTTTTATGGGAAAATTAAGCAGGCTTGACTCTGCTCATCAATAAATCTTATTCGGCTCAAAAGGTTGATATTAAAATCGTTCAAAAGAGGTTAATAATGAGAGCTTTCTTTGGCCATTCGTGCTGTAGTTTTTAGATCACTTAGCATGAATCAACGTCAAACAATCAGAATAGGCATGGCTCGAAATCGTGACGAGATATCAGACAAAGAATCCTTCAGATCCATAATTTCAAGTATTTTGGCAACGCAGCTTAAACATAAAATTTGAAAATTAAAAAGTGATAAAGAATAAATTCCTCGAAAAAGTTATTAATATTTTAGGAAGGGATACTACATTACAAGCTACATTTCAATGGGTAATTTAGAAATCGATTTAACTATTGTCTCTGAATGAAATATTCCAGACTTAAACATTGTTAAAGTACATATAAATATAACAGCCTTACTACAGATCAAATGGCATCATATATCAGGACTCATCGCTTTCTTACCGTAAGTCTCACCAGCAACGAACGCCCTGAACAGACGTCCCAAAGAGGAGTTGCCATATGCTCGTCCACGGACTTGAGACTTGTGTGATCTCAGCAATAAGAAGGCGTTGATGTTAGAACCTAGAAAATATTTAGAGAAACACCGCTAAAAATTTTAATAAATTTTCACACCTTGAGTGGCATAGAAGATCTTATATGCTATGGTTTTTTTTTTATTTTGGTCATATGTGGGGGTATCACATAAATTTATCTGAGAAAAAAATTACCAAGACTGCGAAGGAAACCACCTCCTCATTGATCGTCTGATCCTCGGTCTAATTGAATTTTCCTCGCGTCAATTTTTGTGAATTTCACGATTACGCCGCAGGTTGTAGCAACGGTTGGGATGTGTGTGATGAGATTTTCAATAAACGAGCGCACGATAGATAGGGAATGCTTATTAATAGCGCAGCGTCTCATGAACTTCAGAAGGCGACGACAACGGCGTTGCATAACCCATTCGCCTTCCACATTGCACTCCAGATTAGCAAAATGCAAGCATCGGAGTCCCCAACTGCCCACCCCGGAGTGAAGTAACTTTTTTTAAACGGGTGCGTCGGCGGCTAAGGCCATTTTGCCCCGGAGTAAATATAAAAAAGTAAGATTACCGCTTTCTGCCGAAATACGACCGATCGGAATGGGGAAATGCGCTCACCATTTGACATCCATTTCTGAGTAATAAATATGCCAACTTTTTCCACTTCACATAGTAATAATGAATTCAGGAGTTGCATTGCTTCAATGCTGGTCTCGACCTTTGTCCACTGCCCAACCGCCTGCAGCTGCCTTGCTTACATTTACTCTGAGAAAACAGCAGTTTAGACACTGTTTTCAGTGATTAAATAAGACATTGCAATATTTCCACTAAATTTATTTCCAAACAACGCGTTTCGCTGTACAGCAAAATGTTCATGTGCAGCCAAGTTCTTCCTTAAGGCTGGAGGTTGTGGGAGAGAGGGTCGTTATTTGGGGTCACAGGAGAGGAATGGTCCAGGGTAATGGTAGCATTGTCGTCTTGAATGTTTCGATCGTCTGGATGGAGTCCTCTCCTGAATGTTGACCCTGTTTCCGTCATCAATTGGTCCTCTATGGTGAGGGGGGGGGGGGGGGCGGCGCTTGGGCGAGGTCGTGTATGAAGGGTAGAAAAATTGAAAAAACCTTGGATGCCAAGGAATTTTTGGGGGTCAACGGGGGAAGGTTGGAAAGTTAGGGTGCAGCCTCTCAAGTGGTGGAGTAGGGCGTGGGAGGGGGGTGGGGTTTCAACTTTCAATGGATACAATTATTCGTTTATGCACTTGAAAAAGTTGTCATAACGAAACGCGTTGTGCGAAAATAAAGCCATTGGCAGTATTTCATTGTCTTATTTAAGTAATATAAATAATTTCAAATGACCACAGCATGCCACAAATCGTGAAAGATGTTTCCACTCAGCTTCTCACACCAGTGGCGCAGCGAGGGGGGTTTTGGGGGATTACCCCCCCCCCCCCCCCCCCCAGAGCTCAGAGAAATTTTTAAGTTTAATACATTTTACTTAATTCGATTGATATTACTAATAGAATAGTGTAAGGATCAAAAAATATCCCTCAGAAAGCCGTTTAACTCACCATTTTGAACCATTTATCTTAAAAATCCGCAATTTATTAATCTCGCACCTACCGCTTATCCTGGTGGGTATTCCATACCCCCCCACACACCCCGGTTTTAGTGGCACCTAAACCCCCCACCCTTAATTCCTAGCTGCGCCTCTGTCTCCCACTGTGTGTCCAACATAATAATGTGTTATCTCAATCCGTACATCCATTACAAGCTGGTATTTTCCTCATCAAATATTCGAATAGTCGCGAGGTTTGAAAAATCGCACATGGAGGCAATTTACCGGTGCATTCCCGTTGGCGCTGTCGCCTACCCACGATGCGAGCGGAATTTCAAAGCAAAGCTGTGTCCCGAGGTCGGCAGTGTGAAAGGGAAGGTATGGCGGAGCAGCGATTGTTGGATTCGATTCGATAGGAAGTGGAGCGAGGGCGCACGCGGAAGTATGGGGCCCGGTTGAATGGGGCTCCCTCTTAAACCTGTTCCCATTCATGGCCGACGGCCATATGATACGCCCAATTTCACCAAATATTGCTCAACGACGCGTCGCGAATAAACAGTGGGCATGTATACCGCCCCCGGGCCAGATGGACCGAATGACATGGCGGGAAAGACTCATTGAATGGATTTTCCGAACTTGAGGATGATTTCTGTTAGTTCAAGACGGAAACGGACCGACATTTTTGCGAGATGCCGATTGACTTTTCTATGCATGGGTCGCTGCGGTAGTGATGTGTTCTTTGAAAAATTTATCTCGCTCACATTTAATTTAAATGTTTGTGACTTTAGATTTCCATTCAAGATCAGAGTTTTGAATCAGAATGATTACGAATCAATAAAAAATGCCACTAGAGAATCATTCCCATGGGCATAAACAAAACGAGATAGCCACCTGATAGCCAATAATCTGGTTCGAAGGCTAAAATTGACTAGATGTGTCCGCGAAGATGGCCAAAATAGAAAACTTCGGTAAGACTTAGTGAGGAACTTGCATGATCCATGAAATGTATGGAAAATTTAACGAAGTAATGGAAGGGGAGACTATTAATAAGAATGAGTCCCGTTAAATGTCAGCGGGGAGACATTTGCTCGTCGACCATGACGATGGAACGCTCTTTGGATCCCCTCGAGATTGCTGACCACGCTCGAGCGAGTCTCGCGTTTGGCGCCGACGATCCTATCGGAGAAGGAGCGAATGCATCGCCGGGGGGAAGGGGAAGGAAGGGGAGGGAGGGAGAGAGAGAGAGAGGGGGGAAAGTGGCCAACGGTGCTTGCTGGAGGAAAGTGAGAGTCCACTCACTGATGGATGGATGGAAGGGTGGGGGGAGAGAATGGAACGGTAGTTCCTCCGGAGGGAGAGTGGCGGATGTCGGTCGAGCAGCGTTGAGCTCTTATAAGCAGTGGCTCTGTGAGCGGCAGGACGTCTATATCACGGGGAAATATGGTGGGAATGCGCATCTTATCTGCTATAGGTTCCTCCGAGTCCACTCATCATCAGCCCACTATATGGAGGGCTGACAAACGTATAAGTCAATTTTTGTTGATTTTGAGATATCCATGACAACCGACTCCTATCTATCAAGAAATGCAATAGTCCTAGTGAGTGGCGCAGCGAGGGGGTCCCCCCCTCCCCCAGAGCTCAGAGAAATGTTTCGATTTAATCCTTTTTACTTATTGCATTGATATTACTAATAGAATAGTGTCAGGATTAAAAAAATATCCCTCAGAAAGCCATAAACTCACCATTTTGAACCTTTTACCTTAAAATTCCGCAATTCATTAATCTCGCACCTACCGCTTATCCTGGTGGGTGTACCAAACCCCCACACACCCCGGTATTAGTTGCACCTAAACCCCTCCCCCAGCCTTAATTCCTGGCTGCGCCTCGGGTCCTAGTCATAGTTATACTTGGGACTGCCAGGTAGCGGTAAATATAAAGCCCTCAGCACAGTTCCAACTTCTATGCGAATTATTATTAAACTATTAAAAAAGTTGGATTTTTTTAATTACACCCATATGCTTTTCGCACTACAAACCTTTAGTAAACGCCGGGTTGACGTATGGAAATCAGTTACAATCCTAGCGAGAGATAATGGCACATCGTAGCAGATAAATTTGGGAGTAGAAGAGTGTAAATTCCAAAAGCCAGTTTCACAGTTGGTAGGATAGCATGAGCGTGCTAATATTTTCGGCCTTTGTTGCTAGCTTTGAAATTCGTCTTCTCAGTTCGTATCAATGAGTGTGAATGCATATTTAAGCATACCGGGACTAGCCACGGTGATAACTTTTTACGGAGTCACCCGCAATGCACAAATAGTGCGAAAAATCCACAGAGGAAAAATCATTCGCCTTGACCGGGATTCGAACCCGGATCCCCCGATTTCCGGCCGAGTGCTTTAGCCAGTTAAGCTACCGAGGCGTCATTCTCCCCTGTGGAAATTTGTGGACTATACCGGACAAGGTGCTATTGCATTGCGGGTGACTCCGTAAAAAGTTATCACCGTGGCTAGTCCCGGTATGCTTAAATAAGTCCAGAGCGAACACCTCTAGTGTTCAAAGTTCGGGCTTTGCTCTCCGGCTGTGGCGCCATGCGCACGACCTGGACTGCTAGTCGCATCATATGCTCAGCAGTCCATACCACCTTGTCCGGTATAGTCCACAAATTTCCACAGGGGAGAATGACGCCTCGGTAGCTTAACTGGCTAAAGCACTCGGCCGGAAATCGGGGGATCCGGGTTCGAATCCCGGTCAAGGCGAATGATTTTTCCTCTGTGGATTTTTCGCACTATTTGTGCATTGCGGGTGACTCCGTAAAAAGTTATCACCGTGGCTAGTCCCGGTATGCTTAAATAAGTCCAGAGCGAACACCTCTAGTGTTCAAAGTTCGGGCTTTGCTCTCCGGCTGTGGCGCCATGCGCACGACCTGGACTGCTAGTCGCATCATATGCTCAGCAGTCCATACCACCTTGTCCGGTATAGTCCACAAATTTCCACAGGGGAGAATGACGCCTCGGTAGCTTAACTGGCTAAAGCACTCGGCCGGAAATCGGGGGATCCGGGTTCGAATCCCGGTCAAGGCGAATGATTTTTCCTCTGTGGATTTTTCGCACTAAGTGTGAATGCCTTTCGCTGCAGAAAAGTACTTAATACAACAAGCCCATTCCTTCCAGAGAGACGGCTGCATGATCCACGGCAGCGAAATACATACTACTCCGTGATGTTTTGAATAAGAAGTTCATTTCTGCTCGGTATTCCATATCCACGCTGATATATTATGTTGGTCATTCCGTCGGAGGCAAATTGGGTTTGGGTTCCTCCCTATTTTCCAGCATTAAAATACAGAATAATTGCAAATTAAAATCTATTTCTTTTAAACGGAGATGAAATGTGTATTGCTAAAGTGTATTAATACTAATTACAAGATATCTGGTATGCATAGTGTTATCCAGAAATCAGAGTTTCGAAAATGTCAGTGCAGGAAAGAAATGAAAAGAGCCATCGCCACAAGGAATCGGTATTCAAACCATGGTGCAACTTCGTCTTTCTTTCGTCGGGCATTCCTGGTCGACTCGTGTCGAAAAACAGTGTCCGCCAGGTTATAACTGCATGGTAAGACTTTCTCGAAGATATTCGTTAAGATTACGGAAATTAAAAGAAAAATACCACAATAACAGATTATATAGTTTTCATTTCATAAGAATCCACCTTTAACTTCGCCATCTACTTCATTTGAAAGATTTTCAGAGAAAATTGAAGACGGGCATTAAATGGAAATTGTCTCACGTTTGAGCCTCTGTATCACGGTAACGGTTAAGAATCATGTCAAATCAGGTACATTTCCATAAAGTTCGATCATTTTTTAGTGGACCTGCGAATTTTCAAGTTTATAACTCAAAAAAAAGCCATTTCGTAATTTTTTCCGGATTTTTTCGATTTCCGCCCACTGTGCGACGATGCTGCACTCCATATGTTTAGCGCTCCGTATGAAAGTATGTTCCCACTAACTGTGAGAATGCCGCAATGATCCTCTATGATCCCAAATGTATGGCCCAGTGTCTCAACTTATCCCCACTCTGTTTCCAATCTTATTGCTGACTGAGTGGCGGTCATATTTGGCATGCGTTTCGAAATAGGCTACCCATATGATATTGTGGAGCCACCATTACGACCTGAATCAATTTTCTTGCAATCAGAAGTTTGCACATGCCGTAAAAAGGACTGGACTGAGAAAGGGAATTCGAATTCTTTCAAAGCTCCCTTATAATTTAGCCATTCATCATTGGAGATTAAGTTAATTGTAATAATTACTCAATAATTTAGGCATGAGAAAATCCACTTATCATTCTATAATTGTTAAGACGAAAATGTCCAAAACCGATAATAAATCTTTAATTAATTTTCACTGCACATGAGCCATGTCTACTTACTGAAGTGTGCCGAATTTTTCTCAGTACCTTGATGTCTAACATGATTTGAATTTCCTTGTATTGAAATCATTTCGCTCCCGGCCCGAAATCTGGAGAAGTTCTGAAAAGGTTGAAGAATATTTTCAAAGAATTCTTCCGATAATACACTTCCAAAAGATGCCATTGAAGCCAGGATTGTAAAGTCACAAGGCTTTCGTGCCATTCCCACGAAGGGAGTGGCGAATTTGCCTCAAGCGCCGTTGCAAAGGTCTGCTGCGATCAGTGGAACTAAGGAAGTAGACTATTCGAGCCGGCGTTAGTCACACGGAGTGACCAATAGTCTTGGAAGTGAAACTTGTTCCCATATCACTCATGCTCTTGTTTTCCACGCGTGCTCTTAAAACTCAATCCCAACATTAATACGCGGAAAAACGTGGAAAATTCCGAAGCCATGATCACACCCCCACCAAAACTATGCATGCACACTTTCCAAAGCTGGGTCTTTCAAGCAAGATTCATCCGAGCTAAAACCGGCGGAAAGGTCAGAATGTGAGTCACAGAAAAGACCAGCCACAGTGGAACCGAGGCCAACGAATATCATTGCAGCCTAAAAAGTATTTTGAAATCTTTTTTTGAGCTAAATGATCTGAAAATTCCATCAAATTGAATTTTTTAAGTGAAGCGCAAAGCCACTTCAGGTTTAAATTAGTCAATGATGGCCGTGCAATCATACTTTCAAAAAGAAGCGATTCGTAATCTGGACTGGGGTGTCATTATCTTCTATCGGCGCTGGGGCGTTTGTAAAAAAAAACACGTACTGGACTCTATCACTCTAATTATTACAGACAGAAAACTGCCAACCGTACCTACTTCATTAAAACTGGATTAAACTTTTTCGTACGCTGCATTGATGCCTTCTCTGGGCTTAATAATACTTACGTCTTTTTTAAGAAGTTATAATATCTGGACTACAAAAAACAAACCGGTAGAAGTGGAATAAAGTAACAACTTTCATCAATTTTTTTTCATTTCACGCTATCATTAAATTTCGAATTCTTTTTTAAAATTTCCTTTCGACATTCTACACAACGGCGTGTAACACGTGAAGACAAGAGCAATAGCAGCCTTTTTTAAATCTTCTTAGAAATTGAAGGATGCGTACGTTCAGAAGCGGGAATGATGAGTTTCCCTCTCCGCCCGCAAAAGCAGTGAAACTCGGCGTGAGCGAAGTGGCCGTCTCTCTTTCTCGTGTTAACCTCGCCGCGCCGCCTTACGGATTTAAAGAGCACTAGCGCATCAAAGCGAACGGTTTGAAAACGTCTGAAGACGACTTAAAAGTTCCATTCCCACGAGGAGTCATAGGCAGGCGGTGACATGTTTAAAATATTTTCATTTTGAATTCTCCGGGTTGCTTATCCTTCGAAATATTAGGAAAACTAAAATACATTGTCAAAATCGAAAAGAAAAAGAAAAACTCATGTTTAGCAAAGATAAATGAAAATGGATGCTGTATTTTTCATTCATTTAAAAGACTGCATAAAATAATGGGTTATATGAAGGAAGTCTTAAAATTCATTACAGATATATTATTTATGCAACAATCTTCGTTCTGAGCATGAATATGAGACTAATAGAGTGAGCTGAATGGGAACTTTGGAACTTCCTCCTTTCTTTCATGAGCTACCGCTGTAAGAGATAACTCTACAAGCGCAATTTATTTCTATGAGTTTTGAATGATTGTGGGACTACAAAAACTGCCGTTCGAGACAACGCAACGAAAATAGTCATCACTTAAAAATTAATGCGTTTATGGTTTGCAACCCATGGGAAAAATTGGAGTCTGGAAGAAAAATTTGACGGCTGCAATGTGCTGCGGGGAATTAAGGAATGGAAAGGCACAAAAGTATGGATCCCTCCATTAAATATTTTGCGAGAGGATATTCATCATTTTAGGTCATAGCAATCAAGTGAAAGGAGCCTCTCTCGCTGACGACAGGAACGGAACGAAAGCGTTTATTGCCTTTTATTATTGAACATGCACGGACATATTTTTCATCGCACGTACTGCTATCGTCACCCCATTGAAAAATTATACTTAAATAATATCTAATCTATAGCCCTAACGAAATTTCCAAACTAAATTCATCGAATCAGGTGAGTAATAATTTTTTCACAAGACATTGAGAAAAATATATGAAATGATTCCTTATTATATCGATATTTACTTTGGAAGGCTGTTTCGATGTATGAAAACTTCACTACCTAGAATAAAACCTTCTCCAGGCATAAATAGGGCATCAACGCGCTACAATAATGGATCTATTAGCTTACGAGGAAATGCATAAACGCCGGTCAAGCATCGATAGACGTCAGTCGGTAGAGTTTTCAAAGAATTCTATTAATAATCATAGTTGCAAACAAGTATAAGGCATATTTAAATGCGGTTATTTCATCGCCAGCCTTGATACGGTTACTGAGAGATCTTACTATGTTCTTTTGAGACGCAGAATATTATTTATACTTCCCTTAAAGTTTATCCTTCGAGTAAAATTTTTTATCGTAACTGCTGGAAAAAAATCTCGGAAGAACACAATTAAGGATAATATTTTATGATCTACATTAATGACATTAATATCATATGAATGACATATTTTTCATTCAGATCCCGGAAGCAGGAGGAAGAGAGATTAAAATCGAGTTAAGCGAGTGTTTCCGGGATTTCAGTCAGCACCAAGATTGTTCAATGTTCACAGACCAATGAGGAAGTACAGATTGCGGAGAAATATTTCCTGATGCCTGCGATGCATCCAGAGAAAAGGTTCTTACGTGTTACGTCGCCGCTAATTACCTAATAAGGCGGTCTTCCTGGTCTTCATGTAAGCCTAATCCCAGGTGCCTCTTAAGGCCAAAGTATCTGAAAATAGGCAGCTGTATCCGACGACGAAAACTGTAGCATGCAGCCACAAATAAAGAATCTGGCTAGCAAATAATACAGGCCAACAAAAAATTTTAATTTATTTTATAAACTTTTTTATTTTAATAGCTGATCTTTATAGATTTTTATGTGCCGAATCCAAACCTGGCCTTAGTTTTTTTGTATCACCCAAAGTTTCCAAGCAATATGTATTTAATATTTAGTCTAATACCCCTATACGGTATATGGGGAAATCAATGAAACACTGCGTTACATCATAAAATTGTTTGTTTTTACTGTTCACTACATCGTGATAAAATTGTTCGTATTTACTACAGAGTGATAATACAGGGTTCACTTGTCAACTGGAATTGGTCTACATTGTCTTTCTTTCCCTTTTTTCCTTGAAGCTTCTTGTGTAGCTTTTTCTGCGATGAATCGCTTGCTGAACTTCTCGGTGAAGTACCAACAGTAATCCCCCATTATCTTCGTTCATTAGAGCTACTTTTTCAATTTTATTATAACTATAAAAAAGCTGTTAAATTCTAAAAATTATTGCTTGATTTCATAAATTTAACTGTAAAATGTGAATAAATGGTGGGTGATACAACTTTAAAACCATCATATTTGGATTCAGCAACTTTAAAAACATAAGAATAAGGTATTTTCAGTGAAAAAGGTTTTTCATTGTTGGCCTGTGTTATGTATGAATTCATATGGAGACAATATCCTCGCCTTGCGTGTTGGCCTACGAAAAGGAATTGGCCCCATACTCTAGACTGTTGAAAGACAATAGTTTAGTGCGAGGTGAGCTCCACCCTCGCACAACCGAGCAAACCTCAGGATCGATGCAGCGATAGATGACTTAATGAAGTTAAGATTCGGTACGTGAAGTAACGTCGTCATCTAATCCTGTGAATATTTACAGAATTGGATGCATAGGTATCTTCCTAAATGCATTCACGCATCGCAGGGTCAGCGTAATATCTCTGGGGATTGTGCAACATGCGTGCGACTTTCATCGCCGCTTGGGGCGTCTTTCGGAGCACGCAGCCGCCGAAGGAAAGCAAATTTCACGCTCGAGAAATTGAATGGCGCGCCGCCGCGAGAGGGCTTTCGCGCCGCCGAAGGAAAGGTCCGTGGGCGGAACATTCACTCGCACTAGCAAATGGGTGAGAAAAATAGAAGGTCCAGTCTCAAATAGACTGAGTTTCCCCGACTCTTGGAACAGCAAATTCGCTTACGGTAGACCATAGGAAGGGTAGGATAACTATTTACAAAGGTCTCGTAAGTTGGCGGCGTTTCAATTCCAAACTGAACGCAATTAAACTTGAGATTACACTGCAGTACTGACTCGAAATTTTAATTTTCCTATTTTTTCCTTTTGCATTTCCGGAAAATCTGTCTAGCCTCGTATAGTCGTCACTTCTCCATGTCCATGGCACAGCCATAGCTCCCCTGTTATCAAGGTGGTGCATTACCATGAAAATTGGAATACAAGTGATAAAGAGTCATAAAAAGAGCACGTAACAATGACGGCAGGTGGTTGTCACGTGAAGAAAAGTTGGGCCACAATTTTCGCTACAACGAACGAATATTTCTCTTACCCTTATGCTTACTAGTTCTGGTAAAGATCTGTCAAGCTTAGACCTACAGCCACGGGATAAAATCCTCGCGGAGTGCTATAAACCCATATTCGTTTGTCTGGTGCAGCGGAGAGTTCCGCTTCCTTGGAACGATGACGGGGGTCTTTGAGCTTCTGAATAATTAAGAGCCAAAGGAATTTGAGTCCACCGGTTTACCGTAGAAGATTGACGCAGGATTCACCGAAGAACTACCTCAGTTATTGCCCTCATTCGATGAAACAACCTCTAGGCTTCTAATTTTCTCTTTACTGCCTCGCGCTCTCCAATTGGATACGGGTCGGATCCCCGCGGTGACTTGAACGTGGACCCGATGAAATGACGACCCGAAAAAGGGCCACAGGTTTCCACTAATCCCGCGACAACTACGGTGTTATGAAGTCATCGTGCGCACTAGTATCATATATTTCCCAGAACCTGAGTGCTATTGAATGACCACGTAACTCGGTACCTGCCTATTTCCGTACCGAAAATTTTGGATTGCACATTGAATTTTCAACAAAAATCACGTAAGTAGACCTTTTAAGTTCGCCAAACGACCCATGCTCATTTTAAAAGAGTAGACTTTGTTTCTATGCCGAACTTATAACAATATACGCTTTTATATAGGGGATACCATTTTAAGACAGTAAATTATTGACATTTTTCAGCCCACTAAATGATTTGTATTTATCCATTAAATGAGGATGATTCCAAAGAATATTTTTTCAGGCGCTAAGGATATCGTCACATATTTTTGTGAGTTTAAGCTCAATGTAGATGTTCGTGGGAAATATTAAAACATACCGCGTAGGTCTGGGGAAGTCTAGAATAAAAATTGTATTATAAGTATCTACATGCTATTTAGAGATTCCTTTTAGGTTTTTGCAGGAAATGTCATTTTTATGCTAATTCTCTTCAAGGTATTGCCGTGTTCCCCTATATATATATTAGGTAACAATATACGCTGTAATCGGGTTAAATATCATGGGGCTGAGAATCAATGGAAAAAGACGAGCATACATGAATACTTTATTTTTAAGCATGGAAGTTGGTATTATTAAGCATACCTCTGAAGGGAAGAGAATGCTGTCCTCTGAACGTTTCCATTTTTTGAAATTTCAAGTGGCTAAATAGTACTAGTTTGCATAAATTCGATAGAAAAATGTTATCTATATAACTTGAAATATGAAATGTTCATAATAAAATCATTTGCATAATGATATGGTGTTCGCTATGTAAAAGTTCATTTTGATGCGCAAAAAAATCAACGTGCTACTGGAATCTGAAATCACTTTCATTTATTCATTTCACCACCAAAAACAGTAAAAATGCTTTTACATTGGCTGTTCCTTATCTAAATAATAGCTCAAAGATGACAAAAAATAGCGCGATAAATAAAAACTAATAGAAAACAAAATTTCTAAACATAAGAAGGGGCTCTATTGATTAGACAATGGTGAATTACTCAGATGGATTTAAGGTGGTTTTGTAACTAGTGGCAGAGGAAAATAGTTCCATGGAAGGGATTTTTGAAGCTGTGAAGTTAAACAAGGAGGGGATTCGGTAGAACAGAGAGCGTTGAGAGATGGAGAGGCGAAATGTGAAGCAGAGAGACTTTTTTTAAAGGATCCGCAACCTTTTAAGGCATTGATAACTCATTCTTAATGCGACTGTATCGCTTCTTTCCGGGAAGTTTTGGTGCATGTGTGAGTGGGGTAGTGGCGAGTAGGGACGGGATCCATGCAGAGAGAGAGAGAGAGAGAGCGGTGACTGTGTTCTCTTTCGATTCGGCTGATTTGCCGCTCTGTGACGTCTCCACCAAACTCCCCCCCCCCCCCCCACACCCCCACCCCCACTTCCGCTCGTCGGAAGAATTCGAGTGAAAGGGATCGCTGGATGCGTTTAGATTTTATTACTGTACCACGCCTATCGAGGGAAATAAATGTTTAAGGCTCTCAGAAAGGCTTCAAACTTACTTCCGCCAATCCCTAATCTCCTTTCTCACGCGGCCCACCACTCTTTTATAGGTCTCAGTTTTTTCCTTGACTACTTTTTTTTTCAAAAATTTCCCCGATACTGATTTTTACTGACAAAACAATTGGTGAGGCATTTTCGAAAGCAAACGAAGCATTCATACTTGAAGAATGATTCCACAAAAAATATTGTCAAAGAACTGTATGAAATTCAATCTTCAGCATAGCAAGTGACAATCAATGCAGTACTTAAATGCTCCAATCACTTGCATAGAGCCTGAAAATATTTTATGGAAGAATTTTACTCTGAGGGTGGAATTCGACCTTAAAATTCACTAGGCTTTCCCGATATTCGCGGAATATTCCGACCTAGATCTCCCTACTGCCTGCCACGCAATATAACACCGTCCACACCGTCTTCCTCAGCGGCGAATTTCAGACTGGGTTCAACGAACAAGGCCGTCTCAAGTCCACACCGAGGCACAGGACAATCGAATCCACTATCGGAGAAATGAACTCAACTTCGTCGTAGGTCGGCGAGGGACGTTTTTCAAATCACTGCATATAGCTAGTAAACTTCGTGCGTAGTCATGCGAATAGGTGAAATTCACTATGAATAAATAATTTACTTTTGATTACGAATAAATCATTTGGATTAGCCGGGATTCGAACCCGAATCTTCCGATTGCTGATCGCATATGCTACCAGTCAGAGGCGCAGCGAGGGGGGTTTGGGGGATAAACCCAGAGCTCAGAGAAAATTTTAAGTATCATCTATTTTACTTAATTGGATTAATGTTACCTTCAGACCAGTGTAAGGATTAATAAAATATCCCTTAGAATGATGAAGGACCTGGTACTTTCCCAGCGAATCTTGTTGATGAAGTCTTCACGGGAAATCAGCCGAGTCAAGATTGACCTCGCTGCCAACGTTTCAATGGCCTATCGTCTAAGAGGAGGAAGACAACCTAAAACTGACCAATCACAGACGACTTGACCTCCCCAAACGGGTATGTAACCCCGCCAATAACCATGTCCATCATTCGCCCTGAAGACGATGGCAGAGAAGGCCATTGAAACGTACGTTGGCAGCAATGTCAATCTTGACCCGGCTGATTTCCCGTGAAGATGTCATCAACACATCTCTCAGAAAGTCGTAAAACTCATCATTTTGAACCATTTATCTTAAAAAATTTCTGGGGGAACGGCCTCTCGCTTACACTAGCAGGTATTCCATACCCCATAACCTCACAGTATTACTTGCACTTAAAACCCCCCTATAGCCTCAATTATCCTAGATGCGCTCCAGCTACCAGTTACATCACCAATATATCTTTCTCCAAGACAAGAAGGTTGCGTACTCGGTAGCAAATGTATCAAGAGAAGCAAAATAAAGATGAAAATTACGTGAAAAAAGCATTTCTAAATCGAGGGTGCCTGAGGACCGTGGAAAAAATTCATGATTCGTTTTACCTCAGTAACTCACCACACTTCGACGCGGCCTTTTTTTTTGTTCCTCGCTCCCAATATTGCCATTGTGGCGAGAGAGAGATAAGTTCCATCATTACACGGATGAGAGACATTATGTGAAATAGCTATATACAAACGATCTAAAATAGCGAACGCTGGGGGAAAATACCACCCGCGAAGAGTTTTCCCTTGCTGTCACAGAAAATAATTCTAGCCACCACTAGCCCTGATCATCAGCGCATGATTTTAATTCAGTTCTAAACAGTTAGTAGTCCATAGAGACAGGAAATCTAATTGTAATTACCGGCTCGCTCTACTGTAAAGATGATTTGCGGCATTGGGAGACTTTCTATAACTCGTAAAACTATACCTTTAATGACCACTCCAAATGCATCATGATTTCGAAAATGATGTAATTTGAAAAAATAAAATGAACGTGAATGATAAAGAAACTCCATATTCAGAGAAAAAACGGGAATCCTCGGATGGGGGCTAACATACATTTCATAGCTAATTCTCGATCATAGGCTAAGCATACGGTTGAGTACGTTTATGCAGAGAGCAACCAGAAAATTGGGTCTCTGATGACAGATATTTTCCGTTGAGAATCCTGAAGGTTAGAGAAATTCATTCAATTCTAGTTTTCATTCGTCCGCCAAACACTTATCACGGATTACAAATTTATTTTTCGATTTTGGCCGCTCAAAGTTGAGGATTCCACGACGATTTTCTCCCCTGAAGTGGACGGACGCTTAATCTTTCGGAATGATTGCCCCGCCCTCCGCTGTGCGAATTGTGAGGTGCTCGCGCTCGGACAAACTCCGGCCGCGACAGATCCGTTTGGGGCATTTCAAGCCTCGTGGCAGCAACTGTTCCCTCGCTTGGGATTTCCTTCAGACAATTCATAGCAAAAAATATCGATGAAAGATAGTAAATTTTTAGCGAAATATTATTTTCACGGCGCTGGGGCGTTTGTAAAAAAAACAAGCACGTACTGAACAACTTCTATCCCTCTCATTATTACAGACAGAAAACTGCCAAGCGTACCTACTTTATTAAAACTGGGTTAAAATTGTTCGTACGCTGCACTGATGCCTTCACTGGGCTTTTAGTAATAATACTTACATCATGTTTAATCCCGAGATGCATTACTCCTTCACACGCAGTTTGAGACGGTAAATACGAAAAGAAACTTTTAAAAATCACAACACTCGACTGTCGAGAAATTCCGCGTTAATTTACGCTCGGCATAACTTAACAGTAAGTAATTTTTGCGTTAATTCACCCAGGTTTGACGCTAATTTTGTGTAAGGACGCCGCCGCCATGCACCTAACATTACTGTTATCTCACGTTAGTACTCCATCCGTCAATTTACCGCTTACCTTTTCCAAAAGACGGCCTTTGCGCAACGCGAGCCGACAGGTGGGTGGGCGTGGTAGAGAAAGTCCACCGACAACAATCGCCCCCAACCCTTTCCCTCACCCTCCCCCTGCCCCCCCCCCCCAATCCGCCTCCACCCGTCTGCGCCGAGCCGATACGGAGGAAAACAACGGCAGGCCACTGAAGAGTAACTCATTCACTCCACTTACATCTAAGGAATTGAATCCAGCCACAATAGGTCGATTTTTTATGCTTGATCAGCTACAACCGCGGCGTGATACAGCCGAAGGATTAAAATTAATAACAACGCAATTAGTTCGCAATGAAGGTCATTGTATTTACTGGAATACAAAAGAAGAAAACTTCGACTTCGGTTTCCACTCATCATAAATCATAACTATTGGCCGGCCCTGTTTGATTCCCTGTGGCAAATTCGTCCGATATATTAGAGCACAGTGGCTTATGTGGAGGAGTCACCAAAGAAAATGGAGTGTTTTTGAGCATGAAAAAGGAAAAGCCTAGGAATGGTCGTAATGGAATAGTCAGGGGAGGTCTGGAGACGAGACTACCTCTTAATACACGAAACGTGTCGCTGCGGCAGCTAAGTATTTCAAGCTTCGCTAAACATGCAGGGAGAAAGAAAAGTCAATGACATCATGCCAATGGCTGTGCACTGGATAACATTTTTGTGTTCATATCGAATTCAGTTAACATTGCGACCTCTATGTAAATAAATCAATCATAAGCACAGTTTTGTTTGAAGAAAGTATTCCAATGGATGAGGCCTTGGGCGATTTTCGTGATGTGAGGAGCAGAATGGGAAAGGGCGTGAAACCAATTGATTTATCCTTCTCTGTCCTAATGTGCAGGCTTTAAAAGCTCCGGGAGTCTGAATGAAAACAGTGATAAACACAACATACAGGGAAACCCGTAAATGATATCAAAAAGGCTGTGATGGAAGTTAACTCGAAAATAGCTCCCTCTCTCGGGTCCCTAGTTGTAAGAATCTTCGCCGCTAGCAAAAGAAAATGTCCTTTCCTCCCTCCACATTTAGTAGGTTAAGTCGTTTTCTGGAGATGATATTGATGGCTTTTTACCCCAGACACCAGACAAGCTCGCGCAAAACGCAGGCGAGGCGAAGTAGCCGTTTAATGTTATTATAAGATAATTAAATTCTCAACTTACTTGCCATTAATGGCTTTGAGAATTTTTCATCGATCGAAAGCTGGCGCTTAATTTCTTAGTGTTAGTAGATGACTTTTTTCTAGAAATAATTCCAAAATAAAACGGATATTGGGCTGTGTATCTTCGTCGTAATGTGTTAATTTTATCAAAGAAACAAATTCTTTTTCAACATGTTTTAATACCGCGGTAAGGATAAAAAAATACCATTACAGGAAGGTGGAAATCATAGAGTTTATATTACTAGAGAGTGTACAGTAGTAATAACAATTTACGCCATGCTTCGATAGATTCGCGAGAACGTTTTAATCATTCGCTCTACTAGGTCCTTAATTCATTCTCTCCGCTACCGTGAGCTCGCTGAGGTAAATCGTAGAGTGTAGAGTATTTATGGTTAAAATCCTGCAGAGGAGTTGGTCATCCTTTCCTTCAGAAAATCGACGGTGGTCATCCGATGTCGACCTTCGCACGACGTCTCCCGAATAAACCCTCCCATGGGAAATCAGCTCCCAACGGACGCTGGCCATACTCGCCTCGGACGTATACTATTATATCGCCGCTGCGTACCTACCCCCTACCCCTCCCCCTGTCCTGAGCTCCCCGCGCACTGTTGCTGGGTAACATACACGACAGGTGGGAGAGAGGGCCGCTGCGCACTGCATATGCGCCTCGTCATTCCCATCGGCTGCTTCAACTGCGTTGCGTAATTGCAGACTATGACATTTCTTCCTCAAATCCTTGAGTTTTCCACCGCCTTTCGGCACAACTTCTCAATTTAGGCGCATGGCATCGCAGGATGGTACGCATCAACTCAGAGCAGAGGTCGGCGACCCTTGCATACGAGCGGACAACAAACAGACCTTAGGCATGGATGCCCAACGCTTAAATTTTCACGGGATACTTGAGCGAATAAATAATTGATGCGCAGCATTTAACTAGTGAGCACTCTCCTTTTCTAGAGTGTAAAAATAATTGATATAGTTATGCGTTCCGCAAGAAATTTCGTCGAGGCCGCTAGGTGAATGAATTTTGGACCCAGTAGAGCGAATAATTAAAAAGTTCCCGCGAATCTATCGAAGCATGGCGTAAATTGTTATTACTACTAGGATTTAATCTTTCCCTTCCGCATTGATTTTTATTTACAGCTGCCTCTACCAGACTTTTCAAAGCTTGCATCGCTCATTCATTCGGTTTACTCCATTCTCTAATCAGAACAATATTCTTGCAATGCGCAAATTGTGCGACAAATTGAGAGAGAAAACATTCATTCACCTTGACCGGGATTCGAACCCGGATCCTAAAATTTCCGGTCGAGTATTTTGGCTAATTAAGCTACCGAGGCATCATTCTCCCCTGGGGAAATTAGTGCACTATAACAAAACAAAATGGTATGGATTTCTGAGCATATTATGCGACAAGCAGTCCAAATCGTGCGCCTCGTTTTCGCACAAATTGTGCATTGCGGGTGACTCCGCGAAGTTATCACCGTGGCTAGTCCCGGTATACCCGAATTAACTAGTTGCATTTTTCCCTAATTTGCACGCACTGCCTGCACAACCTTATCGCATCCCACTACCACCTGCTCAAGTCAACGAACTGCAAACTCGATTGGGAGCCAGGGAGGTTTTCATTGGGGTGATCGCGGAATCGGTCGTCTTTCGACCTCGCGAGGTTTAGCTCCAGAAGCTTAGTATCCCCGAATCCTCTGAAGACCCTGGATCCTCTGAAGAGGCTGGACTAGGCGAAAGGAACGTTATGAGCATGGCGAATTCAAAATGAGAATAGACTGTCAGGGAGGTTCGGGAAGGAAGATTAGTAGGGATGGTCGGATCGAATACTTCGGATCCAAATATCCGCGGATATTGCCCTTCGTCGGATACATCGGATCCAAAGTCGCGGAAGACATCGGATCTGGATCCGAAATTTTAAATAATAGCTTCAGTGAATGCAACGCCCCGATTCTATCTTCTAACCGATTCTATCTTCGAATGCGTCGTCGCATGCGATTCTTGTCCTCCTCATGAACCGTTTTGTTTGAAAGATCTCGCAGAGGTTATGTAGGAGAATTTCAGTCGTGGAAAATAAAAAAGGCAAAATACGACTAACACATAGTGTGACTCTTCCCAAGAGATTGAACAATCATCGCGGGAATCTCAGCGTCAGGAATTTGAAAATGCATTTGGATCCGAAAATATCCGATCCGAAAAATCCGGCTCTGAAAATCAAGGATCTGATCCGAATCCGAGAAATACCTGGCTCCGTCCATCCCTAGAGATCAGCCGTCGCCGTCACTTCCATAAATAGGAAATTAATGACGGGTGGTAAGAAATTCCCCTCGGCCGATTCCGCGACCTTTCTTCCACCCTGTTCACCTCGAGGGAAGCGGTTGTGAGAGAAAAGGGAAGGAAAAAGGAAAGAGGCATTGTGGGCTGAAAACGAAAAAAAGCCACCCAAAACCTCAAAATTCTATTTTTTGAACATGGAAGTTGAAACTTCGCACAGTTGTATTCAATAAATTAGTTCATGTTTTAACGCATATTTTTCATGGGCTATTTTGAAACAAAATACATCGCCACAAACTTGAACAAATATCGCAAAAATTTCCCGTATTGAATACTTTTAGAATCTCAGCATATCAAAATTAATAATAGGTAAATCTTTTGAAGAAACGCAATGAAACCATAAATTCACAACTTTATTAAACGGTTTGTTGTTGTTACTTCTCGTTCACTTACATAAATGGGTTGTTTTATTTGTGACCGATACGGTTCAAAATGGCGGACCGTATTTTTCGTCTAATGTTTCTAATGTTTATATTTAGGTTGGATTATCAACAAAGAGTCAGCGAGATACCTCGACGTATATACAGCACATATACAACGAAGACTCTGATGTTTGATCCGAAGAGGTGATCTTCGATCGCATCCGACGCCGAAATTAATATAGATTTTTCGACCGTGCGGCACAGCACAGCATAGCTGGCTGCTGATCATTGGGAATATCGCACTTGACGGCTGTTGAAGGGCGGCGCGCCGGAGCGTTTATGGACCAGACAACGTCCCCTAGTACTAGAAAAATTACAAATAAATAAAAAAGTGTTTCGATCAGAAGAATTTTTCCTGTCGGAGTTAAGTGTGGGATTGGATAATTTTCAAATATTTCCGTTAATTAGCAATAAAATGTGAGTTATAAAAACACGCTAAAGCCATCTTATTTATTTCCATTAATTTTCGCACCTTATTGTGGAAGATGAATGCTGCAGAATCTATAGTTTTCCCTAGGTTGAGTTTCAAAGTTCATGAAGTTGACATGATGGCTAATTTTATGGCGCGTGGAGTAATTTATTGCACTGGCATGTATTGGCGGATTTAGAGTGGGGGGACACGGGGGCACGTGCCCCCTCCAGACGCTTAAAAAATACACAAAATTTTTATACGGTAATCATTACGTTCGTTTATTTTTTGTACTACGGAGCCTCAATCATTTAATTTCATATTAATGACGTTCATATTGAAATACAGAGAATATTTCGTACATTACTTGTTGTATCTTGTTTTTAATTTCAAGTATGAGGAGATTGATTGCTTGTCAGACCATTGTATCCCCCGACCAGAAAAATATACTGGATCTGCCGCTGCTGGTATGTCATTTCAGGGTATGGATCATTACTGCTGGAATTTTCCAATTACGGAGTTAAATCAAAGAATTCCATTTACTTCCATGCTATATAACATCATTTTCTAGCCCACTTATTTTCCAGGAAAGAAAATACTAATTTTCTCAATGGCATTTGAAATAAACCGTTACGACAGCTGTATAGACGATGCAATAAATTTTATCATGGAAGAAAGGAAAAGTAGGGCAAACGTTTCAAAACTCAATCAACTGGTATCTACTGTTATTTTAATATTTTAATAATTCACTCGCAGAAAATATACGCATGAACTGTTACATTTCGTTCAAAAGTAGAGGGGAAGGATATAATCGGATATGAAATGGGAAAGCAACATATTTTTTTTCCGAAAGGTCACCCACCGTTCAAACATTTCTATTATCATTTCTTCGGGGAAAGAAATGGTGTTTGCTTGAAAGATATTATTCAATGCTGAGCTATTCAATCTTGACAGTTTTGGGTTTTTATAATCTAGGATGCAAATAAATATAGAGATATTTTTAAAAATGAGAGCATTCATTATGGGGATATGAAAGAGAAACACATTCTTTCTACCTTTTTACTAATAGCAAGTAGTTTTCATGCGTAAAGACAGCTTTACACGGTGAATGATCATGCGAATTATCATGATGGATGAGCATGCGAATGAAAGCATTCGCCGTGTATGACGGAACAATTCGCGAATGAACATTCATGTGCATGATCATTCAGTGAAAATTAGAACATGTTTCATTTTGTTCGCATGATCATGTGAATGATGGCATGAGCATACACTTATAGCGGCCTTAATAAGCAAGATTTGCGTCGATCTTGGAATGACATTCACTGATTACGGAGACAGAACATTAAGCCAAGATGAAATGATAAGAAAAATAGATAGCATAAAATTTCCATAATTTGGTCCATCCATTTATCTAACACATTTTCCACTATCAATGTAATTCGGGAATCACACAAATGCCCCCTATTATGACTGCTTAAACGAATATGTGTACGTTGTTTTTAGATTCTGGTCTTTTCAAGTTCCTCTCTGAAAAAAGGCAAACTCAGCGTCCTTCAGAATAAGGCCGCCCGCCGCAATTCTTTTTTTTTTCAAAAGGATGATGATTGATGTGAAGATAGCATGAAATGCTATGTTTGACGCTTTCCTCGGCAAGGAAAACGAAAAAGAACCTGGCGGAGTTTCACTTTTTGAAAGCTATCCGCAATTTCGCTTGAACGGTTGCAATTCAAGCAATTCGCCTCGCTGAACATCCTCACCGTTCACTGAACGATTCTAAACGGTTAAGATCTAAACTTAAGTGCCTCATTCATTTCCATAAATGCTCATAAAATCCATCATTTTAATCAATTCTCAACATTTTAGAAGAAATAGACAGAAGGGAAATCGAACGTCAGTACTCTCATACAGATCATCCGTTTATTCCAATTAAATTTTCAAGCAAAGCGTATGGTCACTTTCGCTAGCATTGCTTGAGATAATCTAATCGATAGTAATTTCACTGTGTTACCGAGACTTCATTTAGAAGAGAACATTAGCATGGGGATATCATTGCATAGTGCTGCTAGGAGATTGGTAATTCAAGGAGGCGACACTTTGTCTCGCCCATTCATTCTCTTGTTGCGTATATCTTCATTTCCTCGCCTTTTGTTACGGGAGCCAAAATAACTTTCCAAATTACGCCAGCGACACAGATTGAGGCATGATACCATTATTATATGCTCAAGGTTCCTTGAACTTCCGTCCACGTCCTGATTTCACGTGTGGCAACACGGAATAGTCATCTCTTTAGACTTTACGACCACCCCACGACCTGGATATCGCAGGAGTTGAATCCTGCATTCAATTGCGTCCGTATTATCTCCACATTAGGAGACAGATATCTACCGTTAAAAAAGGGGCTGACGATGTGTTGATATTTGCCGAGCGCATTCGAAGCTCCTTTGTGCCAGACTCGACCCTCTTCTCGTTGGTTCGATGGGCAGGAAAAACAATTGTGAGAAGCGCCCGTCAATGTTAGAATACGGCAAGGTGGGCGTTTATTCTCCTTATATTAGGGTGGTTTCCCATTATTTTTTACTGCCAAAATCGAAATATTATTACTCCTACGCATTTCACGTTTTTAGATTTTTAAATGACGACATCTGTTTTTCGCGATTAAATGAAAAGTGAATATTTTCAAACAAGCGAAAACGCAACGCTAAGTATGAATGCTGGTGAAAGCCCGCGTGACGTCATTCTGGTTCCCGCTCTCACCGTGTGAGGTGACCTTGGGGCGTTGATGTATACGCCGCTGCGATGCAGGCTGCTAGCAGGTAGCAGAGTACCCTGCTAGCAGGTAGCGCTTGCCTTAAATAAGGATTATTAATACCTTATCAAACGAAGGAAACTTCCCGACCACAGGCAGTTTTAGTAAGTGATTATTAAGACATGTTTCCCTGTGCTCTGCGCCTTATGCATGCATTGGTAATCCCAAACGATGTAAAACTCCTATCTACTCGTATAGAAACTAGGTCCCCGTGCCGTCCGAGTGGCATAGCATGGGCGCCAATCTGGCCTTTTTCAAATGCGGTTAAAATTGACCATTGCCATTCGTCTGAACTGGGATTTATAAAACCAAATAATTTGTATATTATGAATACACCAATGGTGGGTAGCGAATCGCAATCAATGCCTTTCGTTTTCTTTGATGAAGGAAACCACCCTATTAGCAGACACTAACTCGAGTCAGTCACTTACTACTTAGCACACTGTCGCTCATAGGTGAATGGCTGCAGAAGGCACACACCACAATATCACACCATGAAAACAAAAAAAAAGAAATTAGATAATCAGTAATTTTATCCAATACCCTATGACGATTTATCTGAGTTTGGTTTTATATGAACATCTTGGCATTGTATTAAGCGGTAAAAATTAATTTTTGGAAACATTCTATAACCAATTACAAACTTTACGTTTAAGGTCCCTGGGATTCCAATGGATTATTTTAATCACCCTTGCATATGATCAGCAAAAACCCCTTGGGAATAGGGGTTTGTAGGTTCAGCTTAGTTCTTCAAAAAATTATCGAAATCCGCTCTTCAAACCCACAACTATGGCTGAAACAGTGAAAAAAATGCGAAGATGTATTGGAGAAGGGAAGTAGAGCGATTGATACAAATGTTGGCAACACGGCGGCCAAAGTACTTGAGCGCCTTGAACCTTGATTTTTGATCCCATTTCCCGAATCAAGGCCTGTGACCAGGAATGGGATCGACCAGCAGCTTAGCGGGAAGGAGATCTTTGGGAGAGGCCTTGATAAATTGATTCCGAGCCTTATGCAGCCGGAGGGTCACCAACGCCAACTGACGAGTGAGCGATGGCAATCTTTCCGAGCATATATGAAAAAAAACGATTTTTGGATTACACTCATACGACCAAGATTGAAATGAAAGGAGCTAAGATCACGAGATTCGTGGTGAGTCCGATTGGATGATTCCGAAGATAAACACCCGAAAAGAAACCACACTCCGAACTAAAAGCATCGTTTTCGGAAAATGAACCCAAGAAACGATTACTTTGTGGAAATAAGTCATTACAATGGATAGAACTCAGGGAAGACAAGAAGCAACCATTATTAATGTTCAATGTTCAATATATAATAATAATGTGTCATTTAAAATACATATTAATGCGCCACTTAAAGTGATTAAATAACCTTTATTCACATGTTGTTTATTTCGACTGGAAATTTAATATCATTGAATTCAATGCTTGCGAAAAAAGAGAAATATCAGGATATATAAAAATCTATTCATTCGTATTTACTAGCAAGATTTTTCCATTTCCCATGCTAACATTACAGTTAGGTATTTCAACGTTGGTTTCAACGATTGATTACCGTTTAGCCACGATCAGCGATTTGATAGTAAATATCTCTGTCTTCCGACATTAATTTTTTGTCGAAGTGCAAAATAATTTCTGTTCAATCAAGATGATAAGAAAAATTCCACGAAGTCACGTCTGAGAGCGCCGAAAAGACGTCTCTAATTCGTGTGAACGCGGAGGGAAATTTCCTGTCGTCGGTTGTTGAGTTTTGGAGTGTGTGCCTTCCGAAGCAGCCCAACTCCTCACCGCGTTTCCTCACTTCCGCCTTTGAGGACGGAAACGTGATTTGCGTGCCAGATGGCGGCCATTATGAGCATTTTTCCATTAATGATTCGGACTCTTTGATTAGAGACGCCCGAGGCTCCACTGCCCCCCCCTCGCGGCGGACAAACTTTCCAAAATCCGACGACGGACGCACGCTCTGGAGACCTCTGAAGGGAAAGCGCCTCCCCACCCCACACGCCAACCATCCCCAAAATATACACCTTTCCGGAGAAAAAAAACTCATGAGATGATGATTACTTGACGGAAATACGTCATCACGATGGAATAGAACTCTGCTGCCTTAGTGAATAATACGTAGCATAGTAAGTTCCACGCGAGAGGCAACTAATATTGATACGTCAATGTTTTTTCTATGTAACATTTATGAATGATGATTAAGTGATAATATGTATGCAGGTGCCACTTACAGTTATCAGATTGATGACGTCAAATCTCACTGGGTGGATACTCTGGATATCCATAGAAAAAAACAAGGTTCTAAGAGCCTCTTACACTGATAAAATTATAGGAAAACACTAAATGAATGTTAGAATATTAGTGTTGCTTAACATAAATATTCTACGATGATCTTGGGAAAAAATGATTGCCTGTTCAATACAGATACCAATCTTCAAACGAGTCAAACCTGGCTCTATCAATTTTGTACGTATGTTGGTGAATATTCTAACCTCGAATAGTTTAACCTCCAGCCAAAACCCTTTTCAATGGAGTGCAGAGTTCCATGTAAATCTACACGCAGACATATATCTAATTGCCTATTTCTAGATCAAGAGATGAAGATTCTCCTTCACAGGCACCTGCTGTAGCTACATACGAGTCGCTTACAACCCATGCATCACCTCATCCTCTATGGTGTCAACATAATCGACAGTAAATTTCGTTTACACCTAACATGATGACATGGAGAACCCAATAGGATAAAGAGAAAGCACAATTCCTGCACAGATGACACTAATATAGCTTTATTCCTTATAAATTAAGATGATGCGTTCCAATTTAGAATAAACATGCTCGAATATCTTTTATTTGCCTAAAAAATTTAAGCTTTGCGTCTGATCGAATAATTTTCAGAGTAAAAATGATCGCTTAAGGTGTAGTAAATTTCTGAATGCTTCGATATTCAGTGATGATTGATTTTTCGCGCTCCCCCACGAATGACCTATCGCTCGCATAAGCACCGTACGCTTTGCCGCTGTCAATTGTTGACGTAATGTCAGAGGTGAGTCGGGTGAATATTCTCCTCTGGACGCTTAAGTGAGAGTCGTCGTTTTGGTATTCGCGCATCGGAGGTTCCTCTCTCAACGTCCTCGAGGACACGCACTCTCCTTATCTTTCCCTCATCTCCAACTTCCTCCCCCTCCCGCCCCAACCCGCCCCCCACCCTCAACTCATCTCCACCCAGCAGAGCTGCAACCGCGAGGGCGTGCGGTTCCGCTCGAATGATAACAACGCCAAGAGAGACAAACATCGGCGGTTGTACTCATTTGTTTAATCCTGTAATAATATTGTAATAATCGCTCCATTTTGTTTTATCTCTCGATGGAAAGTCGAAAAGTGACGAAGACTTTTATTTCGCGTATAAATGCGGCGTACCTAATGACTCTGCACAAATCCACGAGCCAAAAGGTGCCGGTGACTTCCGCAAAGTTAGCGCGATAATTCCTCATACATTCGCAGTGCGTAACTGAAGAATTGAGAGGGAATAGTTTGGTTTTGGTAGAAAAAAGAAAAGGATTAACTGATTGAGTTCCCGTACTCATAAGTCTATCACCCGGAAACAAAAATAATAGATACAGCATTGCTGCAATTTCTCATTAGGATAAACATGTCTGAGACACCATTCACATTTCGATGGCGTATCAACAAGCCTCTAGAGCAATGAGCGGAAGAACGCAGGCGGGAAATCGATCCGCATCTTCTAACCAAATTCAACCCAGTGACAGAGAACTAAACTAGTGAGATATAATATGGGAATCTCTTGTCATATAGGAGATGTTTTTGTTTATACAAGGAAAATCTCTGGAAAAGCAAAAAAAAAAAACCTTCGTGCGAGCCTAAGGTCAGCTACAGACAGTTCGAAGAGGAAAGCAATACGGAGGAAATTCCTTGGCACCGAGTGTCGAAAACATGCTTCTTATTTTCCTCCCAGCATTCGCAGCACACTCAAGGACGCGGCGTTTCCCGGATTCGCGCCTGCCTCGCTCCATAAACACCCGCCGAAGAAATGCCTCCTGGACGCCATTTAATCTGGAGTGCATAGATTTCTTTGATCCACGCAGGCTCTCGCATTTTCCTTTCCTCGGCGTCTAATTCTGCAAATAAATAAAATATGTAGCAAGCCTGCATGCAACTTGTTCATCTCTGCTGGCTCCCTTATTTTGCCCACACTTCACTGTCCCTGAGTCTTCAATTTATCATCCAAGGAATTCGCTGTGAAAGTATCGCAGCTTCTTGGTCTAATCTTTTCTCGGGAGATCGCATTACATATCTCAAGGGGTAAGAAACAATGTGTGTAGGCCACCATTTATTCGCGGTGGCATTCAAAGGGCCCTCAAAAAACCCGAATCGGTCTCCCTAACCGCAAGAGATTGGTGATCCATAACACCCCGTCAGGGTGGAATTACTTCAAACGCGTTAAAACCCCTTATTCTAACCTTCAGAGTCCGATGAAATGACGCGTTGCTCACTAAAAAAATAACCATCAAGCTCCGTGCTACCACCGAAGATCGCTTCAGAGAGGCGAATAGCAAGCATTTGGATGCCGGCTGATTCCTTTCGCGGTTGGGAAGGAAAAATTTGGCGAGCCGCCTGCCTGTTCGGAAGGGACGATGGCAAGGGGAGTGGGTATATCTCCTTGACTTCGTTTTTTTGCGCTGGCGACCTCGTAATGGGTGGGGGGGTGGATGAGGGGGGAGTGGGGGTAGAAGAGGCGCTTTCGCGTGTCGGCCATCTACGGGCCGAGTGCTTGCTTCGAGTCCTGCTTCGATTGGATAACCGCGCCCCGAGGATGGAGTCAGTGGAAGAGCGGAAGCAGTCGTCTGGGTGCCGGGGAAAAACCTTCCGGGGAAGACTTACGATCGACGGCGCCTTGACTCGTGTGGAACACGCGCACCATCTTAAAGGACCGAAGCCCAGCAATAGACTCGATGAGAAGAATCGATTCTCTCGATGCTTTCCCGGTGAATACATTGCGTGAAGTGTTCTCGGAATCGCCACTCGGTCAGGAACCGTATTACCACCGATGTTTCGATGTCCAACTCCGCTACGTCCTCAGTGCTATGAGTCAGGGCTATGGCCGAGTCGGACATCGAAAGGACGGCGGTAACCCACTTCCTGAGCGGTTGGCGATCCCGAGAAACTCTTCAAGCGCACTAGTCTCGAGGTCACCCGTTTTCAAGGAATGCAGTTCACAAAAATGAGTACCTTTTGGAGTTAAAAGCATTTCTTACACTCTAGGGATGCAGTGCTCATTTCTTGAAACAGTTCTGCTCCGGTTCAGTTTGAGCGGTTTTCATAGTACACGCAATTTTTCCTGATAGGAAGATGGAAAAAAAGTCGACGTCTCATTTTATTGTTCCTAACGATGAGCTATAAGTGAGCTATAAGTTCTTGAATTCTAATAAGCTACCCGAGGATACCCATATTCGTACTCAATACAAAAATAGGAAAAATAAAAGCGAGGACACCTCATGCTCCCCATTCAAAATTATTGGGGACTTTAAAAATATTATATTTCTTTGAAGGTTATCCACGAGCATGCTACGTGTGGTGTTATCTTCTAAGGTAGTTAATTAAATCTACTCATGAATTATGTGCAAAAACAACTAATACAAAAGCATCTACTTCTACTGCGTTCAAAGTTGAACTGCTTCAACTGTGCTAATACATACGTAGATCAAATCAAGATACACCACATCCCCAATCTGTCCGTACTCTCTTAGCAGCGCTTAGCAATCACAGTCGACTGGTGCAGGGGTTAAGAGAGGTGAGTTGTCCATTGCTACAGCCTTCAACTTAGACGGTTGAAGGGAAGAAGAAGTCGTCGTCGGTGGGGGAGGCCGGCGATCAGATCGGTGAGCTCCGAAATGGCTGGCGAGTGAACTTTCACCGCTCGGATGGAGGAAGTGAGTGTTTGCGGCGGCAGAGGACGGACACGGAAGGCCGAAAAAGGGACGCAGGAGCGGCGCGCTCGTAACGGCCGGCCGTGTTTACACCACTTTCCCGCTCACCATTTTCAGCCCATTCGTCACGTCGATTCGGAGAAAGCCTCGAGATCTCGCGAAATTCGGAACTGTTTACACTTCGCGGAGTATTGAATTTCGATTTCCTTTGGAGGTACTTTAAACTTTCCAAACTATTACATGAGGTTCTCACTTGTACGATCCATTTATGGGTAATTTAGATTTGAAAATTTAGTCTTAAATCTCAGCATTTCGTTTAAATATGTAGAGGAATCGAAGTCTTCCGACCTCGGGGAGTTACACTTCCGAAGCCGGGTCTACAGTGTAGACTCTGAATGCCATTGACTTTTTATCCTGCATGCTAAGAAGGGACTGGCTTTGGGTTATAATTAAGGAAATGGGGGGTGTAAAGTTTCATATTGAAATACCGATGTAAATTTTTCAGGAATACTGTTATTGAATGTTGTTAGGGAGTTGTATAAGGAAGGGGAGGGGGGATTGTTGAAATAATAGTAAAGGGGAAAGTTGCTTGTAAGAGTGAGACAAGATAGAAAACTGTAATTTGAAGGAAATGAAACTGTTTTTGAAAAAAATCGTCAGACGCCACAGGGGTCTCACCGAGGTGGACTGGGATGGGTTCGGGGAGGGGACAGAATCTGTCGCTGTAGTTGTGACGACGCTAGATGCCACTAGTGAAACCTGGAATTTACTGTGTCGAGAAATAAAACCCATTTCCTTGGAGTTAAAAGTGATAATCTATTGGTGGAACAGGAAAGGGGAGCTCTTCGGACTCAATGGTGAAACAGAAAAGCAGTATGTAATGCCCGTAACTATCACGTCACAAGTGCGACACAAATTACTGCGTTGGTTTGCTTCAGCGTGCTTCGATATTTGAGTTCTTCACGTCAAAAAAGTGCGTATGAGTGGCATCTCAACGGAGACAACCTTAGCCGAGGCCCCTTCAATCCTCCCTAAGTTCCCTTCGAGTTGAGTTAGAGCTTGCGCAGTGGTTTCCGGTGACAACTTTTTGAGAATTTATTGCTTCAAGAGGCAGCCTGCATTGTCTTTATTTGCATTTATACATCTCCGAAATTGTTAAGCATTACTGATAAGAATGAAAACATCAGCGGACTGTGAGATAACCGTTCTCAATTTTCCCACGCCGATTACTCATTTCCTTGAGTAGTGTGACAGTCGGCAGTCACGCACGTCTGACGTCAGGTTGATGCAAGCGTTAAAATCTCTCGGTCATATCCCGGTTTTTACGGTTGAAAACCATCAGCAGCTGGCGCAATCCATAGCTAATAGCTGCTTTTCGCTTTAATGGCGTTTTATTGAGAGATGATGTAGCGGAATGAGCTTAAGCACCACTACTGTTTTAGAAAAATATAACATCGTTTGCTCCATTGGAGTTAGTATTATATTGCAAGGCGTGAAAAATTCTCCCAGTTAAATCATGCGCTGAATGACAAGCGTACCAAGCATCTTCAAGCACTTACTCCGAAATTGCAGGTGTAGAATATGCGATGAGTTTACGCTCCCAATACAAAGTGATTGCGAAATCACGGCTCGCATCACAACTCGAGTCCTCTCCAGGTTGATTAATGGTAGAAGACTGAAATGTGGCTTAGCACATTACGGAGGCTGATCTTCTTTTGTTCCCCTCGAAGCACTTGCTGGTGCCTCCGCTTGCATCTTTCCCCTCCTCAGCCCTACTCGCGAACGTTACGAAATGATTCAACTTTTGTCCTCTATTTTCCGCATGGAAGTGCTTTTTCGTGATGGAAGATTTTACGATTCTGTGAGTCGCGCACATTGCGGGCTGTCCTTGTCTGACACTAACGCGATCACATATCAGGAAGATGTCGTCACGCCGATGTGAATGATGAAACTAAAGGAGCAGGAGTAACAGTTGTTTTTATTATATTTTGTAAGCAAAAAGTCGTGATATTTACGAATCCGTGAAAGTAAGTTTAGCAATCTATTCGGTGCCCTTGGCGGTTGAACAAGCCACGGGTAATATTAAAATACGTATAAAGAGCCACCTAATCTTTCTGGCTTTCTTAATAGTACTTGTTTGATTTCATCCACCAAATAATCCAAAAATCCTGATATAACTCTCAATTACACCTCATATAATATTTGAGGGTCGACATATAGATGATATATTGGTCGATACATATACGATTAGCCAGTTAACATAGAGAGAGTTGTTCCTAGCTTAATCTGATGGAATTCAATTACTTCTTATTGGCATTGTTCCTAAAACACATAAATTTTAATTCAAGAGCAGTTTCAATATTTTTACGTAATCCTTTTACATGACAAAAAAATGTATTGAAACTTGTCGTGAAGTAAAATTTAAGTATTTGCATAAATATCCAGTAAGTTTTATTTCCCTAATGGTCCGTTAGCGGTCATTGAAGGTTCGTGGGTTTATATGCCTGCATAAAGTCACTTTCTATAAGGCCTCTTTCATAAGTAAAAAAATCTCTAATCATAAGAATGAGGCGTTTAGGGATAATCGAGCGAAAAATCATGAGAAAAATTAAGGTCTGATTGCGGATGTTAGAGGCAGCGTGACGTAATGTTGCCTCAGGAAAGCAATGAAAGAATGAAAGCCAAAGTTTTACTGAATAATAATTGAAGTGAAAGAGATCGTTAACATCACGAGAAAATCGTCAAGAGAGCGAGTATGGTTTTGGACAGGAGAGGTTCGCTAGAAGACAGCAAAAAAAACACGTCGCCCGCGGTGTTTTGGTGAGTGGGGTCATTGAGGAGGAAGGAGGAGTCGGGAGGGGGGGGGAGGGGGGGAGAGGGAGTGGCGGAAGTCTAAGAGGAAGTCATCGACCCGGACATCAAAAAAAAAATGCATGAAAGGGAAGGTGACGAGAATAAGTAATCGCTGTTTAATCACTTCTGCCGATGACTCTCAGATGTTTGACAAAAGAAAGCGATGCATACCTGGCTTGAGACGTCCTTTAGAAAGCATTGGACCATTTAGGAGATTTCAAGATACTTTGGAGATTCTTCAAACCTTTTATTGCCCACAATACACACAAAAGTAAAAGCTAATTTCCAAGTAATAGGTCAGCGTCTACATATTCGAGCACATTCCAGCAAAAATTTCTCAAGAGCGAACGTTTTATGCTTGGGTTGCATTAACATTTTACCAATTTCTGGCAAATTTTCAAATTAAATGTTTCCCCAATTCGATATGCCTCAGGTATCATTCGTTTCTTTTAATCATTTGCGAGTATTTTCCCCGTTTCATTAAATATTGCCTACCATTCCGCTGGACAGCTTATTTGATTTTTTAAATGTTAACTTGCGATGTAAATTAGTTTCTTCGCAACAGGAGTATTTAGGAAAAGAAACACTGGAATGTCAGTTGGTAGATTCAGCATATCAATCGAAGCGTTATCAATCCACACTCGTAGCTCGAAAAATTTAACGTTCTTTGGATGAGCTTTTCCGATAGCCATGGTTATCTCAAACGAAAACAAGTCTCCATGAAGTGTTTGCACTATCGCTTGGAAGATTTATTGCCGTGGACCCACGACACACAATTAGGGACATCCACACACGAATACAGTTCGAACCTAGGGCAAGAGAAACTATATTTCGCTTCGCGAGAGTGTCTACTTCTCGAAACCGTTGGACGGAAAAAAGATAAGGAAGCCAAGCGTTCACAATCGAACACAACTCTCTCCGGAGACTTGGGAATTTCCAAACTGAGCGCTGTCACCGACAACACAGTCATACAGAAATCGACTGGCACGGGATTAATCGATCATCTAAATAAAACAATTCCATAAAACCACGTTAATGCACCTTCGACGGGAGCAAGTGTCCCAAAGTCCACGCGATGACGAAGCGTCCCTAGTGATGGAAAATTCTATTCCGAATAAAATGGGAAATCGAGATTTAATAGTCCAAGATCGAGGGAATCGATATCGAACCTTGACAATCGCGAGTTTCGATCCAAACTCGATTTTTCAACTTCGATATTATTCATTTCGTTTGATATTAGTAGCGTCATTACGGGCCTTTTCTCTTAAACCGGTGAAATTGGTAAGCACCCGCTCGATCATCAAGAGATCATCTTGATCGATTGATCTTTCTTAAAAATTTTAGTGAAGCCGAATGGCTCGAAGCTGTGATCTCAAAAATTTAATGTGTGTACATTTGTAAATTTTTACTACTTATAATCCAAGCATGTATTATGAGTAACTTTTTTCATTTTAATGTGGTTTATTACCACGTTTTTTTAGTGAATCATATTATCTGTAGAGGACAATTTACCATATAAATACTTAGTCGGCTTTGTGGAACACCCGCTTGAAATCAACCGCCCGTCCCATTGCATTATTTCTTGAGCTCATTGTCTCATGCGTTTCACTCACCCTGACGTAAATACTCATCACATTTTTTTCTTCCATTGCAGGTACGTATATATATTGGGTAACCACGGCAGAGGGCGTTAGCCCTGACCCTGGTGCGGCCCGAGGGTGCGGCGGGTGCAGGTGGTGAGTGTGGCCAACCCGTGACGTGAGCCCTTTGGCGACCGATCGCTGTTCTCGAGATGAAACGATAGGTCCGATTAGGTCTAACGGTCGTGGCGCTGCGAGGATCTGCGCACACGCCTCGGAAATAGACGAAAACAGAAGCATTCCATTCCGGCAACGAGAAATTAAGCCCTTCTGATTATACTTCATCGACTGAGGTCCGCAAAAATAGGCCCTTGAAACCTCTTCATTTTCTTCAAATTAATGTGTTTTTCTACAGATACTTGGGGACTTTGATAACTGGAAAAGTATAGGAGAAATAAAAAGAAGGATAGGAATGGCGAAAGAAGTTTTCAAGAAGAAGAAGAGAGCCTTGTGAAAGAAGACACTGGAATTAAAATTGAGGAAGACATTGGTGAAATGCTATGTGTGGAGTGTGTTTATGTATGGATGTGAGACTTGGACGATGGGGAAGAGAGACAGGGACAGGATTGGGGCGTTTGAGATGTGGGTTTGGAGGAAGATGGAGGGAATACGGTGGACGGATCCAGTTAGGAATGAGCGAGTGTTAAATAGGATAGATGAGAAAAGAACGCTGATGAACAAAATAAATCAAAGGAAGGGAAACTGGCTGGGACATTTGATGAGAGGGAATGGAATTTTGAAAGTAGCTTTGGAGGGAACGGTGGAAGTGGTCAGGAGAAGGGGAAGGAGAAGGCTGAAGTTCATTTACAACATACAAATTGGAAGATATGGAGACTTTAAGGAGATGGCCGGAGACAGAAGGGAATGGAGACAGCATTGGCGCGGGGGACCTGCCGATGAGCAGAACACCGCAAGATGATGACTGTGTTTTTATAGTCACTCCCTCGACCCGGGGAATTAAAGGGCTGAAGAGGGAGAGCATTGTTTATACTTTATTTTTAGAGTAGAGAGCATTTTATCTTTGATCGCAATTATTTTTTCCTGAAGCTCTATCCATCTAGCGTCGCCCCCGTAAGGAATAGCTTCTAAAACGATTGGAATTCCAGGTGATCGCCAACAAGTTTCGCAGAATCCAATGTTGAATTGCACGTCACGATCATTGATCTCCCTGGTGTTTGACGCCCAGGGCCTGCGACGGAATGCCAATTCTGTATCCAGAAGTTTCTCACGAAGAATCACAGCGGCGTTGAGGTTGGCTCTATTGCCAACTAATTCTGAAATGCATTCGTGGGACAACAGCGCAGGACAAGAGAAGAACATCCAAGAAAGAATGCGTATGTAATTAAAGATACTTGAAGGCATACATCTGATTGAATTACGAGGTCTCTATAAAAGATATTTTACATAAAGTTCGTCATGCTGTTCGACAGTTTTTATGTACCATTTTATCTATTTATCTGACACTGAACTCTTTTACCTTAGGCAGAGAAATTAAAATTAGCCATTGGATTCTGCGATATAGCATTTGGAATGGATCATTGCCAGTGGCTTAATGGCGCCAGAACGCGCCGGGACGCCATTCCAGCACTAATCAGCAAAAGATATAAGAGTCAAAAATAACATTTATCAATTTTCTTGCCTCGACATTTCTATTGTATATATTCCTAACCAAAACAAAAAATTGAAATAAAAAGTAAATAATGACTTGTAATAAAAAAACACACAGAATCACTTCTAAAAAAAAGTTAAGAAAAGTGCGTTCCCGCACTGCTAACTTTGCTATGACGTCACTAATCATTGCTTATTGCTATACTCAAAGTCATTACATACCAAAAAGCTGTTTCTTGTCAATTACAGGAATTAGGGTAAAATACTTCTCTTATTTCATGGCACCATGTGTATCATATCATATCATGTGTATCATATCTTTCTTTCTCCATGTAATGATCGTGAATGGATTGAATCGGCAGGAAAGTCATTCTAGAACCCCTTAATTTCGTTAAAATGATGGGTTTTCACAAAAAAATCAAGATTTGAAGTCAAGGGACAACATGGGGCTTAGAGCAACCGAAAACACTCGGAAAGATGAGTTGTCCAGTTCGTGTGTAGGGTTCATTAAACCATTTCCCGGCGCAACCTTGACATCGCAAAAGCGGACGACTCCGACCCTGCCCCCGCACACCTCCCAAGGAGTCCAGGGGTGGGGATGCCGAATGTGTGCGCGATTACAGGCACCACCAAACTACACCTACCGGCAGAGGGCCTCTCTCTCTCTCTCCATTTAAGCGACCCGCCGGGTTCGTCTCACTATGAGGGGGAAGCGTGGGTCGTTGTCAAGGGCAGCGACCCCTTGCCTCCGAATGCCCACCCTCAGCGAGTGTTTCGGCACTTCCATTCGCAAAAGGCAACGCCCGCATTATTAGGCGTAGAATTATAACACGGAAATACAAAGTAAAATGGAGAAAAAATTATGAAATATTAGTTCAATTTTCTTTCCCACAACTGCACCTTTTACACTGTTGTCCTCGGGTCTTAAAATCTAGAAATCTCTTCGGATCCATCGACTATTCCGAAAAGGAAAGGAGCGCCAGTATATGCTCAAAACACTTGCGCTGGAATGTTGTTTTCAGTTTGGTTGCACTTCAACGCTCATTTATCGCATACATATATTTGACGAAAGGAAAATAATTAATAGATGCAAGTAATTGTGTAAAAGGAGTAGCGGACGCACGAGAAAAGAGAAAGAGGGTCACGCCGTCATCGACAGGGCGAGGGAACCTTTTTTTAGGGGCAAGGAGGGGAAATGGGGCGATGGATATGAAATATTTTTAGGGGTATCAAACGAGGAGAGGGTACTTAGGTCCATAGTTCAGACCATAGAGTTTATGGTCCAGATGAGATAATCCAAAGCAACTACGCGTTCATCATGACGTAATCCAGACAGACGGAAAGGCTAAGAAAGAGGAGTGTGAGAGAGTGAGGAAGAACCCTGATCTGAACAAGGGCGTACCCAGGATCATAATTAGGGAGGGGAGGCAAGCCATGGTTTAGGGGGAGCAAGCCATGGCCTTAAGGAGATTATTTCCTTGAAAAAATAGTTTTATTTTAGTTACATATCTTATAATAATACATATCATTTTTCGTGGGTTTAAAGAAAATTTGTTGAATACTTTCGTTTCAATGCAGTACTGATTTTGCTAAAAGACTTTAGCGATTTTTGCTTCTAGGGGGGGGGGCTGCCCCCCCCTTCCCCCCGTGCGCTGGGTACGCCCATGGATCTGAAAAAAGCAATTGCAGGGATATTGCTTCCAGATGCACGATAATATTCGGCATTTATTCGGAAGGACTTTGGTGGTGTTTCCTCCCACGTATAACTGGAGGAAAACACTTTTCGGCATATAAAATACCTAATACGCTATTTTTTTCAGCACTCGTCTCGTCTCGATCGGAAACAAAAGGGAATGAGCGGGGGGAGGTACTTGGTGGTTACCATATGCAGCTTAACAAAAAAACCGCGGAACGAGTTCGAATATAAAAAACTCCGATATATTGAGCGTGAGGGCGGGCGGGGGTCTGGCTGTGGAATTCACCCGAATCTCATCTGGACAGGTTTATTGCCGCCACCGCAAGAAGCGGAAGTTGACTGTCAACCGCCTGCGTCATTAGGTCATTCCTCGAGCCCGTCTTTCCTGATCTGCGGTCCGATGACTTGTTTTTGGAGTGGAGGAAAGCGGCCTGCGATCCGCCCTGTCCCCAATTCTACCCTCCACTGTTTCACTTTCGGTCCGCATAAGAAGTCCCCCTCACCGTCCACAACGGAGCAATACGTAAGGGTGTACCCCATCCTTGATCAAAGAGGCCCTCAGAAATCCTGAAAATCGAGGCGTTTCAATATCAATTATGCGTTCCAGAATGTTGCACGAGACGCAACTAATAAATATTTACATATATTTGCACGATTTTTCCAATCAACCGCTTTTAAATACTATCGTAAAATTTTCTATTTTTCATGCCATAGAATTAAATATTGGCTTTCAATTTCGTGAATATTTCGCGTAAAAATGGAATCAAATCAAGTCCTGAGGACTTATTCTGGCTGATTGTTATTTTCTAATCTCTGAGAATAAATATCAATTGCCACCAACGTACGTATTTTCCCACTCCTCACCGAAAATACACACTTCTATGGATTCCAACAACCCCAGAACGAAATATCATCGTAATACGTTAAGAGTCCCACGGCCTTTCAGCCCATCTTCATAAACAATCGAATTAAATCAACTCATTCTCAATCCCATTTATCACAATCGAGGGACAAGATTCTGGAAAGACGTCATCGAAGAAGAGATCCCACCCAGTTGCCGTAATGCTTAAAAATCCGTCCTCTTCCCACCCCATAACTTCCAGCCAGGTACATAACGTGTGATCACGGGGCACCGCCCACCAACCACCGTCCACATGCATGGTGAGGACTCTTCATCTCCCTCATTTAGAATCTTCAACAGAGCTACAACATTTGTATGCTAGGTTTTTAATAATATTTTTAGGTAACAAGTATGCATTTTCAAAGACTTCAAGAAAAGCCTTAACAACCCAAACAAAATCTTTTACAGTTTGTGCATTACAAGGAACTAAAAATACTTCCACGATGGAGACAAAAAGGATCCGAGAATTCAAAATAAGAGCCCATCTACACATCGACCATAACACTTTTCGAAAATATTAACTTTAACTTACTCTTTTGATTCCCCAGATAACATGACCACGTAATGATATCACAGTCGGTGTTTTGTGAAAGGCAGGATGAAGAATGTCATAATAAATTCAGTTTGATACTTTGGACATGTGCTAGCCTCGGCGTTGAGTCGATTGGAGAACGAACAAAACAAACAAGCATGCAAATAGAGTCACTGGCATTCCATCATTCATTCCATCCACTGGCATTCCATCACGAGAGTTCTCTGTTCGTGTCTATCCTGGAGCGCTTTCCTTCGTCAACTTCCCATCGAATATTTTCACCGCCCAAGTCCTTAACAATCTCATTGCAATTGAACAGGCTGTGCTGCTGCTGGATTTCTTCCACGAATCTGCAGCTTCATTCAGAAGTTGGACAGAAAATCGGGAATATTGTAATCTGCGCATCAAAATTTTTATATCTCCTGTTGTCTACCTAATCACAACCACCATGCACTCTCTTGTCTTGCATGGAGTCACTTGATTATTGTAGACTTATTGTTGTGAGGCAATTACTTGTTGTAGATTTAGTATTTGTTTATTATTTTAGCCGATGCTTGCTTCATTTGATCGGTATTTCAAAATGGTGCTATCCGTTGGAATTGAATAAAGAAATAAAGAAATTTCCGAAGAGATGAGAAGCCATGAAAATTACCAGAGATAATATACGAATCAAGCCCGAATATTCTTTCGAGAAACCATTTTTATTGCATAGGTAACCTACCACGGGCATATCGAGAACTTGAATGAGGGTGTCGGGCAATACCTCCCTTCGGATCAGGTATTCGGACGGCTCATTGGCTCCCTTCTCGTCCAATCAGCTGGTCATTCAACTCCACCCCCCGCGGGGAACAGAACAAGTGGACCCCGACATACGGCGTCGCTATTTCGGAGCGTGAGGCTTGGAGCGATTGGCTCCGGAAAAATGCGACGCCTGGGGAGAAAAACCTCCGCGTAATGACAGGCTCGGATCTGGTTCGCCGCAGACGCTCAAATTATGTGCTCTCCCCAATACGTCGATGCCGTAACTCCGGCTGTATCTCTCGCGTCAAGCGCTTCCAAAGGCACGACGAAGTCATCATCATTTTAAATAGGCATCTGAGGAAGGGGAAATTATTACGATTGGAAATTTGCGTTTGAAGCGAGCGAATGTTGGCTCGAAAATTTCCCGAGTTTGGGTGAGGAGGCAGAAACCCAAATTGGAGAGGCCAAATCGCTCCACCTTTCACTTCTAAGGAGAGCACAAGAGCAAAGGAGTGCGTGGAGTGGTTTGTGGTGCATTGCGGGTACTCTGATTCACACCGGAAATATTTCTGCGAGATTTTCCCAAGTTCTTGAGATTTTACATGCATCATGAAGAGAGATACGTGGAAATCGCACTTTCTTTTTTATATTATCGCACTTTCAATAACAGTTTATCGCATTTTGTAGCGTCTATTTTCTGCAGGATTGACTGTAGGCATGTGTGGGGGGGGGGGGGGGATGGTCTACAAGTGAACGGGAAGCAGGGCGGTTGAAATATCTAGAGAGGCTGTTTCCGAGTTTTTAGCGTGGCCATAGGTCCGCCATCTTAGTTTGACAACTTTTGGACGTAGTCTCGATTAGTTTACGTACACTGCGTGTAAGTGCCCTGCGTTAAATGAAACTGCTGCAATAATCACTGCTATATTTAGCCGGTGATTGTCACCGGTATTTTCCAATTATTCGTGGTAATAATATTATAATGTGTATGAACTCAGTATCTTATTAGCCAATTCACTGGATATCTTCGAAAGCATACTTTGGTACTATGATTGTGGCTGGTCCGTGAAGCTAAGATTTCCATTTGCTGAAATCAAACAAAATACTAGTATACGTGCAGGGAAATGGCTAGTTTACACTCTTAAAACATTATTTTCAGCTGAGCTAGTTTTACACCGTCACCGTAATGATTTATTGTAATTTTTCCCTGAGAAAAGATGTTCGAGATATAACTTCGCGAAGACTACCAATTAAGTAGGAAAAAACATTACAGTGTACGTCAGATGGTTTATTTTGCTGTATTAACGAGTTATGACCAAAATATTGACCCTTACGAGATTACCTACCATGGCGTACCCTACCCAAGCACCCCTATTTCTGCCACACTTCGCTCGGAACCAGTGCTGCCCCCTCCAGTATATATTTCAAACCTCCTTGACGGGAAGCGACTGCAGGCTGGCAGGGTGCTACTCCAGGCGAAAGGAGAGCGACTACAGGAGGGTGGTGATTCATTCATGGGGTTCTCTCCTAAAATTAAAATAGTGATTATTTTACATGTTTATATAATTAAGCTATCCTATTATATAATTACAAACATCAACCTAGGAAAGCATAAGCTTGAAGAGGTGAACGACTTTTCTTACCTGGGAAGCCGAATTACCAGCGATGGACGGAGCAAGAAAGAAATACACAGTAGAATAGCGCAGGCGAAGAGGGCTTTCTACAAAAAGAAGAATCTTCTTACAGCTGAAAATAGAAGTAAGGAAACAATTCATCAGATGCTACATATGGAGTATGTTTCTCTATGGAAGCGAGGCTTGGACGTTGGCAGCAGCAGAGAAGTCAAGAGTGGAAGCATTCGAAATGTGGTGCTACCGAAGAATGATGAAGATAAAATGCATTGACCGTGTGAGTAACGAGGAAGTGCTAAGAAGAGTGGGAGAAAAGAGAAACCTCTTAAAAACCTTATGCAGAAGAAGGGACAACTTAGTTGGCCACATTTTGAGGCACGATGGTCTGATGAAGACAATCGTTGGAGGACAAGTGGAAGGGAAAAAGGGCAAGGGACGGCCCCGAATGAGTTATATCGGACAGGTTATAAAGGATGTAAAAGAGAATAAATATGTAGCTATGAAGAGATTAGCGGATAGGAGAGAGAAATGGAGAGGTGCGTCAAACCAATCTTAGGATTGTTGACTAATGATGATGATTATATAATTAATTATTCACGTATGCAAAACATGACTTCATAATTCTCAATATTGTTGTGGCTACAGAGCTTCAAAGTTCGCGAAAATTACTTAATTCTTTCGCGCTACAAGAACGCTCGGTGACGTCAGAATGCGAATAAGCAATTACGCTCCATGGTAATAACAAACAGCAACGACGATAACAAGCATAACATAAGGCGATACTAATTCATAACTTGAAGAGAGTGTGAAAAACAGTTGTGAATAGTCTTAAAGATTTAACGGTGTACATAATGGGCAATGGCTGACTCCGAATTCATAAATGTGCATTCTGGAAACATTCTGAAGGTTTTTCTTCACCGGTAATGAAGATTTTTAGGCGTGGAGTTGAGAATCCTCAAAATTGGAATGTAACATAAATTAAATCAACTATCTCGTTCGCTGGTAATCTAGAACTTGGAGAATAAAATGTACCGATAAAAAGGTACTAAGAGATACATAGGTTTTTCGGAAACTGGTAAAAATAGTCTTCTTGCTCCACGAAAACTTATTGTTTGCTGGACTTTGACGTCACACTCAGCCAACATGGCGATGGGTCGTTTGGAGCGTAAGATTACTTTTAAAATTTCAAAGTGGAATTTTACGAATAATACGCAGGTTAGAGAAGAACTGCTTTCACTATAATTTTCAGTGTGGATGATAATTTTTTATCCCATAATCATGCGTTTTCAGTGGAATTCCCAATTATAGCAATATTAGGGGGATCGGGCAATGGCAATTTGGAGGTGGCGTGCAATGCAGGCTGTCGGGGAGGGACCGCAAATGGGTGGGAAGCGTCTACAGGCGGGTGGTCCTGTTAGCGCCAGTATGCCAGGTCTACACTAATACCTTAAGTGACCACTTAAGTTGGCTGTCTATTTAAGGTGGTAGTGTAGGTGTCACCAGCTACCTTTAAGTACACCTCTACTCAAGTCACTTAGAACCCATACTTTCAATTGCGTAGGCAACTGTTTCCGCACGGTTGAAGCTCTTCAAGTGTTGTAAATGGCACATAATAATACCCATGTTGATTATGTTCTAAGCTGTGCGGTAATCCACGATGTGGTTATTGAGCGTTCTATTTCAATAGTTAACTTTCTAGTGTTGGGGTTATTAAATCGACGAATTTATTTTGTGGGGTTTCTCATCTTATTGTTGGTTTTATTTCCATGAAAACTAATTGCTCTATACCTGTCGCTCACGGTGAAACCCGTTTTATAAAACTTAGAAACAATTAAAGGAATTTTAAGACTGAGACGACGGCAGAGGATCCGGTGTAACAGTTAAGTTTCCGTGGTGTCATAATCGAAAATAGCATAAATGAATGCACTTCGTAAAATCCCACACCCTGCTATTGAAACCATTGCATAGGGTTTCAATTTCAGTCCTGGGGATGCCGAGGGGGATACGATATTGCGATTTTATTGTACGTGGGAGGAATTGAAGGTTGAAATTTTGAATTGAAAATTTAACATTTGTGGTTTTAATAAAGGAGTGGAATTTGACTAAGTGTTTTCGTTTACGTTGTGAATGTGTCATTCCACGAAGTCAAGCTTAGTAATTCTAAATTCCTCTGGCTCCATCACCTCTCGCCAAATAGCGTTTGCTCAGTAACTGAAATCGGTCTTTCCTTTTAACCTTCTAAATCCAAAATGGTTAATTCACGGAGTTTGGAAGTTAATTTCAAGTATCCGTGGCTTTGGATCACAGAATCACTAATTGCTCTCATAGATCTTCATCTGTCAACATAACTGTTTCCCGATATAGACAAACACGGCGCTGAAGTTGACTTAAAGCTCAAGAGTAGCTACCGCACCACACCTAAGATTATACTTAAGTGAAGTCACTTAAGTTGAGTCTGTAGTGTATACAAGGCAGTAGCTGTCGAGGAGAGACTGCAGGCGCGTCTGCAGAGGGGTGTGACGCGTGCGGCGAGTTTGGGTGCGTGTTGCGATGGTGTGGGGGAGATCCATTTCCTGGTGGAAAGTGAAAGTGGAGGCGCGCAGAGCGGTATCCTTGTCGCCACATCACACGCACGACTCCGTTCCGCTCATATCCATCCTCGCGATGCCACGGAGCGACGCGACGGGCTCTCCGCGAGACATTTCGTTATCAATCGCCCAAATTCTTGTCCCTCGGCCCTCTTTCTCCCCGTGGCTTTCGGCAGTGGATCTACGTTCAGCCCCATCTTTCGGCGAAAATGAGTCGTCACGACACAAACAAGAGCGATTTCATGAAATATCGAAATTACTTACGTGCATCACTCGAAAGATACGTTAATCTAATTCGTGAATGATCCGGAATGAGACATCTTGACTTGAGAATTAACTCAAAATTTTCAGAACTGATTTTTAAGGAGTGACTCACCTGCGCATACACAGGTTTGGCCGATATATTTGCTCGCACTTCAAATACTTGTGCTTGGAAATATTCCGTATCTTTATGCTATAAATCCACCTGCATTAACGCTGAGTTGCCGTTTACGCGGTAACTTGCCCTAGTTAGTTGACAGTGGCGAAGTGTTGAAAGCGAACGGATTAAAATAATAAGTTAAAGAATACAATTAATTATTCAAGTATAATTCAATAACCAACCCACCAACGCCGTTTCCAAGTGCATCACGAAAAGCTGAACTACAAGGGGGGCTTGTAAAAGATTCTGCCTCTGGCCTTAAGCTACCTATATAAACATCTTAGCTGATGCCTTGGGAGTTTTTTTGGCATAACTCAAGCTAAGGGATTTCCAAGACCCGAGGCATAAAACTCACGGCCACTTCCTGAGACAGCGCAAACTCTATTTCCATTTTCGGAGTGGAAAACTTCCGAGGCGCCGGGGCGCGCTCTTCACTTGTTCCGGGCGACGACGCTCCTCTGGCGACAGTTTGCGGTAATCGCCAGAAATATATCGCGTATGTTGACGCATCACTGTTGACACAAGATTTCTAGACAAGAAGATACCCGAAAAGGACCGTAATTTCCCTGACATTTTCCTCAAGGCAGCATAGCCTTCAGAGGGCGGTGAAATTTTCAGTGCAAACTAAAGTGAAGAGAATACGCAGATGATTCGTCGGTCACCAACCTATCCGTCGACCTTCGCCCGAATGTTTTTCTTCCTGACAGTTGGACAATTTCCCATAATTTCCCTGAGAAGAATCATACCAATGACGTTTCCCTGATATCTCTGACTTTTGATTTTCACGCACATTGAGCTTCGACCGAAAGTACACTTCATCCCCTCATACGCCAGATTATTTACATTAAAAACAAAGAGAAAGCAGAGCGCGAGATTAAACCTTCGCCTTCATTCATTTTTCCAGAATCTCTGAGGTCTAATTGAATATTTCTATCTAGGTGATTAATAAATCAAGAGTAATCGCGTTAGACCTCAAGGAGGACACAGTGATAGCTATGTTTACTAGCTCCGTTCAGGCTAAAGACTAGTCGTGAATGGCAAGAGGAAAGCAGGGGTTTCACTCAAACACGCTCCATATTACTAAACGGCCAATAATCTCTCTGGCAACAATCACGCACTAATGTTGATTGAAATATCCAAGACGAGAAATGACCAATTAAAACTTTTAATGGGGTAGTTTCCTTCATCAAAGAAAACGAAAGGCATTGATTGCGATTCCTTACCCACCATTAGTGTATTCATAATATACAAATTATTTGGTTTTAGAAATCCCAGTTTAGACAAATGTAAATGGTCAATTTTAACCCCATTTCAAAAAGGCCAGATTGGCGCCCATGCGATTCCACTCCACGTGACGTCACAGGGGCCTACATGCTACACGAGTAGATAGGAGTTTTACATCTCAGACGATGTAAAACTCCTATCTACTCGTCGACCAATCATCATCGACCAATGCACGCATGAGTCACAGATCTCAGGGAAACCTCCTAATAATCACCCATTAAAATTACCTTAGGTCGGAAAGTTTCCTTCGTTCGATAGGGGAATAATAATCCTTATTTAAGCCAAGCGCAACCTGATAGCAGGGTACTCTGCTACCTGCTAGCAGCTTGCATCGTATCAGCGCTCAAAGCCTCGCCCCTAGGTCACCTCACACGGCGACAGCGGGAACCAGAATGACGTCACACGGGGTTTTCCCAGCATTCCTACTTAGCCGTCGCGTTTTCGCGCGCTTTAAAATTTTCACTTTTCGTTAAATCGCGAAAAATATATATTTTCATTTAAAAAACTAAAATCGTGAAATACGTACTCCAGGAGTAATATAATCTTTCAATTTAGGCAATAAAAAATAATAGGAAACCACCCTATTCCAACCAATCCTGCAGTCCGCTCCGGGTCGGTTCAAACCCCGTCCCACTCGTCAACATCCCGATGGACCTTTCGAAATGACGCATCGACGATTCCGCGGTTTCGATTACGGCTCCGTTTCCACGAATTCCAATCTATTGTCACATATTCACTTTCGGAAAAGCTCTTCCGGCGACGGCGGGAGAATGCAATCGGCATGCATTGACGCAGTAGGTATAATGTCATGGTTGTAAGAGCACTGGGGACGTGTGCCGAAACGTCATCAACGTTTGGTTGCCGCCCTCATTTCGACGAAAATCTCCCCTTCGAATAATCCGGTTTGGTTAAAACAAAAACTGGTACCAGGAAATGATTTCTCGTAATTCAAGCAGCATGATTACGGGTCGACGTTTTCAAATGCCTTCGTGTAATGCAACACGACATTACTTTAAGATTACAATTCTACCTTCCAATGAGGAAAATAACTAGCGTGTTATTACAATTAAGGTACACTCAAGAGCTCAATTTTTAATCTCATGCATACTTTACCCAGTAAAAATAATTTTAATAGCAATAATTTTACCGGTATGGTATCGCCGGTGACATTTTTCTCTAAAACATATGAACTAGATAAAGAAAAAAAAGTATTGGCAAAAATCTTTTAGTTATGTTTTCCTGATATATATCTCCCCTGAAATTCATAATTTTAACCTAAAGCGAATTTGGAATCGCTAATCGTTCACCGGTTTCTGCTGTGAGAAAGGCAAAATCCCTACTCCAAACGACTGAATTAGAATCGAGACATAAGTCACCACTAAAAAGGTTTAAATAAGTTAAAATCGCAAGCGATTCTTTCTGTTTCTAAAAGCGTCACAATTTAATTATTTTCCATCATGACATATCAAATTACTATTCTCTTTCTCACTGATGTCTGTTAATGAGAAAATTCCTGAGAATATTTCCCAGTTGGTTTATCTATGCCCAGGCTATATATTCGTTAAGATCATATATTAATATGATTGAAGGAATAGATATTGAAGAGCATAAAGTAGCTATACAATTACATTGCTGCGACTGATTTCTAGAAATTGGATGATGCCGGAGATCAAGTTGAAATTTATTCCTGATGTCAAGCACTTCCTCGTATATTCACCGATGATAACATGAGTGTAAAACTTGTTTGGTAAATTTCTTTCCTATTCAAGCTCTTTGAATGGAATGATGAACAGGAGGAGACATCAACTGGGGAATAAACGATTCTACTAACGATAAACCAGACGGAAATTATAGAAATGAAAAAAACCGCGTCACATGCATTAATTCGTTGAGAAATTTACAACATTTAAATATAAAATTCTGGCACAAGACAATTTCTATGTAACATATTAGGATTAAATATAAGAAATTAAAATGAATATTCATCCCATTCTCGAAAAAAAAACCAAGGCAAGTACATTACGCTATGAGGCAAATTTTAGACTATTTCTCCTCCTCGTCTCCTCCTTTTCTCCATTTCCAGTACCTACAAAAATATACAAATATTCTGAAAATATTGAACTTACATTTCGTAAGCAAATAATCTTTCTCACCCACTCCCGTAAATGGGATACGTATGCCCTACATGAAACTCATTCTCCTAAGCAAACTTGGGAAGCTTGAAAGACTCCATATCAATTCCTCAAAAGTTTCATTATAGAATTGCGGGCATTTCTCGCTAACATTGTAAATATATTTCTCTTCCGCCTTTATTAGATAACTACAGAAGGCTACATCTATAACAATTTATTTTAAATGCATGAAATAAAAATTCTAACATCAACGATGGTTAAATATGGCTTAACGTTTTGGCCTCGTGATTTCCTTCCGTTTCAAAGCGCCTTGAATGCCATGACGAGTGGAGGAAATATTAGAGGTGATTTCTATTGGGGAATAAACAACTTGTGAGGACATAAACAAGAGGGAAAATGTGGCAATGAAAAATGTACTTACGAGCGTCATATTCATTGAAGCTGGTTGGACATGCCTTCCCCCCCTCTCCGCTCTTCGTCCGTCCCGACTTTCCACCACATTCAGGCCCAATTCAGCGCCCCGTGCGCGGGGTCATGAACCTCTGCAACAACTACAGCATTCGATACGCCAGTTACTCAGTTTAATGGATTTGAGCACATATAATCCGTTCCTTAAAACATTCCCTCGTGCCGTTCATATTCTTTCATGACACGCACGACTTGAGCTGATGCGTTGCGCAATGCCGCGCCGTTCGTTGCCTTTCACTCGCTCTGTAAACGGGCGGGGAACGAAGGACGCCTTCGCTCTCCATTGTCCACGTCGGCGCACTTGCCCGAGGCCCAACAACCGCCGCCGGCGATGGAAAACATGCCGAGGAAAATAACTTTTCAATATTTTAAGGCCAATCATGCAGGAATTGTTTTTCAGCGACGCTGGAAGCCCGAACCCATTTCGGAGCGGCATTTCTCTCCAGCCGATTTGGAGGACGCCACAGAGGCGCATTATAAGAATGAACTTTCAGAAAATTGTATGAAAGAGTTCTCAAAACTTAATGAAAAATACACGCCAAAACTCAATATGAAATACATATCTAACAGCGATGTCCACTATTTTCGTCAAGGCGATAATGAATGTAAAACAAAATCCTTTACGTAACAACTATAAACTTATAAACTCGGTAAAATATAAAATTATGAAGTTAGAGATGTAAACCACATGGGGCGCTTTCCATTCATGCGACTCACGCGTCGACTAGTGTCGACTCGCGGTAATTGTTTATAACTCTCAAATCCCTGCGCGTAATCGTTTGTTGACTTGTGTCACAACAGTCGGCGACACGCATTGAATGGAACACGAAAACCGCGACGCAAGTCGACTTGTGTCGACGTTTGTCGATGAATGGAAAGCACCCACAGTAACGAAGTTATGACGCCGTATATGTACACCCATCATTACACAAAATATGAAGGATAACAAAAGGTAAATACATGCACAGAGTAATGTGTTAAAAGCATTTGCTACTACATAGTTGTTTGTGTCCATCCATATTACAAAAAAGATTGGTAATGAAACCGGCAACAACTTCATTAAAATAGAAACCCTATTTAATAACGTTTGTACATTTCGACTTGAGGAAGTTTGAAATCATTCTGAAAATATCTGTTTATGCATCGCTGCGAACGACTGAGGCTCCCTCGAGTACATCTCGCCTTGGTGTTAGAGATCCCTGCTGCGTCTCGCTATCACAGCAAATTTTCTGTTACAATCATTCAGGGAATCATTTCCAGCCCTCTCATTCCTTTACATTATTTGGGATCGGTAAATACTTCGCCTTTACATCTCAAAGGCTCAAAAAAGTGCAGATTATACCTGGAAATCGTTACATAATGTTTGATAAGTAATGAGTAATACACATTTTATAAAATATGGAAAGCACATGCTTCTCACGAAAAGATTCATTTTTTGAGAACTATATCATTTGATGATATAAAGTCATTACACTACCTTTTACATTATATTGCTTCAGTTTCAAAGACAGGGAAGCAGTTCCATATTTTTAGAGATCCATTCCTAATTTTTCTCACACTGTTTCAGCTCAAAAAATAATGCAAGTATAAGTAATTAAATACGACTGTTTTTCAGTGGATTGACCCATTTTTTAATTTTATTCAAGATCTGAATTCGCCAGCATCTGGTACCAGAGCTGCCTAATAATTGACATAACTACTTGAATATTAATGGTTAAGATGAAAATCATTGGACGTAGTTGTGTGTTACGGTTATATAAGTCCGTTTCGTAGCTTGGATGGAATTATTAATCCATCAATAACGCTTAATTCTCACCCGTGAAAGTAAACTCGGAGTGAGCGTTATTACACACCACCAATCTCATAATTGCATTCGTTTTTGGCAGATCGGTTTGACACGCGTAGTTTGAGGTGAACGATAAATTAAAACTTTGCTGACTGGATTATCTTCTGGATCGATACCGGCACGTAATTAGTAATCATAATGATCGAATTCCTCATCGTGGATTCGAAAGGGAGTACCTCGACCTGAATTCTTCTCCTTCCCGCCCTCCCCCCCCCCCGATTTTCCCACCCCCGCATTACAACACAGAATGGGGCAACACACACATACCATTCCATTCCGCGGCGTGACGAGAAAAACCGAAAATTTCGTCAATTCGGGAAGAAGGAACCGTTATCCTCGAACAACTTCCACCTAGAGTCCCCATTTTCCTTGCGGTATGGGGGCGAATACAAAACAGAGACATTAGAAAATATATTTTTCACTGCAAGGGCAATAGAAAGCACGAAGGTACCGTATACGTCTATCCACTTCATTATTTCACCATACCATCGCTATTTTTCTCCAGCAGCTGCCACTAAAAATGTAGAAAATGCGCTTCATCAAAGACGAGTGTTTTCAAGTACATCTAAGGCGTTTAATTGTCGTTATTAAGTTGGTCCCTTGATTACCAATTTTTTCCACTATAAGGCGGTTGGAATACAATCACGGCAAAAGAAATTACATCGGAGACTTCAATGGGGGAATAAACATATCTACACACAAATTCATCGAAATCAAGCAAACGCATTCCGCTGCCGCACTAATGAGTGTAATACCGCTGAAGGTGTCTCCTTGACGCTCCTAACTTAGCCCACGAACAAGAATAGAAGCGTGACTCTGATTGGGTGTTCAAGAGCGGGGGGGGGGGGGGATGGAGTGGAGCACCGTGCATCCCCACGCATTCCATAGGGGCGCATTCAGATTTCGGAGGTGCTCCTGAGCATTTCGGCTGTATGCGTGCGCTCTGTGTGAGCAGTCAGCCTGTGCGGAAAAAGTCCTCACTTAGAACCGCTCATTGCTCCGAGAGTGATCAAGTATTTCGGTCCGCAAAAACAAAGCATCCATGGTTAGCGTAGTAATGGAGATGCTAAATCAGCAAAATAAGAGTGTTCTCTAAGCACGCTCTAAAAACTCAGGCAGAGCAGCTCCAGAGTCGCTTCATCTGTTGCCCAAAACGACCCCATTCTGATTGGTGTTTTTCCAATAATCTAATCGTTTTATAACCTGATGATTGTTTTAGATAACAATAGTGAACATCCGCAAAAGATAACTCACTTGTGACGTAAGATGTTCATTGCTCTAGATTCACTCCCTACTAAATGAATTTCAAATTCAATAAATGGTGCTCCAATACGATATATCTACGGCATTATTTTAGTGCATAGAAAATCTGGATTATCAGAAGAAATCAAATTATCAGTGCAATAATATGTCGGACTATAAAGAAAATAGTGCCTGCAATCATCAACCCTAGCGCTGATGTTTTCAAGAAAGTGTTGGCTGTTAAATTCGGCATATGAATGAAGTTGAAGTGTTGACGGGGTTAGTTAATAATATGATGCAGTCAAAAGCCAAACGGCAATTCCGCGGAAACCTACGCACGAATTCGTTTCCTATTTCAACAGTCATCACTGACCTCAACACCGCTTCCTTTCCATGCACATCCAAATGATATCCTCTAGGCGTTTGAAATCGACAGTCATCTTCTACCTTTTCGTCGCTCTTGCCCAGCAATTTTACCCATTTATCGCTGGCTTCCATGGTATTCCTCATATGCTAAACCGAAGGTAAAAGCTTCGATTCCCGCCTTAATAGAATCTGGCAGGGCCTGTGTGCCTGAATTTGGCCTACACAGTTTGAATACCGCCGTCAATTAAGGCTGTGATTATTATTATTAAAGTTTTCTACCGATTACAGTAAGTTTGCAAGGAGTTTTTTTTATTCTGGCAGCCTCCCTTACCTTCATAGACTTCCCTGATCAATTCACAATAAGGCCTACTCCCTTTCATTCTATCTTAAATAAATCCTATTCTCTTCCTTCCTCTGCCTCGTTTACCCAACATTCTATCCTCTAACACTGTTTTCAACACCCACTCCCCGCTAAGTACTCGCTCCAGCCATACTTTCTATCTCCTCCGTATCTCATCTAGAAGCTGCCTCTCCTCACCCACCATATCCTGCACTTCATCCTTCCTCTTCCTTTCCATCCACTTTACTTTCTTCATTCTTTTCTAAACCCACATGTCAAACGCCTACAGTCTTATTTCGTCCTCCTTAAGTGTCCACTTTTCCTCACCGAATAGCGCTACACTCCAGATCAGACTCTTCACTAACCTTTTCTTTAAACTTTTACAGAAAGATCCTGTCATAAACTCCTTCCTGTTCATGAACGCCTCCTTTGCAAAATCAATTCTCTTCCTAATATCTTTACTGCTGTATCCTTTTTCTTCTAATGTGCTGCCTAAATAGTTGAATTATAATGGCGATAATAACATTATTTCGACGAGTCTGCACTGGACATGATGCGAAATGGAACTCCTCGCTGTACAGATGATGATGATGTTTTGGGGAGGGTGGCGCAAGGCTCGAGGGGGTTCCCGTCGGGGGGGGGGGGGGGATGGGAGGCGGGGGTGGTCGAAGCGTGACCCAGTGACCCAGAGAGGATGAGCGGGACGTGGGACTTCCGGAGAAGTCGAGGGCAACAATGGGCGACGGGGGGGTTGCTCACCATGCATGTCGCCCCCCCTTCCCCCCATCTCATAGCAACGACACTATTCTCCCCACCTCAAGGCCAAGTTAGGAAAGGCAGCCCAAGTATTACGAACCAACTCCCAAGAGGCAACATTTTGGCCCAATTTTTAATCCAACGAGAAGATGAAGGCGAATGAATGGATTGGAAAAATTTCGGGGCATTCTATTGTCGGGGGAGAATTTCTCCGAGCACCGTAAACCAATGACTCTCTTTAGAAAGTCTGAATATAAACGGATTAAGGCTTTTCTACTCGCGTTCCTTTGATTCAACCGTAAGAGGTCCAAATTTCCTTCATTTATGAGGAGGCCAAAATACCGTTCGACAATTCAAATTTTTGTTATTTTTTTAGACCAATCGCTCGTTCAAAACTTGACATATTATCATGAAATGTTAGCGGATTACAGAGTTTAAACAAGTGTAAACATTTACCTTTATCTCAAATGCAAAAATATTACCTCGGAGAAATTTTTGAGGAAAGTTTTTCATACTGAGATGCAGGGAAATATTTGTAAGGGTCTACACACTGAAAATTTCAACGCACTGGAATTAATTGCTGTACAAATAATGCGTCACGAACGATACGCCGGTCGAGCGGTAAAGGCATCTTCTCCACGTGCTGTGAACGCTCCCACAAGATAAACGCTAAATATTGGAAAAAAGTAACTTTATTCAATGATTGCATACACTCCGCGAGTCAATTAGAATAAAAATCTACACAGCATACGTTTCCGTAGCGTAACAATCGCTAACCCCTCATCCACTTCTGCACAGATGTATGAGAGCGCATTCCAAGCACCCCGACTTTGTTTTTCATCAGAATACTCCAGATAAACGCTGAAAAGCATTTTTTTGATTCCTTATCGAAGCGGGCCATGAAATCAGTGTCTTGAATTCACCGCGAGGCCCTGAGTCTCGTTATATGTTATGGCTTTATTCCTCGACTGCCGCTGTAGTTAAAATGCTTGGAGAATAGTAGGATTCCATTTCCGAAGATCGTATCATTCCTTTGCCAATCCGTTTCAACCTCTGTAGTTCTGTACAATAGTCTAATTGCATAACAATTAAATGGTCCAAGCTTTTTTTTTTATGTTTTTGAGTATTGGTTTAAAGAACGATTTGAAATTAGGAATAACTAGGCGAAGAGGAGATACTTAACCGATTCGAAGTAAAGATATAATAAAAGGAGTCCATGATTATAATGACTTGAAACAATGAATGACTTGAACCTGACATCAATGTCCTTGATTCGTCTAAATACAGGTAGGGTTCTCCCCGAACAAAGCCAAAGCCATAGGACATCAGAGAGACCAGCCCTTTTCTCTATGGTACTCCCTTTTGTTGAACCCAGGACCCGATAGTGAGTATCCAAGCGGCTTGCCCAATAGCCCACAACGCTCCTAAAAATTAATATTGGACTCCCAGAGGTTTTTGTTGTTCGGCATTCAATTTACTTCGGAAAGGAAGAAGGCTAATTGTAGTTCTCTGCCCACCACTGTCTGCACAATCACTTCAGTCGTTTAAAGGAAGGCTGTACTCCTATTTGAAGTCTGGGGCTTAATTCAGTCTCCTCAACTCATTGAAGTTATCATTTTAAAGTTGTGATGTTATCAAAACTCTCTACATAAATGTGCATATGTATGTGTGTTCATTACTGTCTGTGTTAAAACTTATATTTTTGTGTAATTAGTATTGAATATTTTACATTTTTAGTCTAAATATCTACTACTTGTTAGCCTAACAATAATCTCCATAATACCATATTTTTTTTAAAATGCCTTTTATTAAGAGTAGAACATTTCCTTTCTATTTTTTGCCCTCATAGGTTTCACCTAGAGCATAATAAAAATATTCATTCATTCACTCGAGCAAACAATGGTTGTACTGGAGGATAGCATGGAGAGAGTATGTTTCCAAGACGTGGTTTATTAGAGCAGCCTTCGAGCCCTCTCGCAAAAACAATGATCAGACGACGAGAGCTTAGAGAGCATGCTCCCGATAAATCGCTCCAGTAATTGTGTCACGCCTTTCTTGAATTAAGAAGCTCAGGAAGAAAGAGAACCACAGGAAACGTTGCGACCGCTACAAATTGGTTTACCATAGGAATGAAAACGATTTGAGCGTGAAATTCAGACATTCTGGAATGAATATTGCGATTAAAAAGAGATAATGAGTAAGAGAGAAATTAAGGACCTCATTATTTCCCTCATTGCACCGCCTACCTCCGCTGAAGTAGATGATCCGCTTCAATGAAGTACAAATCACTGGGGTGAAATCGAGGTCACTATATGTATTCCCATGTGCAGGGAGTCTTTCAATGTCATAAAAAGTCGAAATCGATGCACTGAAACGACAAAAGTGGAGAAATCTTGGGCAAAAACCTCTTTATGCCCCAGAAGCATACCCGCTGGAAAACCACTGGTCCGCACTCCCCGAGAGCAATGGGAAATCTCGGCTGGAGACGACTCTCTGTTGGTGATCCGTTATATACAATCTGCTTCACATCCGAAGTGGGAGCGTGCGCACATTAGTATGGTGAAATAACAGACGTCTTTGCCATTAACTTCCTTAATTTCCGGCTTGTTAAAGATTCTCAGATCAGCAATTATGTGCAAATACCTGGTTGCTATGTGAAAGTTAAGCTAAATACATAGAGCATTAGTAAGCTCGCAAGACATCAACCATCTGTGAGCAAAAGATTGTCCAATTTCCACCACTATTCCCATTCTAAAGCATCCCTTGGCTTGCTTTTTTCGTTCATTACATTCTGTTGCGTTGCAATACTTTTTTTTCAAGGTTTTGCCCTTCAAACCCTATTTTTTTGTTAATTGTACAAAATTCGAAGTTTTTTTGTTGTTATTTTGGGAGAGTAGAATAATTTTTGATGATTTGAGATGAAGATTTAAGTTTACAGCGAATGTATGGCCTCCCACGATGAAAATTATTTCTTGTGATTTGTTAAGGCCCTTTCTGCCCTTTCGGCTGCCAATATTTCCACTGCGTACCTACCTACCTATTTTTACTTCAACCTACCATTTCCAATGAATGGCAGACTGCAGCGCAATAGAATAAATAATTTGTAAGAATATACTTCATACGAACATTTGAATCGCTGCTACTGGAGTAAAAAAGCGATGCCCGTCTGCGGTTGGTCATTTTCCGGATTATTGTGGCTAATAACAATTTCTTTTCTTTCTTTCAGGGCACCGGGTGGATATACCGGCTTGCTCTATTGCTCCTCGCTGTGATTATCCTGGTGCACGTGGCAGACAGTGCTGAAGGTAAGAGCTTCAAATTCGCGCTGCTGATGTAGCTGTTCCATTCGAAAAATTAACTTTCATCTCGCTGCAATTTTTTTTGGGACAGCATGAGCATTTATTGACTTTCGAAATTCGAAAAAAAAAGTTTCACTCATCAACGGTCACGTTTAATCTCGAGAGCCAGTAGAATTCGGGTTCTCAAATATGGCTTCTAGCATTTACAGTCATTTTAACGGGCACAAAGGTCCTTATTTAACATTCAACAGCCATTTCCGTGCCATTTAGTCATTATTCATCATCAGAGTTTCATAGGTTAGCGTGAAACGTTATGAAAATAAAATCAATAGGGCTCCGCCGGGAAGCTGCGCGAGTTTTTCACACTATTCCTAAACCTCTGCCTCACCATGATATCTGATATCTCTCTGTATCCCGTGGACTCTTCCTAGCGTACCTCTCCACCTCAACGTTCCTGAGCCATGTGTTCGTAATGAATAATTTGTTCCTCCTACGAAACTCTACTGCTCTTCCTCCTCCCCCGCGGTCGTCCCTCATTACTAATCCAAATTCTCCTATTTCATTTCCCTCCCCCAACTGAGGCGTTCCAGTCCCCCATTACTGCTAGATTTTTCTCACCCGGGATTTCCAGAGTTATTTCCTCCAGCTGTTATACACCTCATCTCCTCCTTTCTCCCAACGGCTGCTAGTAGGCACGTATGATATGGACATTTCATCGACTATATTTACGAAATCTGGCGAATTCGAATGTGATCACTTTGAACTTACTTAATTTTCAAAGAGATTACTATAAGTACGTATAAAAAGAAGTTTTGTTAGCTCCTATAATATTCACCCCATTCATGTCCATGCGTCTCTGATATTATGAAGAGGAAAAAGAAGCAAGTTCAATGATGATGTACAGTAAACGACCCAAGTAAAAACATTTAATTCCTCATTCTTGAGTTCAACAAGAAGACGACGGACACACATATTCGACATCATCTCAAGCGTTGAAGACATGATTTGAATAAATACTTACCCACTATTGTTTATTACCTTTACTGCCTTTCCATTGGATGAGCTTTGGATGAGTCCCGGTGGCGTAATTTGAAAGAAAATGGACACTCTCAGTGAGAGGACTGATTCATCATCCAAGCAATCTTAATGAGTGAGCTGTATCGAGTCACGATTGATTTCCTTTCGCCGTAACTCGCCTCCGGCGTGACTCTAACGACCCAATCTGCTTCTTGCCTATTTTTATTAAATGAGCACTTCGGCCCATTAAATGATTATCACGTCGATTAAACGGAGCCGGAATGATTTCTCGATTGGTTAATGGACATCACTGACTTTTTAAAGAGCAATGCAATCAAAACAGGAATGGAGGACGGAAGAATTTCGCCAATCAATACGGTAGAAACGGAAAAAAAAAATTGGCGTCACATTGCTTAATTGGAATGTTTTATGGCAGTCCTCATTTCATTTCGGAATTGATGGGTATGCTTAAAGTTGATCGCTAAAAAGTTTCAAGACTTGGAAAGAACACTTTATGATGTCATAATGCGCAGATTTAGCCATTTTTGCAAGTACAGTCGTCGGCTTATATGGATATTTTTTAAGGCTCCAGCCGTTTGATATCCGCTTATATAGGCATTCTAGGCTTCGGTATACATATTTCACAATTATTTGAAATTGTACGGCACATTTATTTTAATACCATCAATTATGATAAATTGCCACTTCAAGGGCAGCCTTTCGAAAAAGAATATCTGCATTACTAAGCTCATCCAATCTCAGCCATTGGAGTGCGTACAACAGGAAAGGGAGAAATCTCAACTCAAATCGTTTTCATCACCCGAATAAAATGCGAAGTCAGAAGAGAAATCAACGCACCGAAAGGTGGCGTTCGGAGCGGCAGTTCGAGTCCGAAAAATAGGGATGGTCGGATCCGATACCTCGGATCCAAATATCAGCGGATGTTGCCCTTCATCGGATACATCGGATCCAAAGTCAGGGAAGACATCGGATCTGGATCCGAAATTTTGAATAATAGCTTCAGTGAATGCAACGCCCCATAATGGTGGAAAGAGTTCCGATTCTCTCTTCGAATGCGCCGTCGCATGCGATTCATGAACCGTTTTGTTTGAAAGATCTCGCAGAGGTTACGTAGCAGAATTTCAGCCGGGGAAAATAAAAAAGGCAAAATACGACTGGCACATATTGTGACTCTTCCCAAGAGATTGAACAATCATCGGGGGAATCTCAGCGTCAGGAATTTGAAAATGCATTTGGATCCGAAAATATCCCGTCCGAAAGATCCGGCTCCGAATATCAAGGATCCGATCAGAATCCGGATCCGAAAAAAAACCCTGGATCCGTCCATCCCTACCGAAAATTCATTCACACGCCACCCATTGCGACACGGAATGATTCCGAATGTGTTAAGCGTTGGGAAAGATTCATTGATTAAATTCATTCACAGGCCACCTCCCTCTTCCCTCGAGATACGAAATGATTCCGAGTGTGTGTTTTGGGTCTGTCATGGACGGGGTCGCGCCCCCTGGTCGACCGGCGAGCGCACGGCTCTCGAGAAATGCGGGCGGCATAAGATGCAGGGAGGCGAGGACCGACCGCAGCCAAAGCATAATGCGGCCCCTGACAAAACCACTTCTCATTCGCCTCATCACCTTCCTTCTCCCGCCAGTCACCCAGGACACGGAAAACATCTGATCGAGTCACGACATCCCCTGTAAACGATTAAGATATTGTAACGTTTGAAAGTTAAAAACTGTTATTTACCGTTGTCAAGAAGTTGTTGACGTAAAGGGGTAGAGAGATTGCTGGGAAGAAAAGCAGAGGAGAAGGTTCCTCGAAGGAGTGAGACGATAAAAAAACTTTAATTTGAAGTAAATAAAGGATAAATATAGGATTATTGTAAAAAAATCGTCTGACGTTACAGTATATTAGAGAAGGGGACACTCAGGTATCACTTAATATAGTCGATCTAATAAAATAAATTTCTCCGGGTGGTCAAAGTTTTTAAGTAGTTAAAAATATTCAACATAAACTAATGCCTTTCCTAATAAATATGTTCGTAAACTCTTATACCAACCAAGTTATCTCCCCCGTTGTGGAAAATGTGAAAATACATTTGGTTTGCTGTTAATGGAACCAAATATATTTCTTTCGAGATGTAAACTCAAACAAGTTAATGTGACTGAGTGTGTCACTGCTTCCATTAATGTTCATCACCACGGCGATGATCCAAGCGAAGTCACATCACGGTGGCCGCACGAGCAAAACGCACGAATTGCATCGGAAACATACCGAGCGAAACGAACCGGGACATCGAGCTTGTGTGATTATGGCCGTGACGGGATCTGAGCGTCGCGTCTTCTTGTGCAGGAGGGTGCGACACAAGAGGTAGCCTTATAAGTTGAAACACATGCGACAAAACAAAAAAAAACTCAGGCATTACGCGAACTAGACCTCATCTCGACTTCTCTGTGTTCTGAGGATGCTGACTACCTTGTTAGATCGATATTATTACTTTACTGGCATAACAGAGAGATGCTTTCCCATCGTAAATGCGAAATAGCAGTATCGACCACCAGAATAGCAGTTTCTGACTTTCCGGCTGATGAGTATCCAAGTAAAGCTCTATTGTTTGCATTTGTTCTGCGGTGTATCCGCCGATAATTGAGTGCACGAGAGGAGAATGTCCATGCTGGGAGACTTCAACGAGAGAGTCGACGGAACATGCATTACGCACGGAAGAATATCCCAATGTAACTTACCGTCGTCGAAAATACTAGCGAAATTTGAACTGGTATTCATTATCATAGTCATTATCAATTTATAAAAAATATATACATCAGAAAAAACATGTATAAGAAATAATGAAAGATTAAATAATGACATTATTTTACGATCTCCCGAGTTGGCCCTCAAGTCGTAAGTGTGATCCATAATTACATATTAATGCACTCCTCATCATTTTCATAAATTCCTTAACATTTCTTTGATTCCGTAATTACTCGTTCATGCTATCGAACTTTCGAGGAATGTATCGTGCATGGGTTGCAAAGAAATTTATAATGGAGCTATAAGTATATTGTATCCTGTTTGTATGTCCCGTTATGTCTAAAAAATTCCTTATCGTTTAAATTTGCTAATAATTTCAAAGCGCATAATTCAATTCTTCTTTTCATTCTCATTTCTTAGTTTATTTCTAAAGCATAATGAATAGAAAAGTTATAAAAATACCAAAACATTTAAATTCTAATTATAAACAAATTCATCAATTATTCCGATACATTATTTTAACGATCAAATTACTGATAGCTTAAATACACACTCCAAACTTCATTTCATGCGTTCATGTCCACTGCGTACTAAAATTGAATAAAAAAGATAATTCACTCAGCTTATTTGTATACAAGTCACATCAATTTGTCAAATAAAATACCACAAGGGTAGCGCAAATTTCATGAATGAAGACAATTGCATGTGCAACTATCACACGTACAAAATATAGAATAGTGATAATATTAATATGAACTACGTTATTTCGTGGTGGCAACTTTTTTGCGGTATGTGACTTATGCAAGAATACTACAAAACTCTTATTCCCATTGAAAGCTTAAAACTTGAGTATAATTAATATAATAATATAATATAATTAAAACTTGAGGCATTAATTCGGTGAACACAGTTTCTTCAATTTCGGGAAAAAAGGACTTTTCATAGCCTATCCCACACGCGTGTTATTTTCCTTTCATCCCAAATCGTAAAATCGTTACTCCTCTGTAATTATTGATTTAAAAACTAATTAAATCGCATAATTAACGGATTCAACGGTGCAACGAGGCGAATGAATTCATCGGCGTTAAGATTGCGCAGAGTTAGGGATTGGCATGTGGGATTGGCTTCGTCAGGGATTGGCATGCGGTTGGGTTCTTATTGACGGTGCTTCTTTGACTCTCCGCCATACGCCCCTTGTTCACTCGAGTATCTCAACCAGCAATCACTTCGTTGACGACTCTTGCGAGGAGCATTGCATTCACGGGCACACCCCCATCGACTCGTGTTTTGACGACTAATACCTCATTCACATTGAGATTGTTCCAGCGACTGTCGGAACTATCGTGCATTCACACGACGATTGTTAAAACCTGTGCTGCCCTCTAGTGCTGACATCTAAAGTGAGCGGGAAATTGACGGTTAGCGAAGCTGATGAGGTATGCAGGGACAAGATATTACTGTGTTCAACGTGTATTTACCGAATAATTTTTCTTCCGCCCATATTCTTCCTTCCTAGGACAAATTCATAAAAAAATAGAGCTTCACGAGCTTTTCGTCTTTCTCTTGTCTCTTCCTTTTCCGGTCTCCCAGCGCCTAACCATGGTAAAGTGGCAACGTTCGGAATTACGCCAACTATTGTCTGGACATGCATTCACACGGCTAGTTCGGCCAACTATCGTCGGGACGATCGCTCGAACAATCGTAATGTGAAAGAGGCAACGTCTGCAAATCGACTCCATTTTTGACTCCACCCTCCCGATATATTTCCCCAATTTCGCATTCCCACGTCAAAAGCCTCAAAGCGTTTGTGAATGGAAGCTCAAAGGACAGGTTGCCTGGGCGGGTTCCTCGCAGGATCCCGTCACAGACAGTGCTACAGATTGATTTTGAATTTGGAGAATTTCTTGAGGACGCCGAGTCGTCATTTTTTTACAGCGTTTACTTTTCTTCCGCGTCTTGATAACTAAGAAGTGACTGATAGAAGAAGACATTTGAGGGTGAAATTAACATAGATGCCAAAATTTAAGTTTCGAACTCGGGATCAAACAGCAAAGGAACAACAATATTCTATTTCAATGCATAAAGTGCGTCACTTTGCAGTTGGGTTTTTGAAAAGTCATACGTGGCATTAAGAACGCGTACTTTTTTTCATGATTTATGCCTGAGTTGTGCATTCGTCAAGTATTGAATTTGATTTGTTGCTGATGTTTTCGGCTTTAATTAAGTCGCCCCAGGGTCGCACGCCCAATGGGTGACAAACTAGCAATCTCCCCGCAACAGCGGCAAAAACACCTCGTGTGCTCCACCTACGTTTATTTCAAAGCAATAAACGTCTATTAGTACGAAAAAGCTCGTTGCCGAAATACTGGAGTCCACTTTCAGTGGCAAAAACATATCCAATCGTATATAACTTAATATAAATAGAATCTTAGAATATGAAAACTATGATGGCATAATTTAATACGTGACCATTTTTAAAATATTAAATTAAAAGGATTATATTTTTGGGAATACATATGCAATGTTTGTTTTATTTATTAAACAGTAGACTTAAAAATAGCTACTTTGAATTGGTAAATTTTGAGTTGAGGTTTTTGCTCACGAGGTTTATAATTTTCGAAATTGTTTACGGCCATGTATAGGAAAGTATGAAATAATTGTTTTCCTAACAGTAAGGGAGGCTGTCTTGAGGCAGGGGACGGTAAAAAAGAAACTTCCCACCTCAGGGCTGAAGGCCGGGGAGATAATCCCTATTCACTCTATATGAGGTGATGTTTATATTAAATAGGGAATAGCCTCCCGACTCAAAAGCACGTTTCTTCCGACAGTATTTGTTTGTAACTACAAATGTGAAAAAATTTTAAGGTCGATACATGAGATACTGAAGAGCCCTTCTTCTGGTATTCGTCCTCCAATCCCTCACGGCAACATCATCATCCCTTCGTCATCGCAATCCCTCGCCTCCCAACACTCACCTTGGAGCTCTGCCACTCTTGACGTTTTATGGAGAGGAGACATTATTTACTCCTAGTTACATAGTAGCCATGAAACCTAGCGAGGCTGTAAATGCATGCTTCGTGAAAATTTGAATACATTATCCTAAAATATCCAACATCGGAGCATAATCTAGCTAAATAGGAATCCAGTGTATATTCAAGTCATAAACGAGTGCATATCAAGTAGGCTGCTGATTTACACACGAAATCATGGCCTTCGTGGCGGATTACAAGGATTAAATAACTCCAAACGCTTTTGACTCTTCCCACTCGTAGAAAAAGCTCCGACGCATGATCTACACTTCTCTTCGCATGCCTTACACGCAACTCAGCCCCATAATTGTCAAGTATTTCGATTACTTTACGTTGGTATGTATGTGTATGCGATTTCAATGTCCATTTCTCCGAGTTACCATCTGAATTGTTGTTTGTTGATTTTTATATACAAGTTTCAGTGTGTGAATCTGAACCAACCCGAGACAACACTTTCTTCTTCGATACGATCACCCGATGGAGTGAACATTGATCTACGCAGATAACCGTGGGTTTATTTCTTAAATAACTCTATGCATATACACTTAATTTACTTTTCCATTTTCCAAAGTAATAAGGTTGTGGTTTCAACATTTTCCTAATTTTTTTGCTACTGCGCAGCCATCTTGTTTGTTATGTTTGGCCCGAGGTCTTCTCCGCTCCGTCCTGGGATGTACACTCGCGGGGACTGCACGAACAGATCGCGGAAAGGCGATCCGTGAAAGAGCACACAGACCACAACGCCGACCTGTCTAATGAGGCACGTGCCATTTTCATCACGCGCCCTCCCCTCCCCCTCCCACTCCCCCCTCGGCCATTTACGAAAGGGTTACGCGTGAACGAGAATCATAATGATGCCCTCGACCATCTCCCAATCTATCTCCTCACTCGTAGTATCCAGAATGCCACAAAACGTTTCCCGTTAAGGAAAACTCTTCTCTTTTACGTTGCAAAATACTGTTGCCCGACTTGGCTAATATCTCGCAGAACGCCGATTTCATCTGAGAAACCGCATCAATTTAAAGTTCGACTATACCTGCGACCATTGATGTCATGCAGATATTCATATATTAACATTTTCATCTTGTGCCCTCAGAAACGGAATATCAGTGCACTTTTACGCAGTGCATTACATCAGTGCACTCACTCGCTTTTAATCAGTGAAAATGAATTCGATATCAAAACTTTCTTTCCGTGTATTGGAACTTACGGCTCCTTTTCCTACCCATGCGAATTTTCATGTAATTACGCTCGTCGGTATTTCAGTTATCGATGGAATTGTAAAACTGCTTCATTTTCGATACCGTTAAACATCTATTTATGGGTACGAGATTGCATTAAGGGTCATTTTAAGGGCAATCATAAGTGTAAAATTTGATCTGGTGGGGACATTTATGGAATTCGGGGAATCCTGACATATCTTCACTGCGGAAACGATACCGATTATTTCCGGTGGACGCGACTTATTTAATGCTTCATCAGTCCCACATCTCGAGGAGATACTAAAGAACCATTCATATTTCTGATGGATGGGTTAAAATAGCAAAACGCTTCTTCCTGCACCATGATTCACATAGAAATAGAGGAACAATATCACCCGAAAGACTTTGATAAACATTTTACACAAAAAATCTGGAGAAAGATATATGAAGCATATGAAAATCATAATGTTTACTTGTTGCGCAATAAACCATCTCAACAAGTCAATAATTCAGCGTGAGATTTATAACCTTCACTTAAGTTCCAAGCCAAGTTGTTAGCATCCCCTACCAATAATTGGCTGAATGACTAAGGCTACCTATATTAATCAAGTCATCACCGCGTTTGGGAATAATTATGGAATGCACTTATCAAAAGAATTTCTATTTTTGAGTTATTCAAATTTTCTTCGCTTCAAAAATTCCATTGGAAAATATTTCACGAAGCGGAAAAGTGGAAAAAACCGATTGGAAAAAAAAATGCAGTTTCAAAGAACATAATAATTTGGGCTGGTATTTACCTAATTTGATTTGGCTGGTGATCGCAAGAGGAGACAATCACCAATTATTACTACTAAATAGTTTTAACTTTTTTAGCTTCTTAAAGTCTTCTCTGCTGAGTTTAAGAGTGATACGGATGTCACCTAATGCCTTCGAATATCTGCTTCTAAGGTAAGCATTTCCTGATATTGCGCGAGCACTTGTGCTCACTAAGGGGTTCCACTTTTAGGATCTTTGGCGGAGTGAGTAGAAGCCGTCCAGGCGGGTGAAAGTTGGCTCAGACGAATGAAACCCGACGTGCCTAACTAAGTCTTTCCACGTGGCCTTTCGTCGAAACCACGACCATAGAGACCGATGACTTGTCTCTATTGCCATTGTTTGCAACCACGAGAGCCCGAGGAATATGTGCGCCAGCGTGTCATGAATTTGAAATCGTTAGGAGAGAAGAAATTTGTTTCATATTGCAACCCGGAGTAGAGTTCTCGACACTCCATTTTTCCGACTAACTACCATATTTTTATAGAGGATTTTATTCAGAACATTGACGTAGGAATCCATTTGAGATCCAAAATGTATTGCAGAAATTATGATGGACCGAACAATTGACGAGTTATCATCAGAATTCGATGAATGCATCTTTTCCACGTGTTTCAACTTTTTTGAGCAGCTTTCCTGTAGCTTCACAGCGTTTACCGTGATTATGCCCTGATCTGAGTGAAATACACGGAGTAATGGAGGATTCAGTAACGATTTTTCTCGTGCTCATTTAATTTCTTTTATAGTCAACAAAGATTGACGCCTAAGGGGGATTTTGACGCGCATGTATAAGGGAACAAAATTCTTTGGACGTAGTAAAAATTCACATCTCCTTCATCGCTTTCCCGATGTGTCATCGTAAAAGATGCGAAAGGGTACAGAGGTGAAGGTCACTAAAATAACACCATACCTAGAGAAGACCATTTTTGGATGGCAACTGTGTTAATTCTACCAGTAAAATATGAATTCCGTTAGCTGCAATAAAATCTCAGATTCCTCAGCGATGGATATGGAGCCGGGGCAGCGTTGACGACCTCATTGTCAGCGCGTCGCGGCCCACTTCGTCTCCCGTGGCGACAAAGTGGCACTTGGATCGAAAAATCGATCACAATTTGGGCGTCACAGATAATCACTTTTTATCACACTCTACAGGCTTTGTGGAATATGTGTGTAAATATCGAATGAGGACTCGGTGGTCCTTTTTTATGATCCTACTTACAAAAAGTCGACGAAAAATAGAGTCCGCCATCTTGTGCCGTATCGGTCACAAATTCCACAATGAAGTTTTGAAAGTAGATGTGGATTAACAATAACAAAGTTTTTCATATCATTGGTTTTTTCTGTTTCATTTCATCACTGCAAAAGGTGAGCCATAAGTTTTAATATACTGAATTTCGAAAAGAAAATCAATAAATGTTTCCGCAAAATAAATCACAATTTTTTCGAAACGTGTCCTACTTTGAGGCAACGTATTGTATTAAATGAATCCAACTATGAAAAACCGTACGAGTCAAAACATGCACTAATGCGTTGGCAACAGCTGTCCACAGTTTCAGCTCCATACTTAAAAGAAAAATATTTTTGATGTTTTGGCCACCTTAGTTCGATTTCAGGCCGCTGCACAGTGGTCCGAAATCGGAAAAAGCCGGACAAAAGTCCAAAATGGCTTTTTTTGAGCTAGGGACCTGAAACTTGGCACAAATACTCACAAATGATGGTTCATTATGGATTTGTATGCCATTTTTCATAATGTTGATCCGTTGTTGAGATACAGCAGCTCAAACATGACCAATTTTCAAAAACTCGCGCGAACTCGCTTTTCTCCGAAAATCTTTGAACTTAAGCAGGTGGTGTTGCAGTTGTATGATTTTTATGGAATAAAAAACACAATATTCCTTTGAAAAGATGCTTTGGCTATATTGTTCATGATTTTTGAAGATTTTGGTTCACATTTACATAGTTTTACAACACAAAATGGCGTACCCATTTTTCGCGTGAAATTTCAAATAAAGTAGACATTATCTTTCGTTTACGAAATATGGTAATCGGGAAATTTACATCACAGTGTGAAGTAGACATTTGTTAAGAATATTGCGAAGAAATCTTGGAAAAAAGTTTGCGACCACGGAAATGAGAGCGATTTTTCGATCGCGCATCAAGTCTGAGCTACGCCACGCGGGACTCTGAGGCTTGGTAACTGCGGGCGATTTATCAAGTTTTTTTCAGAATTGCATCTTAAAAATCTCCATTTGAAGCATGGCACATAGTCAGTATTGACATTAAACACTATTACCAAGATAATGGATCGATCGATTTACCGTGTAACGCATTACTCTAGTGAAGATGGTAAGGGTTAGATTTTTGTCCGTACCATTCTACGTTCACGAAGTATGCTTCGGATATTGAAGTATTGTTAAGAGATTCAGTTGGCATGCTAAATAAAGAGAAAAGTAAACAGCTTCTGGGAAAGGCAACTACCTATATTCTTTGTCCTTACCAGTAACTACCCTCCCTTTTCAACCCTCGCCGAGGAGGGTCGCGCGGATTGTTGTAGTAACTTCCGTTATTAAATCCGCGGCTGCAGTATTTCCTTCCTCCCTTAAACCAAGGGTGTTGGCTAATGCCAGCTCAGCTACTGAAGAAGTACTTTTTATGTTCTGAACTTTTCTTCTCTTAGATCTGTAACACGAAGAAGTAAAGTCTTTCTCGGGCCGCCCTAATGAGCCTAACAAAGCAATAATAGTAGGATATAGAGTGGTACATAAAATGCATTACATATGGAATAAGTATAGATATTCAGAAATTAAATTTACTTTAAAAGTTCAAAACATAACGTAAATATAATACAGACCTGTTGCCTTTAAGGAACCAGGAAAGTATTGACGGACAGATTCAGGGATAATTATTGGCTCCGCGAGCCATTCCTTACTTCGCAATAAAAATCGTTTATTAATACGGCAACATTTGTTCCATAATTTTTCGTAATATAGCCAAAATTCCAACCTAAGAAATTCTCGGAGACCATCAACAGCTTCTTCATAGCTCTGGACATTCAGTCTCTGCGACAAAAAATCCAGTAAGAGTATTTTTTTCTCGCCTGATGTTTTACTCTTCATTTCTAATATTTTATTATGCAACTCAGAACGATTTATTTGACATGAATCCATTGCTACCCTAGAAAACAAATCAAAATGATAATTGCCATGATGACAATCTAAAAGTGATATAACACATTGTTTAAGAAGTCGGCAAACACACGTATATTTGGTATGGAAATTGGTAGAACTTACCTTAAAAATTTTCAAGCTGGAAAATCACAGTTCCGTCCAACTCCGAGAATAGATAGTAATTATTAGTGATAATTCAATAAAGGTCGAACTAAATCACTGGGCTAGATGAATTTCAGAATTGCACTAGAGCACGACACGTCACTAGGGCAACAAACACGACCTTTCTTCACCGATTCCAAAATAAAACTGCAAGTTGACGTACGTCTTTGCCTTGAAATCCACCCCACCAATGAATTTACTATAAACTAACACACAAACAGACTTCCGAGTCACATTTTTGCTTTTCAATACTATTGCCTTTTCGTAGGATCCCCAATTATAAAAAAAATACCACACACAGGAAGTACACCCGATGAGAATTTCAGCACACTGCCTGAAAGTACACCACATAGCTTGAATGACTCTAGTGGACTGAAGCTAGTGGTTTAGAAGGTCCCTCAAGAGACGAGAAAATATCTCGAAGGGGTCCTGATATACGCTGACTGTTTACATGGAATCCTATATTCGTTGATTGCTGTCCAGAAAAAAAAATGCAGAGCGAGGCACATGGCCCCTTCGCTAAGGACGCTAAGGACTAAATACGCAGGCCAAACACACTTGGGGCTCGAGGTGACGACAAACAAGGAGGAGACAGAGAGAAGGCATTGAGCTTAGAAGATACCGTATCTCAAGCTAAAGTAGCTGACCGAGCTGAAGATTTAAGAGATCTGCTAGATTTTGGATGATGTTGAAGATGAGGACTCAGACATCAGTGACGACAGTTCATTCGGGGATTGAAAGTTGAATTACCGTTAATGAAAAAAGACAATGTAAAATCTCATAAAAATGCGAAGTAAAAGGTGAATTCCGAAGTATGTATCCTCTTTATATTCCTGTTCATAACTCTGCATTAAATTAATTCGTAAGATTTAGAGCTAATGATTGGTAATCCATTAATGCTACATTGTTTTTTTATTGAAATATTCCACTAGGAATTTAAAAAACAGGTTCCAAACTTTAAAAACGCAAGTGTTTGATTTCATAATGATTTTTGCATTAATCAAACGTGTTTCTTGTATGCTGTATAACGATGGATGAAAAGTGAAATTTGACAAAATCATTTTAACTCTTTATTTACCAATTTAATATAATATTTAATTATAAATTAAAGGATAAATCATTATCTTTTCTTTCTCCTTCAAACATTCTCCTAGTGTATGATGATATCAAAGAGTAAAAACCCGTGTAGAAGGACCCTTTACATACCTTTGCCTTTAAAGGCCTTGCGTGGTCATAAAACGCCACTATCCGCGCGACCCTCCTCGGCGAGGGTTGAAAAGGGAGGGTAGTTACTGGTAAGGACAAAGAATATAGGTAGTTGCCTTTCCCAGAAGCTGTTTACTTTTCTCTTTATTTAGCATGCCAACTGAATCTCTTAACAATACTTCAATATCCGAAGCATACTTCGTGAACGTAGAATGGTACGGACAAAAATCTAACCCTTACCATCTTCACTAGAGTAATGCGTTACACGGTAAATCGATCGATCCATTATCTTGGTAATAGTGTTTAATGTCAATACTGACTATGTGCCATGCTTCAAATGGAGATTTTTAAGATGCAATTCTGAAAAAAACTTGATAAATCGCCCGCAGTTACCAAGCCTCAGAGTCCCGCGTGGCGTAGCTCAGACTTGATGCGCGATCGAAAAATCGCTCTCATTTCCGTGGTCGCAAACTTTTTTCCAAGATTTCTTCGCAATATTCTTAACAAATGTCTACTTCACACTGTGATGTAAATTTCCCGATTACCATATTTCGTAAACGAAAGATAATGTCTACTTTATTTGAAATTTCACGCGAAAAATGGGTACGCCATTTTGTGTTGTAAAACTATGTAAATGTGAACCAAAATCTTCAAAAATCATGAACAATATAGCCAAAGCATCTTTTCAAAGGAATATTGTGTTTTTTATTCCATAAAAATCATACAACTGCAACACCACCTGCTTAAGTTCAAAGATTTTCGGAGAAAAGCGAGTTCGCGCGAGTTTTTGAAAATTGGTCATGTTTGAGCTGCTGTATCTCAACAACGGATCAACATTATGAAAAATGGCATACAAATCCATAATGAACCATCATTTGTGAGTATTTGTGCCAAGTTTCAGGTCCCTAGCTCAAAAAAAGCCATTTTGGACTTTTGTCCGGCTTTTTCCGATTTCGGACCACTGTGCGCTGAGAGGCGCTTCATGGTGTGTGTCGTTCGCACCCAAAATGACGAGTGCTGCGATTTCCACAAACCTCCTTCCCACCACACGCACGCACACCCGTGCAAGAAAGAGCTTTTGTTCCTTCCGAGGTCACAGTGTCGCCGATGCGATATACATCTCTTCTCGCAAGCGCGCTGGCGGCGAAATCCCGCAGGCGCGCTAAGCAAGGGGCGGAAAGGAACGGCTCCTCATCCCAAAGATCGCAATAGGGTGGTTTCCTATTATTTTTTCAGTGCCTAAATCGAAAGATTATTACTCCTGGAGTACGCATTTCACGCTTTTAGATTTTTAAATGACGATATCTATTTTTCGCTATTACATGAAAATTGAAAATTTTCAAGCTCGCGAAAACACGACGGCTGACTATGAATGCTGGGAAAAGCCCGTGTGATGTCATTCTGGTTCCCGCTGTCGCCGTGTGAGGTGACCTTGGGGCGATGATATTGTGCGCCGCTGCGATGCTGGCTGTAGCCAGGTAGCGCTTGGCTTAAATAAGGATTATTATTACCCTATCAAACGAAGGAAACTTTCCGACTTTAACCAGTTTTAATAGGTGATTATTAAGACATGTTTCCCTGAGCTGTGTGCCTCATGCATGCATTGGTAATCTCTGACGATGTAAAACTCCTATCTACTCGTATAGAAACTAGGCCCCTGTGACGTCAAGTGGAGTGGCATCGCATGGACGCCAATCTGGCCTATTTCAAATGAGGTTAAAATTGACTATTGCCATTCGTCTAAACTGGGAATTATAAAACCAAATAATTTGTATATTATGAATACACTAATGGTGGGTAACGAATCGCAATCAATGCCTTTCGTTTTCTTTGATGAAAGAAACTACCCTATTAATTGCAATCGCATTATGCTTTCGGAGGCAGCAAAATTTTCTGCTTCATTGGTATTCGCGTTAGACGATGAGGACGGAATTCGTGGTCGTGATTTTCATGCATGCGGCAGCCACGGTTCTAAATATTCATGCGGCGGAGGTCAGAAGGAACGCGATAAATCAGCAAGGGAGCAGTCGCAGACGGGATTCACCCTCCCGATGGAAATAAACACTCGTGCCTTTAAGACATGTGCTCCCTCTTATAATTGGGCAATCAGCAATCGAGAATGAGAGACACATCCTTCTTTCCTTACTTTTTACGACCAAGAGAATATCAAATGACTCATCTTAGGTCTCCTCAACTCCGCTAAATGAATTTACGCCCTTGGATCATTGCAACCCTCATGTCGTAAAAAAAAAGGTAAGCGAAAGAGTATACTCATGGAGGGAATTAATCACGGCTATGGTTCTTAAACTAAGCGGTCGGGAGAGTCATGTCACTAAAAACTCGCCCTTTCTGCGTTCGCCCCGGTACATTCACAGATCTTCCGTAGGTTTTTTAATTTTATTTTAAGCGATCCTCAGCGTGGTAGGGAGGTTTATTGCCTTATAATGCATTCATACGCAGAGAAAACGCGTTACTCACGTTCGGATGAAAATGCCCAGGATGATGATATCCATGCGAAGGTAGGAAATGAGGCGCTTAAGCAACGGACTGAGATGGACAAAGAAGTAGTGGCATAAGCCAGTGGCGTAGCCAGGGGGGGTCCGGACACCCCCCCGAAATATAAAAGCACAATTATTTTCCTTAATAAAAGAAAAAAAATTATTGAGAAATCATGAATTTACAAAGTATTTTTTTAACAAATGAAGTTTTTTCGATAGTGAAAGGTGTTAAAATTAGTTTAAAACCCATTACTTAGTACCCTATTTTTCAAAAATTTTCCCCCCTGTTTTTTACCCCCTCCCCCCCACGAACGAAATTCCTGGCTACGCCACTGGCATAAGCTAAATCTCAACCAATGGAAGCGAAATGTCAAGAGCCACCGAAAATAAAACAGCGATGAGAACGTGAATCGGCATGAAATAAATGCGTGAATAGTGGCTATGAAGGACGAGACATAAACGTTGAGGTGATGTGAGGGGAGCGAGTTTCCCTTTGTTTGACAGCTTCTCTTTCCTCTGGCAGACACACCTGCGGCCGTATGCGCTGCTCGCCATCCCGAGTGTGGCTCGCGGGTGCGGGGAGAACAGAAAAGAAATGATATCACGGATTTTTTATCATTCCTCAAATGACTGCAACATGTCTGCGTCCTGAATAGAACGGGCATAATCTTAAGAGAGACCGAACGTAATCATCTACACGAAAGATATGTGATTAGATTAATGAATATTACATGGAAAATGCGCTAAGCGGTCGAAAAAATAAAAAGAAATTAAAATTCAATACTTAAATCAATGAATAAAGTATTTAAGAAAAAAAATTGACGAAGGTTTTAGTGAAATAGAACAAAAAAACTAAATTTAAGCATCATCGATTAAGCAGACGCTACGGCGGGAAGAAGTTTTAAATTTTTTCTTCTGGAGTATGTCCAACGCAATCTTAAGTGGGCATTTAATGAGTGAGTGAAATCGAAATCGTCCCGGCTATACCGGTGAGCCAATTCGCCTCAAACCAGAGGGCGTGGGACAGAGACCACGTGCTTCGGCAGTGGGGAGAGCGACACCCCCGGAACCACCCTTCAAATCCACTCCTTCGCGTCAAGACTGCTGTTCGCCGAATGGCGGGATTAGCGAGATAACTCCCTCATTACATATTATACGACTATTTGACCTTAAGAATCTTCGCGTGAAGACAGTGGCCTCGGTTTCCTGAAAGAGCCTCATTAAAAAAAACACCAGTGACTGCGCCAAAGTTGCACATTAAAGTTCACTATCAAGTGTGAATGATATTCCGGTTGTGTTTTTTTTTATAACATAGAGCTGCAATGGGCTTCGCTTGCGGTGTGTCGCGGTTTATTGCTACAAGGCCCTCAGGAGGAAGCATGAAAGTAGGATTAAAGCGAGTCAGCTAGATCCGATGTAAGCGGGAGAACGTGAGATGGAGAAAAAGGAACAGGGGACAATGTAGATGCTCCAGACGGAGGCTGAGGGGACGAAACTAGATGAGATGAAAATCGGGTTGGAAGAATATCAAGATGAGAGGCGTGGGAGATGCTTTACGAGGGGCAAGGCCATTCGGAGGGAATGCAACGAAGTTAAAAGAGGAGACAAATTCATGACGAGGTGAAGAACGGCCAAACAGGACACGTGACACACTCTCTCTCTCTCTCTCTCTCCCATCAAAACCTGCCTCAAACGGTGGATAATATATACTGATGACGTGGCCTCGAAACCAGCAACTGATCGTGCATGAGCACACTAAAATAATGGCTTAAGGTCTAAACTCTTCAACAAAATCTTTTTGTTAAAATTATATTCAATTATTTTGTATTCTTAGTAGATTTTTTTGGGAATGTCTATTTTGAGTGTTTTTCGAATGCATAGTAAAAATATTTTCGTAAAAACTATTTTTTTAAAGAACCGTCGATTTTTTTCGATTAATCGATCTTTCGGTTCAAATTTCGGTTTTTGTACTGAAGCCGAGCTTTTCAATTCGATTCAAAATCGATTACTCGAAAAATCTGTTTTGATCGACATTTAACCATCATTTTTGTACCACCACCGACCGTGAGGCTCCGTCTGCAACAAAAGAATCGCTTGCTTCGCTCCGTTGCCGTTTAGACGATTGTGGGTCAGGTAAATGGGTCGCGGGATGGATGACTTCTGTTTCTTGCGGATGCATATAAATATCACCCGGATATCCATCCGCAGCAGCAGCAGTGATGAGGTTTTTTTGGCGGCGTTCCCTCCATCCCCCAGAGGAGGCCTTCTGTCATCTCGCATTTCGCGAGGCTATCCGTTCCGAGAGGGAACACAGCAGCAGCGACCCCAAACGGCAGAAGCACGAATTCGAGCCAATAGGTCACCACCCTCGTTTGCGGTGACAATCTGACGAGGACACCTGTCGCACGATCCTATTGCTCCAATCCGACACCGCACACAGGTCATTCCTCCCGGCTCTGGCCTGAGGTGAAACATTAGCGATTTTCGGCCTCTGCGACCAAGTTGGGAAAATCCCAGATCACGTTTTGGGTCTGTCTTGCTGACGAGGACGATAGCGTCTGTTTAAATGGGATTGATTTCGGAAGCGAATTTTATTTCCAACGTATTTTAATTCTCGCGAGGAAGGATAAGCATCAGTAGTTCAGAAGAATCGATTTACATTTCCTAACATTTTCATTTTCTCATATAGTAATACAGAAATCGGGGCTCCAGTATTTGACAAAGAAATTGGCCTCAGATATTGGTCACTGCGTTGACATCTTGGACGATCTTTCCTGAATTCATTCCGAGCATGTAAGTGGAATCCGATGGAACCCTGTGGAGCGGAATCCGATTTCCGTAACCATATAGACATCTCGATAAAAGTTATTCTGTCAAATTTTACGAAATAATCGCGGAATAGATAGCGTCAACCCGTCACGGCGCCTCCTAAAGTACACTCGTAATGCATCGAAGAGAAAAATCAATCGTCTTGACAAGGGACTCGAACCAGGAGCCCCGCAATGCGCGCCGGGTGATCTTATTTTATTACTTTGAGCAAACTGTCCGTTTGTATTTTCTCTGACCATTTTGCTACCAATAACTGCTACATAATAGCTACTAACATATCTACACAGGTCAAAACTTGGTTGGTTCACCCAAAAACCATCTATGTGTCTCGAGTTCGCTTTTATTTTGTTATTGTAGATATTCATCTACAAATTTCACGGTAGATAAACCCAAGGACTTCGCTGGAATTGAACGATGATTATTTATTAGGCGATGGAGGCAAGTGATGCATATTTTTCCTTTTCCTTAGCTCGTGTGCGCTATGAAGAAGAAGACGGTGCTCATACTTTCTCTTGAGCAAACAATCTCACGCGCTCTCAAAAAGGCATTGTACGTGGAATGGAGACACTAAAGTATCCTTCCAGTAGCAGCGCTATGAAATGAATCAGTCCCATCATCGGAGAAAAATTGATCCCTCCCCTACTAACTGGAACGATGCGCACGTGTGGGTTGCAACATGGCGTCAGCCAATTTGCCGGATTTAGCCTAATGTTAACAGAAGAACTGAGCTAATACATCATAAATCTTCGAAAATCTACAAAAAAAACTATGTTTGTTGAGGCGGTAAGGCGGAGCCCTTTCTATTATAAATTTACCTAGGTTTTGAATGAACCAATTGTATAGGGTGTGCACTGTGCACTGTACTGCAATACGTGCTTGTTTGTGCATTGTTGAAATTCAACGCAACAATGATAATTTGATTAACGTCACTACGCCTTTTTGGCTTCGTCTCTCAAGATGTAAAGCTAGCCAAAAATGCAAATAAAATTGCTCAACACTATATCACACCAGACGCAAGTGGGACGAATTGAAGGAAAAAGGTCAAAAAGAGCAAATCCAACTCCGACCAGGCGATTTAAATTACGGTTTAAGGAACGGTTTAACAGATTCGAAAAAGAACTTCTTGAGAGTCAGTGTTTACTGCCTTCAATCTGCTCCATTTGCACGCCTCGATCTCAATTCCAGCCGGTTGTGAGTCAAGGTGTTTGCAGTGTGGACTCACTCGAGGTTTGAAAACGGATACTTCATGGCCGTCAAAAATTAACCGTTACACAACATAAATGACAGGTTTCCGCACGAAATATTCGGCGCGGATGACGGCCAAAGCGCTGACGCGAGTTCTGGAGGTGGCCGAGGTGGCCTGATTATTACTCCAATTGCGCCGTCACATCCAAAGAAGCGCTTTCAATACATACTCCGGTTTGACCAATCCGCTCCTCCCCCTTTCTTCGGATGCCGCCGCATGCGCCCGCACAAACGCAAAATACCACGACCCCGCGCTCACGACTATTCACACTCCCATCGGCACTTCATGATGGATAGCGTGATTGGACAACCCACAAATGCTCTTGAAACGATTTTAGCCAAAAAAAACACACTAAAAATAAAAAGGCTTAGTTAGAAACACCAGTTTTTTTGTTAAATTTATTGAACTTTTGGGTTCATCACGTTCAATTAATTGAAATGTAGAAATGACAGTATTATTTTCATTTTAGTGTGTTCAAACTGTGTGTATTACAGACAGTATAAAGTCGGGCGCGATTCTGTATAGCAGGCAGCATAATTTCACGGTATCCAGAAATGCGTCTAGTAGAATTTTCGAGGTATTTTGGCACATCTTACTGGATTCTCCATTTTTCACATAGAGACACGAGTTGAAGAAATGAATGGCTGTACTGCCGTAACACAAATTAATGCCGTGTTTTAGGTTTTAAAACAACACATCAGAATGTACCTCATGGGTACCACTTCACAGAGTGAAACATTTTTAGTCAATAATTTTATAGTGTTTTTAGTGATGATAGACATGATGATTCATCACCACCGATTTCACCACTCTTCACTGTTACTCCCACGAGATACTTGAGATAAAAAGGATAGACGGTCCCGGTGAAATGTTGAAATCCGAAGTTCCTAATACCTTGTGATAAAACGCTGCCGTTAAATTCTAGATGCTGCGAAAAACTAGAATAGAAGAATGATCACAGGCTTTTCCCGTCGTATCGAATCGTGGAAGGATATTCGGGAATCCCTCCGGGTCAGGTTTTCCAACTCCATCTCTCGACCCCAGACCGAGATGAAGTTGAAGACCCGGACGAATACCCGAATAACTTTCCACGAACTAGAATAAATGTTTAAGGAATTTTCAAGATTTTCGAGACGAAAATTTCTAAATCGTTGTGTCTCCCACATTTTTAGATTCCTCTGATTTTCATTTCTCACTCACTCAGTGATTCAACCCAAAGGTTGGTTTTGAATAGGTTAGGGTACAGATGACTCCAAACTTAGCCACAGGAATGTGGATCTCACACACCCAGGGCAAGTAGCTTTCGGGCGCCTTCATCAGGGGTCAGCAGGCAAGCTCTCCACCCACTACGCTAACACGCTCCCCCGTCGTCATCTCGTTCATCAGAGCGAAACATGCATCAAAAATTTTGTAGCAGAAAAAATAGTTAGGGCAAGTAAATAATAGAGCAATACTCCATTGATTTGATTACGGCAAAAATTTGTTTTCACCACTGGGCTTCGAAGTGCAGTCATTTTACGAGTGAGTGACTGAAGAAAATGAATCTAACATCCCATCTTGTAATTCGCACCCACGTCTAATTCGTACCCAAACAAAATACTAAAATCCGGAAAGTCGGACTTACTGACGGATAAACTAAAGAGAACAGAAGACGATCACGCGTTATGATGCGAAGCACTAAGTTTTTTTATTTTTAAAAAGCCCCACTTCCTGCATATCACACGAATTTATACTATTCTGCCGCTAATTCTCGGCTTTTTTGTTAGTCTTTCCTGGAATCAATTAAGTACCGTTATTTCTCAATTTATCAACTCCCAACTCAACTCAACTCCCGATTTCTCAACTTTGCGTGACTGTTAGACATGCGGTGTGTGTTCTTTTTAAGGACTTCTAGCGGTTAAGTTTAAAAGTAGCCTTCAGCGAATCATCTCGACGCTCACTCTCTCACTGCATTGAAATTCCATCTTGAATCCACAATAAGGCACATTCCCTTTCATCCCATCCGTAAATACCATTCTTTTCATCCCCTTACCCCGCTTACACGATTTTTAATGTCGCCTTCCCATTTGATAGGTGCTCACTCCATCCAGATTATTCCAAGTCTGTGATCCAGACCCTCCACCGCATGGGCGCAGCCAAAAATTAAGGCTAGGGGGAGTTTTAGGCGCAACTAATACTTTGAGGTATTGCTTACCCGCCAGGATAAGTGGGACTTGCGGGGGCCTTCCTCCAGAAATTTTTTAAGATTAATGGTTCCAAATGGCGAGTTTTACGGCTTTCTAAGGGATACTGCATTAATCTTAACACTATTCTATAAGTAATACTAATCCATTAAGTAAAATGGATTAAATTTAAAAAAATTCTCTGAGCTCTGGGGGGGGGGTTTAACCCCTAAAATCCCCCCCTCCCTGCGCCACTGCTCCATCGCATCCCCTCCGGAGGCTGCCGCTCCTCACCCACCACGCACCCACTGTCTTATCCCCCTTCCTCTCCCTCCACTCTGCACTCTCCTCCACACCCAAATCTCCAACGCCTCCACTCTTTCCTCGCCCACTTTCCTCGGAGTCCACGTTTCCTCGACGTAAAGCGACGCACTCTAGGTCAGACTATTCACTCACCTCTTCATTTCTTACATATCGATCGTCTCGTTGGATCTTTCCAATTCACAACCGCCTCATTGGCTAACACAATTCTCTAAGTATATCCTATACTGTTGCGTCCGTCATGGCAGGATTTCTCAGTTACTCACGGTTACACCCACACATGATAGATGGAAGGGTGGCATATAGCCAGGCGAGAGCATTCCATTTGGAAGTATCAAATAAATTACCTAAACACAGTAACGATGGACATTTGTACCCCAGGGCCTGAACTAGGAGTTTTGTCAAGGGGGGCAAAGATCATTTTGCCGCTCCCCCTCCCTCCTCCCCACACTACTGAAATATAATACATGCGTATGCTATTATTTTGAGATGCGGTAGTTGAAATTACACACCGTATATTTGCTATAAAGAAATTTTATAAATAATATTGTTAAATAATTTATAAATTAATAACTATTTTTAAATAAGTTAATTAGAAAAATTAAATAACTTTTTTGAATAAACTTTTCAGATTTTTCCGCCCGGGGCACGCGCCCCCTCTGCCCCGCCCTACTTATCCGGGCCTGGTGGACCCTACCGATTATCTCTTCTCTGAAAATACGAGGAGGAGCCAACCCTGTAAACCATTTATGGTGCCAAAGCGTTGCAGCAACGTGTCACTGCAACCTACTGGGAGCTGCCGCAACGTAAATGACAACGTCTTAAAAGCCTCCAAAGTCCTCCCTATCATGTTTTGGCAACGTCTTGAAAGTGTTATTGCAACGTGACACACTACATTATTGCAACACTCCTGCAATCTTTAATGAATAGTACTCATAATTATGCTCCTTTCAAATATTTTTAAAATTTGAAACGGCAGGGTTCAAATAAAAACAGTTTTAAAACAGTTTTGAGTAACTAGCTGGAAGATAGTTAATATTTCAGGCAGTCAGCTCGTAAACATTGACTCAGGCTTTTAAGATGTTGTCATTACGTTGCAGCAACTCCCCGTAGGTTGCAGTGAGGCGTACTGCAGCCACACTGTGGGATGGTTTAAAGGGATGGTAAGCGAAGGAGTTCCAAGGAAGGGTAGTGCTACCTTTGATACGTAGGAAGTTAAAAATATATCCTTCTGGTAATTGTTTATTCACTTCATATGACAAAGAATTGCGTATAAAACAACATTTTCTAAGGCACTTTCTGCCTTAGCTACTTCGAATTTTAAAAAATTCGAAAGTCCTCGAAACTATTGGAGACGTAATTATTACGCTGCGGCGACGTTGCGAAGCGACCTGAATAACGCAGCAACCTCTGCAACCTTGCACAACCTGTCTGTAAAGCAGTGGCGCCGACTCCATAAGGACTGAGGGGGCCCGAGCCCCCTCAAAAATTTGTTATGAGTGTGAGGAAAAAATGTGTCAGGATTGTCGATTTTCCCCGGAGTGTACAGATATCGAGATTCGAGTTATCAGGGTTCTAATGTTGATCATATGACTCTTCTAAAATGCTTAAAAAACCTGAAACTCTGTACGAATAACATTGCCGGGGCAAGATTTGCCCCGGTTTGGGCCCCCCCAATATTTTTTATAAATAGGCATCCCTGCCGTATTGTTGCCGCAGCATCCTGTGTTTTTTCTGGGAAATGTCTTCCGTGTTAATGTATTCGATGATTCGTGTGTCTCTCCTGCGAGGTTTTCAATTTCGCGTTCTCTCTCTCGTTTCAGGGAGCGTGCGTCGGAGGCTGAGGCGTCCCGTCAACTCGTCGACGCGCAACCGCGACCAGGAGGCGTCGGCCAGCGTCAACCGCTTCAGGGTCCGCAACCGACTCACCTCCAGCTCGCCCTCTCGCAAGTCGTCCTCGACAGCCGTGGGGTCGCCTGCAACGCCCGCCGCCGACTCTGGGTACAAGATCGTGTGCTACTACACCAACTGGTCGCAGTACAGGACCAAGGTGGGCAAGTTCATGCCGGAGGACATTCAGGCAGATCTGTGCACGCACATCATCTACGCGTTCGGCTGGCTCAAGAAGGGAAAGCTCTCCTCCTTCGAGTCCAACGATGAGACGAAAGACGGGAAGACCGGACTCTACGAGCGAATCATGCTGCTCAAGAAGGCCAACCCCAAGCTTAAGATCCTCATGGCCATAGGTGAGTGAGGACCCGATCATCGTGCAGTGAAGCTTTCTCGGGTTTTGCACCGGGTTAGGTCCTCCATATCTCATTCCGATGTTTCGATGAACAACTCGCCCTTCGTCATCAGGGATTCAGGAATCCAAGGAAGTGGAAATCCAAGGAAATAAAATTGGATTCCTGAATCCCTGATGCAGTGGCGTAGATATCCGGGGGGTCCGGACTCCTCCCCCCCCCCCCCCCCGAATCATTGAGTGACACCATAGAAGAAGACAAAATATTGAAAAATCATTAATTTACAAAATATTTCTTTAACAAATGAAGTTTTTGCGATTGTGAAAAGTGTTAAAATTAGTTTAAAACCCTCTATTTAGTACCCTGTTTTTCAAAAATTTCCCCCCCTGGTTTTGGACCCCCTCCGAACGAAATTCCTGGCTACACCACTGCCCTGAAGATGATGGGCGAGTTGTTCATCAAAATGCTAGAAGGGGACATCCCGACCCGATGCAAAACCCGAGAAAACTTTACTTCAATTGCTTGCTGGGAAAGAACCAAAAATTTTATCACCCAATCCTCATGTTTAGTACGTAATACGCTGGTAAACTAAGCATCCATATGATCTATGTAATCTATGATCAATATTTAATTTTTACTTAAATTACAAGGAAGCATCTTTTTAAATTATCACATGAGGCATAATATATATCCTAAAAATCTAGCCTGGTAGGTTGTGTCCAGAATAAAAAAATTGGGCTTCCTCTAACTAAGATTTTTCATTTCATTATCATAATTTTCGGAAATTACTTCAGAAAACCTGTAAGCAGGAGAGGATTTAATGCAAATTGATATATTTTGTATTAACCCATCAATGCCCGTGGGTGCAGTATGGCACCCAGTGCAGTGCCGAGCCAATACTCCTGCAATGCATTTATTATGTAAATTTTAGCGTAAATTTCTGTGCACATACTTAGTAGAAGGTTTCCTCTATAATTCACTCAGTTTTCAATTGTGTTCATTGAGTTGAGATCATATGTATCATATTTTATAAAAGTGAAATATGTGTGATTTTAAAAAAACTTTGGGTGCTAACGGGCTAAATGGAAATAAATTTACCAACACTTGTTACGATGGCATATCTATGGGGGAGAGGAATAGAATCCCCCTTCCTCCCTCAGAATTCTAAAAAAAAAATTGTATCACAGCATTCGACAGCTCATTCATTCAAATATTTCTTTGTGCCAAGGAATAGTGACTTATAGTTGTCCTTAGCATAAAACTTTTATCAGTTTAATGAGTATTTTTATGAGATTAATGGTGTGGAAATCACCTTTAATTTTTATAGATTCTTCTTATTTGCATCCTCCTCTAATACATGACGCTTATGAATCGTACATATATTTTCAATAACAGTTTCCAAAGACTCATTTTAAAGCTTTGAAGATTAATCAGTGCTGATGCAATTTTTTATCCTTCAGGTGGATGGTCTTTTGGTACACAGAAATTTAAGGACATGTCTGCCACACGTTATGCCAGACAGACGTTCATCTACAGCGCCATACCTTTCCTGAGGGACCGAAACTTCGACGGTCTTGACATCGATTGGGAATACCCGAAAGGAACGGATGACAAGAAAAACTATGTGCTCCTTCTCAAAGGTATGAAAAATCCACACTACATGTGGGCTTGAAGGCAATCGGTCAATGTGCCTTAATAACTGAGAAATAGTTCACAGTTCTCTTACATCATGATCATACTATGTTTAATATCATATCATAGACCAAAATGGGTTCATAATATGCATAAAAAATCATGAAAAATCAGAAAAAAATAAGCATTGAAAAGCAAAATTATGCATTTTATATTTTAAAGTTTTGTCTGGTATGGGTAGTAGAGATTGTAGTACCGCCAAAAATAGAGAATAACGAGGTACATGCAAATATGTACAATTTTCCTCTTTTAGTAGGTAAGTATGAAATTTGATAAAATACAAGACACCTGTAATCATATGCTTTTTTGGCAGCAGAATCTACCGGATGTGGGATTGGATTTTTCTCTTTTCAACTCACTCACATTAAGCGGAGCTCTCACAAGAGATACAGCTTCAAAACCCAGTACAGGCAAATTATTATTGCTCTTCTCTAAAAGTTTTATGCAATATGTACTTTGCCTGAAATAAGCAAGATACTTCGTACTAAGGATAGTAATTGTAATTCGTTTTTCCCAGAAACAATAAAGAACTTAAGTATAAATTATTCCCTCATCAAAAATATTCACAGCGCACACCATAATTTCTCTTCCAAGTAAACAACAGACAGTGTGATACACCCCACCATGTGTCAATCAAGGTGGCTGATGAGGTGGTACGTAGATGCAAGCATTAGCTTCAATTTTTTCCTCTCCTTCCAACAGTTCATTTGTAGCTTCCAGAATGACTCGCAAAACTGCAATTTCAGTTAACCTACTGTAAAATTTAAGCCTCCTTTGATGACTTTGACACACAAAACAGACGAAGGAGAAACAGAAGCTGCCCATATTCTAATTTTGCAATTTGTTGAATCAGCTGCTTTGTGCTATAAATGAATCCCACCTTCGGCCAAAATATATTTTACCCTATCCAAAAGAAAGGATCAACTCGTGCTGAAAGAAACTCAGAATATCAACAAATACCAATAACAGGCAATAATATCAACATTATTTCACTCAACGTGCAATGCGTAGCAAGGTATAAACTATCATTTCCAGATTTAATTCGTAAAACTAGAAAAGTGAACGTACTCTCTGGAAAGTGTGTCATCCTTTCTTTTGCTCCTGCAGAGCTTCGCGAGGCGTTTGAAGCGGAGGCGCAGGAGGTGCGCAAACAGAGGTTGTTGCTGACAGCTGCCGTGCCCGTGGGTCCAGACAACGTGCGTGCCGGATACGACGTCCCTGCAGTCGCCAGGTGAGACCTGCAAAGACATGCTCCTCATACTCTCTGCACCAAACAAAGCAACCACCTAACTCACTCATCTATTGTCTCCGTTAGGGTTTCAATGAAAACAATCAGCTGTGAGACATTTCACAGATTTTCATGTCACAGTTGAAAGCTTGGTCATAAAAATTTCCTCTAATCTAATTATTTTCATTTCATCTAACATGGAGTTTTACAAGGGTACACACACCCACATCAAGTATTTGGGAGATTAACCATCCATGTAGGGGATTATGCTATGTATGTATTTGATTGTAAATTAAAAAACTCAATCCTGAAATAAATATTAAATATTTGGTTAGTTGTTAAAAATGCTGCGTAAGATACATTTCAGCTTGACATTCTCTTGATTAAGTTCCCAACGGGAAGAGCAAAATGTCAAGCAGGTTTTTGCACACAGCATTTCCCACGAGGAACAGCTTTTGCAGCACAATTCAAATTTATGAGCAAGTACAATTCCTCAAAAGCAATCAGTTTGAGTGCGCTAAGCTGAAAAAAGTTACCTAATTTATCAAAGTAAACTGTGAAATCTTACGGCCATCATTTATGAATCCACCTGTGAAATGATCATGTAGTGTAGAGAGAGGCAAGGTAAGGTTAAAGATCCCTGCTGAGAACCCAAATGTTCCTACAGTTACCTGGATTTCATCAACCTGATGGCGTACGACTTCCACGGCAAGTGGGAGAGGGAGACAGGGCACAACGCACCACTCTACGCGCCCTCCTCTGACTCCGAGTGGAGGAAGCAGCTGTCGGTGGACCATGCGGCCAACATGTGGGTGAAGCTTGGTGCCCCCAAGGACAAGCTCGTCATTGGTATGGCAACCTACGGCCGAACCTTCACCCTCTCCAACCCTGCCAAGTACGGCGTGAACTCCCCAGCCAGCGGCGGCGGCAAGGCCGGAGACTACACCAAGGAGAGTGGATTCCTCGCCTACTACGAAGTGAGTTGTCCACGCAATCAAAGGCATCAGTTCAAACTGCTCGTCTCACATCCGGGCAGCCTCTAAATATCACTCCCATCCCATTGTGCCTCAGTCAGGGTCCCTTGCTCACTGGCACATCTGTTCTAAGCTGCTGCTACTGAAACATAGCACACGATCATAAGAATATACATATTTAAATTGAACGCTCAAATGCTATGAAAGAACATGAGCAAAAATCCTAACATGATTCATGATTAGATGAAAATACCTAATAGGACTGAAGGCTCAAGAAATTAACCTAGTGTGCTCCCTACATTTAAATATGTACTTTGTAGTAGTCCTTATTTCTTTCAACCATGAGCCTGAGCTCAACAGTTTAGAACGAGACTTCATTTTTGGTCATCTAAAAAGTCACTAAATTATGTAAACCCCTCATAAAACCTACATTACTTAAACAATCATAATATTATTATCTGCACATTAAAGTCAATGGCAAAGATGAAATGGCATAATTTTGATGCTTTCACATAAGACAATTTTTTATATGACCATACGTTACAAATAATTTCCTGATGCATGTAGCCAAGAATAAACATAGGAGATTGGAGTTCTAAATTGTTTTATCTTTCCATTTTGTAGCCCCTCGTCAAAGATATCGGATTTCCCTATAGGTTTTATCAAAGCCCCCTTTTTATAGGAAGACTTTGGACAAGCTCGCGAGTTGAAGACTCAGTTTCTCTCTCTCACCAATCCATCTTTGCCTCTTCATTCAGGTGTGTGAGATGTTGCGCAGCGGAGCCTCGTACATTTGGGATGATGAGATGAAGGTGCCCTATTGCGTGAAGGGTGACCAATGGGTGGGATTCGACGATGAGCGCAGCATCCGTAACAAGATGCAATGGATCAAGGACGGAGGATTTGCTGGTGCCATGGTTTGGACCGTTGACATGGACGACTTCACAGGGGCAGTGTGCGGCGGAGGAGTCAAGTACCCACTGATTGCAGCCATGAGGTGAGAACCATTTCAGAGACTCAGATCAGTGGCGTAACTATTGGGGGGGGGGGGGAATTAGGGGATTTCCCCCCCCCCCCCCCCCCCACCCAAAGCCTCAGAGAAATCAAAAAATTATTTTAAAATCTTGTCTGGATTTGATATATAATAACTGCATCTGCTAATAGTTCAATTTTAAGGGCCAAAATGATGTAAAATGCATTTTCAGGCATGTTATTTTTTTTTTAATTTCCTGAAATCCCAGTTTCCTGGGGGGGTAGCCCCCACTTACCCCAAAGCATATTCCTAGTTACGCCACTGACTCAGATCATCATTTATGTAATAGTGGTGATTTGATCGACAATTTTGTACTTTTCCAAACTATTTACTAAGAAGGTTGGTTTCACGACACTGTATTTTGAGTCTGATCAGTCTTGTGTCTTTGCTTGTTAGTATATTTCCAAAGGTGACGAGGAGGAGGGGTATGACATGGAGAACCTGGGAATGGGAATTGTTAACGAGGGAGGACTTTGGTCCACCCTCATGTCAAACCCAACGGGAGGTGTTCCCCAATAGACAGCCATCATCCTTTCATGTCCCAAAATCGAAAACTAAACCATTGAACAATCAGGGCAGCCCCTCAAAAAATGGCAATTTTTCTCATTACTGATGACTTTTAGCACAAAAATATGGTCAATCTAACTGAAAAAAATTATTCCATTGTTCTTGTAGAAATTTGGAAAATTTAAAGTGAAAATTCAGATATAAGATACGAAAAAAATTTGTAAAAAAATTACATTCATAATATTGACCCTAGTAGGCAAGTTTTGCTGGGTATTAAAATTCATTCCAAGGAAAATAGGGCTAAATAAGAAATTCTAGTGGACACCCTTGCCTGAATGTGTACATGCCAACACATGTGAATATCACACATAGCATGAACCGGAGTTAGCACTATTACCACTTATCAAAGGAAAGCATGGACTGATGCATGGCATAAATAAAATTCTGAAAATAGCAAGCATATTTAGTAAAACTGAAATGATTACAATTCTAAAACATTTTATCATTAGATACCTACCAGGGGCACAGCTAGGAATTAAGGCTAGGGGGATTTCAGATGCAACTAATACTGGGGTGCCTGGGGGTGTGGTATACCCCGCCAGGGTAAGCAGGAGGTGCGGAGGCCCTCTGCCAAAAAAATAATAAGATAAATGGTTCAAAATGGTGATTTTTACAGCCTTCTGAGGGGTATTTTATTAATCCTCACACTATTCTATAAGCAATATTAATCCAATTAAGTAAAACAGATTTAACTTAAAAATTTCTGTGAGCTCTGGGGGAGGGGGAGGTTTATCCCCCAAAATTCCCCCCTCGCTGCGCCACTATTAGGTACATACTACATTAAACTACACTCTCATTCACTCACTGTTTCAGACCAAAGGTTGGTTTGGATATGGATATAACTCATGGTAGACCTTAGGCCCTTATTAGACGAGGTAGCCAGGCGACGTCGCCAGCGACGAACCTGGCTACCCAGCTTGTCGTGGGTCATTGATTCTTATGGGCCTTATTACACGAGGGTAGCCAGCGACGTAGCCACACTTTGGCGACTGACTGGCTACCGAGCCCCGTCGCCACTCCGGTCGCCATTGGCTACCCATACTGGCGACGCTGCGTTGTAGCATACGGAGCTTATTACACGAGGTCGCCAGGCTACTCGGTCAGTACACCTCGCTTGGTACTGCTCACGGTTGTGTTGTGTTCTGTTGTGAGTGGGTGAGTTGTTCAGTATGTCCACGCCAGTTGAGAAAATGCCTACATCTTCTGATTCAGTGGAAGAGATACGCGGAGAGAAGAAGAAAAAAGAAGAGCCGCAGAAAGACGACCAAAAGAAAAAGCATGAAGAGCTCGTGAAAAAGTGCCAGAAGTTGGCCGACACAAAATTAAGATAACGTTACCACTCACAACGCAGTCCACTATAGTTCACAGCAAACTGAGAGAAAACGGAAAAATTCTGGCTACTGAACTGGCTACATAACTGGCTACTAGGTTTGGTAGCCAGCGACGTCGCCAGCTACCGTCGCTGGCGACGTCGCCTGGCTACCTCGTCTAATAAGGGCCTTACGAAAATTTAAGCCAAAGATGTTTTAAATAGCACATAAAAACAATGGCAAACTATAATTGCATTACATATTCTGATGTATCTCTTTTGATGAATTTTCTAAAAGTAGAGAAAGTCAGATAGTAATTACTTACATAATGCTCTTAGATAATGATTTGCCTTTTTAATATGCATTTCATTACATACTGGGTATAGCTAATAAAGGCATTAAAAAAATATTAATAAACAAATACCTTGATCCATCAGGGAAGAGCTGAGAGGCGTTCCACGAGCAGGAAATGCAAAAGACATTGACTGGAGCAAGGTGGCCAAGAACGTGTTGAAGACAGAGGCTTCCATCCCCCCACCCATCAAGATCTCCGTCAACGAACTGCTGAACCGTGTCAAGACTAAGGGAACACCTCAAATACAGAATGACATCCAGGAAGTCTCAGATGCCAACAGTGAGTATAAAATCCTCAGCGAGACTGGCGGTTTCCGTCTCTGCTTTCCAAGTTTAAGATAAATATATTTAGACCAATCAATTTAGCATTCAAATCTGAGAGCAAACAAAACATCCTTTTGAAGTAGTATAGGTGGTCCCCAGTTACCTAATGGACGAGTAAGTTTTCTCAGAATGTCTGTAAGTCAGAGTTGAACTAAACCAAGCAACCAATAATATTGTAATACATACATATTAGCAATATTTTGGCAAAAAGATATTTTTGTCAAAATAAATTTTGTCATTAATTATGCATTTGCAATATGAAATATACAGTTAAAGATCATAGATAACATTTCTCTTCGTGTACGATTGGTTGATCATTGAATGATCTTCGAAAATGAATCAAGATTTTTTTCCCGCCACTGACGATTCCCACTGCAATGCCAGAGCAGACGTCCAAGTAAACAAGAAACATTCCTCATCAGCAAGTAAATAGAATAATTCCACTTCACAAAGGAGATTATGATGGAAATAATAAGTCTGGTGTAGCCTTACATTAAAAAGCAAATATCCTGGTGCTATTGCATCCGATTTTATGTTTTTATAAAGATCGCTGAAAGCATCGAAGGAGCATGGGTGTTCAGCAACACGGGTAAACCAAAGCTGGATTATCAGGATTCTGCTGTATTTATACTTGAAGGAAAGGGAGATAGGCTGATATGTACGTGCAAATAGAAAGGGAAGGAAAGAAAACTTAGAAAAGGTCAGCTTTGAAGGTTGAAGGGTGCATAATTATCAAGAGTTTTCAATTTCTTGATCACAGAGAATTTCAATTTTCACTATTTGGTGAATTCATTGATAAATCATCTTGGTATTTGGAGGTTGATAGCAGCCAAAAATGATAGTGTGAGCATGGGGTTAAAAACCTATTAAAGCAACCACTCTAGAGAATTTCACAATGGCAAAAAAAATAGATTTTAGTGCATTATGCCAGACGACTTTGAATTGATAGTAAAAAAAAATCACTAACCATTCCTCAAACAACTACATCCTTAGAGCTAGCATAGCATAATTAAGTTATGTATTATGAAAATCAAGAAGGAATAAATATGTATCACCTACAACTGACTTATTACAACAAGAAATTTTTGTGAAACTTTATACATCAAATTATTATCATCTCGAAAATTTCACTGGTCTTTTAAATTATTCCCTCTTCATGGCCTCATGCATGGACATACCCAGCGAGGGGCAGGAGGGGGCAGCTCCTCCCCCCCTAGAAGCAAAAATCGCAAATGTCTTTGAGGAAAACAATATTTTTTCAAGCAAATAATTTTAAAAACTAATAAAAAGCTGTTACAGTTTCCTCAAATGTTGATTCATTCACCTTTTCCATGCTTAAATATCACCTACAACTTGAACAACCACAGCTTGTCCCCCCCCCCCCCCCCCCCCCCCTAGTTTTGATCCTGGGTACGCCCTTGGCCTCATTAGTACCCATTTTCCCCATTCACCTAAAACTTTTCACTTTTCTAATCGATCCCACTTCTGTCATGGACTTCTCACTGTTATCAGTGGATTTCCCTACATGCACACTCTTCTAGTACCATTCAACCCATTAACATCTCTCTCTCCTCTTTAGATTTGATCAGTCCTCGCTGAATGGCACTTTTTAAAAATTCCCTATTTTGGCCTCATTGCAGCCCGTCCAGCTCAGGTGCTCTGTTATATGACCAGTTGGTCCTCAAAGAGGCCTGGAGCAGGAAAATTTGGCCCAGAAGATGTGAACGCTGCCCTTTGCACTCACGTCATCTTTGCCTTTGCTACTCTACGTGACCATCGCTTAGCGGCCGCTGATGAAGACAAGGATCCAGAGATGTACGAGAAGGTCATTGCCTTAAGAGAGGAGAACCCAAAGCTGAAGGTAACGCTCCTTTTATTTTCAACTATGATTAACTCCCTGTATGGACATGATGGAAGATTTCTAAGGTTGGTGCAGGAGAAATATAAGTCCTGTTTAAAGGTTAGGTAAAGCAAACCCTTATCAGCTTGAACTGTTCCAACGAAAATCTTCCATGATGACAGATGTTTGGAAGCTATAAAAATATGATTCTACAAATTTATGGAGAAGATGTCCAAATGAGCATGAAAGGCTAGAATTATTTTATAAGATTCCTTATTAATTTTTTTCCCATTTCACAAATACATAGCAATATGTATTTTTAATAAATGGCTGAATCACTTAGTTCATTTTTGCTCCATTTCTTGTTAGAATCCAATTTGAGTTATACTGAGAGGCTCGATTTTTCTTTGCAGGTTCTTCTGGCGATTGGAGGGTGGGCGTTTGGTTCCACTCCCTTCAAGGAGCTTACATCCAACGTCTTCCGAATGAACCAGTTTGTCTATGATGCCATAGAATTTCTCAGGAAATACAAGTTCAATGGACTAGATGTGGACTGGGAATACCCAAGGTATGAAGGCATCTCTGGCACCATTCATGCAATAACCCTTGATCAAAAACAGAATGATATGCACACTCTTTCCAAAGTGAGCGCTGAAATAATTATTAAAATTGTGAAATTTCATAAGGCTCACTTACAGAAAATGACAACCATATCAATGCTATTTTTGTTCATTCTTCATCAAAAGCGTGACCTATATGTGCAAAAGGGGCATCATATGTAAAATCAATACATATTATCGAATGAGGATATAAAGCACAATCTGTTATAACGAGTGGGGATAATTGCGAGGGCAGTGCTATAGCAAGTGATTTTTTGTGTTGGTTAGCCCAAGTGGAAAAGCACAGGGAAATCATCCACTCATAATGAGTGCCCGTAGTTGGGTTAGCGGAATAACAAGTCCATTTCAATGCGTAAGTCGACCGGGAAGTATGACTCACAGGATAACCCTGTGCCAAACTTCAACCTCACGATGGTTGTAACTTTATCTCAGGTGTAAGGCATAATTGTGGTACAAAAATGAAAAATTATTGCCTTCTCTACAATTTATGGATATCATCATTCACTAATGCCTTAATTCCTTGTCTGGGCACCACTGTGAAGCTAGGAGGGATGCACGCTCACCATGGTCACGTCATAATTGGACTCACTCTTCTTTTGATTTTGCCTACGATGCTAACGTTGCAATCCCTCAGAGATAATAACACTAGCAGTGAAAATTGCTTTTAAGTTATATTTGACACAATAGGTGGCTCATCCGTTGCAGCCCAAATGACAGTGATAGGGATCAGCAAAGTACATAGTAAGTAATGTGGCACCGTCTGCGGATGAAAGCAAGGGGGAGGGGACTCTAAACTGCCGCAGGTCTTCTCAAAGGAGCTTTGGAAGATACTTAAAGACTAAAGTATTGAGTTTTTTTATTATATTCACTCAAAAGAGAGCATTCCTTCATTAAGTATTCAGTGTAACATATCCAAACATCAACTTTTCACTGTTTGCATCTTATCATTGGGGTAACAGAACCCATAATCCACCCAAAATTAGAAGGAGTCCAAACGAGAGTACAAAAGAAACTGAATATGCTTATTTTTAAAACATAAATATAATCAAAAATAATATTTTAATATTGATTCATTTTCTTCTGGATTAATATAAATGTGAAAATAACTCAAATATTCTACTTTTCGTGCCATAATAACCTGAAAAAGATAACATTTTTGATAGACATCATCTATTAGGAGTTAAGCCTTATCATCATCATAATTAGTCAACAATCCTTATATGTGTTTGACGCAGCTCTCCATTCATCTCTCATTTCCGCTAGCCTTTTCATTGTGACGTATTTTGTCTTTTTTTCATCCTTTATAACCTGTCCTAGGTAACTCATCCTTTGCCCTTCTTCCCTTCCACAACTGTTTTCATTGCCTTGTTAGCCTTTATTGTTTTTGTTATCCTAATAATGAGCGATTTCCCTGGGATCTTCAGCACTCATCATAACAACTTCTACGGTAATATGTATATACATACTAAGGATTTCATTTATCCCACGTTCCAAGGCTACTAATATGCTTATGAACATTTTCACTAACGAAAATTTTGAAACCAAAGAAAAGCTCATTATTTTTCCATTTTGACATAAAATCTTCCAATCAGATTTATGGTAATGTGATTTTTTTAAAATCCTTTCCTACAGAGGAGCAGATGACCGAGTTGCTTATGTTAACTTATTGAAAGAGTTGAGACTGGCATTTGAGGGCGAAGCTAAGTCATCCGGACAGCCTAGATTGCTGCTCACTGCCGCAGTGCCTGCATCATTTGAAGCCATTGCTGCGGGGTAAGTCTGACTCCTTTGACATGTCTCTCGTTGGAGTAATTTGGCCTATTCTCACGTGAGCCACTCGTACAATAACACACTCAAAATGAGACCCAAAACCCTGATCCAAATAATCGGTCATTACAGAAAAATCAGACCACGAAATTTGAAAAGAAACTACGTGGAGAATGGAATCACTTCCTCTGAAATTCTCGGGAAAAAAATATACTTGGTCTTTTTCTATGCAAAGTCAAAGCATATACATATCTATCACTGAAATTATTACTTATCTTATGCTATGCAATTGCCTGGTTTTTAAACTTTCCTTTTATATTTCAGATATGACGTACCAGAAATCTCTAAATATCTGGACTTGATCAACGTAATGACTTACGACTTCCATGGACAGTGGGAAAGGCAAGTAGGCCACAACAGCCCCCTCTATCCATTGGAGAGTGCCACCAGCTATCAAAAGAAGTTGACTGTGGTAAGTTTTTTTTTCTTTCCAAATATCTATACTAAAATTTAATATGGAAAAAACTTATTCACGCCATGGATTCCAAGCATTTTATGATACCAAATGGTTTTTATTTTTATTTTGTTTCAATGGACACATCTGATTGCATTGATTGAGTACATATTAAGTCATATCTTTAGGATTATAAGGATATCTCACTTTCTCCTCAAATAGGATTACAGTGCAAGGGAATGGGTGAAGCAAGGAGCACCAAAAGAGAAGCTCATGATTGGAATGCCCACTTACGGCCGATCTTTCAACTTGGTGGACACAAACAAGTTTGATATTGGAGCCCCAGCATCTGGTGGTGGAACCCCTGGCAAATACACTGGGGAGGCTGGTTTCATGTCCTACTATGAGGTAAACTACCAACTCCACTGGCAATCAGGAAAATATACATGTAAATTACGTCATTATAGCTATTTATGCTATAAACTATTACATAGCTGATGAAATATTATATCAATGACTAGAATAACTTAAATGTTCAGAATTAAATTCTATTGCATTGTTTGAGAACTTCTGTTGACTTACTGTTTACATACAAAGAGGTTATTGAAAGCTTGATTTTACATCAAAGAATAATGAGTAAAACAGTAGTAAATGGTTGGTGAAATGTTCTACATGAAATAAATGTAAACAATGATAGGCTGACAAATGAAAAAGTACATACACAGCATAATACTACCTAAAAATGAAATACAAACCAAGTACGAGGAGGATACTTCAACTGGCATTGTTAGCAATAACTTTGAAAATGGTTGTGGACGGAGTATCTCTCTTTTTGGAATATGTATTGCATTTGGATTACCACTGATGATCAGCACACACATGAATGCACAATGATAAAACGTGAAGAAATGGCCCAAGCATTACCCCGAAATTGATCAGGATATTGCAAGAGTAATATACATACATATTTGTATTTCAAGGAAGAAATACCTACCTATGTAATCAAGTGAAATGCATTACATACGTATACAATCTATATTCTTGCTACTTTTGCAAAACAAAGTTAACTAAATACAAGAATGAGCTCATTACATTGTTACTCCTCTTTTTGCAGGTGTGTGACTTCCTTCATGGAGAAAATACAACATTGGTATGGGATAATGAACAGCAGGTTCCTTTTGCCTATAGAGATGATCAGTGGGTTGGATTTGATGATGAGAGAAGTCTTAAGACTAAGGTGAGAATCGACATAAAGTTATTGTCAATGTAACCGATTCCTTTTCCAGTGCTGGAGAAATATTTTTAGCTTGGACCCTGTCACTGAGGACCGGTACAGTGAGAAATGACATGGTACCCACTTGTGTGATTCACAGTAACGGGCACTGCATTCTTTATTATTCTCATCAAAAGACGAAAGTCTTTTAATGTTCACCTTTGGGAACTTCTGTACCTGATTAATTAAAATAAGAAAGTCATGAATTATGCGGCTAAAAATATCAAAGAACAAAACACTCTAAATACAAGAATAAGTCAGAGATTCTATGGATGATGTCATAATAATTTAATGTTCCATTGCATCGCTGCCTCAGTACTTTGAATTTACGTCATATCTTTGGATTATTTGTGACATGAACTGCCACAACTATGATCTTCAACACTTCATACATGCTATTCCAGATGACATGGCTGAAAGAAATGGGCTTTGGTGGCATCATGATTTGGTCCATTGACATGGATGACTTCCATGGGTCATGCGGAACTGGAAAGTATCCCCTCATCAATGCCATGCATTCTGAGCTGGAAGACTACAAAGTCCCTCTTGTTTACGATGGCCCATACGAATCGCACAGCCCCAGTGGAATGTACACCACTCGAAATCGTAAGTATATGCATATGCTAAGTACCTTCATCTTACCTAGAAACACATGAACATTTAACGACATACTGTGGTTACCTTCCCATACTTTCATGCCTAGCGAATGTACGAAAAAATACTGGTGCTCCAAACATTCCTAAAACTGGGTTTCACAACACATTCATAAACAAACATAAACTTAAGCTACTTTTGGCCAGATTCGACAGTTAAACGGGAAGCTAACCTTTCATTGCCAGTTTTCCTATCCAGACTGAGTGATAAGTAAGGCTAAACTCATTTTCTGAGCATTTTACAGCTTTTCAATAATCGTTTTAAAAAAAAAAATGCATGAACTTATTATCATGATTGCCTTGTAATTTGATGGAGCTAACACTATCACAACACCAATAATTATTCTCGCGGTTATGAATCAATCATGGACGAAATGATTAAACCAGCAACATTTAAATTTAACCATTTGCTGTTGTACGATTTGAGTAATTTTAATTTGTTTCTTTCATCTTTCACAGCAAATGAAGTGGTTTGTGAAGAAGAAGATGGCCACATATCTTACCACAAAGATAAACTCGACTGCACCATGTACTACATGTGTGAGGGGGAGAGGCGACACCATATGCCTTGCCCATCACAGCTTGTGTTCAATCCCAACGAGAACGTTTGCGACTGGCCAGAGAACGTGGAAGGATGCATGCACCACACGCCAGCTCCGCCCGCCGCCTAAACGAGATAGACAATAGTGATGGATAGATATATGGATCTGTGATGAACTATTTTTTTACTCTTGCGAAAGTGGCAGAAACTTAAATGGTGGCCCATTCATCCGTAAACCCCATCCTGAGAATCAGAGTGAAGCTCAAAATAAGGAAAGGCTGCCATATCGTCTGCGCAAAATGGAACCATAAAATGACTCATCTCTCTAGCAATGCATTCACAATATTTAAAGATCGAATGGACACAGTCAAAATGGTCAGATTGGCTCCTGGTACCTAAATTTTGATAGTTATCTTTAAAATTATATTTGGGATGCATTAATGATGTATTTCACGGCAAAGCATGAGGAAAGGAAAAATACTTCATGTAGATGTAGTCATTATTTTGAAGGATTAGTTCTGAAGGAGGAGTTCACCAGGAAGAGGATTAATATCTTGAGTGTGTTGTACATAAGCACTGTTTTGTGTACTCTTTTTTCCATTTGGGTCGAAGAGTTAATGCAAGTACTTACAAGCAAAGAAAGATTGGCAAGCAACTTCCCTTGCATTGCCATATTTAAGTCCTTTTCTGTTAAAAATGGAATGTATGAGTATTATTATTATTATATTATATGTACAATTCAAATGAAAGGTGAGAGAGATACTATTACCAGGCAACAAAAAAGTTAATAATTTATTTTTTTGTTTCAACATGGTGCTCACACAAAGAGCTTGAAGTTTGCCTAATTTAAATTCGGAATGGTGACCCATTTAAAAATTTGATGTGTTAATGATTGTTAACTTAGAAAAAATCATCTATTACATGCTCTTACATATTCCTTTTTGCCCAATTTACAAACAGCTTCAACAGAAAAACATTAACTATCAGTATATACTATTCGAGATTTGTCTCAAATGGTATACAATGTTCAGAACTCTGTAGGTATGTGAATAAATATCTATTTTTTAATTTTAATAGAAAGGAATTATTTGGTTTTTTTTCAGTGATGCACATGTTTATGGAAAAATGGGAGGTCTGTTAGATGATGATGAGTCAATGAAGCAATGGAAATAATAACAACATTAGAGTTTAGCATTGAAGATGAAAATGCAGGCCTTGCAAAAGTACTCTTTAAATTTCACAAATGTCACTGCTCCACTGAGTTTAAATTGTCAATTGGATATACACAGCATCAGGTCCAGGATAGGGGAATCTCCTCCCCTGTATACTTTCGACAACTGAACAAAATTACCATTTTATCTAGCGTAAATTGGAAAATAGGATCACCAAAGGGGGAGGGGGAGCTAGAGCCCCTCCTGGCTCCTCTGGATCGGCCACTGGATAGAGGTACATTCGGATGTATGTACCTCTTCAAACTTATCTGCAAAGGTTCCAACATAGTTTTTCAGCTGTAAAAGATTAAGATGACATTTCAGGAATGTAGAGGGCATAAATTCCAAACGAGAAAGTTACTGCGAAGAATAAGAGCACTTACTACGGGACAAACATTGCTGATAGAATGCAGAAAGACAAGATTTTACACCCTTCATGATGGTATAGTCACAGCCTCCAGTATTGCAACACCTAACCATCATTTTCAGTAGAGATAGGTCGATTTCGGTACCCGGTTCTGCCGCTTCTTGCCTGTGGAACCAGTATCGAGAACCGATCGCATCAAGTCAGTACTTTGGAACTGGCTCAGAACGGTGGCGAGGATTTGAATTCAGCACCCAAAGCCAAAATGGCCTGCAGCGTATTCAAGGCCAAAAAGTAAAAAAAGATAAAAAAATGCATGCATTGCTTTCCGATCGCAAAGCATCCACGTTTTTTCCTTTTGAGAGTTGCTCGCTAATACACACATTTATGGGCTCATCAGTTCGATGCTCTCGCCAACATTGTACGTAACATTTCCGTATCCACGGCCGCTTTCAAACAAACTGCCGTCCATGGCACGGCGCCGTTCTTTCAACTTACCATATGTCTCTATGTCAAACGAGTTGAATCGCACTGTTGACGGCATGGCACCCATTTCAATCCAGCCCAGCGATGCGCCTTCTAAGGTGCGAAATACAGAAAATGCTACATTGAAGCTGCTTTCAGACAAACGACTCTTCGCCGGCCTCCGTTCACATGGCATTCAAGTGGCTTTCAGACGAGACAACTCTCTGCAACGCCGTGTTCCGTGCTGCAAACGGTGGCCGGTGGAAAATCGTTTCATCTGAAAGTGGTCTTATGATTGAATCATGTACATAAACAGTAATTCTTCAAAATATGAGCAAGATGCATTCTGAGAGCTTATTCTTAAGCTGATAAACCTATGCACGGCATCGAAAAGTGTGGTTATCCTGCAGAATGCAACTCTGCATTGCAATTTTGCATTAGCTCAAGGCCGCTCAGTTTATCCATGGTGTCGCTGTACCGGCATGTTGAGCAGTTTATTGTTGATGTTATAAAAACTGAGACAGTGAAGCATGCTAATAAGTTGTCAATTAATGTAACAATTTAAGCTTCATCGCAGAATACAGAATGTATTTTGAACTGACTAACAAGTTACAAAAATTCAACAGATGATGTCGTCAGGAGTCAGGACTTCAAAATCAACATCAACCACTACTGTTTTCAGTGAATGCCTGTTCAGTACTGCAGGCAATATTTCTACCAAAAAAAAAGAATAAATAGGGTAAAAATGTTGAATTTTTAAAATCAAAACCTTGAGAAAGAAGCAGAGGGCTGCCTGACGCAACATGACAAATCGGTCAATCATGCATTCTTTAACAACGTGGTATTTGAACTTTTACTTGGCAAATAAAATTATGGAGACGATCTTATGTTTTTTTTACAGATTTCCTCCTAATTTACATCCATAGTGAAATTATAATTTTTGTTCACTCCTTGTGGTGGTTCATTTAAATTTGCCATTATTTCAGATAATAAGAGTACATTCTTGGAACAGAGTATCAAAAACCGAGATCCGATTTGGGAGAACCGCACCGGAACCGAGAAAGAAAAGAATTACTACGCAATTGCCGCATAGCAGAGAGGAGATGGGAATGGATAGCTGACTCGAAACAATCACAGGACTGATGGCTTCTGATAATGAATATTTTCATGGGTTTCTTAAGTCTCCTAAACAGATTTATATCACTTTCATTCAGGGCATAAGAGGGACAAGTTCTCAGGTCAAGGGATTTAAAAGGCATAAGAAGAGGAAGGCCCTTCCCACTAGAATGAGGCCAGGGGGATATAAGAGTAATGTTGACAGAAAGGCAGGCAATTCTCTGCACTGATACTGAATCTGCAACAGTCAATAAAGAAATATCCCTCACGTTAGCTATGTAATTCCATTTAATCACTTTAAATATTAGGTTTGTATTTCAATAAGGATTCAAATTTATATCACCACTAGCTAATAAATGTGAAAACAAGATTAAAATACACTGTTTATTAATTAGTTACAGAATTATCTTAGCCACAATTATTTTTGAACTGTTATTATTTACTCTTTGCAAAAGATATGGAATTAGTAAATACATCCGTACATCTTCAATTGTACTGTGTGAAATTTTTTATACCATTTTTCATACATCATCCAGAGCAAACAGAAAAAGATTGAGTATGACTTATTCTTTGCACATAGAAAAAATACACTTTGTCCTTAAAATTGGTTAAGTGTGCATAAATAAATGCAAGAAAATCAATACACATAATTGCTCACAGTGATTATATGTGTATAATAAATAAATATCAAAATATTTTCAAATTCCAATAGGAATAACAGCATAGCAGGATGCCTGATCATTAATCATCAGAATCACAGCTACACCTTAGAAACAAACTTCAAATCCATTTCTGACTGCAGAAGCATCTTTTCATAGGAATTGAAGTCCACACAGTAATCTCAGGAAAAATGGAATTTCAAAAGGTGGAAGCCCTTGACATTGATTGGTACACATAATCACTCAGCATTATCAATAAAAATGTTGTCATTCATCTGCTCTGTGTTTTCTAATTTCATTGTTTTAGTCAGTCACAAATAGTGCAAGTATTCTGAAACCTGCATCCACCTCCAGAGTAGAAACAGTTACAAGGTCCAAGGTGCTTTGTGCTTATGATCAAATGCCTACCAATCAATTGCCACTTGACAAGTTGACATATATCCAGAGGGTAAGCAGACTAAAAGACTTGAAAAAATTGACTTTATGATAACTAAGGAGCACATAAAATGTAGAGATTTAAAGAAATTACAAATATTTATTTTCAAAATTTGTTTCAGAGCCACAGCAATTAAAGGGGTTTTTGATTAGGGATGGTCGGATCGGATACATCGGGTCCAAATATCTGTGGATATAGCCCTTCGCCGGATACCTCGGATTGAAATTTGCTGAAGGCATCAGATCTGAATCTGAAATTTAAAATTTATGCTTGAGTGAATGCAGCGTCCCATAAGAGGGAGTGGAAAGAGTTCCCATCCTCTCTTCGCATGCGATGCTGCACTGCGATGCTTGTCCTACTCATGGATCATTTTTTTTAAACCTCTCGTAGGGGCTATGCTACAAATTTCAGCTGAGGATAATTTTAAAGCAAAGTATGACAGGCACAGAGTGTGACTCTTCCCAAGAGATTGAACAACCACCACGAGAATCTCAACTCCATAGGAAAATGACCACGCCAAAAGTGACTACGTCGCAGATTTAAAAAAAACCATCGTCGGCTCTCCATCAGCTCATGCCTCTGATATTTTTTTTCCTTTCAGGGACCACACAGTTCATGAATCATTACATTCGAAGGAAAATATTAAGTTACATGAGAACAATGGAAACATATTTCATCGCTTCCTCATCTCACCCTTTGACCTTTTTCTTCCTACCAGCTCAATTCTCCGTTTCTGGAGAACAAATGCAAGGTGATTGACTTACTGGGCCCGATGCGACGCATTTCTAACATTATTTAGATTTTTTTCAACCTCTACCTGATTGAAACAAAGCTTTTTAGTTACAAAAAGACTGTACCAATATTCAACATTATCCAAACAGCACAATTTTCAAAGAAACAAGCGTGGTATCAGCACTGTTGAACAAGAAGATACCGCCTAGAAATGCCAACTGCATATATCATAGAGCTCGCTTTTAAGGCAACAACATCACAAAATAGCATGATCTGACATGCTCATCCTCGACTCCCTCATTCGCAGCCTCGTTGCTTGAAAGACAGAGGGAGTGCACTCCTTCCCCTCCACCTCTCCCTCTGCCCACCCCTTCCTCTCGCTTAAGGGGTCATCTCATTCTGTTCCCCTCACTCGCTGCACATGACTTTAATGTTGTTCTAAACATTGTTACTTGTGTTTCAGAAAGTGCAGATGCAATAAAATTTAATGATATACTGATAAAAATGTCTTTCATTGCGTAGAAACATTTTTATTGACATAAGGAGAACATGCGCGTGCACTTTTGCATGAAACTATCGCAAGGAAGTGTAAAATCCACCTCACCACAAATGACGCACTTGCAAAGGAAACACACGTCAGATTCAGTCGATGTCGATTCAGTTTCTTCCAAGATTGAAACCTATTTTCATTTCCAAACGCAAGCATAATATGTAGTTTAGATCCTGAGCGTGCAAAGATATTGTTTTTTTTTAATTACTTGAAAGCTTATAAAAATTATTTTTCAATAAGTAAAAGTATTAAAATGTGCATGAAAATCTAAATTGCATTCCTTTGAATGTATATACCCAGGAGAAACTTGAATACTTCATTGTAAAGCAGGCAATTGGATCCGAAAATGTTCGAAGATCACACACCTGAAATCAAGTATCCGATCCGGATCTGGGTCAGAAAAAAATCCTGGATCCATCCATCCCTACTTTTGATCAACACATTTGCATTATTATAAATAAAAATATTGGTAGAAAATACAAATTTGCTTAAATGCTGGTTAATACTGAGCACAACGTTGTCATAAAATTTGAACAAAACTTTAACATGTAGGATGGATATTCGCTTTGAGGTCGGGCCTCACATGACTCCTAATTTTAAGTCCTTTCCACCAATTCTCCCTCTGTTCAGAAAAGCTTTGTTCATTTTCACTAATTGGAAAGTAATACTATAGAGAATAAATACGTAGGAACAATATTGAAGCACGATCTGCAACTGTATGAGGAAAGCAGGTAATGATGTGTCTTGGTCAACGACTAACCCAAAGGCACAGTGAAATACATCAAACTACACCTCCAGGCTCATTTTCATGGTGAGTGATCAACTCTGTAAAATATTAAAGACATACATGTAACCAAATGGTAGGGGCAAGAGTATATGTATGTACTGAGTTTCACAACCTTAAAATTTAAGAGGCTACCTAGTACATAATTAAATGATAAATGTTAACGCAAATGTCTTGAATAAATGAATTAGTTAATGAAAACAGTTCATTCCAGAAAAAGCATGTGATACAATCTTAAGTCAAATAATAATGACAAACTTAACACTGGAACAGCTGTCAATGGTTTTTCTGGCTAAATTGAATTTTTAAGTACTGCATGCAATATCCCTTGGCACCAGTGGCATCAAAAATGCACACTGAGTTTTTCCACGTTTTGGTCCTCTTTTAGGCAATGTGACATAAAAATTTCTTGACATGATACCTATTCTTGAATTCTGTGTACATATTTTGATTCCTCTGATTTTAATTTATTACTTGAACAACATATTCCATGATGTGTTACTGAACATTTTTCACATTATTTACTGATGTAATTATCAGGTACAGTGATTTAATTAATGTGGCTTAAAATAGTAATTCCAAGGCAAATATTTAACATGAATTTCACTGGTGAAATCAATGCACATCAGTGATGTGATACCCATAACCAGTGTAATGTTCCTCACGGCATAAACGTAATGAAAATTCACTATAATTACCATGGCAACACTGAAACATTCCCATTATCTACTGATTGCATCAATTATGGGCTATATAGTGGATTATAAAAGATAAAAATTTGGATTCTTACCTGATTCTTCCACTATTGAATCTTCTAAGTTACTTAATTGAGTCACATTCACCAAGTGGTTTGAATCCTAAAATATAAAACAAATTATAAAGGAAATAGACAAAAGAAAACTTTTTAACATAAAATGATATGCATGCAAAGTAATCAATAACTTCAAAGTCTTAAGTTCCGACAGTATAACTGAGGAGCATGCAATTTATGAACTCCCTTAACTCAATCAACAAACCTCAGAAAAAATCCCGGTGTCATCTTCACTCCTCCGGCGGAATTCAAAGGTACTACTCCTTTCTGAATACAGAAATTCTCTCTTAGGTTCCGCTTTATAATGGCAGCCTTCTGCAATAGTAAGCACTCAAATTCACTCGCCAGTAAAGAATGAATAATTAGTACATGTACACAGAACTTTCATAATTAAGGCACTAAGAACACAAACAATTGCAAAAATGTTTACTCTTCCTGAATGAGGCATCCCACGTATTAATGATGGTCAAGTAAGAGTTGGCACTCAGAATAAATAACTTAGCAGGTCATATAGAGCAAGGTATGAACTTTGGTCAGCAGCTGCCATGGGCTTAACCCTTAATGTCTCCAACAACTAATTCAGAATCGTGCAGACTAAAGCGATTACTTTCCTATTATAATTCCAAGAAGCCTATAAATCAACCTGAAATTTTTAGTTGGTTACCTAAAAGTAGTAAGCAATGAAAATTTTATTGCCAAGCTATACCACATTTTTTTGGTGCAAGAACTGAATCTCAAGAAAATAAATAAGAGAATTGCTCACATTTTATGAGCTAATATTTCATATTCAACATCTCAAAAACAATAGTTCTATAAATGAGTGCGGTATTTTGATGATAAAAAAGAGTATGACACCACATGACCTCATTTTTCTCTGCTCAGTTTTAGAGAAAATTACAGTCGACTCTCGTTATTACAAAGTTCACGGGACCGATAAACCGGAGGTTCGTAATAACGAAGTTCGTATGAACGTTTCTTTTAGGAATGGCTCTTTAAAAAACAGTATATAATGTACCCGATTAATTACGCGCAAATATATAAAAACAAGAAAATTCGTTTCAGATTCTCAATTGAAGAATTCGGCATGATGCAATCAAGGGTTTATAACTTCCCGAACGCAGTACGTGGTGCAAGTGAGATCTCAAAACCGTCTGCACCTCTGAATGATGAAAATAACCAGTTCCTTAATATAAGACACTGTCTCGGGCAAAAAAATTAATAACTGCAGAGATAAAGTAGGTCACCCACCAGCACACTCTACGCTCTGGAATATCCCCATTTTTGTTTCATTGTTAACTCATTGGGCAGGTTTAAGTATTCAATAAACAGAAGAAGGATGTCATAGCTGGATAAAAATGCAAGAAAGCTCCAACGACAACAAAACAATAACTTAGAGAAAGGGAGATCACCATTAAGACTATCCATTGATTATGGCATCAATATTACAACAGTACAGAACATAGAAAAGTACAAACATGCTAATGGAATTGCACACTAAAGGGGGACAATCAACGAGAAAAAAATCATTTGATTTGACCAGGATTTAAACGAGGAACCCCTTACTTATGGTCAGGTATACAACCAGTTATACGTAGTTCTGTTGCACAGAATTTCCCCCCTAGGTATTAAAAGAAATTATTGAACTGAGGTTTACCAGTGAAGACATTTTATTGCTACGTGTAATATCTGGAGACGATAGAAAAATCTAAAAGTTACTTACTTCCTTCAGTGAGGTTGAAAATATTTGCCAAAAGATACTCTTTATCTTTAGCTTCCAGAACCAACATCTCCCTTAATATTTTAACCATCTTAACCCTGGCCATTGCCACAGCTCTGACGTAGTAAATTCCAACACTGTAAAAATGAAAAAAAGAATTACATTAAAGAAACTAAAAAGGAAAACTGAAAAATTATTTTGAAACACATCACATATCAATCATTCCGAGTACAATCATATACATACTATGGATTCATTCGCATCGACTTTATAGAATATTGTCAAATCCGTAAATATAACAATAAATTGAGCACCACACTCAGCCAAGTTCAAAAATTGCATTCACATTCTTACTATCATCCCAGATAAGGGATCATTGATTCACAGTCACATCTGCCACAACATATTATTTATTGCACCAAATTGGGCAATGCGAGATTGGATACATAAAAGGTCAAAAGTTCACAGTAAATGTGTAGCTCATGATTGAGATGACAACCAATTAGAGATGGGTCGAATAGCAGATTTCTCGAATTCGAATATCGAATTCAAATATTAAATCATTGCTCGAATATTCGAATACCTCGAATATTAAATGATGAATGCTGGAATGTTTGACTCGGTTGCCTATGCAGCAAGCAATACAAGATTTTGGGGAGTAATTTTGATTTCCTTTAAATGATTCGAACAGGAATTTAGCTGATTAATGAATATTTTAATTTTATGGAAACAATTGGGCATATAATAAATTCAACTAACATCGCTTTACCCCCACTCCTGCTGCCAAGTGCTAGCTGACAATCTGAGGCATTTTGCAAAGTACAAGCTCTTTTCCACCGGATTTTCTTAAATTATTTTCAGTCCATCTTTGTGAGTTCTCACGAGATAAGAAGATGAATTGGAATAGCTATCAGGGAGAGACCAAATATTCTGAGAAAATATCCCTTTGTCTGGGACTGTAACAATAAATATTTATAGCACCACTCATAAATTGTAACTTGATATATGTTTTCGGAAAAAATACCGCATCAACTTCCGAGAAGCTCTGCTGCTCATATTGAGTTTCGCCAGAATGCTAAGTCTCCGTCGTATTTTGACATTTATTTCTTTTCGTAAAATGCTTAAATAAACTCAGAAATACGTCGTGTTTGGTCTTATTCTTTTTGAAATTACGCGCACATTACTAATATTTCAATTCAATAAAGGTGTAACATCAATTGACGAAAGTCATTCTTAGACACCTTTTGTGCTAATAGATGACTCATGCAGCGGTTGACCTCCACAGAAATGGGGAACTTCGAAGCTGGTAGGAAAAAAAAGGTCAGTGAGGGAGAAAAGGGAGGGCCCGAAACACGTTTCTATTGTTCTCGTGTAACTTGGTATTTTTTCCAAGCTAAGGTCTTTGTAATATGATCCCTGCGCGAGCTGTGATCTTTTTTTTATTTCGAAGAAGAGGAAAGCCTCAGAGGGGGGGCTAGAACTGAATGGAGAGGGATACCGGATCTTGGGAAATGCGCTAATGTAAGTATCGCACGGTACTCACACAGCAGTTGACCTCCAGAAATGTGGAACTTCGAAGCAGGTAGCCAGAAAAAGGTCAGTGGGGGAGAAAAGGGGGGAGGGCGTGAAACACGTTTTTATTGTTCTCGTAACTCGATATTTTTTTCGAAGCAGGGGTCTTCGTAATGCGATCCCTGCGCGAGCTGGGACCTTTTGTTTGATTTCGGAGAAGAGGAAAGCGTCAGAGTGGGTGAGGCGAGTGCTGAATGGAGGGGGATAGCGGATCGTGGGAAATGCCCTAAGGTTGCTATCCCACGGCACTGAGGTTCTCCTGGTGGGGGGAATCGGGGATTTTCGGATTTTTTCACCCGACCATTTTCGGTTCCCCTCGTCGAACACTTTTCACCGCTAAAATCCACGAATTTGATGTAATTCGTCAACTTGCGTAAAACGGCGCTGCGAGCACTAAATGACTATAGTTCTCTACATTTTTCAGAGTCAACTACCAACGACGTGCGTGCGACAGTGTACGACGCGAAATTCAAAGTATTCGAGGTATTCGAGGCGGTACTTTTCGCATAACTATTCGAAACCTCGAATATCGAATACTTTCTAGTATTCGAGGTATTCGAGTATTCGCGGATACTATTCGCACATCTCTACAACCAATACCACAGCTCAAAACCAATTAATTTCACTCTTAAATCTGCCAACATGTTAAAGCATACTCTTCACAAGAACAAATAAAAGCAAAGAATATGCATTCCCTCGATGGGAAATAAAAAAATGTATATTGCTCAACTGGCTATAATAATACATATACGTATATATATGCCCTTGTCAAGCCCTCAGACTTCAAAGCATTCAAAGGTTTATCCCATGCAATGGATGATGAAAAATTAGTAAGGGATTGTCCCTCACAAGTCATAAGCAATGTCTTAGTGTTAAAATATGAATTAGAATCAAAGCACTCTAATGAACTTTTACACACTAACCTTTCAATCATTATCTAATATTTTTGAGCTATTTAAATCATTTTTAAAATGTATTAAATTATTATTTAAATATTATTTTTTTAATTTCCCCAATGCCATGGATGATATTTTCTGACTTTTCCCTGATTCCCATGATTTCTCAAACCTCTAGTAGCTTTGAGAAATATATACCTAATCATGAAATTTTTACCTCAGAAACCTTGTAACCACAACTATTTTTCTTGAACACTGTTCAAGTAAAGCAAGCTAATATATAATGCCATAACATTATATTATAATATTTTCCATTTTTGAGACAAGGAGGGCACCTCACAACTTCTTCACAACTCAATATTAACAAATGTCAGGACTATCAATTTAACTACAGTGATACAATCAATGGAGTCAAAGATTAATGGCTCATACATTCTTCCACATGGAATCTTGCCATTATGAAGGCAAACAGAGGTGACTTCCAACCCAAGAAATTTTTTCAGTGACGCAAGTACGGAGAACTTCTCCACACAACTCTAGACTCCATCAACAAATTAGTTACTCTAACCACATTTCCCATTTAAAAAATACAGTGATGAACTGTTAAAATTGTGAACTTGCCATGGAAAAATTATGCTAGTAACTTTCCCTTTAATAATATTAAAATATGTACAGTTTAAATGTAGCAATTGGACCAACAAAATACACTGGCAAAAATGAGCAAAATAAGAATAAAAATTGAATTATAAAAATAAGGATTTGTAATGCTAGAGCAATATCACAAGTGCCTTACCACATGGAAACAAGGACACATCCAACAACACCAGGCCGCATTGTATATGATAAAATTTTCCAAGTGATTGATTCTTCAACAATAGAGAGAATGTCAATCACCACCATTTGATACATATAATCATAGCCCTTAAATGGACCGCAATTTGATGATGGTACCCTAGAATGAAAGTTATAACTCGATGATAGAAAGATAGCACTATATGATATTAAAACTGTATCATTATTCTAGCACTAATGTCCTAGTGAACTTGATCTAGGCACATAAAATCAGCACTCAACGATCTGCCTCTCAATCATCTAGTTTGCTAAATATGAGGGCTATATTCTCAATCCTGCACAAAATATGTTGAAGTATATACTGAGACCTACAGTAATGAAACTCTTACATCTCCAATAAATGAGTTTAAATACACACAGTGAACTCTCGATTGTACAAAGAAGAATTATACAAAATTTCAACAATATGAAGCAAAACTGTATGTCCCAATTACAAATCTATGCAAAATGCATTGCGTATTAGTAAAAAACAAAGTTTGAAAATAGGATTTCTTAAAAATTAGAAACCTCGATCTCAATTACAAAACTATTTACTTAGGAGATTTTTTTATTTTTTAAATACATATTATGTGAAGACTATGTATTGAATAATATCATATTGCAGCATAAAAGGAAATCAAGTACATTAACAGGGTAAACATGTGTCATGGTATGACATGGGCAAAAAAAACAATTCCAGTGCTGCTTCCGCACAAAAAAAAATGAGAAAACATCATACGTCGCACGTGGAAAGAAAAAAATTTCTATGCTGAAAAATTAAATTGTAAGGGCAAACCAAAAAAAGAATGGTTAATAGGTTGCTTCCATGGAAGAAAAATAAGGAAGAAATGATGGAAACAAAGGACCTCCTAAAAGCCTAAATCTAGGGTAAATTACATGCAATAAATAAATCCAGAAGTCAACTACCAAAGCAACTGGGCTAGAGTGGAATACAATAGTGTGATGCTATGAAGAGATGAAATTACACCTTTAAATGATTTTTTTCACAAACAGTCACATAATCCCATGCAGCAGGTGACTTGTGAACAGCTTCTGAAGGACTGCAAGTCCACAGAATTGATCCAAATTGACTGATTTGAAATTTGAGTTTTGAGACCTGGATAACGGACACCCCCCTTTGCAAGAGATCGACATCTCTTCCATACTCCCACTGGAATTACTACCCACGTCTCTTTGCTTACGGGAGCATTTTTACTGCATCACTTTAATTAAAACAAGACATCTTCGTGCAGTAATGGAAGAATTTTGGCTTATTGAAAGCATTACATTCCACAGTAGTCAGCGATATTCAGGCACACCTATGTAGTCCTACCCATCAGTGTCCATCAGGTGCTTCTACAATGGATTTTTGCCCTAGTTAATACCGTTTTTCACACAAAATTGATGTGATCCCTGCCATGCATCATTCCACAGACTGTGGTAAAAAATATGTAAATGGCAAAACAACATGAATTGCATTTGTGTGACAGAGACCTTTTTTGTGCTCAACTTTTGAATGGAGGATGATTTTATTTCCTACAAAACTAACTCAATTAATTCACTCAAGTAGGGTCTTCTCCAGGGGTCAGGTCAACATTTCCCACAAAAATGCACCAAAATACAAATTTTTGGCAAACCGAGTAAAGTTGGCAAAGCCAAGAAAATTTCACTCCATCACCACTCTTATCAAGAAAATTTGGTGCCGCTAATGATAATCCATAGACTGCCACAGTGTAACAATCTCATTTGAGTAGTAAGAAGTTTAGTTAGCAAAATTTCAAATATGAAATCATTAGGAGGGCATCAGAATACATGAGAAAAATAAAACAGAAAATGGAAGCGAAAAATTGACAAGCCGTTCTACAGAAGTTTTTCTCCAAGGTTATTTTTAAGCCTTTTTTCATAATTTGACGACCTTTCTTCTCACAAACAGAAGTGGAGTAGAGATAATACCTGGTGAACATGAATCCAAGAGCAAACAGAATCCCAAACAGGGACAAGAAGGACAAAACGAGGAAAATCGTCTCAGTTTGAGCAGCTCTCCATGCTTTAGCTGACGGCTGGCAGTAGTACATCAAACCTATCTGCACAATGAGAAGATAAAATCAGTCACCAGTTACAGAAATATCAATTAGGATACTGAAATCAGAATTTTTATCCCAAGGCAGAAGGACACAAATAGGTTACACTTTTAAGTATGCATCACTCCTTACTTGATAAACAAAAAAGTGACCCTTTTACTTCCTTGTAAAGCTCAACTTTTCCAAAACTTTTGTGTGGCTATTAGAACATGATATCCAATATTATTTTGATTTCCTTACTCTTCCTAGACTTATTTAATGCCTGGCAACACAGAGAGTGTAAGTATAAATGCAAACATAAGACACAATTTTATTCTCATGCTACGACACTCCCTTCTACCCAAACCACAACCGAGTCCCAAGAGAATCATATCATGAAGTTCATACGACCAGAATAATCATGAAATAATTTCTGAGGGATTGATGAAATCCACTATCAATTATCAAATTCTGACAAATAATCAGCATAATTTAGATGAATGGATGCAGAATCCAGTAAGCTGTGAGGAGAGCCCTAGAAAATCTTCTAAACCCCAGAAAATGCAAATAATTTTACAATAATAATTAGACATGAGTAGGATATTATATCACATATTATAAAATAATTTTCTAGAACTCACCTTTTTAATGTAAAAAGTTAAAAAAGTTTTCACGGCTATTATTAATGATAACAAAGGGCTGAAGAAGAAGCCAATCCAAAACAATGACTGGTTGTAAATCAAATTGAGAGTATTACGAGCAATGTCAAATTCAGGCATCCCAATTTTATCCCACACCATGCTGAAAGTAAAAAGAAAAATAATCTCAACATAAATACATACATATTTACCAAAACCAAACATACTTATAGATTATCAAGTATGTATGTATGAAGTAGTTTAGGTAATAGTGGTGGTGGCAGTACCTTTTCCATTTAAAATTGAAGAAAATTAATTATTGCAAGCACAAATGCCGAGTAGCATTCATGAGTATTTACGAAAAACATTTTTTCAATAAATTTTGAAACTTTTAGTGATATGGAGAGTCATTCTAAAGTAAACCTCGAGGCATTTCAGCAGAAACATTGGGCTAACTCTAAATAAAATGGATATCATAGGCTGTTGGTGGTTGTTTTCAGGAATTGCTGCATAGGTAAGATTTTCTTAATCGACGTTTCACTCCTCCTAATAGGAGCGTTTTCAAGAGAAAATGGGAGGGAAACCGTTCTCGTCCCGAGCTTATATAGGTTTCGTTAACCCATTGTTGACCCGATTTTGAATTTTCACGGAAGGCGATAGCAGTTGGTCGTTCGATTGGGCCAGGAACCCTCTCCAAATGCGGCTGAGGTTATATCCATCCCCCCTATTGAAGTTGTTTGGCCTTTTCGCCATCTCGGCGGATTCTTGTATAAGACGCGGATGATATTCTTCCTTATTCGCCAATACCCGTGTAGCGTTAAACATTATTTTATGCCCAGGGCTGGAGGCTAATGTGAGTGAAACGTTGAGTAAGAAAATGTTACCTACGCAGCAATTCCCGAAAACAACCATCACCATTGATAAAAGAAGCTGTGAAAATCTTCATTTGAAAATTAGATATCATAGGCTGTAAAATTAAGCTATGCAGAAAATATAATATTAATGAAATTAAGAACACACATGGCTAGACTAAAAATTTGCAATAAGGAGAAGAATTACAACCAAGTTTTCAACGAGTAACATTCACTTTGAATTGCAGTCTTATATCCCACACATTCCGGATTCAAACAACCAGTTTCAGGGTTTTGTTTGGGATTGAAAAAATGAATTATGGATAACAGTTTATTTTATCTCATGATACATCTAATACAGAAGACTTAGCAGAACAGTGGACCCTGCAATAGCACAGGACAAACGCTAGGATGAAGGAGAAGAAGAGACATCTAATACAGTAAACTCTTGATTTTACGAAGCAGGATTTTACGAAGTTTTCGATTATACGAAGTGATATTGCGGTCCCGGTGAAAAGCCTATGCTAAATACATGGCGCTATTCGATTATACGAAATTTTTTGAATTTACGAACCTCGGCTCGGTCCCTAGGAGCAAATGGCATTCGTTTATACGAACTACGGCGAAAAATTTGTCAACAAAACTAGTTACGCCGGCGTAAGTAGCTAAAAAATCAGCGCTTCCAACTGTGGTCCATCAAAAGTGCGAAATCGTAAATGATAATGCAACTTTGGAGAGAAATGGGTCGCCAAAAACCTCACTGTGGGAATTTAGGAGGAGTAGGAGTTCAGTTAAAATATCGCGGCTGACATTATGCCCCTATTTACGTGCCTGTTCGTAAACATAGCATCGACAATAATTCGTAGTTTAACATGTCAGGAAGGTCGCGCGGAGTATTTCGTACACCCCTAATTAACCCTTTGCACTGCTGTGAACGTACTTCGAAGACTACTTGACTACTTTTCGCCGAAGCACTTCGAAGGGTCCCTAATCCGGGACCCTTTCCTCGACGAGCTCACCCTCGCTGGCCCCTGAAACTGGGCCATTTTTTAATGCATTACCTGACGCAACCCTGGGTTTCAAAGGGCAAAGGTGCCATGGGGGGAAAAAGAGTAAAGTGCGTGTTACTGTGGGGCTGTGCGTCAACCAAACGGGCACGGACAAAATAAGCCCGTTGTCATTGGGAAATTTGAAAGGCCAGGGTGCTTAAAACATGTAAAATTGGAAGCCCTCCCCGTTTTTTACCATGCAAATAAAAACAGCTGGATGACCCGAGAAATTTTCCAGCAAACGGTTATACGTCTACAGAGAAAAATTGCTGGAGAGAACAGCAAAATTGTTTTAATAATGGATAATGCCACCGTTCATAAATACGTGGAAGATCTAAAATTGGCTAATGTTCGAGTCCTCTTTTTACCCCCGAACTCGACCAGCAAGTCCCAGCCCTTGGACCAAGGCATTATCCAGGATTTTAAAGTCCTATACCGGAAGAAGCTTGAGCGGTATTACTTGCGATGGATCGGTATGTATACATTCATCTATTTTGCTCATGTGCGTTTGGATATCGATTTAGATATTTTTATTCATGATTATCATTCTTTCAAATCTATTTGCTACTTTTATAAATGGGAACAGAAATTAATAACATCCCGAAATGGACGTTGATACATGCAATCCGCGCCATAATATCTTTTCGTGTATATATTGGCCTTTGTGAACGAACAACTTAAATATCTTAAGTACTGGGCTCTATTTACCGCCAATTTATATTTCAGGCTTCTCGTAATGAAGACGCACTTCCAAGTCTAACCATAAACTTTCTTCTCACGCGCTTCCCCGTTCTCCCATGCTGGGGTTCTGTCTTTCCAAAGCCTTTGTCCCTTCTCTCCTGCCGCCTTTGGCTGATCTTGCTAACACACACCTTACGCATCCCAAACCCCTCCTTCCCCAGCATTTCCCATTCACTCCCTCCCTAAGGTGACTGAGCTTGTGTGCGTCGCAAAAAAATACGGCCCCCAAAAGTAGACTGAGGCAGAACTGAAGGCCATTTCCCCACCCTTCTTTGTCCTGCCCCCTTCACCAGTCCTTGTGCTGACCACACTTCTTCCCTCAGGCAATCCCCATCCCACTCTTATTCACCCCACCCACTGGGAACGTTCCCCGATTGTGGAGAAGGGCATGGTTCATCTTTACCTGCAACGGGGGGAAGTTATTAACCGGAGAGAGGCGGAAGAAGTATCTTCCACTATCGGGAAAATGGTGCCGCGCTTATAATTGTCTCTCTTCTTCTCAGCTGACTTTTCAATTGAAATTAATTTCTTTGCTCTTTCCACACTATATTTATTTACGATTATGGCGCGACTATTTTTTTGTGCTAAAACTAAGAAAATCTTTTCTCTATGTCAATGATCCTTTGCATAACTTTCAATACGGCGGAGAAAGGAACACGAAAACTAAATGAGGTGACGGTACAGTTTTTTGCGTGTCATTTTTTGGGAATTCACGCTAGTGAACCAATACTTAACCACGTTGAGAAATGATAAAACGTCTCTTGTAGGAAAACAATCAATGTGGATAATAAAGTTTCTATCTATATTTCTCCGATACCGTAAGATGTTTCTCCTGTCGTTTTCCGGTTGGAACCTTGCTCCTGTCGGCATAAAAGGAGAGAAACATACTATATGAACAGGTCACCTCACACCCGGTATGAAGAATACAGTCCTGATGAATGGCAACGTCTGCGAAGATGATGGAACACAGTAGTCGGACGGAGAACTGAAACAGAATTTACTTCAAATATTCGCCAGAAGATAATCACATCCTACGTTATTTATGATCGTAATTGAATCTCAGTGAAAATAGAGCACATCCTGCTGAAAATACGAAGTAACTCGAAATATTAACTTACGAAGGTTATTTTGGAAACGGGCTAAGACCCTTGTTTTTCTCGTCACTGAGCGATAGAGGGCGACATAAATGGCGGTCAGGCCGGCTGCCGCTAAAATTCCGTGAGTGCTGGAAACAAATATATATCTTACGCGAACTTAATAGTTGTTATTCGCTCCTAACCACAAAATATAACATTAAATTCTTATAATAAACTTTGCAATTCATTATTTGATTACGTTTTCTAAACTGGTCGGGAATTTCTTTAGCGATCGTTGATGTTGAAGTATGAACAAGAAATGGGAATTTTATGGTGGTATAATTATTTAACGATTTTTCACATCATAAATCGATAGCAAAAAGCCTTTTCTATGAATTATACCGAGAAAAACCACCGAAAACATTTAAATAAGACCACTAAAGACAAAAAACGGCGGAGGAAACAAAAGCGAACATTTTTTTCGCGACTTATGAAAAAGGTTTGAATTTACGAAACTCGATTTTACGAAGTGCCAATTTTCCGGTCCCACTGACTTCGTAAAATCAAGAGTTTACTGTACATATAATTTTCTTAATATGTAATCTGAAAATAATCAGGTGGTAATAATTTATACATTTACTAAATCTATCATTGGATCACAGATGTGCATCTCGAAATATACGCAATGAATGAAGAAAACATGGAGGGGGGGGGGGCAATGCAAATTACTTACGACAGAAAAATAAAGCATTAAAAATGTAGAAGTAGCATTATTTGTAGTGAATAATTAATTTCATAAGTTTTCCATTGCACTGTGAACCCTGTAGTTCATCATTTGAGGTTGGATCGGCAATTGGGGAGGAGGAAAACGTGGAAGAGAGAAAGAAGAGACACCAGCAGAGAAAAACTACACAGATCCCGCCACGAACTAAGAAAAAAAAAGAAAGGAGAGCCGTGGATGAAAGAAAAATTGGAAAGGTTGCTACGAGAAAGCAGTGCAAGAAGTCTGAAGAAAGAAAAAAGAGAAAAAAGTAACAACTCTTTGCTCTGGATGTCATATGGAACCATTTATTCGCATTAACTGTTTTAACACCACACTCAGAAATATTTAAACTTTTGGTGAATTTTACGATAATTGGGAATTCCACTGATAATGGATGATTATGCGATAAAAAATATCCTCCACACCAAAAATTAAAGTGAAAGCAGTTATTTTATTACCCGCACATTATTCATAAAATTCCACTTCAAAAATTGCATTGTAATCTTGTGCTCCAAACGACCCATCTCCATATTTGCTGAGCATGACATCAGAGTCCAGAAAACAATATGTTCACGTGGTGCCAGTAGACAATTAGTCCCAGTTTAAGAAAAACCTTTGTCTATCTCAGTATTTTTTTCTTTGAATAGTTTATTTTTCTCATAGGCATGCATGGGAAAGTCTGTCATAGTCTGGAAAAATAGGTATCACTTATTACTTTTTCATCCTCATCTATGGTGATTTCCACAGTACAATATTATTGTCCTCACTTTATGTTCTGGTGTCACCTTAGCCACAACGGTGCAACGCTCAAATTTCTTAAACTGGGACTAATTGTCCACTGGCACCACGTAAACATATTGTTTTCTAGACTCTGATGTCATGCTCAGCAAATATGGCGATGGGTCATTTGGAGAACACAAGATTACAATGCAATTTTTAAAGTGGAATTTTATGAATAATGTGCAGGTAATAAATCGAGCATATCCAACTGCTGAATCTATCTGAAGTATGTTTCTCTTCCAGACCTAAGGAATGCAAAATAAATCAGCGTCAAATATGCTGTTGTATTTCTCCAAAATGTTAACTTCACATATTCCACAATTGTACCCATTACACATTAAAAGCAATGAGTAAATGAAAGAAGTTACATGAGATACAAACCAAACTCTAGATTACTAGCAAACGAGATACATAGTTGATTTAATTTACATTACTTTTCAATTTTTCAGCTTCTTAACCCTTTCGTGCCGAATTCCGCACCTGTGCAGCGAGGACTTTTTTCCCTCAACTACGAATGCCACACCTATGCGTCGTGAATTTTCCTACCATAACCAACGAATGCCGCGCCTGTGCGGCACAGGTCGAAAAAAGTGACCGTGGCGGACACAATAGACCCACGGACACGGTCGCCCCTTGTGATCCGCCTTAGCGCGAGCCCAGTCCCTTCTTCGGCCGCTCAGGTCGACCTTTTCCTATCCTCTCCTTGCGGTCAACTACTGTTATTTGCAGTGTGTTTTCCAAAAAAATATTTGTTGCTTATTTTTGAAATCCAATGATAGAAATGAATTCATCCTTTTTTGCTGACCACATGGAAATTTCAAATGAAATTCTAACGTTAATATCAACAGAGTTATAGAACAACCAGTAAATACACTAAATCCGTCTATATAAACGTTAGAACTTCGTTTAAAATTTCTGCACGCTCAGAAAAAAACAAGAAATTCATTTTGAATTTAAAAAAATCGATACGAACAACAAGTATTTGCATATATTCTGCGTTAATATTTTAGCTAGTTGACCGCGGACTCGTGTTAGGAAGGGGCTTTTAATCCCTCTAGGGTCTGGGACAGAGGCCGAGGAAAAGGATCGGCGCCCCACCGAGTTGGGTCCAAAAATGTTTCGGAAGGGACCCACTGCCTTCAGTCGACGCGGAAAGGCTTCGTACAGAGGAGTAAAGAAAACTTTCAAGAGACTCGTATTGAGAAAGAATTTCCTGCAACGAAGATCCGGGGCGAAAGGGTTAACTTCGTGTCGACAAAATTCATCTTAAGAAATCATGAATAAATCTATCTTCCGAAAGTTCCCATAATGCGCCTTTACAAATTTGGAGTCAGCCTATGCACCATAGCACCGTAGCGCCATATGCACACTGTAATTTTTTTAATACTATTCACAACTGTTTTTGACACACCCTTCAAGTTGCGAATCTGTATTGCTGTTATTGTTTGTATTGCCATGGAGCAAATCTGCTTACTCACACTCTGACGTCACAGGCTGTTCTTGCAGCATAAAAGAAATATGTGATTTTCACAAAATTTGAAATGTGTAGCAACAAGAATATTCAGAATTATGAAGTCATATTTTGCACACCGTAATGACTTCACCTTACCTATCAATACATGTAAAAAAATTACTGTTTTAATTTTCTGAGAGCACCACATTACTTATTGCATTTCTGAAATACATTGTTTATTCATATCATTGTTCCATTTATATATGATTTTACCCGTAGTCATTTGACTTCATTAATTTTTAGATAAATGTTTTGCGCAAGAGATAGAAAATTCGTGGCGATACAATCTTTAAAAAATACCAATGCCTTGACTCAGCTCTTGGATTAAGACATTATTAGAACATTTAAAGCCTAGTTTATAACCTAGATAAAATCAGTAAAGTGAACTGGCTTGAGGATCAAAGCATTTGTTATCACCATCTTTTGCACTTGCTAAATATAAAAAATTACATGACAAAGGAACACTATCAACTCCCACGTCAAAAGAAAGTATCAGATTATTTTAGTAACACCCGTGAAAACAGACAGTGGATGATAGCTTGAAAAATAAAATAACATTTTTACATTATAAAAAGCAAACAAATTTGTGGCGAAACTCAGCTTTAGTGGCTTTTTTTCCCCAAAAAGCATAATGTTATAATGGAGGTTGGGATTAAACCTCAGCCCCATGCAGTGGCGGCTGGTGGTAATTTATCTAGGGTGTGCATTAGAGCAGATATAGGATGATTTAATTATATTATGTTAATACTAATCCATGAGCATCATATTTCGTCGCAATAGAATACATAGCAAGCAAAACATATCACTGGCATATTCTACCCTTAAAATTGCATGAACAGAAATAATATTAGCATGCATGAAAATAATTATTCTAAACACACCTTTACAAGTGACGGTAGGCAAAATTCATTCTCCTTTCCTTACACCCTATGAGGAAGTAGTGTAGAAAATGGCCATACAGATGACTCTGTAGACGGACTAGGATCCTGGGCGCTGGTAGTGTACGTGGTGGCTACACCACTACACTACCTGCGAGTCACTCACCAAAAATATGCGCGTGTGCACTCGCATCGTTTTGAGTCTGCTCCCATCACCCATTTGAACTGCATATACTCCCCCCCCCCCCCCCGCATACTTCGTCCCGCCAGAGCACCCTCAAGCGATCGCATAGACCGAAAATGTGCCCGGCCAATGCCTTTGGCCCGGCGCGATGCCACAGGATCGCACACTTGTAGAGCGGTGAATTCGAAAAGGAGATAGCTGTAGCGTTCATGTTTCTAGCATATGCAGACAGGATTTTTATCCTTCTCGTTGCAAAGGAATAGTTTTCTTTTATAATTCATTCATCTTTGGGTGTGCACTTGCTAACATGCGTATACGCACGCGCCGCCACTGGCCCCATGGCACATGTTATGACCAGATTTTACCACATTTGTTAGCCATAAGAGTGGTCTAATTTTCAAGAGTACTTTTGAAAGTGAAAGAACAACCTAGAATGCCATATTTAATTGATTTTCTTAAACTATGCATATTTTTCCCCTCTTCTACTCTGGTTTTCTAAATTCCTGTGAAAATTCAACCATTCTTGTATTCATATTTTTTGGTGTTTATGTCCTCTTTTTCCACTCAAAAGCATTTTCATCCTTGAGTACAGCACATCTAAATCTCACTCATTTCGTACTTTTCTCTTTTTGTTCACAGTTCTCTTCAAAGTATGCAGTTACTTTCACTGAGCTTCCTTTGATCCCACATGGCGTTCATATTCATCCACCTCCCCTCTTTTCCTCATTCACTTTTTCTGTCGCCCACAAATTTCGTTCTGACTTACACGTACACAAATAAACTGACTTCTCGGCCACCTTCATCACTCCTGCTACTGGACTCCCTGAACTTTCCACTAATTTTTGGCTTCCTTATCCATCAATATATTACTTGTTGCGGTGTTTTCCTCCACTTAGGGGCCCCATTACAGTTTCATAAATTCCATTCCATAACTCTTTTACAACTAAGCCATCTAAATCTAGTAAAACACTTCAATAAAATTAGAGTGAATGATAGTATAGAAATGTAGTGATTCTTTCAGAAGTTATCATTTTGAATACACAAAACAATGACAACTACAAATGAGAAACAGTACAAGAGCTTACACGTGCATTCGGCTGCGAATTAACTGAGCCCCAAACGTGCCAAAAATGGTTATCAAAAGATCCATGATGACCAAGCGATAGATTTCTTGACCCAATGAGGTTTCCCAACACTAAAAAGCAAAAAATAAGAACAAAAAATAAAGAACACATTTAATAACCTTAATATTATACATATCTACCCCTGGTCCAGGGACCTTCTCATATTCATTTCACAGGAAAAAAAACTCTTTAACAACATGACTTCATCAGAGGAGAGCTCTAATATGTATCTTAAGAGTGGAAGCATTTTCACATATACAAGAAATAAGGGAAAATTTTCGTGAAAAGCCATTATTAAGTTGCATAAGTAAATTAAAAGTAATACCATTTTCCACGAATATTTGGAAAATTGCCAGTAAGTTTTAATTTTTCCATTATTTCACACTTTCTGGCAAATTGCAAAGATGAACTCTTCTTGGGTTCTACATCAGATGAGATACTTTAGTGCTGTTGACATTTTGGGTATGACAATTACTTTTTTCCCAAGGCAAATGTCACAAATCTAGACTGCCCACTGGTTTTATACAGATGTTGGTGGTGGGGGATTGGCCCAGCCCTGATTGTTGGATGGATCCATTGACTTGAAGAGTTAATCATTTATTATTATGTTACACTTGCATCAGATTATGCCTGAAGCAACTCTCTATATCCTTAGGCAGGAAGTTGACTAGAGCAATGAAGTACACATCACTATCATGAAAATTTCAAGATGTTCTTTATATTTCACCACTTTGACTGATGACCACAAAATATAGGCTTTCTGTACATAGTTTCCGGAAGTTGCCGTCCATAATTTCATGCAGAGTTTTACCCTGACACTTGACAAAAAATATTGACTAATGCTAATTATACATGTGTGTCGTTACTCATTATGAATCACTTATATTATTTGATGATTTATACCATACAATTTTCCCCAAGCTAGCGTTTGACTAAGAATATGTGCAAATAAAATTGATGTTTTGAGGCGTAACTTTGTGAAAGCGATTCATTATTAAACTTAAAAAGAAGAACTTTGTGCTTTCACATGAATATTTATGTGAAAGCACAAAGTTCTTCTTTTTAATTTTAATGTGCAAATAAATTTATTGTGCAAAATAGTCTAAAAGATTGAAAAATTACTCTAACCAAGTACAGTGAAGCAAGAAGTGTACACTGAAGTCCTTACCTTTGGTCCAAATATTACATTTTTTCCCTTTAGCTTCTTCATGTAAGCTAATTAGTAAGCCCAAAAGAGACACATACAAACCAAATTACGTATTTAATTATAAAAACTGTAATCATCACCTGTCTGTCAGGAGAGTGAAGCCAAAATCCCAGCAATACACACACCACGACCACCTCCAATCCAAAAGTCCTCCACAGGGTGACATACAAGGCCATTCTAGGACTACGAAACCTCTCCCAACGAGTCATGTATGAGAAAAACATAGGAACCAGCAACAGGATGAGAGTGACCAACAGCGACACCGTTATAGTGGGCGGATGTGACTTCACCTTGACATCTACATATGAGAACGACAAGAGATAAACGGTCTGTATGAGAGAGAATGCTAACATGAAGAATCATTGTGTTTGAAAAATGCCACACTTGACCTCAAATTTGAGTTTTTCACAGCATCGCTCCACCAATTTTTAAGACTACTTTGGAGATATTCAGTAAGTTTGATAAAGGCTTTCATGGTGGCATTCTAATGGGATGGTAGACCTTAAGTATATATGCAAAACTTCTATTAGATCTCTTTAAAATATGATCAGGGCCAAATTTTACAGATACAAATAACTAACAGCGCACTTAGCCAACCAAATCTGTAAAAAGAAACATACATGATCTGGATTTATCAAACAAGAAAATTTTAAACATGGATATTAAATGGGTATTTCAAAGAGAGAAAAAGTGAGCTATTAACAAATACCTCAATGGTAGCCTAAACGCTCAATGGATTCCTCATTATTTGCATAGCACCTCCACTGCCAATCTACAGGTATTGGGACAAAGGTATTTGAAATTAAATTGAGCAGTTCTCCGGTTACATGAGTTTTTTGCTCTAAAAAGGTGTACAAGACAAATCAGCAAATGAGATTTCAATTAATTTAAATGGTGCTTCATAGGAATATTTTTCATAATAAAGACATCATCAGCTGATTAAAGACTTCCTAACTACAGTGTGTAAAGGCCTGGTTACACGGTACATTGACACGTACGAGTTAATGTGTATTTGCATGAATTATTTTGGTGGACCGGAACAGAGCATGTGCGAATGCATTAACCAAATTAGAACAGGTTCTATTTTCTGTTAACCCGTTCATACATTTGTACATTTTGGGGTGGTTACACATTGAATTTTCCCATACATTCTTACATTCACGCATTCATACATCAACTTGTACACGCTAATGTACCGTGTAAGCAGGCCTTAAATGGATGACCTTTGGTAGCTTAAAGATAAGCAGGAAAGGAATACAATAAATCGAACAATGGGCTACCTTGGGATCAAGTGGACAAGACGAGGCATTCACTCAATTCAACTCCAAAGGTAGCCAAGTTCATTCTCCTAGCAGTGGCATTGGTCTGCCCAGCCAATGCTTACCAGGTAGTAAAGGAATATAGCAAGATACATAGGATTACAGTTCATAAAGCATCACTATCAAACTATGCGTGTAGTGTAATTTTATGTGAATAAGAGTGCTTATAAACCAGTGCAAAGTTGACTGGCCAGTGGATTGGCCATCTGTCAGCCATCAACAAGTCTCTACCACACTACCCTCGTCCACTCACCTACCTACCTCTGTCTCCTTATTCTCACATTCCTACCCTCACTCCCCATCACACCCACGACCATTTAATTCAGCTCCTTCTGATGGACAGGGACCATGCTCAAGTGTACAAAATTACCCCCATTTGCCCACAAATATCTTTGGTCACATTCTTCCCACAAAATAGGTGTTTGCACGACAAAAATCTCATTTAAAAAGGAGAAAATGTTCGCAACAGAAATTTTTTGGAACTTGCAACTTTTCTGCATCATGATCTCTTTGGATTTTGCACTGGTGTAGAATGGATTTATTAGCAGCATGAGGGTTATAAAAGCTGGGAATCTCTGAACAGCGACTTAGAATCAGCTTTAAAGAAAAAAATGCCAGATAGGGCTTGGAGGAGATGCATTGGGCTCAAACAAAATAAAGCTGTGCATTGATTGCCTTGTTATTAGATTGAACTTTAAAATAAAATACACATTTTTCCATTGGACAGAGACTAAAATTATTCACAATCAGTATAATATGTTGCAATCATAACTTAAAATACTTAACTACAAGGTACACATCATAAGAAGATATTAAAAAAATAGGAAGAATAAGACTGAGATCAAGATTCGCCACCTCATATTCTAACAAGAGATGGGGCATACTCAAAAAATTTAATCAACAAACATTGTTACAACAAATGCAGTCCATAAAATAATATGGAAGAACACAAAAAATATTGGCAGATAAAACAACACTCAAAGAAGCAACAAGTATTTCAATGAAATATGAGCCAAAGGTGTGGAGAAAGTACGACAGTGAAATTTAATGCACAGCATTATTTGAATTTTGCAACAATCGAGTTGGGTTTATCCCTCTTTATCCCTTATGGCTTCATTGCCAGAGAAAATTAGCACTCTCCCATATAACGTTACCAATGCATCTTCACTGCGATACAGATCACAATCATCATTTGCCATATAACGTGATACATCAGCTGGATTCACAGTCATTATGATCAAGAAGTTTTATAGTTACAGAAATTGTATTTCTTTCCCAAAGTAAACTCACACACACAAAACCTCATACAAGCCATGCCATGATCAGCAACTACATTTACTCACCAACTGGGTCACCAGCAACATCCCAAGTCTTGTGAATTGAGAGGAGTACCCAAACAAGAAGTCCAGTTGAGCAAATGACAAGAAAGAAGAGAAAATTGGTGATAAGTCGCAAGGAGAAGGTCATCAAGCTTTCCATACAACTTGTAGGGTTTTGCTCCTTCAGAACTTTTTCTGCTTCCTCATGAAGTAGTTCCTGTAAATAAAGTCACACACACACATATAGCAAGATCTAAAATTACAGCAGACATAAGCATTACCCACAATTAGAGTTAAAAAGCATCATGAACTTTGAAATCATGATCTTACAAAGCAAAAGAGATTAAAGCCAATATTCCAGCCATAATATATGTATTAGGTTGACCAATTTCTGTTCATTAGCTATAAATTAACAAGAAGTCTATGACTAATGGATGAACTGATAATTAACCAATTCATACTTATTAATGGTCTCCAAAAAAAGGATGATTACAATGGATTTAACAGTTTAATAGTTGTGTGAGAGTAAGTTACAGTGATTTTCATCTTTGATGAAAACCTCATTGTAAGAAAATAAATATGACTACAACAATTTCAAAATTAAGGGTCATTCATAGATACTTCCAACAAATTCAAGTCATTTTCAACAATTCCTCATCATTTTTTGTTTTCCTTATTTAATGTTTCTTATTTGAAATAAACCAAAAACATCTCCACAAATAGATGATGGATTGAAAAATGGAAAAATACAGGGCTCTTCATTATTCAAACAACATCATAATCAATAAGAAAAAATTGGTAACCAAGCCCATTAAGACAAATTTAGACATTTGGAAAGCACTTAATCATAGTTAATTAATTATTATTATGTAAGGATTAGTTGGTTCCACTTTATTTATTGTCCTGAAACTGTTCTTGTCATCAGTTCTCAGTCTTGATTCTAATTCAAAAGTCTCATTTCTACTGTTCAATTTTCAAAAACCATTAGTATTTTTCATTTTCTATGCACTACAGGCACAAGTGACTTTGTATGCAGTCACGCGCACGGGTGCAAAGTTAAATACACCAACGGATGAAGTTCGCCATGAAAAAATATTCCTGCAGTGCGTTGAAATTCATCGTCGCAGACCAGCGACTAAATAAGGGTTTTTCAACCCAACAGTGGCTTAGTAAGCACGACCCTCGCCACATGTGCCACAGTGTGGACTTGTTCGGTAAAGCCCATCCCGAAGTTCGCTCTGAGAAAATGGCTTTGCGGTGGAACTGGTGAACACGCCTGACCGGCAATCAGGAGATCTGGGTTCGAATCCCGGCTAAGTCAAATATTTTTTCATGGCGAACTTCATCCGTTGGTGTATTTAACTTTTCATTTTCAATACCATCACAAGTTATCTCTAAATTAATTAGATCTAAACCATCACTCTATTTGAAGTGTTCAATAAAATCATTCTCCTGAAAATTTTTCAAAAGAGGCATTAGATTACGTATTTCCTAACCAATTCTTTTTCACTTAGTCTCCAATTCCACTTCTAAGCTCAAATACCAGAGAGACTGAGAGGCAGGGCAGAGATACGGTTAGAAAGAAACAATTTGGAATTTGTTTCTAGCAGAAAAAAATCTCACTAACAGACGTCCTGGGGCCATGATTCCATCATAATCATATTTTTCCAGCTACTTTGAGTCCTGAAATCACCTGTACGATAGCACAGATACATGAGCATTCAGAAGCTGATTAATGTGGCAACGTTGCCATAATAAATGTTCAACTGGCTTCGGTAAGGTTGCATGTGCATGTGGCATTACTTTATTGGAAATGTTAAAAATTTAATGACAAGATGAGGCAGATATAAAACATAGAAAACCTCCATACATCAACTTTAAATAAATAAAATATAAACCGGCAATAAATTTTAAAGTACCTCCCTATTTTGAAGATATAGCTCAAGTCTAAGAGCTTTCTGTTTAAAAAAAGCATGTGCCATTATTGGCAGCATCTATCACATTTATTAGACTTTGAGTTAAGTACAAATTTGATGAATAGACATTATAAGAAATCTATATCATTCATAACCACAAGACTTCCTGTATACAACTAAGTCATCCATCTTTTTACCTTGAATTCGTTCAGGATACTCTGCCTCTTCAGTTGAGCCCCTTGCTCAGTTGCAATGCCAAAATCCCAGCCACAGAACAATTTGTGAGAATACATGTGCTTCACTACACATCCTGTTTCTATATAGCTCTTTCTGTAAGCTTTAGCAGCACTGAAATCAATAAGAAATAAGATAAATATCCTGAACAATGAATGAAAATGAAGTCATTTGGTGATTTTTCTGCCATTAAATATGTATTACCATGAGGATCACCAAAGAGAGGAATTTGAAGATGTAGTCTCAGACTACATGTTATCAAACAGGAAAATAAAGGGGACACAGCTCAACTTCGTTTTGTGAAATTTTACAAGAAATTTTTTCAGTACACAACAACCTATAGTACAATTTATCACGTTGCGTACGGATGGCGAGAATTCTCGTCACTTTTTCCCGAACGTTCCGGACGGATGACGAAGATTCTCGTCATTTAGGCACGTCAATCTAAACAATTTTAAAGCGTACAATACGTATTCGTTAGTACGTTTTCAGTTGTTGTTCGTTATTCATAATGAATTGATGCATCATAACGTTTGATTGGGTAAAGTTATATTCTAAACATTAGCTTACCCCAGTACGCAACGTGTAAAATATAGGTTTGGCCACAATTAATGTTTGGAGATAAAAATCTTCAGGTTAAAAACTTATGTACACGTAATTCAAATTCTTCTAAGGAAAACGATTAAAATCCAATACCTATTGCCACATGTGAGTAACTCAACACACCTTTGTTAATTTGAACATGCAATAAATAATAGAAGCGATGGTGAACCCCATCAACAAAGCAAGGGAGAGCACCATCAGTAAAAAAATATACACCACCTAAGTTTAAATTACATATTTTGATAGTGATAAGATTAAACAAACTCTCTTGAACTAAAATACTATTACATTAAATTAATATTTATTTATATTATAAAAAAAGCTTTGTCCTGGTGATGCAAGAACTAGAGGAATCCTAATTATTTGTTGAGAAAATGTTTAGTCTTTTCTATCCCAATGAATATTTTGCTAAGAAAAAGCCAAATAACTTCAACTACTAGTAGCTAAAATACTTTAGTAACTGGAGCTGTTGGAGACACTGAAAACACCTTTTACATGAAATGAGTTTGTTCCATCAAGTTCTTTGTTAATTATCACTGACATGATCATATTCCTCAATGAATGAATTCCTCAAAGACATCATATTCCTCAATAAATGCAATAATGCTATGATGCATTTCAATTTTTCCTTTTAAAAAGTTATTCTCGTAAAAAGGTAATTTGTCAGTTTTTATGTCTGAGGAGTGATGCAAACAAATATAAATACCTGGATGAAAGTTCTTTCCACGTGAAAACAAAGTATGATTAAGGAAAAAAATTTGTAAAAAAGCTTTTATGGAAAAAAATCTTTTTATTCGATGTTGTAAGTATCAGGAGATGGAACGTGACTGCTCGTCTAGCTTCCCCCTTCTCCTTTCTCCTCCTCTCGCCACCCACGCGTCGCTGCGTTAGCGGTTTGAGACGTGACTTCTCTCCCACCATTCCGCTTCTCCTTTCTCCTCCTCTCACCACCCACGTGCCGCTGCGTTGGCGGTTTGCTCCTCGCCTCATCACCCTTCCTGTCACGCACCCCACTCCACCTCGCCCGAGAGCGTGAGAGCCATGCAACGGTTGCAGAAGCAGCGGCCTCCTGGGCGACGGGGTGGGGGAAGAGAGATAGCACACGGGCAGGTGTGCATTGAGAACGGCGTTGGCAGTTGCGTCGACGAAGAGTGCGAGTGTAGATGTTTCGTGAATAAAGCTCTGAATTGAAAGTGATCGATGGACTTCTCTTTTACCACCTCCTAACCCTCAAACGGTACCACGAGAACCCTACAATGTTTTAAAATGCTCATCTGAAAACAAATTTTTTTTCTATCGCCAAAACTACGCACTGAACCCCACCAACACACCCATGAAAAGTAACTACTATTCCAAAAAGTTTGTTTGGTCAGCTGGGCACATTGGTTCAAACAAACAAACTTCATCTTCCTTGAGGAAAATATGCTAAGAATGTCAATTTGAATTTTAATGAGAATTATTATTTCTGCCTGTGAAAAACTTACTTGTGGGCAACTGTGATGAACATCAAAGCATAGCAGACCACCATTGTAAATATATAACTTTCAGGAATACTGTATTGGAGTTGTGGTATTAAAGACACAGACTGGTTTGAGTAGAAACCATAATACAACTCAGTATTTTCAAGCCATCCCTGAAAATTTGAAAATAAAATTTAATGCAATACACTTTCAGAGTAAAATTTCTAACCATGAAACTTTATTTCATTAAGAAATCCTACCTCCATTAAATCCCAACCCAGAAAGCTATTAAAAAATAAAAATAAATCAGAGAAGAATTGATAATGACCATTTTATTAACACAGAAAACAATGTTAAGCAACTAATTTTATTTTGAGATTACAGATATCTTCATGCATTTTAACTAGATAAAAAATATTTTTTAATCCACACAAGAGATACTAATCACTAAATTTTTTACCTCTCCTGTCAGTAGATTTCCAATTGCAAATTCAGTGCAGTTTTCACATATGCTTGATGCATTTTCTGAGACAATTTGACCAGTCCTGGTATCCGAAATTTCATTTTCCACTGAAGTGCCTATGATATGATTTAATTATTCAGCATTAGTCAAAGACATTTTTATAAGTGTGGCAGTTTGTAATCCTTGTTGGTACAAATTTTATGTACATTTTATGCCTCATAGCGTTATGCTTACACTTTTTATCTTAAATTTACTTATAATTACTGATAATTTATGAATAAATGACATTTTTCATCATTAACAAGGTCTAAATTTAATGTAAAATGTAAGGAATGAGTAAAATAAATAAGTCCAAAATTAAAGAGTCATATAAAATTGAGACTTACCTCCTGACGCAAGGCTTTTCCCCTCAGCATCTGTCTTGTAAATATGAAGAAGTAGTTGTGGGACGACCAAAAAACCCATACTGCAAAACAAATTTAATGAAAAATCAGTGGGTACAGTCATTAGTTAGTCATCAATGCCTGCAGGTGCCATATGGCACCACAGCGCAGGGCTGAGTCCAATCCATTACAACTTCATTAGAATGTGTTTCCCCTTAATTGCAATGATTTTCTTACATATTACATAGATGGTTTGTTCCCTCATTTAGACAGCAAAAAGTGTTTCATTTACCACAGTCTACCATCTAATGCTCTCTTCAGTCAGGCCAATGTGCTCCACAGTTATTGTCTTTTTCTAAGCAAGTAATTTGCTTACAATAAGAAATCAATAACATAATTGAAAATATTACTTTTAAAAGATAGAGAAAATGATAAAAAAAACTGTATGACTACGTTTTTACAAAGCATGAAGTATAAATGAATTGAAAATTTTGATTAAACTACTCCCATTGGTAGATTTTGAGATGAGTAAAAACAAATATTTGCAGTACCATAAAGCCACAAAAACTATCTAATTGTCATGGCCTGCCTTGTTGTTGCTTTGCCTGTTTGCCAGCATTGACTGCCTGTCCGCCATCCGCCAGGCACTTGGCACAGGAAGGCCCCAACGCATCTGCTTTGTGTTTGTTTTGGAATGTGATTTTTGCCTTTGCCTTATTAACGATATCCCATGGCCTCATTAAAATGAGTTTGAATGAACTAGTTCATCATTTACTTTTAGTTTGTACCCTGGAACTAGTAAACATGCAGAATCATCACTAGTGACGATACTAGTGAAGGCATGATACCTGCAAGCTACCCTGGCAAGACATGAAAATCTCTGATATTTCTCTCAACCTCAAAAGTCAACCCATTGAATCTGAGGAAATCCTAACAAGTTGTAAGCATGTGGAAACCACTCAGCAGTGCCATCGTTTATTTTTTTGAGCGATAAAAAACAATAATCACATCAAAATAACTATATAATACATATGTACTTAACATTATACTTGAACTTGAATTAGGTATATTCCCAATGCAGTATGCACATATATTCACTTAGTAGACTAACCTCAATATGGAAACCAAGGCATTGATGACAAAGAGCCATCGTAGAAAACGAAAGTAAGTTGCAGTGCTGGTTCCAAAGTGCCCCTCAATGACCTTGATGCTACCGTACCAGGGCTCCATAACATAAACTATGTCTTTCAACCACATTTTAAACTGTAATAAATCATTACAGATACAAATATAGAAAAGGGATAACATATAAAAACAAAGATGTATTAAGTAGAAACATTATTTTTGGCCAATGTGAAGAGGGGACAAAGGAGTAAAGGAGAGGATAAAAGAGAATAATAAATATTGTTACATACATAATCAATAAAAAAGGGCGACACAAGGTGATGGACCACAATGTGGATAGCCTTGTCTACTGGCTAAGGCCTCATGTGCTCAATCTTACTGAATCCATGCACCTCCGACAAACCTACAGAGAACCACTCATACCTATTCCACGATCTTTATTAAAAAAATGGAATCGGACACAAAATCATCGGAATCACTACATTAATGCTAGGATATACCAGGCTTATTTTTTCTGTAAGATTCCCCTTCGTAAAACCGAATCAATCGCACACTAGCTGCATTCACAGGAGCATCGTGTTCCTGTTTTCCAAGCCTCGCCATGTGCGACTGCCCTCCGTGATCACGGTACACGTCCCGCAGCAGTTGCAACCCGGGCAACTTGTGCAAGATGCAACTACATGGCACGGTGCCCGACAGTGTAGTTTCCGACGTTGATCATCATGAAGCATTAGTGCAAACCACTTTTCTGTATCCGTGATCACACAGCCACGGATGTGTGGTTTTTGAAACCAGGCCTTACATGGAGCGTTAATGATACGAGTACAACCATGTTATCGCCGCTAAAAAGATCGTGAACTGGCAAAGAAAGCTCTCATTGAGTCCGGGAGGCACTATAATTTAAAAGAATAACTGCATAAATAATAATATATTGTTTGTTTTACGTAAATTATGAACATTGCAAGACATTTAGGTGAAAGTTTGGGTTACCCGTGTTTTCCGTTTATTCGTGCCCTCTCTCCCCATCATTAGCCCATTTGGATAATCGGGAGTGTACTGTACATTGAAACTGGTCATGAGATTACCAGTGATTTTTATTTCATTAATATTTATTACAGAGGATCCCGCGCATCCCTGAGGGGGTAGTGAACACAGAAATGCTTGCTGTAACTTTGAATTGCTGTAAAGACATCAAGGCAGCTAACTAACACAAATTGGTTAAGTCCCCATCTTTATGCAGTGGAGACAATGGGTACAAGAAATAAATTCATAATTTAAATTGATGATTTCAAATTCAAATGAGGGCTTGACTACATTCATTCCATTCAAAAAAGCTTAAAGCAAGACTATTATACCCCCTCTAACCTATATGTGCCAAGAATCCCCAACTGCGGCAATCAATCAAGACTCCCTCTCCAATTACCATGTAGTTTCAAAGAGTAGACATGGACTTACGTGTCATAATCGTCATTTATTGGCAACTTCATTCATTCACCAATCAATATGCATTACAACTACAAATAAATATGAAAATAATACGAAACAGTACCCGGGAGAAATAAATGCTGATCAGGTATTTCATCCTCTTTTTTAGACTTAGGTGTGATCTTTTCGGGTTTAAGCTGACTGATGTTCCCAATTTGTGTTTTATTGACCTTTTCAGTGTGAGAGAGGCAGGCATTCTTCTCAGAGTTTCACTGGAAAAGAAAATTAAAGGAAATTTAATCTATGTGGGACTAATTAAAAGAAAACAATAAAAATATTACCTGAAGGAAAATTGCACAAAATATTTGTTAACTTAAGCTACACTTTCACTGTAGACTAAAACTCTTGAGAATTGAGTCACAGAAGTGTAACCACTCTCAGAGACAATTTATTCCTTAAGTCTCGCAGACTTCAATCGTTGCAAGCGGACACGTACATATATTTCCAAACTCTCGATACAATGTCTCAGAATTTGAAACATTTTCGTTCTTCTGAGACTGGTTGCAGGTTTAGCACTGGTGCCAACATATCTGAACAGATTAATAGTACTATTAATCTGTTCAGATATGTTGGATATGTCTACTTAGAAATACGATCAAGCAACAGCAGAGTGCCTTCTTGTTCTTCTTGGGAAAATTATATGAACTGGGTTCTCAGCAAATAAACTCTATACAATTTACCACCTTATCACTTTTCTACCAGCCAATCATCGGGCGTTTTCGATTCTCACTTGCATTTGAAAATTCTCGTGAACTTTGATGCATTAAATATCGCAAACCACGTCATAAAATAATAAAAAAACTTTCACCGAGGTATGCAAACATATATTTTTATATAATTTTGGGGCTATTGATTATATCTGAAATATATGCAAGTTCCCTATTGGCTAGAGAAATGTCAGAGAATATAAGAAAACTGTTTCAATTTATTATTTATTTAAACTATTTTATGACACATCGTAGCGGTTTATTTTGGTGCATTTTATTAGTTTTGCACATTTTCCCATTCTTTACTTTCACTTAACCCACTTAGGCTGCAATCAGACGTGCCAGCGTATCTGATGAGATTTGTTGTAAAAATAAGAATAAGCAATAGTAAAGGGCCTTCCAACACATGCTTATTCACATTCACAAGCACATTCTTCGCATTTATTTTTAGAGTAACTCTTGATTGCTTACTTTACAATGATTGCACAGTGCATACTTGTTATCAGGAGCCACTGCCCTGACACAACAAAACTCAATGATCATGATTAAATATGCTAATGACATACATTTGCCAGTCATAGTTCATCATCTAAACTCCCTTTTTTCCCAAAACATTGTTTTGGAGCACTTACTCAACTCATCTAGAATATTTTCTGAAATGTTCAACGAACGACTTTGCTGATCAGAAAATTAAAAAATAACAATGCAATCATATGGTCGCCAGCTGCTACATACCACGATTTCAATGCCGATCACAAGGAAAAAGATTGCACAACCCAGGCATCAGGAGATGGGAAAACATAACCGAGGAAATATAGAAGCCAAAAAAATGTGCACCATCTTACAATAAACTCCTAAAATTGACTCGGTGATTAAGAGAAATAAAAAACCCTCTGAAACAATCGGATTTGACTTGTTCAGATAAAAGGTTTTGCCTAGAGATGGGTCGAATAGCAGATTACCTGAAATATCGAATTCAAATATTAAATCAATGATCAAATATTCGAATACTAGAATTGCGAAAAGCATATTAAACGTGTTTTTTTCTTCTATTTCACTTATAAATAAAAAGGTATACATCAAATAAATTTAAAAAATCAACTTCTTTATTTTGAATAAATTCCCCAGATTGATTGTCGTTGCTTTACATCAGCTATTTTTGGTGGCACTTTTCCTAAATTATCTGTTGGGTAACTTAAATGTTTAGACAGACTTGTTATCTCCAAAGCCAACTGATTTTTTACTATTTCAACTTTATTTGAATAGAATGAGAAGTGATGAAAAGAGTTTTTTGAATGTTGATGTATTGATGCATTCAGAGCCCGTGCATATGTCATTTTTATCTATTGTTTTAACGAAAATTTCAATCCTTTTTCGGCTTTGACGCGTTTTTGCCGAGCCGTCGTTCGGCATAAAGAAACAAAACTGATGTCAGGGGAAGCCCGCATCCTTGCTGTCTTCGAATTCATGATGATCTCTCCGATGAGTGGAACGATTTGGGAGTGGTAGCTCAATGTGTAACAGAAGGTACCCCAAAAGTTGATTTTTCTTCCCACCATTTTTTATTTTTTGAGGGGTTTTGTGGGGGAAAACCAGGGATTTCCAGATTTTTCCCCCCATTCATTTTCAGTTCCCCACGTCGAACGATATCTTTTCACCACTCTCATCCGCGAATTTGATGTAGTTCGTCAACTTGCCTAAAACGGTGCTGCATGCACTTCACGACTAGAGTCCTCTACGTTTTTCCTAGTCAACTACCAACGACGTGTATGCAACAGTGTATGGAGTGAAATTCAAAGTATCTGAGGTATTCGAGATCGTACTTTTAGCATAATTATTCGAGATCTCGAATATATCGAATACTTTCAAGTAGAGATGGGTCGAATAGCAGATTTCTCAAACTCGAATATCGAATTCGAATATTAAATCATTGCTCGAGTATTCGAATACCGCAAATACTAGAATTGCACAAAGCATATTAAACGTATGTTTCTTCTTCTATTTCCCTTGATGAATGTATCAAAAAAAAGGCATTCAGTGAAACCTCGATCTATCGTTTTTCAAGGGGATGGACGAAAAAAAACGATGAATGCGGGAATGTTTGACTAGGTTGCCTACCCAGCAGGAAATTCAGAATTTTGGCGAGCAATTGTGATTTCCTTTAAAGGATTCAAACAGGAATTTAGCTGATTAATGGAATATTTTAATTTTATGGAAATAATTAGGGCATATAGTTGATTCAACTAACATCTCTCTCATATATCCTAAGGGGACACACCAACTAGCAAAAAAATGATTTCATGCCGTCTCCGCATTTACACTGCTACGATGGATTTCTGTCTGAAGTATAAATTCTTATCTACCATACTCCATTTCAGTAGCACGCCCATCTGATACTCGACTTCGTCCAACTTCTTATTTTCAACAGGTAGCTCGCTTTACCTCCACTCCTACTGTCAAGTGCTAGCGGACAATCCAGGGCATTTTGCAAACTACACGCGCTTCTCTGCCAGATTTTCTCCCCCTTCAATTATTTTCAGTCCATCTTTGGAAGTTCTCACGAGATAAGCAGATGAATTCGAATTGCTAGCAGGGAGAAACCAAATATCCTGAGAAAATATCCCTTTGTCTGAGACTGTGACAATAGAGATTTATAGCATAACTCATAAATTGTAACTTGATATATATTTTTGGAAAAAAATACCGCATCAACTTCCAAGAAGCTCAGTTGCGAGGATATTGAGTTTCACCAGAATGTTAAGTCTCCGTCGTATTTGGACATTTATTTCCTTGCTTAAAATGCTTAAATAAAATCAGAAATACGTCGTGTTTGGTCTTATTCTTTTTTAAATTACGCTCACATTATATTCTAATATTTCAATCCAATAACGGTGTAATGTCAATAGCCGAAAGTCATTGTTAGACACCTTTTGGGCTAATAGATGACTCAAGCAGCAGTTAACCTCCAGAAATGGGGATCTTTGAAGCAGGTAGGCAGAAAAAGGTCAGTGGGGGAGAAAGAGGGAAGGATGAAACACAATTCTATTATTCTCCTGTAACTTGATACGTATTTTCTTTTGAAGCTTTTGATTTATGGTCTTCGTAATACGAACCCTGTGTGAGCTGGTGCCTTCTGTTTGATTTCGGAGAGGAGGAAAGCGTCGGAGGAGGGGCCAAGAGCTGATGGATGGAGGCGGTAGCGGATTTTGGGAATTGTGCTATATAGTTACTATCCCACGGCACTGAGGTTCTTCTGGTGGGGGAAACTGGGGATTTTCGGATTTTTTCACCCAATCATTTTTGGTTACCCACGCCGAACCCTCTTCACCGCTCTAGTCCGCGAATTTAAAGTAGTTCGTCAACTTGCCTAAAACGGTGCAGCATGCACTAAACGACTAGAGTTCTCTACATTTTTCCGAGTCTACTACCAACGACGTGCGTGCGACAGTGTATGGTGCGAAATTCAAAGTATTCGAGGTATTCGAAATCGTACCTTCAGCATAATTATTTGAGATCTCGAATATCGAATTCTAGTATTCGAGTATTCACGGATACTATTCGCACATCTCTACTTTCAAAGTATTCAAGGTATTCGTGGATACTATTGCTATTATTTCACTCCAAGAATAAAATTGACAAAATATTCCCCAATATTATGAAGCACTTTGAAAACACACAATCCACAGGCATCAATTTCGGCAGTTATTAATTTTCAGTCTATAATTGAAGTGAGGAAATGTAGAGGTGAATCAATAAAGCAATCATTTCAATTATTAATACGCAGATTGAAAATGATGTGATTTCATTATCACCATAGGAAAGGTTTTCATTGTAAATGAAACTAGATTGAGAAATTTACATTCAACTTACATCATACTAGCTGACCCGGCGAACTTCGTACCGCCTAACAATCAATGAACTTACAGTTTACTTACACCATTTATAAATCAAGAGCGGCTGTATCGTTTTTAATCATGTTTAATTTATTATAATTAAATAAGGATACAAATTATATAAAAATACGTAAATGAGTACCAAAATTGCTTGTCAGAAAGACTTTTTCTTTTTTGAATCTACATAGGGTGAATCGGAGCACGTTTACGCGGATTTTTTTTCAACAAATTTTCTTACGTTTTAGCTTAAGAAATTTTGGGCATTGTGGTTTAATAAAGCAGCTCATGAAATAAAAATTATACGCATTCAGTTGTTGGCTATTTGCGTTATTAGCTGTAAAAAAATGTTTTTAGGTCCAAGTCTGTTGCATACACTTGGCCCATTCAGGGGGCAGGTTGACACGACCCCAGACCGACGCTTGACTGATGCTCAAAATCATGCAAGAAAAGCCCCTATGAAGCAGCATTCGCATTAAATGACTTAAGGCGCGCCAGTTTTAGTATCTCTGTTTGGAAAAAATGCACTGCGTAAACGTACTGCATGCGTAAACGCACCACGGTGAGCCCTACACATTCGGGTTTAATGTCTTGCATCAAGCACCTTCTGAGAAACAACAGTTTTTGTTCTGTTATCAGGCGCAAGATGAAGCGGATGAAGCTAAATAAATATAGCGAAGCAAAGCAGTGACGCAGCGAGGGGAGGTTTTGGGGGATAAACCCCCCCCCAAGAGCTTAGAGAATTTTTTAATGAAAGATTTTGTTATTAATATTAGGGGGACGGATGACTAACAAACAAAACATATTTAACTATTCACACAGCCACAGAACCCACTATTTTGAACCATTTATCTTAAAAAATGTCTGGGGGAAGTGCCCCCACACTTCCCGCTTACCTTAGCGAGTTTTCTATACCCTACAGACCCGTGGTATTAGCTGCGCCCAAAACCCCCTATCCAAGCTACGCACTTGAAGCGAAGGAAGAAATACAGAGGATGGTTTATCGACTCGTGAACATAGCACGCTAAATTGACCATGAGAAAATCATGGGTTTTCATTAGCACATGAGCACAAACAACACAAAAACTGAAAGAATGACCATGCGATTTTTTAATCGTTATCACGAATGCAACACGAATTGTAAATTGAATACGTTTAAGCTCAAAAGAGCATATGAGTTGAGATCATGGAATCTACGGAATGAGGACTTCCTAACCTTTGAATTTTCCTTTGAGTAAAGTTGCGTGAATCACATTCATCACCCCCTAATTTTCTAAACTTCTTAAAAATCCTACTGTATGGTCTCAGAAACGTTGCTACCATGATAACCTCATCCATCTTTTTGGGCTTTCACTGCAAAACGAACAATGGAGTGAAGTATTCACAGCAGATTCCTTTGATGCTAAAATGGATGCTTTCCTATCCAGATTTCAATACATATTTGACACAACTTTTCAATCTAAAAAGTGTAGGGCTTGCATCTCTGACACAAGACTTAATAGTTGGATAACACCTGATATTGTCCACCTAAGCAAAGTAAAACGCGACTTATACAATAAATATAAGCAATGTTGCAGTGATCAAAACAGGACTGCTTATAAATGTTTCGTCAAACAATACAAGAAAATAATCCATAGAGCAAAATCTACTTACAATGATAAATTGATAAAAAACTCAGGGAATGCTACAAAGGCTGCCTGGTCGATTATTAAGAAAGAGAGTAACAAAAATACTGCCTCTTACCTGAGGACTTGAGTGTTCTACACTCTGGCACTTTGGTAACAAACCCATTAACCGTGGCAAATGTTTTTAATGATCACTTTATTGAAACCCCTGAGAAAATACTCAAAACATTAAGCAGCAATCATGCTACCAAAGATCCCTATTACAAGCAACCAGCATCTAAAAATAAGAATGCACCTTTTATTTACCCAGCCACTCCAAGGGAAATTTTACAAATTGGCCTCTCCCTCCATAACAAAATGTCATCGGGCTTTGATGGCATCCCGGATAAGATTATTAAATACTCTATCCCGTTCATCGTAAACCCACTCACCTATTTGTGTAATTTATCAATATCAGAAGGTATTTTCCCTCAGCAGCTAAAGATTTGCAAAGTCTACCCCCTCTTTAAAAAAGGAGACAAAAAGGATTGTAATAACTACAGACCCATAAGTTTACTTTCAGGTTTTTCAAAGATTTTCGAAAAAGTCATGTACAATCGACTTTTAAGTTTTTTAGATAAAAATGCAAGTTTATCCAAATACCAATTTGGCTTCCGACAAAATAAGTCAACAACTGATGCTTTGTTTGAATTTCTAAATGATGCAACTGATGCTCTCGACAAAAATAACCAAACTGTGGGGTTGTTCATTGATCTCAGAAAAGCATTTGATACTGTAAACCACGACATATTGTTGAAATGCCTCTCAAATTATGGTATTACAGGAGTAGCTTATTCTTGGTTAAATTCTTACCTAACAAACAGACACCAAATTGTCCAAATTTCTTACTTGGACTCAAACACAAAATATATAAATAATTGCTCCTCTACTATGAAAGAAGTCAAATATGGTGTACCCCAAGGGTCAATCCTAGGGCCGTTATTGTTCACTTTGTATATTAATGACCTTCCTGAATATCTCCAGGAAGCAAAAACAATCTTATTCGCTGATGACACTAGTATATTGTTGCAAGCCCCAAATTCGCAAGAATTACAGATTAAGGTAAACTCTACAGTTCAAAGTATTCAAATGTGGCTAAAAAATAGTATGTTGGCAGTTAACCTAGAAAAAACTGTATGTATGAACTTAAATTGTAAATCGCCACCAACAGTGGAACTATTCAACTCTGAAATAACTTATGTAAATAATATTTCTTTCCTTGGAATCACACTAGACAAATCCTTGAAGTGGTCTAGACATGTCGAAATCTTAACCACCAAACTGTCACATATTATGTATCAACTGCGCTATTTACGATCAAGTGTTTCTTTGAGTGTTTTAAAATATGTGTACTATGCTAATTTTCAATCCTTAATCTCTTATGGCATTATTTTCTGGGGTGACAGTTGCAATAGCACTGAGGTATTCACTATGCAAAAGAAAGCTGTAAGAATTATGCTAAACCTAAAATATAGAGAATCCTGTCGACCTCACTTTGAGGCACACAAAATTTTAACTCTAACATCCATTTATATTCTGAACTTAATGCTATTCATAAAAAAACGTATAAATTCTCTCCCAAAAAATGCTGACTTCCATTCACATATGACCAGAACCAAAGACTGTTTACATGTGCTACCCAGGAAAACAAAAAGGAGTAGTAATGGTCCTCTACATAAGGGTACAAAACTATATAACCTTTTACCAGAAGAATTGAGAAGTTTGTCTTCTGTAAATAATTTTAAAGTAAATCTGAAAAGATACCTGACTGGAAAGGCATTGTATAGTGTTGATGAATTTATTAACTATTGTAAAGAAAGTATGTAGTTTGATGTGTTAACCTATTAAATGAGAATTGTATACCTGTGCTTAAGGTTTTGTGCTGTGAAGTAAGTGTTGAAGTATACATGGCTGTTGTTCAGCTTTCACTATTGTGTGCTTGAAATTTGTAATGTAACTTTTTTATTTTAGGAAGATGTCTTTGTTTTTTTGAGTGAACATTATCTAAAATACCAATTATGTATTATACTTGAAGAAGCCTATACCTTTTACTTACTTGTATTGGTTCTTTGGCTAATAAAACTATTATTATTATTATTATCACCAATTTTTTTAATGATCAAACACGTTCCGTTGGATAGTTATGGTTGGTTTAGGCTTCGAAAGATCATGAGCACAGAAACTACATTTTTCTGTAAATCGTGCCTTGGTAAGCCAGGTACGTCCAAGGACTTAAAATATTCAGATAGATAGTTGGTGATTTCGTCTTCGTTTGTAACACATTTAAAAGATTCGAATCCATGCAGAGTACGAACTATTTGAATTTACCTCGTTTTAGTCTTCCACATCTTCGTTCTTGCTCGCTAAATCAACCATCTTTGATTCTTTTGGTGATCAATCATATTCTGGAACTCTTTGTTGATGAGCTCACTGAAACTAATTTGCAACCATTCCAAGGAAATGAGTTAAAACTACTCGATTCCTCGACAGGAACACGGACATTACCCTTTGTCAACAATTGCTTGGAGATTTGTTTACAAACACGGTAGTGAAGGGTCAACTCGAGCTGGGCCACGGCTGGGCTTACAATCAGCTCGAATTAAATTTTTAAAATGTAATTTCAATTTAATTAATATTTTGAATATATTTAGTAATTAAAATGTTATATTGTTACTAAATTCAGTTATTAAAGTGGTTAAAACAAAACAAATTATTTAATTTGTAGTTTTGACCGACTTATCAATTGTTGTGTTACTATAACTCCTAAAAGCATGTCCATAGGAAAGAGATGAATTTTTTGTGTGAAATTATCCTTTTTTTAACACCTTGAGTGCGGCATGACGTGATATCACGTCATGGTGTGCTATCCCCTGGTGCTGATGACGTGATATCACGTCATGCGTACCCCGAGGGTTCCGGCCCTCCGTAAGAGCTCGGTTCAGTTCTATTATGACATTTTGCCCCCCTAAGTTGCTCAGCAGGGATCTAGGAGCGCATTTGTGGACGCCGTTTCAAGCAACCTTTCCTGGGAGGGTCGGGAGAGATTTTTTCTTTTATCTTAAGGTAAGCCAATTTCCATTCATTTTCTCCCCTGTATTTTATGCAATTATTTTTATTTATTTCTACTAACGCGTGAGTATGACAAATTTTATTTGAGTTTTATTTTACAAATCATAAGTATTTACTAACTGGAACTTACTTATGTGTGTTAACTAATTTTTTATTCTGTTTAAATAATGTTTAGTGAGAATATAGATTTTTCCATCCTTCCTTTTTTTCTTCTTGCGAGCCTTTCATTTTTCGAACCTTTATTGTCTGATGTTAATAAGTTTTATTCAATTAATACATAAAGTACTGTGATAAGTTAAACTTTAATGTAAATTTGAAAATGCCATTACATTTTTTTATGCTACGTAACATATCTCTAACTTTTGCACCCTTCTTTTGTTTATCAGTGCAACTCCTAAGCAGGGAGGGGATCGACAAGCGGCAATAATACGATAGTGAAGGAAGTTATTTACGGAAAAAGTGTAAGTTATTTATAATATTTATTGTTGATATATGTATATTATGCACTTATAAACATTCTTATTATAATTGCAAATAACTGTTTGCACATTATCCCATGGATTGGCGAAAAAGTGCTAAGGAGTTACTATATAAAAATTCTTTTATTTTCTCGATAACCGTGAAATCAATGGCTTATGGGTGCTCTCAATTCTTTGTCTCGCCATTGTGAATATTTAGTTCCTAAACATAGTTTTACATTAGTAAAGCTGTTTGTAGCATTTCAGCTTTGACCTATTTCACCGAGAGTGTTTACTTTGATCCTGTTATTTATCGGAATTAAAAAAAATACAATGTATTTATTGCAGATCGTACGGAAGCGAGGAGTAAAACGGAAAATTTTTCATGCTGGCCGGTAGTCGATGCCGCCTGAAAGAGGTGAAATTCTCTATTCATCAGCTTTTGCAGATGATCAGCAGTCTTCGACCTTCCATCAGGACCTGCAGCCATCGACGTCGAGGGAGGAAACCTCCGCAAGGGCACAAACATTTCCTTCTTAGCTCTCTGCCTTCTCTAGAAGAATGTACAAGAGGAAGGGGGAGCTCCTGGATGAGAGCGGGATCAGGCATTCTCTGAAGACTCCGAGCTAGAAATTAGAGAGGAGGAGGGTGTGGAGGAGGTTGAACCCTCACAGTCAGGTACTTCGTTGCCTCCTTCTACGCCAGATCCCTTTATGTCAATCACTGGCCCATCCCCTTTGTCCTATTCTTTCCTGAACCCTCTAACATTACCTTCCGTCTTTTGCGGTGGACCTTTAGTTCAGTGACCCCTCAAAATATCACTTTCATAGAAAACCCAGCTCTCACCACTCCACCCCCTTCCAACGACCCAAGTGTTTTTTGCGTCTCCTTTTCCCAGACACCCTCTTTCGTATACAGACATACTTTCTCATAATCTTCGAAGGAATAGGTTAGGAATTGGAAACAATTGACCTATGAAGAGTTTTACCTTCATAGGCCTAATATTTCACAAGGTAAGTATTCCTATAACCAATATATCCGACTTATGGAGCATTGCTATCTTGTTTGACCTGCTTTGCTTTCGGATATACATGAGTCGTGATGGATTCTTTAGCATTCTTCAAGCCCTACATTTTTCAGCGAATACCGGTCCAAACGATTCAGAGCCTGAGTATTTCCTCTAAAAAAATCCGTCCCCATTAGATTCATTTCACTCCTCCATTGATTCCCTAATAATTCCTTCCCGAAAGCTATGCACGCTTTTTCATTTATCGTGAACCCGCCGGAAAGATTACCCTTATAAATTCCGTCTTTCTGTCATTAGATACTTTATTCTTCCATCCCACATTCCTTATCCCAAGCCACTTTTACCATCAATATCTCAATCTCACTTCCCTGAACTCATCCAAGAGGAAGGTGGCAGACAGAAAAATCGATGGTGCAAGTATTGCACTATTGCGGTGCAAGCACTCTTGGGCGTAGGAAAGAGACCGCAGATATCTACATTGGCTGCTAGGTCTCCTCTACTCTGTCCCGAGCTTTTTTCTTTCTTTCATAAGAAGGCATAAATAGTATTATATATTTTTGTATCATATATTGCAATAGTATTATAGGTTAAACATATATTTATAAAATTTGTGAGAGGTATTTCCTACATTGGTAAAACATACATGAGTGTACGTAGTGGTATGTAATATATAATTTAAAAATGGTCATCATTTCTATTGTATTGAATTTGTTTTGGGTAAATAAAATATTTTTTTTCATGTTATGTGCTCCTTTTTTCAATAGTCTAGGGCTCTTACATAAATAAGAAGTAACTAGAGATTTCCTAGCACGATGGAATTAGTCTTTCCCTTGTGTAATTAGAAAGAAAACGTATCGTTGCTTTCGCTAATCGGGTAAGTAATAAGGGGCATAGATGCTGCAAATCTATTCCTAGCAATACGTATTATTGAATGGTTTACTCGAATTGATATTATTATGCACCAAATGAAAAAATATTATTGCGGTAAAAATTTACATCATTTTCAGATTTTCGCAGAATATTCGTAGTAAGAACCGCGATACGTGGCCTAAATGAAGATTACTTGTAAGATGTTTGCTTGCAAATACTATTAGTTCCAGTTTTTATGCATTAATTTCTAACTCGGTAACATCATATTGAAAAATATGTTATTGGCTTGAGTTCAGAATATAGTAATGAGGAAGTTATGGGTTGATAATTTGTTTCCACATCCATTTTTATTTCGGCAACGGAGCCTATACCCCTAAAAGGACACGTACCAGCAAAATCTTTCCCCATACCTTCCCCATCTTTTTGATGTGCCGATGGCACTTCCAAAAAGGTTTATTCCTAGTTCTCACAAGTGGACCGACTAAATCTTACTATCACCCCTCGCTTCATCTCCGTACCCCCTCCAACCTTAGCACAGCCGGCAGGAGTGGTGCACGTCAAGAAACACCCTAATACACCGTCGGAAAATAATCTCGAAAGCAGAGTGCCACCCATCTCAATCACCTGCAGTAAAGGGAATACATAATGGTATGTGAAAACCATTTTTGTTAAATATCTGATGCTTACGGGTGGTCGTATGGAAAGAAAGGAATTGGAGCTGAAAACATGAAACGAGTGAAGGAATTTGTGACAAGAATAGTGGCTTCAGAAGAAAATGTAGAAATTATTCAATATTATCGAACCCTACCCCGATACTAAGGATTACTAGTACAAGGAATACGCCGAAATATCTTGCGCAGAATTACCATCACAATCAAACAGCTGTTCACGGCGATTCCTTGTACTTATAACTTGCATTACATCCATCTAAGCCGAAAATTTCCCTATGGCAGTGGCAAAATACCAATGGCGATACCAGTAGAGCATAACAAATTCATTTTCCTCGTATTTTTTTGGATACATACCGCAGGAAAAAATTGAAAGAAAACGGTGGCACGGGGAAAAAGCCGACAGTATGCAACCCGCATTACGTTAATATCCCGCTGTGCGGGTGACGTGATATTACGTCATAAATAAAAAAATTCATAGCTAACAAACTAGGGCCAAGAAAATTTTTTCATTATTTTTTCCAGCTCTTTTGGCACCCATGCATGCGTTTTGCATTAAAAAACGACAGCCGCACCGGGGGTCGATTTTGAGTTTTACATGGTCAGCATTGAAAGTGTTAATGGCCTATATGTTAACCCCGCCTGAGACGAATCCAAAGAACCAAATCTCATTGAAATCGGTGCAGCCGTTCTCGAGTTATAAGTGTTCTAACTAACACGATTTTCGACTTTCTTTTATATTATACATCATATAACACTGATTACTTGGCTATCCTGTGACGACGCAACCTGCACCTAGGTTTAAAAAATGAAACCCCCTACAGAAGTCATGATTTTTCTAGTTTCAACTGATTTATCTTACGGGATTTTCACTGAACTTGCACTTTATTTTATTGACAATCAAATAAAATAATCTTCATCATTCAATATCATAATTTAAATTAATGAATGGCACTACAACATTATATGCAATTACCATATTTGGCGGCATATAAGGCTCACCTTTTTTCCAAAATAATAGCTCAAAAAGATCGCCTGCATCTTATATGCATTCTCCATGGGTTACAAGCACGTACACAGGATCAAAACTGGGGGGGGACAAGCCGTGGTCTTTTAAGCTGTAGCATTATAGCAGAGAAAAGTTTAATAGGGTATTAGTGAATTACGTATGTATGTACTTACATTCTCATCTGAAGGGAGACTGGGTTATCCTCCATGAGAGCATCATCACCTTCAATAACTGAGTAGAATCTCTCGGCATGGCCATCAACTGACGGCAAGAGGCATGATGGGTGCCGTGATGGCAAAGGTAGAGTCCTGCCAAATCCCATGCTGGACCTACGCCTCCTTAATTCAAACGTTGACTGAGATGAGGTTTCCGGCACTCCTATCAAATAAATTTTACTAGAGCTTATTCAATGAAATAACCACAGAAGAGCCAATAGCATATCTTAACGGAGTCACCCGCAAGAGTACATTAAGTAAAAAAATATCACATCAGCAATCGAATTTTTTTCACTTTATAATGCACCCATATGAATCATGTGCACTGTGCTTCAATGGAAAGATTGGTTTTGATAAAAGGCAGAGCTAACCCAGACCACGTCATGTGAATAGCACACATAGATGGAAATTGTTTGAGCACCTAGCCACCAGGATACAGTTCTTCAATTTGAATTTTTTTAAAAAAATTCAATTTTTTAAACTAAAAACTCAAGTTTTATCAAGATATCACTGAATCCACATGCTTATAAAAACTGCTTGGCAAGGAAGCTTTTCGCTTAACAGATTATCAATGCCTGATCAGCTACAAACCTGACATCAATAATGACTGCAATCTATGCATTTAAATTCCTAGATCTACCAGGCCTCTGATACCATCTCCTCGGCAAACACTTAAACAGCACAATAAAATTCAACAGCCATAATCATAGGAATAGGTACAATGAAGCATGAGCCTGTTTTTTCTCTTTCATAATGGGCCCGCAGATTAAGAACTTTGGCTTCTTCATGGAAAAACTATAGAGGATATTGATTTTATTAATATGTCACACGTTCATCCATTTACAGTCTTGAAATCCAAAGCTGCAGCCCTCCATCCTCCCCATCGCAAGCTAGTCATTTCACCTCCCTGAGGCTCTCCTCCCTCCTATCCTTCTTCATCTATCCTAGGAACTTTTCCGTTGGTCCTCCTCTGGGGACTTTCATAATTTTTACTTCCATTATTTTTCCCATGTAACCGCTACTTCTCATTACATGGCCCATTAGGGCAGCGCTTATTTTTCAAAAATAACCCAATTTAATAATTTGTGGCCCAAAAATGTTCGAATTGCTGAGAAAAAATTATGGAAAAGTTCCAGGTTCATGAGACGTCAGATAACTGAACCTAAGGCACCTAAAGAGCCTAAATACAGTTATTTTTTAATGTTGAGTTTTAGACCCGGATAAAGTTTTCTAGGGTGAACATGATATGTTAAAGCCCTTTGAACAAAAATTTCAACCGTTTTCTCGCATCTTGATTCCTTCAAGCTGAAACGTTCCACAAAGGCGCCCGCCGCTCACCCACGCCACCAGCTACGCCACGGGTTTCTTGATTCTCGCAGCACTCCTCAGCCCCATAGATCTTCCTTCCTTCCCCTTACATGCTTGCAGACTGGATGTAGAGTGAGTAATAATGACAAACTGGGGAGAATATGATTCATTTGTACAATTTTATAAAAAGTACACTTCAGAGAAAAGAAGGGGGAAAACTAGGATTTTCACTAGGTAAATAGGTTGAAACAACAGCACAAGATTGCATTTCTTCTCAAGCCTGACAGTTCAAGTTGACTTATTGTCATAGGGAAAGCTTTTTCTGTGGTCCCTGGGGTTGGTGGCAGCGAGACAGGGGGTGTGCGGCAGGCGCCTTTGAGGCAGCACTTTGGCATGAAGTAATCGAGATACGACAAAATGGTTACAATTTTTGACCAAGGGACCATAAAATATGTTTACCCAAGAAAATGTTTTATCCGGGTCAAAAACCTTAACATTCAAAATAACTGCATTTAGGCCATTTAGGTGCCTCAGGCATGGCTATCCACTGTCACACAAACCTGAAATGTTTTCATCATGTTTTTTCTCACCAATTCACACATTTTGAGACCAAGAATTCTTAAATTGGATAATTTTTGAAAAATAAGTGCCACCCTAATGGCCCATTCACTGTGTTCTACTTAGGCATACAGTGATCCGTAGCGTCCTTCCTTCTCCTGTTCTTCTACGTACATACGCACTCATTTTTCACCCTATCCATCCATTTTGTCCTCAGCAACATCCTCCAGCACCAGGTCTCAAAGCTTCTCTGATCACTTTTCCCAATGATCCAGGCTTCTGAACCATAGAGTAGCATTGCTCACAGGAATGTTTTCACGTACTGTTTCTTGATCTCAAGTCTTCTGCTCTAGAAGCAGCCTCTTTGGCATGAATTCCATCTTAGAGTGGGCTTTGACATGCATATATTAGTTGTGCTTTTTCCATCTCAGGTAAGGGTGCTACAAAGGAAGGTGAATGCCTCCTCCACCTTCTCTAATCTTCCTCCTATAAGGGGAATGTCAGCCACTGTTTTCCCCCCTCCTCATACAAGTATCTTGGTTTCCATCCTACTTATATCCATTATGTATTCCTGAAATAATGTTTGAAATGGCTTCATAGAGTCTCATGACCCTTCCTTGTGGCCTCTGATGATTGCTGAATGATGATAATACATGGTCCATTGAGTGTCAAGAAAAATTTCTTCCCTTGGTAATTAATTAAGATTTCTCCACCATTTTCAGAACATCCATGAAAAAAACTGCATGCACAAAAAAGGCAACTTTGGAGCTAGCAGGAGGCTCAGTGTAGATTTGGTTTTATTTAAGCCCAGTTCAGCAACATTTGTAAATTAATAGCATCAAAAATCATGACTAGGATTACTATTCCCTTATATTGTTTCTGCTGGTTTATTTCAGGGCAATATAAGCTGCTTTATTTGCCACCATAGTCATTACAATGGCCACAATAACATAAGTGCACTGTGCAGATACGTATAGCAACGAATTCCAATTCCTTCATTGACCAGATCCTACTAGGCTTCAGTAATAGTGCGCCATCAATGAGAGGTGATATCAGCCTCTCGACCCTGGTGAAAATGACTTTAAATGGCAGCTGAAGACACAAATGGATAACGGCATTAAACTGAACAGTAGTTAAGTATTTGCTCGAAGATAATAGCCATTGTTTAGACGACTAATTTGGACTATATGGTCAAAGCGATTTGGATCTGGAATGTTAATGTCCAAATATGTCATTAATAATTAAAATTTCACATGACAATCAGAAACTAGGTGATCTAGTTTATTCCCGAATCTTGGAAAATTCATTCACATGTTATCGATCAATCTTACTTAAATTTTTCGGAAGATGGAGTTTATCAAATCCAGCGTCACCAGCGTCCATTGACAACGACCTATGACCAGCTTGAAAACGAGTTTCGGCTTCTCTGCTGACAGATGACTCCCCGGAGGATAGGCTTTCAACTGACAAAGAATGAAATAGAAACATTAAATTAGAACACCGAATCAAGTCACCGTATGAAGGTAAGAAAAGCTATACCAACCTTGATCCAACGGCATAGTTTCTGATTTGTTATGACTTCTCTTCCTCATGTCTACGGAGAGATTCGTCCTGAAGATGCAAGACAACCAGTCGATAAAAATTAACTATCAGTCTTCTATCTTGTTCAATGAACTAAACGTTCGATGGCGCAGAATTCAATAATCGCTGGTCGTCTTCCTTAAAGTCACAGAACAAACTTTTATCTACCATTGATTTCATCGAACGCCTGGAATAACAATAAACAGAAGTAAGTGAAAGCTCTTAATACTATTTAAAAGAGCAACAAAATACAAATGCATCAAACCTTGACGCCAGAACGAAAGCATCATCACGGCAATTACCCGCGAAACCTCCACACATAGATAGCCTTCCCTCGCTGAAAATACGTGCTAGTTCAAAACTAGCATTTCCGTTTAATCATCAATGACGACAACCACCTCATACTCCTTGTTTACGCGAGTTGCGTTCACCGGGTTTCAGCGCACCTATACCTTCACTTTTTACCAACTGAATAGTAACTCAGAGTAAGAATAGTAATCAATCCGAGAGCAATCAATATCTAATCAAAGTTTTCACAAAACGACCAATAACATATTTTAATATGAAAATTTTCAATTATAAATACCATAGACCGAATCCCAGAGCCTAAAGGTTCTCCAAATAGAAATTTTTATATTTTGAGCATATACTTTTTTCATTTTGCCTCACTGCCTCCATGGCGGCAAAGTGAATTACCGCAACTGAGGGACAGGAATCGTAAGTCCTGATAAATTGAGAAGTTTATGTAGTGATAGATTGAAAATTCGTTGGCAACCACTTACTAATACTTTTAACGCAATAGAGTAGTATATATTTACACAATACATTTTTTTCATGAAATAATTATTTCTCTGAATAGAATGTCATTATAGATTAATAGTTTCCAAGATTAGAATAATTTAGTTCATACATATATGATCTTCAAACTACATTGAATACGTTTGAGTAACAACAAAGACTCCATGTAGCATGGAGTGGTAGCACACAGTGGCGGAGCGAGGGGGGTGGGGTTTTGGGGGATAAAACCCCCCCCAGAGCTCAGAGAAATTTTTAAGTTTAATCCATTTTACTAAATTGGATTGATATTACTAATAGAATAGTGTAAGGAATAGTAAAATATCCCTCAGAAAGCCGTAAAACTCACCATTTTGAACCATTTATCTTAAAATTCCGCAATTTGTTAATCTCGCACCTACACCGCATATCCTGTTGGGTTTTCCATACCCCCTCACATCCCGGCATTAGTTGCACCTTAATCCCCCCTAGCCTTAATTCCTAGCTGCGCCCCTGGTATCACATATTAGCATGTTGCAGATCAGATATTCAATTCCTATCCCTTCAGGTAGAGCATTTAATGGCTTTTTATAGCAAAATGATATTGATACATGAATTCAGGTCAAGCAACCATAATTTTTCAGTCTTATAATAAAATTTGATGCGTTTCATTCACCATAGATATTAGTTTGCATTTATTTGAATGGGGGATTTTAATGACTAGTCAATTTGAAGTATTTTGGGTGCTGGAAGGCAACCCAAAAATTTGCAGGGTGAGAAGGCCTCTCAGAAAGTGACTATAACTGGACCAACTATGATGCCTATCCTGTCATAAGTTTGCTCTCGGAGCTCTGATGTATAGGCTTCCTGAATCGGCTTAATGAGTTGCCAAACCAATGAGTCCCTCATTTTGGCACCTTTTGGATTTCCCACAACACCAAACTTGGCTATCTTGACCTCTCTCTCAATTTGCTACTTTAGGGAAGCATTTAGCAATCCACCAAAAGTAAATGATTATCCACAAACTTTGGGATGCGCTGAAAGGCATATGCCCTCATACAGTTTAGGCCTGCCTCTCATAGTAACCTTGCTCACTCAATGCTTCAACCCGGCATTGGTTTGAATAGGTGAGGGCAGATGTCACCTCACATTAAACAGCAGGCATGCGAATTACACAATACATATAATCACGGAAGAGGGCCATTTACATTCCACAGGACACCACAGACTCTGTGGATTTTGGGGGGGAGGGGTGCCAAAGTCTTCACCTGGGATTGGAACCAGAGACCATTTGGTCAGTAGCCAAAGGATCTTCCCATAAGGCCCACCCCTCTCCTCAGAAATATAAGTACATAAATTTAAAATTTCAATATAGATATGGGTCAGTAACTGTAAAGGTAATAATCCTTACAAGCTTTGAAAACAAAAACAGCTACATTATGAATTCTATATGGATGAGTGCACTCTAAAAAAATAAAAGCAAAAAGAAGCTGCCAACAGCTTAGCAAGAGTTTTCCATTTCATTTTGATTCGAGAAATGAGAGGGCTTACTACCAGAACTCCCACAAACATCATGTGATTTGTTTTTGTAAATATGTCTGAAAATAACAACTGCAGTTTGAATATTTTAAATTTATGTTGACAGTAAATTACAAAATTTCATGATTAAAAGACAGAAATTGACACAAGCAAAGAATAAAAGAACTTATTGCACAGTGATCAAACACGTATGAGAAATTCAATTGAACATCAATTGACTATATACTAGGCTGATTGCCACATGGACAGTAAAAATGTTTATGCATGATTCCACAGTAGAAAAATGGCAAGCTGAACATTAGAACAAGAATTTCCTGAGCACAGAGACAAAAACACAATCTCTTCAGTTCCAACTTTCACTATTAAGAACCTATCTACTAAGGAGTAAGGCTGCCGCATCTCCGCTTTTCCTTCTCCAATATCTCAGCAATTGACATAACCTCTTTCTCCTTAATTTTATCTCTCTTGCTGACTGATGCATTTCCTATTACATAGAACCGATATGGTTTGGAGGCCCACTCTGCGCCACTTGAAGTAATACCGATGCGAGACGTAGCCACCACTTTGTGAGCTTCCACAGCAGCAAGCCATGTTGAATCCCCACATTGGTAATCTCTCTCGGCTGGTTCAATCCACAGACCATCCCATGAGCACATGTCTTGGGCATTGCAAGACCCCTTGTCTATGCTCATACTGATACACAATTTCGATGGGCCATTAGCCAACTGATGGGCTTTATACATGCATGCAACTTTCCTCTTTTTGTTCCTCTCTTGCTGCATATAATCCATTCCTTCCAAAGGCTCAATAGCTCTCAAAAGGACAGCGGCTCCAGGCCCTAAAAGTTGATAGGGTCATTTTTTTAAACAATTTATTTTATGCAACACATTACTTCTCACTTATTGTGAAGTACTCCCACCCATTTGACAAACATATTAACGTATTCAAACATCCCATTTAATTCTTCGAAAAATGTACAATGTTTTGTAGTATATTTTGAAAAATGCATGCTGAAACTCCTTTCTGTATTTTTTCAATTCCAAGTCACTATGATATAGTGCTAGTCTTTGTTTCAGTTCCAGTCCCAACAAGAAGGTTCCAAAATAATCATACTAAAAGTGCGCTACTATGGATTTTGAAATGACCTGTTGATTGGCTCCACTTTTGATTTTGGCCTACCAAGGCTCCGCATCTTTCAGTGCATTTCCTCAAAATTTTAGGGGAATACAAGCACAAATTTACAGTCAGGGTTACACTCAATATTGACAATTTGCAGCCTGCTGTGAGATAACTTGCATACTCTCAAGCTTTTTCATTGCCCTTAAACTATTTTGAGTTCACATTGGATGAAGTGGATGGAACTCAAGCAAGTGGAAAAGCATATCACACCACAGCGGAGAAAAGTGGCGAGAGGGCAGGATTGACTCCATTTCATTTCATAGGAGCATGAGCAGACAAGGTGGATGATGGGCAAACACAAAATGATCCAGCCAACATCCATCTTACCCACACCATTGCTATCCAGCACTGCATGGCGGACACTTGACTCATGTTTATTGAAGTGCATTCCAATCCTGTGTGAACCCCACCTACCCCTCAAACAAACCTGAATGAAATCATGGCAACATAGCATCTGGATATCATTAATCTTTAGATCTGAGACCAAGATTAATGTGATTTATGAATGCAAAATTAGTACATGTATAGAAACTAATTCTAAGGCAGTTCTATATTTTTTCATAAATTTTTGTTTCAAAATATTTAACAACAAAGAAAAAAATTATGTACACCCTACAGCACACAAGTGTACGTGAATCATATCTTTGTGGGGATGAAGTGCCAAGATCACTGTACGGTTAGGTAAAGTAATTTTAAAAAAGGAACAGCCCACAATACTATACGCATAAAATGCATAATTGCAAAATTCAGAAAGCACAATAGTATGAGTAGATGGTTAGAAAGTACTAAAATAGAGTGACTTTGAGAATGAGCGATGAGTTGGAACCTGAAACATCACCAGAGTTCAAATCACCTTCCCAATGACAAGCCCAAGAGAATGTCATACATATATACTTCTCATATATGTATGCACAATATATAAGTAGCATTACAATAGGTTTTAAAGGCAGGCAAAAGACAGCTTGAGAGCAATTTAAATAAAATTTCAAAATAAAAATATTCCACATTTTGGAGAAAGCTAGGGCCCCCAGCCTTCATTTACTGAATGAAAACTAAATGTTGCCACTGGATACTAAAAAGAGATAAAGAAAGCCATCTTTAAAGTCAACTAAATCTAGGTTGTGCCAAAGGTGCAAAATCACACCAATATTTTTTTTGCAGAGACAGATTTTTTGGACACCAATCTTTTTATAATTTCTTTTTTGGAGAAGGTTAAGGTGCAGAAAAAAGTTAAACTTTAAGAGTAATATTGACCTTGGTGGTAAATATATTAAAAATTAAGAAGGAAATGGAATTCCTTACATTAAAATGCGTAAATATGATAATACTATAAAACATACGTCACCTTGACTTGAAATGTTGAAACAGTGATACATCCCATACGTGAAGTACACATATGTTGTTCCCGGTTTCATATACATAGGAGCGTTTCTTTCCGTCATTTTTCCTTGAAATGAATGAGAAGCTCTATCTTCTCCTCCTGGATAGCATTCTGTCTCCACAATCCTACCCTTAAGCAATTTGCCATCACTCAGTTGTCGGACTAAGACCTATTGACAAGTGATGAATTGAAGATGCTTTTTGAATTAATGGATTCATTGACATACCCAGCACATTGCCGCACGCTCTTAAGCCCCGTTCACAACAACTTCACTCGCCTTAAACCCTTGCGCTGAAATGATGAGCACAGCTGGTCATGAACTGCCAATGCTAAATCACGCAATGATTTGAGTGTAGCTCGTCATCAGATTTTCATGATTTTAGCAATATTAAGGAGAACAATTTAAATATTTTGAAAGTTTAACAATGTTACAACATCCGTAATACATGTAAAGAACTCATATTTCATGAAATATGATGAATTGGAAGGAATAAAATGACTTTATATGAGTAGCGATCGCTATGTTCTCAAAGTTCTTGCTGGAAGAGGGTTCGTTCATGAGCAATATGAAATAATACATAATAACTTTTTATTTCACTGTTCTACGCTGATTACAAACTACAAAATATCATTTCATTACCAACCATTCCTTTTAAAGGATAAGAGATGACAAAATAGCCCGTTCTAATTTCGTCCATGCATTTGTGCAATTCCAAACCATTTTAGAAATTAATGCAGTTCTAACCTGTGCAATTCTATGCTCCTTGTAAAACAGCCTTTAGAGATTTCAAATTCACAGATACATCAAGTAATGGTGTTGTGAACAAGGCTTGATTCACAGTAGAGAAACTTGAAGAGTTTGTTCACCTCAATGACCAATAAGGTTTTACTTAAACAGTTGCGGATACAGAAAAAACTCGAAGGGGATGCAAAAGATATCTTGAGTTACCTTTACTTTTATCCTAATAAAAAATAATTAAGTCACATGCAGAGTTTACGAAAATTTTAATTATATTTATTACGCACATACATATACAAGAAAATGCCATCTTATGCTATAAAAAAGTTAATAATTGTGGTTCTGTAATGTTTGGCAATACAGGCGGGCCTGCAAGGAGGGTGGGTGCATGCCCCCAACACCCCCCATCTGTATCCGCGATTGTATTTAAATCATACACCTTACTTCAAGTCCAAACCTAAATATAGATACATATCTACAGCAGTTTATGGCATGTGCTGTAATTAACTCACATGTCCAAGAAGATTCTTGGCAAGTTGATCACAAGGAACATCATAAAATGAATCTAGGAAGCGGGTATTTGCAATTATTTTGGAATCCCTCTCAGATGTTTTATTTTGGTTTCCTGCAACAGTAGCTGATATGTCAGCAGACACCTGAAAAAGAGTTATGTATTCATTACAGCAAGGGCCGCACCAGCTTATAACGTGCCTCAGCTGAAATGTAAGTCATGACGTAAGTTGTGGAACTACTAAGCAGAATGGCCACAAAATTTAATTTTGAAATCTTAGACTTCTCACAGCTACTCTAATACTTGACAGCAATTCTCTATGATTTCTGAGAATGGTTGACAAATTCTGATCAGTGGCAACAAGTAAATGAGCCTAAATTTCAGGTGATATGAGGCATTAGAGGAGAGTTCTGACTGGAGAAATAGAAAAAGAAAGGAGAAAGGTTAGTGGAGTTCTGCAATGAGAAGCAATTGGTAGCCTGGCAAACACACTCTTCATGCAACGATGACTTATCTATTGGTATTATCATGAGATTACATTCCAAAATTTAACTGTTTTGCAATTTTTCCATGACCCCACATAAAATTTACCACGGTTTCTACCCTGACTTTACCACGATTTAAAGTCTGTTTTCATTTTCCTGACTTTTCCAGGTTCTTACAATCAAGTTCACTGGATGCCCTCTGTGTTGATGAAGTTAAGTCCGCACTTTGAAATACAGATGCCACAGGTTCGAATCCCACCTGGGTGAGTTAGTTTTTCACCATCCAGAGCATCAGGAAAACATTTTCATAATTATTAGATTCTTTTGGGTGATAAATTCTGATCCAAAACGCCAGCGTGGTAAATGCCACTTCAAGATACTCCAACTAAAAACAAAAGCCCAACAGCCTCTTCGACTGCTAAAGTGAACACAATAGGCCTTCCAGGAAAGAATGAAAATGAAATTAGTTGCAAAACTTCTAGGGGACTATCATGCTTTTCCCTGATAACGCCTCTTCAGTGAAGAGCTTGCCACCACTTATTGCATATAACAGTTTTTGTCAATGCACACTTGATGCTAAATGATGAGGATGATTTCCACGTGCTTCCATGTATTATTTTATAGCAAGACAGCAGCAAGAATCATCTGGCCATTTTCACTAGTCATATCTTGCCCATTACCTTGGCACAACTAGTACTAGATCCACTTATTTAGGTAGGTACAGGTTACATTATTTAAAGACTTAAGTACAGAATGTGAGATAAAAGAAATTGATTCACAAACAAGATTTACCTCTACATTTCTAGTACTAAACACCTTGAGCTGACCCACAGGCCTCTTCCTAGGTTTCCGAGCAGAAACTTCCACACTATGCAATGATGTTCCTACTTAGGATAAAATATAAATAATTATAAGCTGAAGATGAATCCTATAAGTATATCTGACACTTAAATACCAATTTGTAGAAAGAAGTATTCAGTGAATTTCAGAAGTAAATTCAGTTCTCAGTTAAAACTACAACACAACCTACAAAGCAGATATTCTTAAAGGTAATATTACCTTCATCACCACGTAACACTTCATTCGTTTTATGTACATTTAATATGTGACAAAATTAATACGTAATGCAACTGTTTTACATAGGATTTATAATAGAACCAAGGGTTGAAATTCACTACGAAGGGTGGAAAGGGAGAATAAAGGTTTGTTTAGGAGAAAAGCTCGGAAATAGAAAGTCTTATAACCCAACATACTGTTAATCAAGGCTCTACTACTCCTCAGCATTTCACCAAGGTGTAGCTCCTAAATTGTGCTAAGATTTTAGGTAATAGGGACACAGTTTTTGTCAGTAAAGAGTTACCAAATTTCAATTCGTGAATACACAATTCATTATCATATTCAAAAAAGAATACACATAATAGAATTTTGAAACAATTGTGTCATCTCAATGAAAATTCTATCATCAAAGGACGCTGTTAAAATATCACACACAAAATACCCCAGGAATTTACTTATTGTTACCGGAAAAAACGGGCACATATAAAAATTATAACTGTTTCTTAATGAAAATAAAAAGCCTGAATAAAACTGATGTAAATATTTTCAAAGATAGGTACCAATCTAAACACTAGTATTTTAATTTTGAAAATTTATCGCAATAATAACACAACAAAATGTTATGCTTTCTTTTTAATGAGTAATTTTGTCTACTCGAGCATGTAAATTGGCCCTGTAAACATCTGTCCTTAGTAATATGAAGATAATTTGTTCCTGTACACGCTCTAGATGGACACAAATGACGTTTACCTTTAATCAAAGATGACGAACATCTATGTGTCGCGAAGATTCTTCTGCATGCAAACATAATACAAACAAATTTAGCAAATCAGATGAATGAAAAAATGGATAATGCATTCTGTTTAACAAAATGAACTTAATCAATAACTGTTGCGAGGAGATTCGGATATTATTACTTAAATGATAACTAAGCAAAAATTCAATAAATTTTAGTCAAAAAAAAGGGTAAATTACATACAATAATGATATCCCGAAATTATCTGATCGCAGAGGTCATGAGATGGCAAAGGGATGATCCCAGACTTCTAAAAGTTTTGAAATCATTACCATTAAGGAAATACCTTGAGACTCACCATCTGCATCGTCAATTTCTTTTTCCATAATTTGCTTTTAAATGACACAGTGTATTTCGTGTATTTACATCTTTCAAAACCGCGATTATCTTCTAACTGAACAAACGAGTACCGCAGTGCGGCAAAGACACCAACCTTCTAGATACTAACCACGCTTTTCTAGAATCGAATTGCATACTATATTTGTATGAGTGCCTAAAATTTCATAGTTTAATATACTATAATCATAAATTATCTTCCTCAATTATCAAAATTTCCGTATATTCATTAAAAATTCACAGAATGAAACCTATAAATATGGGTGGCTATACTGGACAAGATATCGCGGGTCATTTAAAATTCCCGAACACCCTGCATTATACAGACTGTCCCAAGTGTCGTGTGTCATTTTTGACCTGTAATTTTAGTAACTTTCCGTAGAGCTATGTTCATGAAAATTGGCACACTTATGGGAAAAGGTCCTAAGTTTTGTTGAGTGTAAGCAAAATTTTAAAATTTTGACCATTTGACCTCACAATTTGGGTCCAAACCAAAAATTTGAATTTGCCTTATGGGGTTTCAATGTTAAAAAAATCGAGATAGAAAAATGTCTGAATTTCATTGACCAAGGTGTCAATTCTTATGGTTTCGGACCCGAGAAACCCGAAAATAACAATTTTATTTACGAAAATTCAACCGTTGACCCAGTAAGGTCACCGTCAAGGTCATAAGGGTGGCAAAAAGAATAGCATACCGACAAAGGTGTCGATCTATGGGTTTTATAGGGTGCCCAAGTCATTGGTATTGTCCAAATACCCGTATTATTCACTAATTGACCTACGAGGGTCACAATGGGGGTCAAAGGTCATAGCGTTAAACGTCGGGCCATCGTGGCAACTAACGTGTCAAACCATAGGTTTTGAAGGGTCCCAAAGTCGGTTAGGCAGTTCATAGATCCGTATTGTTGGTTTTTTGACCTCCGAGGGTCACAATGGGGGTCAAAGGTCATAGAGTTGAACTTCGGGCCATCATGACAGCCAACGTGTCAAACCATAGGTTTTGAAGGGTGCCAAAGTCGGTTAGGCAGTTCATAGATCCGTGTTGCTGGTTTTTTGGCCTCCGAGGGTCACAATGGGGATCAAAGGTCATAGAGTTAAACTTTGGGCCATCATGACAGCCAAAAAGTGGAACCATGGGTTTTAAAGGGTGCCCAAGTCAGTTTTGCAGTTCATAGTTCCGCATAACAGATTTTTTTGATCTCCGAAATTCATAATGGGGATCAAAGGTCATAAATAAAATATGCAATGCGCTTACCCCCCTTCCTTCCAAAAATTTTCCATTTCCTCGCAGTGCTTTCCGGCAGGCTTCCCATGCCATCTTAGCTTCATGCCGAAGTTGATCATTTATTTCTCTAAACATCATTTTGATTTGCAGCTCAAAGTGAAAGACAAAACTCCGTTTAAAAAGATATTGGCTATGTCCGAAACCATAAGGTAAAACGTAAAAGAAATGGATAAATCCAGCTTTTATTTTGATTGTATCATGCGTTGTGATAAATATTTAACCATTAAAGAGAAATATCATTAAACGACAAAAGTAATAGGATTATAAACTGAAATGTGAACATGTAGTTTACATTGGGCTAGTCAACCATCCAATTGCAGAAATGGTTTTGATTGCCATGCTCTTCTTCTCGAAGCTGCAACATTACACTTTCTAGGGCTTCAAGTTTAGAATATTTAAATTTTGTTATATCGCACACCTGGAATTGTCCAGTACACGCTGCGCGGACAATAGTGCTCAGCGGCAAAAGCATCTTAATGGAAAGGCCAAGACATAGCAATGAGACTGTTGGGTGTTATACCCAACCGATTTGCAAGTTTGAATGTGAAGTAAGGTCCTGATAAATTTGCTGCCGGTAATGTTTGCAGGACGAGGGACAGGCATGGGGAATTGAGGTCTTTACAGTCAGACTGGGACTTTTTCTTAACTACTTATTTAACATATTTTTAGGACTTTCATGGGAAAAACTCGCAACCCTTAACTTGAGCGTTACCAATGGAGGTCTAATACTTAAATGAAAAGCGGCATGAATGGGTTTTGCTATTTGCTTGTTGATCTTTAAAACCAATGGGATTTCAGCGTAGTTATAAAGAAAGTCCTATGTGGCGTTAGACCTCCTTAGGACCTTCTTTGAAGAGAGATGTAGTTGAAGAATGTGGACACAGAGTCGGGAAAAAGGATGTCTAGGAAAATAAATAATCAAGAATGGCGTGAAACTAAGAGGGTAAGGGAGGCTTGTCGGAAAAGGCAGTGGATATGTGTACTACACCACTCACTTGGTCACCCTTCAAAACCTTTAGTTGGGGAAATTAGTTTTCCTATTATTTCAAAACATACATCTGTGACCTTTGACCCCCCTTATGACCCTCGATGGTAAAAAAATCGACAATATGCGAACTGCTACGAACTGCCACACTGACTTGGGCACCCTTTAAAACCCATGGTTCCACTTTTTGGCTGTCATGATGGCCCAAAGTTTAACTCTATGACCTTTGATCCCCATTGTGACCCTCGGAGGCCAAAAAACCAGCAACACGGATCTATGAACTGCCTAACCGACTTTGGCACCCTTCAAAACCTATGGTTTGACACGTTGGCTGTCATGATGGCCCGAAGTTCAACTCTATGACCTTTGACCCCCATTGTGACCCTCGGAGGTCAAAAAACCAACAATACGGATCTATGAACTGCCTAACCGACTTTGGGACCCTTCAAAACCTATGGTTTGACACGTTAGTTGCCACGATGGCCCGACGTTTAACGCTATGACCTTTGACCCCCATTGTGACCCTCGTAGGTCAATTAGTGAATAATACGGGTATTTGGACAATACCAATGACTTGGGCACCCTATAAAACCCATAGATCGACACCTTTGTCGGTATGCTATTCTTTTTGCCACCCTTATGACCTTGACGGTGACCTTACTGGGTCAACGGTTGAATTTTCGTAAATAAAATTGTTATTTTCGGGTTTCTCGGGTCCGAAACCATAAGAATTGACACCTTGGTCAATGAAATTCAGACATTTTTCTATCTCGATTTTTTTAACATTGAAACCCCATAAGGCAAATTCAAATTTTTGGTTTGGACCCAAATTGTGAGGTCAAATGGTCAAAATTTTAAAATTTTGCTTACACTCAACAAAACTTAGGACCTTTTCCCATAAGTGTGCCAATTTTCATGAACATAGCTCTACGGAAAGTTACTAAAATTACAGGTCAAAAATGACACACGACACTTGGGACAGTCTGTACATATATGTACTCCATATAATTTAAATAAGGAGAATAATTATGAAAATTATGTATCTGTGAGCTTAAAAATTAAATGAAAACAATTTAACAGTAATTAATGAACAATTACCATTCATTTCCTTCAAAAATTGGTTTTCACCCATTAGTGCATTACAGAGTTATTGGGTGCATTCAGGGCATGATTCAGGGGGAGTGAGCACTGTGAGCTCTTGCTAAACACGAGAGGGGACCGCTAATAAGCGTATTCTTAGCCTCACTAAATGAAAAATGTCGATTTAGCATTACAAATGGAGCGCTATCGCTATTTCTCAACACACCATTGACCACCTCTAGGATTAATATTTGAGCTTCTGCCAATCAGCAACAAGTGCCAATGAAGGCAAGTAGCGACCGAAAAGACCACTCTGAGAAATGACTGAGCACTAACATTGAGTGGCTATGTATAGTGGTCACATTCAGGGGAAATTAGAGAGATGTTGTGGTATATATTGCTGACCTCTCCCTCCCCCTGAATGCACACATATTGATAACCACATTTATATGAAGCAATATCTGAGCTAAGACATCTAGATCAAAAATTGTTCAATGCTTATTTTGACTGGAAACAAGGACACTCACATCCATATTTTTTGATCACTTGTTACACTGTAATTACCTACATTTTACCCTGTATAGGCATGTTTAGAGGATTTTGTTTTCTACTTTCTGTTTTTGGGCTCTAAGGGATCTTATGAGTGACCCCTTCCTCCCCTAAAAAAAATGTCTCTCATATGAATGGCTATGAAGTAATAGTGCTAATGAATAAAAATGAATTTTTATGATTCAGGTAATTGGGCTGTCAGAAAAGAATACCAAATAGTACTGCATTCAGCCTTCTTTCTTCTTGAAAGAAAGACAATCTTAAAAAATAAGATGGCTCCAAGAACAGCCTGAGGAGGCCAAACAACTACATATTCAGGAAGCGACAAAATGAGACTAATAAGCTACTTTGAAAGAAAAAAGACATGTTCATTTGTAGTTGAACAGGATGTAAAAGTTGTTACAGAAAAGGTGGTGGTGGTTTTAGAGACATGGAAGGAAATATTTTGATGAATAACTTAATGCCGGAGATAAAAGCTACGACAATTCAGAAGGAAGTATTTTCCAGAATGTACGATCACAAGTAGAAGAACCAAGCTTAGAGGAAGTGGAAAATGCAATTAAAAATCTGAAAAATAATAAAGCCCCAGGAATAGATGGTATAAATGCCGAAATAATTAAGGCAGGAGGTAAAGATTTGGCGATACAAATACATGATGTTAAAAATCTGGAAAGAAGAAAAAATTCCTAAGGATTGGTAAGAAGCAATTATTGTCCCGCTACACAAAAAGGGTAACAAACAAGACCTTACAAACTATAGAGGAATATATCTTTTAAACACCAATTAAATTTTTCTAAAATTGTGCTGAATAGATTAGGGTGTATACAAATGAGATTGTAGAAGAACACCAAGCAGGATTCATAAAAGAGAGATCTACTAATGATCAGATATTTTATACTTAGACAGGCCGTTTCAAAATACTGGGAATTTAAGAAACATTTCTTTGGCTTATTTGTCAATTTTTTCAAAGTTTATGACAGCTTAAACAAGGAAAAAAGTGTGGGAAAAAATGGAAAACTTTGGAATTCCGAGGGAATTAATTGAGTTAGCAAGGCTGTGTCAAAAATAGCAAATGTACGGTAAAAGTTGAAAATGAATACTCCACAATCTTTGAAGTATAGACAGGTGTGAGACAAGGAGATAGCCTATCACCTATACTCTTCAATTTGGAATTGGAAAAGGCACTAAAAGAAATCAGGAAAATGGACTTGGGACTAAGAATAGGGAGAAAACACATATCACAGCTCACCTTTGCAGAGGAATTTGTTTTGCTCATGGAAAATAAGGAAGACTTAAGAAGTACATATGACAGAAATTCTGATAAAAGAAATCCAAGAATATGGATTGAAAATCAATCAAGATCAAACCAAATTTATGTCCTTCAGTCAAAACCCTGATAACTCCAGAAACATTACAATAGGGTAGTTTCCTTCATCAAAGAAAACGAAAGGCATTGACTGCGGTTCATTGCCCACCATTAGAGTATTAATAACATAAAATTTGTTTAGTTTTAGAAATCCCAGTTTAGATGAATGTCAATGGTCAATTTTAACATCATTAGAAAAAGGCCAGATTGGTGCCCATGCGATGCCACTCCACGTGACATCACAGGGATCTAGATGTTATAAGGAGTTTTGCATCGTCTGTGATTACTAATGCATGCATGAGGCACAGAGCTCAGGGAAATATCTCTTAATAATCACCTATTAAAATTCCCTATGGTAGGAAAGTTTCCTTCGTTTTATAGGGTATTAATAATCCTTATTTAAGCCAAGTGGTACCTGCTAGCAGGGTACTCTACGCTACTACCATTTCTTGGCAGCAAGCAGCCTGCATCATTGCGGCATTCATAGCCTCGCACCCAGGTGGCCTCACACAGCAGCAGCCAGATGTCACAGGGCTTTTCCCAGCATTCATACTTAGCCGTCGCATTTTCGCTCGCTTGAAAATGTAAACTTTTCATTTAATCTCGAAAAATAGATATTGTCATTTAAAAATCTAAAAGCGTGAAATACATACTCCAGGGGTAATAATATTTCCATTAAGGCAATTTAAAAAAATAGGAAACCACCCAATTGCGGATCACAATTTTGAAAGAGTAAATGAATTTAAATACCTCGGTGCCATAATCAGCTCAAGCAATAGTGAGATACTAAATATGAGATAAAAAAACAGAATAAATTCAGCCAATAGAAGTATGTATGCCCTAAACAAACATCGAAAATAAAAAATTTTATCCTTCATAACCAAACTCAGAATTTATAAAAGCATAAGGCCTCGGGTAAAATACAAGCGGCGGGCGGCGAGCGGCAACCTGAGCGGCAGCGGTGGCTACAATACGAGCGGCAATTTTCTAACCGCTCAGGTTTCTCACCTTTTCTAACCACAGTCTTCCTTTGTTTGGCCGTATTCTCACTACTTTGATGTTTCTCTGCTTACAATTTCAACTACACTGAAGGATGAATCTACTGAGCGGCGAGCGGCAGTGGAAAAGAAATCGGTCTGGACTTGGAACCATGAGCGGCTCTGGGCGGCGCCGCTCACTGTCGCTCGCCGCGCAAACATATTGTACCCACCCTCAATGGATTTACACGCAACTAAATGAGGACCGATATCAGAGCGGCGCCGCTCACGCCGCTTGTGCCGTACCCGGGGCCTAATAAGATCTATCCTTCAACATGGAGCTGAATCATGGGTTATCGACAAAAGAACGGGAAAGAAATTGTCTTGGAAAATAAAGTGTTAAGGAAAGTTTTTGGACCAACAAGAGAGAATGGAAGCTGGAGAAGGAAACACAACAGGGAATTCAGGGCCTTTTCGACTCGCCAGACTTAATATGTGGTATTGCGTCTTTAAATCTTCCAGATTCTTAACGTAAGCCCCAGACATAGGGAACTCCGATCGTCTGTCACTAGCTGGATGAGGGAAAGACTCCACAAATAAGAATAATCAGCACTCAAAGAAACAATTGTCACACAATTATGAGTCATTTTCAATTTAATATCTATTACAAGTAGAAATATTCAAAATCAAAATTATTGCAGAAAACAACGATAATAACTAATAATCTCATAAGAAATGTTACCAAAAACTAATTACAAGCTGTATTTGCCTCCCAGGACCAAAAATGATTTTTAAGAAAATCACTCTCTTAGCCGACCGATGAGTTCACTGCAGGCATCGAGAAGAGAAGAGGCCTGGCTGACCTCCGAACAGTGTCGGGGTGGAGGGGAGGGAATTTGCAAAGGAGTGGGGGGTGATACAGCGATGCCCAAATTAGCTGTATCGATGTAAAACTCCCGGTAGGCACCCGTGTTGACTGGAACCTCTGGAAAACATCTCGTCATCCAAGCCAGGGTTGGGGAAGAAGTGTACCGCCGTGTTTCCTCTCCTCTATCTCCTGTGTTGGAGACATAGCCAAGTGGTGTGATAGCTGGTAGAGGCAAGCCATTGGAATTCAAGGAGGGGGAAAGACATAGTAGGATGAGGTGTTGGAGGGAGAGAGAGTTGTGATAGGACAAAGTGGAGTACTTCTCACTCCAAACTGCATTCTTATGCCTCAACACCCACTTCCCCTCGATTGCCAGGATTCCTCTGCTGTACTAGTTATATAACTCTTGATCTCCAGGTATGGCTGGTTCCGATGGCAGAGTTTGGATGGTAGAGTTCGGAGACAAGAGTTCCGAGACTTAGAGTCTCCGAGCCTTTGAGTCAAAGGGCCTTTGGTGAAAATCCTTTGTGCGTAAAGTCCTTAGCGGGAGAAGTTCTGCGGATAAGTTTGGAGGAAGTTTGGAGGAATTTCTGAGGGGGTTGGATACCAGAAATTTTGGGGGAGGGAAACTAAAAAATGCCATACATAGCTGAAGCAAAGAGTCGTCGATTACGATGGGCAGGGCACATAATACGAAGAGAGCAAGAGGCCCTAGTAAAGCAAGTTTGAGAAAACCCTATGGAAGACCGAGAAAAAGATGAAAGGATAAGGTGCTGATTGATATGGGGAAAACGAGAGTCACTGAGGCGGACGCAGAAGTTAGAAAGAGTTGGAGGCAGATAGTTGGCGAGGCTAAATATCATTTGGGCTATAAATGGGCATGGCAGAGAGTAAGTAACAGCCTAGTAACAAGGGACTAGGAAATAAAGGATAAGAATCACAGAAGGGAGTATTACATTATGGTATCTCAAGTGAAACCTTTTTCTATCATTATAATCTAGAATTAAACTCAAGAAAATTTCAAATTTGAATTTCATTAAAAATTCATCGCATTTAATAATTCGATTTGCAGGAAAAATATGGTTAAAGCTTTTATTTTCTCATGAGAACAATAACAACCATTCTTACAAGAAAAAATATTATCATCAGTTCCCACTTTTATTTCTTCATCATCTGAGCTTAAAAGAATTCACCCTTATTCACCCATTCATCCAAAATCAACTTAATGATCCATAAAATCAACATGATATATGCAGTTATTAGAATACTGATCCAGAGATAAAATAATACAAGTCGAACATAAGTGCACAAAAAGATCCCACCATCACATTAAAGTTAGCTCCAGAAACAGAATACTTGGGCAAAACAGAATAAGAACACCATCTACTAATGACTTTATGAACAAAATTTAACCAAAAATCTAATGTTATCACTTCATGAAGCATATATATCACTGGTAAACTTCAAGGACTATATGAACAAGATATGAGCAATTAATCATGAAAAATAATTTTACAATAATAATACATAAGAAAAGTTATTTATATTATTGAGCACCTGAATTGATGTGAGCAAATGGTTGTGTAAAATAATTTTACAATGACAATACATAAGGACAGTCATATACATCAAAGAGCACCTGAATTCCATTTTCATTCATTCATCCTTTAGCCCAAGATCAGAGGCTACCGTGTGTGCAGTAACGTACATCATTGCAGAGCGGTGTTTCTTAAACGTAGCTATGGCTCTCTCCCTTGACTTGTCCCATTTTCCAAGGTCCCTACAACAGAATACAGCCAATTTTAATGGAATAAATTTTAAAATACTAGGAATAGCCACACAAAAAATGTTTCATATCCAGCGTTGGACTAGGAACTGCTTTCATACAGTGTTTCCTCATATTAGCAGAAAATACAATTCTCACCTAAATATGGGACGAACGAACTTCATCCTCCCCTGGGAAGTTGCAAACTCTAGCGCTCTCTCAATCTGTTCCTCCCAATGAGCTTTTATACAAAGTCTGAGCCACCTGAAATAAAACATAGTAGAACCAGTGACACCAAGACATAAACCTTTCATTGTTATTCAAGAAAGTATGACAGCTTATTGTAACAATTGATCACAATATGCAATTTCCCAAACACAAAATTAGTGTCAGGTAAAAATTAAAAATATCTTTCGAGGCGAGTGTAGGCAAAATATTTAAAATATTGATGGAAGAGTAACTTCATTGACTCTCCCTCTGTCTGGGTGTATGCTTACATTTATCGGATGCTCTGTTGCCGCACGACTCCTGTTCCTGTATAAGTGTTTGCAATAGGTATACACTAGAGATGGGTCGAATAGCAGATTTCTCGAATTCGAATATCGAATTCGAATATTAAATCATTGCTCGAATATTCGAATACCTCGAATTTCGAATACCTCGAATACTAAATGATGAATGCTGGAATGTTTGACTCGGTTGCCTATGCAGCAGGCAAAACAAGATTTTGGGGAGTAATTTTGATTTCCTTTAAATGATTCGAACAGGAATTTAGCTGATTAATGAATATTTTAATTTTATGGAAACAATTGGGCATATCATTAATTCAACTAACATCGCTTTACCCCCACTTCTGCTGCCAAGTGCTAGCTGACAATCTGAGGCATTTTGCAAAATACAAGCTCTATTCCACCGGATTTCTTCAATTATTTTCAGTCCATCTTTGGGAGTTCTCACGAGATAAGAAGATGAATTGGAATTGCTATCAGGGAGAAACCAAATATCCTGAGAAAATATCCCTTCCTCTGGGACTGTAACAATAAAGATTTATAGCACCACTCATTAATAGGGTGGTTTCCTATTATTTTTTTTTGCCTAAATCGAAAGATTATTACTCCTGGAGTACGTATTTCGCGCTTTTAGATTTTTAAATGACGATACCTATTTTTCGCGATAAAATGAAAAGTGAAAAATTTCAAGCGCGCGAAAACGCGACGCGTAAGTAGGAATGATGGGAAAAAGTCAGTGCGACGCATTTCTGGTTCCCCCTCCCGCCTTGTGAGGTGACCTTGATCGAGGCTCTGAGCGCTGATAGGACGCAGGATGCTAGCGGGTAGCTGAGTACCTTGCTGGCTGGTAGCGCTTGGATTAAAAATGGTTTATTAATACCTTATCAAACGAAGAAAACTTTCCGACCTTAGCCAGTTTTAATAGGTGATTATTAAGACATGTTTCCCTGAGCTCTGTGCCTCATGCATGCATTGGTAACCTCGGACGATGTATAACTCCTATCCTCTCGTGTAGAAACTAGGTCCGTGTGACGTCACGTGGAGTGGAATCGCATGGGCGCCAATCTGGCCTTTTTCAAATGAGGATAAAATTTGACCCTTGCCATTCGTCTAAACCGGTATTTCAAAAACCAAATAATTTGTGTATTATGAATACACTAATGGTGGGTAACGAATCGCAATCAATGCCTTTCGTTTTCTTTGATGAAGGAAACTACCCTATTGTAACTTGATATATGCTTTCGGAAAAAAATACCGCATCAACTTCCGAGAAGCTCTGCTGCTCATATCGAGTTTCGCCAGAATGCTAAGTCACCGTCGTATTTTGACATTTATTTCTTTGCGTAAAATGCATAAATAAACTAAGAAATACGTCGTGTTTGGTCTTATTCTTTTTGAAATAACGCGCACATTACTAATGTTTCAATTCAATAAAGGTGTCACATCAATTGACGAAAGTCATTCTTAGACACCTTTTGTGCTAATAGATGACTCATGCAGCGGCTGACCTCCAAAGAAATGGGGAACTTCGAAGCTGGTAGGAAAAAAAAAGGTCAGTGGGGGAGAAAAGGGAGGGCCCGAAACACGTTTCTATTGTTCTCGTGTAACTTGGTATTTTTTCGAAGCTAAGGTCTTCGTAAAATGATCCCTGCGCGAGCTGTGACCTTTTTTTTATTTCGAAGAAGAGGAAAGCCTCAGAGGGGGGGGGGGGGCTAGTGCTGAATGGAGAGGGATACCGGATCTTGGGAAATGCGCTAATGTAAGTATCCCACGGTAGTCACACAGCAGTCGACCTCCAGAAATGGGGAACTTTGAAGCAGGTAGCCAGAAAAAGGTCAGTGGGTGAGAAAAGGGGGGAGGGCGTGAAACAAGTTTTTATTGTTCTTGTAACTCGATATTTTTTTCGAAGCAGGGGTCTTCGTAATGTGATCCCTGCGCGAGCTGGGACCTTTTGTTTGATTTCGGAGAAGAGGAAAGCGTCAGAGGGGGTGAGGCGAGTGCTGAATGGAGGGGGATAGCGGATCGTGGGAAATGCCCTAAGGTTGCTATCCCACGGCAATGAGGTTCTCCTGGTGGGGGGAATCGGGGATTTTCGTATTTTTTCACCCGACCATTTTCGGTTCCCCTCGTCGAACTCTTTTCACCGCTAAAATCCACGAATTTGATGTAATTCGTCAACTTGCGTGAAACGGCGAGGCGAGCACTAAATGACTACAGTTCTCTACATTTTTCCGAGTCAACTACCAACGACGTGCGTGCGACAGTGTATGACGCGAAATTCAAAGTATTCGAGGTATTCGAGGCGGTACTTTTCGCATAACTATTCGAAACCTCGAATATCGAATACTTTCTAATATTCGAGGTATTCGAGTATTCGCGGATACTATTCGCACATCTCTAGTATACACCCATGTCTCGTATAGCGCAATTTCGATTAGCGCAATTTCGATATAGCGCAAATTCGTTCCTCGGGGAAACATTGCAACGAAGTGTAGCCTAATCACATATCTTAAACGCTCTCGTGATAAAACGTGAACTTGCGCTAAGTACACACGAAATTTCTATCAATTTACGCATATTAATATTATTTCTTGCCTCAAATCTTCTTTTTTGTTCATATATTAATCGAAATTCATTGCTGTGCAATTGCCAAAAGTATTACTCGTCATTGGGTCCAGATAGCCGGCCTACCGAAGTAATTTATCTCGTCTCCTTAACAGAATGATAATAAATAATTTAGATCGTTAATTAAGCGTGGGGCTAGTGGAAATGAGTTTTTTTTTTCAGCAATACGATTTGAGACGTATTTTTGCCGTCGTAGGTTACCGGGCGATTGACTTCCAGGTAGAGTGTCTACGCTAAAGCCTTCAAGGTCATCGGTATTCACGGGGGAGAAATGGAGCGGTGGCCGAGTAGCGCATGAATAGCATCGACACATAAAAGGGTCCCCTATAGAGTCTCAAACACAATGGCTTCGTTCCCTCCCCGCAGTCTTAGGCCTTCTGCGTCTCAGGAATACAGTTCAGCAGTAGAAGGTGATTTAGATAGAGCCATACAGAGTAAAAACCAAGAGAATATGGCAAAAAATAGGAATGCGTGTAGAAAAATCAAGAATTTATCAAGAAAAACCATTAACCTAGAAGAGGACTTGAGAGAGGTCAATTGCTTTGAAAATGGAGAGCGTCAAAGCGATATTGCGCAGAAGTTTAAACTCACGATGCCTTATTCTGAATAAAGACGAAGCTAAAATATCAGTGACCTCAGCCGCACTAACTTCAACCAAGCGGTCTACACATATGGAAAGTTCATGGTGAATCAGTACAAAAAGACGAGAGTGGTAATCGCTCCGAGACATTTAGTGAAAGCTCCGGTTGGTTCCAGAATTTAAACGGCAAGCAGGTATTTTCAGTGCGGCGATATCAGGTGAATCTGCAAGTGTTGATAGCGCAGCCACCACAACATTTTCTAATGAACTCCAAGCTGTTATTGAAAGTGGCTCCTTTCCCCCTCAACTAGTTTTTATTGTTGACGAGACGGTATTCTTTTGGAAAAGAATGCATTCTCGTTCATTCATTTTCAGGGAAGGAAAACCTGGGTCAGGTTTCAAGGCATTTAAAGACTGTTTCACGTAGCTGCTAATGACTCGGAGGACTTCAAATTAAAATGATATATCATTCATAAACTCCGCTGGCTATGAAATGGCATTTAAAGTAGCATTTTCCTGTCATTTCGATGAGCGACAAAAGGGCCTGGGTGACACAATAGTTGTTTTTAGACTAGTTTGAAAAATCGTCAACTGCTGGCAACGCATTACAATCCCCTGAGATAGCAGATGTTAGCCCACCCGCACGACAGGATGGAATTTCGAAAGCACGTAAGAATTTTTTTAAACGTGAATAAAAGTCTTTGAATGCGTGAATACTATCTTTAAAGATGTTTTAAACTATAAATATTTATAGAAATAACGTTTTCTAAGGCTTTTTATGGGAATATAGATGTTTTAGAAGAAATTCAATACCCAAGATCTATGCTACCAGGAACGCATCCCTATCTTCCCTATGTTAAAACGCTCTCGTATAATGCAAATTCGTATAGCGCAAAGACCCCAAGGAACGCATCCCTTGCGCTATACGAGACATGGGTGTATAGGCAATTATTTGCTCCACCCCCGGTTAAGCGACAATTGCAGTTTCAAATGCACAATAACACCATCGCATGTCACTTGCCTTCATGACAGCTCTATTTGTTCCCAAGTTTCGGTCATAATCACGCCATAAGCTCACAGAACTGCACCTTGCCACGAATGTATCTCGTATAACTTATTGCCATGCAACTGTTTAAAGCAGGGACTGGAGTATGGTTCCTGCCATTGCTCAGCCATTTAACGAACCTCAACAAGTTCAGACAATTAAAGATCCATGATCGCATTGCTACACATCGTCCACCACGCAGCCACAGATGAATGTTTTTTTGGAAACAAGTGTCAATAACTGTTTTGTGATATATTATTTGCAAATTTACGTACAAATACACATGTTAAGGCAAAGGTAGGCCTTATTCCACAGTGAAAAAGCACTTGTATGAAAGAAAATTGGAAAGGAAAGGTCAATAATGGAATTGAGGGGTTTCATCCTTCAACAAGGAATACCATGAGTGCCCAATATAACAAGCATTTTTCCATGGATAATGAGCACTTGTTAAACCGAAATTCCACCCTATGAATCATTCCACCCTTCCCAGAAAGAAGCCCCCACTCCGACTATGTTTGACATTCCTCCACCCATCCTACATAATTGAAAATATAGATTATAAGAACCCTTTTAACTTTGCATGACATGTTTTTGACACTTAAAACAGGAAATCTTTGCCTGAAACCAAGTATGAATAGGGATTTTGGAATTGAATTGCAATTGAAAAAAAAATGGATTAGCCTTTTTTCGTCATTACATCACAATCTTTTTAAATGTTGTGATGTAATGACGAAAAGGTTTAATTAACATTAACTTTTTGTCATAATTTGGGACAGCATTATGATGAAAAAAGAATTCACCCCTTTTAACATTACATGTAGTTGATTATGATGCTGCCCTAAAATCTTGCCATGAGAGCTACATATTTTAATAGTATTTGAAGAACCATACATATCTAACTGAATATGCAGCACATGTGGAGAGCTGAAGCTACAAATTAAGTTTAGAGATATTTACATCACTTTGCAAGAAATTTCATTTATGAAGTGCATTGAATGTTCATCATCATCATCATTAGTCAACAATCCTAAGATTGGTTTGACGCAGCTCTCCATTTCTCTCTTCTATCCGCTAATCTTTTCATAGCTACATATTTCTCCTCTTTTACATCCTTTATAACTTGTCCTATCTAACTCATTCGAGGCCGTCCCTTGCCCTTTTTCCCTTCCACTTGTCCTTCAATGATTGTCTTCATCAGACCATCATGCCTCAAAATGTGGCCAACTAAGTTGTCCCTTCTTCCCTTCCCTTGTCCCTTGGCATTGAATGTTAATGGATTCAATATTTTCACCTAACATCATTAAATCACGTAGGCATCCAGCATGAGTAATAAAAGTGAATAGACGAAAATTAAGCTAAGGACAGATCAATGGATTCTACAGAGCAGCAATATTTTTGATCCACTAACCTGAATTTAATTTCAGAATTTGTGTACGAATTAAAGTTGTACACATCTTGCATTTTCTGTACTTTCTCCAATGATAGGGGTGACTCCGTCTCGGCAAGAAGTTGAGCTAAAAACTCAATTATTTGATTTGAGCTCAAGGGCTTCAGGTCTGCATCCTTGGTGAATGGGCACGCCACTTGTGGATCCCAACTTTGCCATTGGAGGCGCAACTTACTACACGCATCGGCCAGGCTGGTATCATACCTAAATGAAATGGTAAAGACAGTCATTACATATTGCCTAATTAAATGAATAATTTATTTGGATATTTTATTACTCCTCATTTCAATATATCCCACACACTAAGAGCCGGTTTAATAATGTCTGATTAAACTGGAGTTTACACTAAGCATCGGTTAAGTCCCAAAATACTGTTTTATAATCGATGGTTAAGTCAAATCTGAGCATTCAAGTGGTAGTCAAGCTAAACCATGGATTTCACTAAGGTAAAGGGTTAACGTGAAGTTTAAATTGTTGAAAATGGCGGACGTTTTGAAATGCTGAAGTACCCTACACAAGTTAGGCAAGTACAAGAAGTTAAAAGTGTTCAATTTCGACTTTCCTTTGTTTCACTTTTCGCAATAAATTGTTGGTATGAGACTTACAGTAGCTGCGCTTTCCTCTCGTCTAAGTTCCCATCAGCCAACCGGCGGTAGGATTTGCTTTATAAAACTTAAAATCTCGTTAAACTCCACGTTACCATTATCTCCACGTTAGTTAACGTGAGGTTTAACCAGACATTATAAAACCGGCCCTTGGAGAAGCAGTACCTAAAACTTAGGAGTTGAATTCAAAACAACCAAATAATACAAATTTTTTTGGAGGTAAACAGGATTTTTGATACCATTAGTTAGCAATAATCAATGACTATTGGGATAAATATGAAAATATGTACATGCTTCATAAATAGGTACAGTAAAACCTCTTTACATCGTAATGGAGGGGACCAAAATTTGGGCAATTTGATGTATGGAGGTTCACTATAGAGAGGTTTTAGTGGAAGGCACCATTTTTTCATATCCTAGGGAAATGAAAGGTGCTACTGTCTTTTTAATCATTAAATAACTACACCCATGTCTCGTATAGCGCAAGGGATGCATTCCTTGGGGTCTTTGCGCTATACGAATTTGCGTTATACGAGAGCGTTTTAACATAGGGAAGATAGGGATGCGTTCCTGGTAGCATAGATCTTGGGTATTGAATTTCTTCTAAAACATCTATATTCCCATAAAAAGCCTTAGAAAACGTTATTTCTATAAATATTTATAGTTTAAAACATCTTTAAAGATAGTATTCACGCATTCAAAGACTTTTATTCACGTTAAAAAAAATTCTTACGTGCTTTCGAAATTCCATCCTGTCGTGCGGGTGGGCTAACATCTGCTATCTCAGGGGATCGTAATGCGTTGCCGGCAGTTGACGATTTTTCAAACTAGTCTAAAAACAACTATTGTGTCACCCAGGCCCTTTTGTCGCTCATCGAAATGACAGGAAAATGCTACTTTAAATGCCATTTCATAGCCAGCGGAGTTTATGAATGATATATCATTTTAATTTGAAGTCCTCCGAGTCATTAGCAGCTACGTGAAACAGTCTTTAAATGCCTTGAAACCTGACCCAGGTTTTCCTTCCCTGAAAATGAATGAACGAGAATGCATTCTTTTCCAAAAGAATATCGTCTCGTCAACAATAAAAACTAGTTGAGGGGGAAAGGAGCCACTTTCATTAACAGCTTGGAGTTCATTAGAAAATGTTGTGGTGGCTGCGCTATCAACACTTGCAGATTCACCTGATATCGCCGCACTGAAAATACCTGCTTGCCGTTTAAATTCTGGAGCCAACCGGAGCTTTCACTAAATGTCTCGGAGCGATTACCACTCTCGTCTATTTGTACTGATTCACCATGAACTTTCCGTATGTGTAGACCGCTTGGTTGAAGTTAGTGCGGCTGAGGTCACTGATATTTTAGCTTCGTCTTTATTCAGAATAAGGCATCGTGAGTTTAAACTACTGCGCAATATCGCTTTGACGCTCTCCATTTTCAAAGCAATTGACCTCTCTCAAGTCCTCTTCTAGGTTTATGGTTTTTCTTGATAAATTCTTGATTTTTCTACACGCATTCCTATTTTTTGCCATATTTTCTTGGTTTTTACTCTGTATGGCTCTATCTAAATCACCTTCTTCTGCTGAACTGTATTTCTGAGACGCAGAAGGCCTAAGACTGCGGGGAGGGAACGAAGCCATTGTGTTTGAGACTCTATAGCGGACCCTTTTATGTGTCGATGCTATTCATGCGCAACTCGGCCACCGCTCCATTTCTCCCCCGTGAATACCGATGACCTTGAAGGCTTTAGCGTAGACACTACCTGGAAGTCAATCGCCCGGTAACCTACGACGGCAAAAATACGTCTCAAATCGTATTGCTGAAAAAAAACTCATTTCCACTAGCCCCACGCTTAATTAACGATCTAAATTATTTATTATCATTCTGTTAAGGAGACGAGATAAATTACTTCGGTAGGCCGGCTATCTGGACCCAATGACGAGTAATACTTTTGGCAATTGCACAGCAATGAATTTCGATTAATATATGAACAAAAAAGAAGATTTGAGGCAAGAAATAATATTAATATGCGTAAATTGATAGAAATTTCGTGTGTACTTAGCGCAAGTTCACGTTTTATCACGAGAGCGTTTAAGATATGTGATTAGGCTACACTGCGTTGCAATGTTTCCCCGAGGAACGAATTTGCGCTATATCGAAATTGCGCTAATCGAAATTGCGCTATACGAGACATGGGTGTATATTTAAACATATATGCATGCATAAGTGAACATATATTTACAGTTATACATTAGGAAAAGGATTACACAAAGGTAAAGTAACTAGTTAAAGAGGCCTTTTTAGAAAATAAATTAGTTATTGGTTTTGCTTAAAATTTTTTTCAAACTCTTTCGAAATAATGTTTTCAATTACATGAGCACTTTTTAATGTCATTTTCACTATAAATAAATCACTAGCTGTTTTCGTTAATGCCTTTTGACCTAAGAAATTATTCAATTTACTAATAGTAGAAGTGTGTAGTAGTAGTATAGAATAGTAGAAGTAGAAGTAGAATAGTAGAAGAAATACTAGGGTGTGTAAGTGGTAAGACGTGTGTTACCCTTTCTGCCTATGTATGTAGTGCCGATACATCGTGTTGTACACATATTGTGATATAATCAGCTGTCACAAGTTTTAATAAGTGTGTGTTCTCTTTGGTGTATCATTGGTGCGACCTGATAACTATAATTGAGTGAGTTGTGACTGCTTTTATCCTTGTGTACCGAGCTGAATCAGTTTGTTTACATTTTGGCCGAAAACAAAATAGCAGCGTTAAATTCTTCAGGCTTTAATTTAATTATTACAAGCCAATTACAAGTTTAATCTTGGATCTCCTCTGAGCGATGATATGTGCAAGATGTCGTGACTCTCTCCCTTCGGACGGTGACTTCGTGGTTTGCAGCTCCTGCGCTGGTAACATTCATTACGAATGCGCCGGCATCAAGGAGTCTACATACAGATGCATGTCAAAAAAAACAAAGGAGGCTTGGAGATGTGTGACATGCCGTCAGAAGAAGGTATCCGCAGCAGAATCAGATAATACGGAACCGGAAGGAAAAACTAGACCTACGGCAACTGCAGAAGCATTTACGGAACCGAAGACAGTTGAAGTTGTCACCAAAGCTGACATTGATCACATCAAGAACAGCCTGTCTCTCATCACCAACAAGTATGAGGACTTTGTAAGTACTATATCCGACCTTAAGTCATCTGTAAATGACCTTAACAAAGTGATCAGTGTGTTGCAGGAACAGCTGCAACAAAAAGACGTTTTGGTGAACGATCTTCAGATTAAGGTTCATCAGCTTGAACAACTGCAGCTAATCAAGCAAATAGAAATTATTGGTGTTCAAACTGAGGACACAGAGAATATTGATTCATTAGAGTCTAAGGTAATTGATGTAGTCGGGGATGTGGGTGTCAAACTTAATAAAAGTGACATTTCCGACATTCACATTGTTCCAAAATTTAAAAGTAAGCCAAGCAAAATTGTTGTGGAACTCACCAAGGGTTCTCTGAAGCATGCCATTTTACGTAATAGATCTAAGCTGAACAGTGTCGAAAATAGAAAAAAGTACGATAACTCGAAGGTGTACATTAATGAAAGCCTCACAACCTTTTTTCGAAAACTGTTATGGCAAGCTAAAACTAAGGCTCAGGAACTAAATTACAGATACGTATGGCATAAAAATGGTAAAATACTAATTAGGAAGGGAGAGCAAAGTCAAATAATAAAGGTCCTGAGTGAAAAAGACCTAGCTAAGCTATCTTAGTGTTAAGTGTTTTGGCCTGTCATCCAGTTAAAATATTCTGTATAGCCAGGACTCTTGATAACGGATCTTTTTTCTATTACATTGGATGAGGTTATAAGTAGGTTTTTTTTGATAATTGTTTCAGATAAATTTTCTGATATCAGCAATACTTTATAAATCTAACAGGTTATCTGTTTTCTTCATTCGTATTACTTTGTGTGACTGGAATCAGAAAATATGGACCCATTAAATGCATTGTGTCATAACATCAACTATAAGTCACAATCTTTCTTTTATTAGTGTGTGTTTAAATGAAACAAAAATGGATCAATTCCAGTTCCTTAAAAAACAAACAATTAAATGTTATGAGTATGACTCTCTCTCTCATCCAGATATCATGAATAGGACTAGAAAAAAACTGCTTATGCATCTTAATATAAGATCACTGAGAAAAAACTGGGATGCTTTTCTTGAGTACATTAGTGGTCTAAAAAAATTAAAACCATATGGTTTCATCCTTACTGAAGTAAATATACATCAAGATGAAACTGCCTTCTATAAAATTGAAGGATATCAATCACATGTCCTTTTAAGGGACTCCAAAAGGGGTGGTGGCATCATTATTTATCTCAGAGATGATATTAGTGCGGTGAGACAATACAGAGAAACGGAAAGCTTTGAACTGATTCAACTGAATACGACTATTGATGACTATCATCTTAGAATTATAAGTATCTATAGACCACCTAATCTAAGTAAAAATAGATTCTTAGAGGAACTAGAGTATTTAATCTCGGAAAACTGCTCTGGTGACACTATTGTAATAGGAGATATTAACATTGATATAAAAGATAAAGAAAACATTTCCTCCATTAAATATAATGATGTTTTAGCAAGTTTTGGGTTTATGTCAGTCATAAATACATTTACTCGGGAAGAAATTAAACAAGGGCGTGTCTCCCAAAGTTGTATAGATCATATTTTTTATAATGGTAAAATAGAAGATGTTGAAGGTATAGTAGTCAAAGTGAAAATATCTGATCACTACTTGGTTGGCATTGGGATAAATCAATATAATGAGAATGTTAACTCTAGATGTGCAGTTACCTCTAATGAGTATCTTACGGATGGTAAGAAGGTAAAGTCCTTGATTGGGAAACAAAATTGGAATTATCTTCTCAAAAAACACTGTGATGTAAATAACTTACACGATGAGTTTTGTGAAATATTTAGGAAGATATATGAAGAATCTCAAGTTAAAGCAAAGAGTTTTTGTAGAAAACCAGGTAACAAATGGGTTACAAAAGAGATTACTGAATTATGTCAGCAAAGAGATAAAGCATTTAGAAGATGGAAAAGTCATCAAAACAGAATTGAGCTTAAACAGGCATACAAAACATTAAGAAATAAAGTGAACAAAGAAATTAGAAATTCAAAATTGGAGTACTATCATGACATGTGTGTTAATGCTAAGGATAGCAGGGGAGTCTGGAATGTAATAAACTAAATAAATGGAAATTACAGTAGAAAGAACCAAGATGAATTAATGCTAAAGCTATTTTGCAAGGATAAGGATATAGGTCAAATTTGTGATTCTTTTGCTTCTCATTTTACAGAGGGTATTGAAAGTATTAAACTGAATTGTAATGACAAGCTTGAAACTACTCAAGCACAAAATTCTCTTGAGAGCATGTACCTTCCTGAGCCGAGCATTGAGGACATAGTTAAAATCATTAAAAGTCTAAAGAATAAGGGAAAAGGAATTGATGGAATCAGAATGATGGACATCAAAGAAAATAGTGACCTGTGGCCGGTAATTACTACCTTAATAAAAAATAGCATCGCTGAAGGCCGGGTACCTGATGGAATGAAAATAGCGATAGCTAAACCAATCCACAAGGAAGGATCTCTTACAGAATTTAATAACTACAGACCTATATCAATACTGCCGGCCCTAAGTAAAATTTTAGAAAAATATGTGGTCATTCATCTCTCAAAATACATAGAAAAACGTGGTATTTTATCTAAATTCCAGTATGGGTTCCAAGAAAATAAAGGAACAAAAGAAGTTTTAGAGCATTTTGCTGACATTGTTAATACCAACCTTGATAAAAACAACAGTTTGTTAATCACATTTATTGATTTCAAAAAAGCATTTGATTCAGTTAATCATAATATATTACTTGGGGATTTGCAAAATATAGGCATAAGAGGTTTGACACTGAAATGGTTCAAAAGCTATCTTGAACACAGAAAAATATCCGTTAGTCTAAATAATACACATGGCAAACAGGTGGTTTTGAAGTACGGGGTACCCCAGGGGTCCATTCTTGGACCTACGCTTTTTATTCTATACATAAATGGCATTGTAAATGCAATTAAACACTGCCAAATCCTATTGTATGCTGACGATGTTGTGCTAATTTCAGGCCATAAAGATATAAATAAAGCAAGTAATCTCATGCAAGAAGATTTGAATAGTCTAGCCTGCTGGTCACATGACCATGATATGATAATAAACACAACTAAATCCAAAGTGATGCAGATCTTTCCCTATAGGCAAAACAAGGTTAAACTAAATATCTATTTTCATGAGGACCAATGTTTACACAACAATTGCAACTTGAAGTCTTGTAAATGCGTGCCACTAGAACAGGTCAGTCAGTTTAAATATCTGGGTATAATAATAGATCAGTATTTTAAATTTGATTTACACATAATGAAGGTAAATAGTAGGTTGAGGAGGGTATGCTACCTAATGTACAAAATAAGAACGCTGGTCTCAACTAATATCAAATTGACAATTTACCATGCATTAGTTGAATCAATATTAAGATATGGTTTGACCATTTGGGGAAACACAGCCTCATGCTACAAAGAAAAGTTACAAGCAACGCAAAACAAAATTGTAAAATTACTAGAAAATAATAGTGACAGGCTTAATCATAATAATAAAACTCGGGGTAAAGGTGAATATCTACATAATCAAACCAAATGCAATATTACGAGGTATGCAAAAATGGGACTACTCAACATAACAAATTTATATAAATATATAGTTATAATTGATAATTACTTTAATAAGAAATTCTTAAAGTATGTAGAGAGAACGCACACAATGTGCAACAGGAACAAACCAGCTTACTTTGTACCAAGATATTATAATAAGTATGGAAAAAACAAATCAAAGGTAAAAATACCAATAATTTTTAATGGTCTACCTGAAAGCCTTAAATGCCTAAATCATTTGAGTGAATTAAAAAGGAAGCTTAAAGAATATCTTAGCACAAGCTAGAGATAAATCTTTTTATGTTGTATATTAACTGAGTGTAAATCCCACATACATGGTTGTGTTTTCTTTTGTGTGGCTTGGTTGTATGGAAAAAACAAATCAAAGGTAAAAATACCAATGATTTTAATGTTTTTATCTGAAAGCCTTAAATGCCTAAATCATTTGAGTGAATTAAAAAGGAAGCTTAAAGAATATCTTAGCACAAGCTAGACATTAATCTTTCTGGACAAAGATTTTTTATTGCAGTGGATGCTATTTCATGTTGGTGAAGGCATTTTTTTGTAATGGAAATTGTGCTACTTAAATGAGAGATATTTTGCTTGTTGTAAATGAAATTATTATGTTGTATAATAACTGAGTGTTAATCCCACATACATGTTTATGTTTTTCTTTTGTATGGCTTGGTTGTATGGAAAAAAAACAAATCAAAGGTAAAAATACCAATGATTTTAATGATTTACCTGAAAGCCTTAAATGCCTAAATCACTTGAGTGAATTAAAAAAGGAAGCTTAAAGAATATCTTAGCACAAGCTAGACATTAATCTTTCTGGACAAAGATTTTTTGCAGTGGATGTTATTTCTTTTTGGTGAAGGCATTTTTTGGTGATGGAAATTGTACTACCTAAATGAGAGATATTTTGCTTGTTGTAAATGAAATTATAATGTTGTATATTAACTGAGTGTTAATCCCACATACATGGTTGTGTTTCTTTTGTATGGCTTGGTTGTATGGAAAAAAACAAATCAAAGGTAAAAATACCAATGATTCTAAATGATTTACCTGAAAGCCTTAAATGCCTAAATCATTTGAGTGATTAAAAAAAAAAGGGGAAACTAAAAGAATATCTTAGCACAAGCTATACAATAATCATTTCTGAGCAAAGATTCTTTCTGCAATTGGATGCTATTTCATGTGGGTGAAGGTAATTTTTTTGTAATGGAATTGGTACCACTTAAATGAGAGATATTTTCGCTTGTTGTAAAGGAAAATATTATGTTGTATATTAACTGAGTGTTAATTCCACATATATGGTGATGTTTTCTCTTGTTTGGATTGGTAGTATAGAAAAAACAAATCAAAGGTAAAAATACCAATGATTTTTAATGATTTTACCTGAATGCCTAAAATGCCTAAATCATTTGAGTGAATTAAAAAAAGAAGCTTAATGAATATCTTAGCACAAGCTTGACATTAATCTTTCTGGACTAAGATTTTATATGCAGTGGATGCTTTTTCTTGTGGGTGAAGGCATTTTTTTGTGATGGAAATTGTACTACTTAAATGAGAGATATTTTTTCTTGTTGCAAATGAAAATATTTTGTTGTATTTTAATTGAGTGTTAATTCCACATACATGGTTTTGTTTCTTTTTGTCTTTTCTTTATCTGTGAACGCACTCAATATGTATTTTTATGGATAATTTTATGTTTACACACTCCAGCCGGCACCTGCTGACAAGCCTTGATTGGCTTAGCAGGACCGTGAGGATATATTGCTGCTAATGTTATAAAAATATTTTTTTTTGTTATATTGGTTAAAGCAATTGTTTTGAAACTACTGCTGTTATCATCATTATAACACATTATTTATTAATATGCTAAATCCTTGGCAATAAAGCAGAGTTTGTAAAAAAAAAAAAAAAAAAAAAAAAAAAAGTGTTCGGAGGAAAGTACAATAGTTTTATATTTCTCAACATAATTTCTTCATCCTCGTATTTCACTGCCTGAGTGTTTTAATTGTGCAGCCTAGATAGACAGTTTCTTATGTTTTTCCTTGGTTGTTTAAAATAGATGTCAGGGTGAATGATGGCTTTCCAAAGGTCACTGCTACATCTTCCTTCTGCCAGCCCTCGTTGATGGCTAGAGAAATAGCTAATTATGTGGTAATGTCAAGTAGTCGCCTTCTTTTATTTCTCGAATCCATCATCAGCCTATGATTAATTAAGTAATTTTTATATTTTAAGGGCAATAATTGAAAATACTCCTGATAATATCTTTTAGAGAACTGATTTATCATTCTTAAAACATGTGACTTGTTAAAAATTACAAAAATATAAATAAACATGTGACTACTGCAAAAAATAGACAAGAAATTGAGCACAATTTTGAAAATTTCATTGAATTCTCTCTCTCCAAAATATAATGCAAGTAGTGTTCCGAAGAAAAAATCTGTCAGGGGCACACAAAAATGGAAAATAGGTCTGCGAAAGGACGTGATTTCCCGGCGAGAATGCTGGGCGAACCACTTTAGAATGCGGCGGCGACGGTAAGAAATTTCATTGCCCTACCGCATATCAGCTAATTAGCTGTCTCCTTCACCTAACATTGTCGCGCATGGATTGATGTTCGTCAGTATTGCTAGAAATTGACATCCCGGACTCCCGCTGGAAGAGTCAGATTTTGCGGCATAAATATGCAGGCAAGACATATGTCGCTAAGCGCAATAAATTATAAACTACAATCGTTCACGAAAGCATCGAAAAAATTACCAAGGCGGTAGTAAGAAAGTGCTACACTGGGAAATGTGGGAATGAAATAATTGCAAAATTGTATTTGATTTATTTCGAGTCGCAGTATATTCATGAAATATTTTCATTTTAGAAGCAGAAATAGCAATGCGGTCGAGTAATTCTGTCTCCATGGATGGGAGTGAAGTTGGATGAAATATTTTCGCCAGCAAGTGATTATAAGCTGCACTGGTCGCCTCTTTTATTAACTGAACATTGTATGTAGGCACTTACAAGAAAATAAAGCCATAAGTAAATGAAAGCGATTGCTATCGCAAGATTTTGACCATGATTTGAGAGAAAACAATGTCTTCTGTCATCATCATCATTAACTACCACTTAATATGATTAGGAGAGCTGGATGCCTTTTTCTTATTTACTGTTAGGTTGCTCTCATATGGAACAAAATGGCCCAAACTAATGGTTAACGTGAAAATTATTAAAGGTGTATAAGAAAAAAATAAGCATGAAACATTTATCGCTGATAATGTCATTCCATGTTCGTTATCGCGGCTGCATTGATGGTCTCTAATTGTCTCGGTACGAAATGCGGAGGTAGTTAGGCCGTCTCGGGGGTGTCTCGTTGCTATGATATATAGAGGTTTTACGATATAAAGAGGTTCACTATAGAGAGGTTTGCCTATAAATTTACATGTAAAACTGACGGGACCAAAGGGTTGGTATGATGTATAGAGGTTTTCGATGTAGAGAGGTTCACTACATAGAGGTTTTACTGTAATTAAATTCACATCTTAAACCAACATGGATAACTTCATATTTAATATATCAGATTTAATTTGAAAAATATACATATATTCCTTTGAAACTGATGCTTCCTGTCCATGCCCTTCTCTCTTAACTTAAGGCCCAGCAAAATCTTCTCATAACGAGATATGTATTTTCTTGAAAACTTATTATGTACTAATTTAAAAGTCATTACATGCCTAAACAGAGTTGAAGTTGTGAGAACCTTGAAGATGACAGAAGACTATAGTGAAACTAAACCAACTCATGACTAAAGACCCTTCCAAAGTGAGTCTTTAAGTACATATGTAGTAGTTTTGATCCAGAAGGTCAGTACGTATTCCCCAAGAGACATTTTTGACAAAGATAACCAACAAGAGACATAAGCGAAATTGACTTTAAGAAGTTGACAATTACTATCCCTCTATGACAACTGCTCTGCAAGTTACAACTACCATTATGTATTTTTTTTAAATGTTTTCACGACTAGAGGACTCCACCTCTGGACTAAAGGATTATGTAATACTTGGCAGAAGAAAATGACTTACTTGGGAATGACTGGAGGCATGCCCGGGGTGTTCAACCACGCTGTCCACGCCACTTTCTCCAACAGATCCTCCTGAGGCTTCTTCCCAGCAAAGTAGGATTTAAGATACGACACAAAGTCATCAGTGGATATAGACTTGAATTTATACTTAGCTATGTATGACTGCAGGAAAGGATCAAATACCTCTAAATACATGAAAAAAAGAAAAAAAGAAGGGTTAATCAATGCATTTATACTGCATTTGACATTAATATTTATTCATTGAACAAATTAAACTCTTGTGTGGCAGTGAACTATGTTCCATGATATCATCACATTATGTGAAATCATTCAGTATGCACCTTTCTACGATGAGAAACAAAGTTTTCTTCCTCAAACCAAAACTGTTTGGGTTTTCAAAGGCATGGTATTAAAATCTATTATGTACAAATACAAAACCACAAAGTGGTGGAGGTGGTTGAAGTGTTTTCTTCCCATAAGAAGTTGACAATAAAGGCAGAAGATTATACACTCAGGAGAGGTAATTTCTGACTTGAAAACCTTCCACTAATTTTTCACTCCTAAATTTTTACCTATATAAATTCCACACTCATTTTATGTACTTCTTTTTTATCTATTTATAATTTTAATACATTTTTTTTAAATTATAGATTAGTCTTGTACACAACCTGAACCAAAATCTACAGATACATTTTCAAGGACAACTAGATAATTTATTTATTTAATAAGGCCATTCAAAATGTTTTGAAATATAGACTGCAAGTTTACTTATGAGACCAAAGTTACCGGGTGACCACTCAAAATTTAAACTGATACACACAGCCTTTTCCAGTCATTCGAGCTATTTTCTTAAATTTCCACTTTTTTAACATGTATTTTCCTAAATCTCTGCCTTAAAAAAAGATAAAATTTGATTTAGTTAAAAGTAAATCTTACATCAAAATAAGTAAGGATTTGTAATGCGTAAAGTGCGTCCGGGAAGGTTGGAGGTCGAAGAGCAGGTGGGAGAAGTTAATGTATATAAAAAAAAAATATACGTACATTATGTATTGAAATAATGTAAAGAGATTATTAATTGTAACTATGTATATGTATGTTCTTTTTGGGACTTCAATCCACTTTACTTTCATTATTTAATTAATCATTAAACTTTGTTTCTTTTGTTCTTCGGTATCGTCTCGCGTGTCCCAAAAGGGGGGAGCATTGAGGCCGGATAGCCACTTACGTTACGTGTGTGATGTGTGTTAATGTGTTTTCATTTATGTATTTGTGGAGCATGAATGTTGAGAGGAGAGGCAGATGAATTGGAAGTTTACAGGCATGCCGCAGGACTGCAGCGAAGAGATTGGTCCTCTCTGAGGGCAGTCTTGAAGAAGATCGCCACTTTACTTCCGCGGCTGACCACGGCGGAGTAACTTGGGCGACGGGCGGCCAGCGGTCCAACTGCGATGCCAGTTTAAAGACCCGCGCGTAAGGAGAAGAGCGCGCGCGGGCCGAACAAACGACAAATTGTGTCGTCTGCTACGCGGTGTTGGGAAAAACGGCAACACTGTGGGTGCTAGGTAGTCAGCGTGGCGAAGGAGACCGCTCTCTCGGTCTGCAACCTTCCTGCTGGACGCACCTAACTTGAATTAATTCTCAGTGTTGAAGCATGGACTTCGGAGTATGTGGGTTGTATGATTGTGTGTGTGTTAGCGTAAGGTATGTGGCTGTTGGTTCTATTTTGGTTTAAGGGGAAAGATCAATTTATTGTTGTAATTTTGGGGGTACCCATATTTGGGACTATTCAGTGGACATTTGTCTCCAATTTATTTATTCATGTGTGTGAGGTTCGTCGAGTGCAGGGGTATTGGTGATGTTTTGGGGGTCAGTGGATTGGAGTCGTTAGTGTGGATCAGGGAAAATCTTATTTTGTTTAATGGAATTGTCATTTTGTAGAAAACCCAAAAGGTGCAATTGTCAAATAAATGCCCAAGTTGTGGTACGATTTGTTTTATAGAAATGATTCTCTTTTTTTTTTAAGATTATTGATTCCTTGCGTGAGGTGTCCCGGACCAATCCTCGTGGTTCTTTTAGTTTTAATTAAATGATTTCTCCACTGCTAGCTAGTCGCGAGCAAATTTATGTAACGCGGAACTACCCTCGTCTTTTGGGTTCTGAGATTTAGCACGGGTAGTTGTAAGAGGGTTACATTATGGTGTTACAAAATCCCAATAAAACAATAAATTTAAACAACTACAGAACACTACCTAAAAGGAAAGTTGGGGATGAGAAAATCAAAGGCTTATGTACCTGTGTGTAAGAGGATGAGGAAATTACACCATTTAACTGACACAGTAAATATAATTTTTCCAGATGTTTTTGGTCTTTTTCCCTTACACTCCACGGCACTCCAGGCACAATGAAATCCCATGACTTAACTGGTTATGCAAGAGAGTTCCAGCCTAAGTTTAAAACTTTCATTAAAAGATGTACATAATCAAGGACAAATCGTTCTTCCTTACATCTCACAAGAAGCATCCATTGAGTGACCCCCTACGATTTTCCCCCCAATTTTGGGAGGATAGTAGTGTAAAAAGACAAATGAAAAGTTCTTAAATAACAACTTCTTTTGATCATTTTTGATAAAAATTAAGTCTTCTAAGCCTAAATGACAAAAAATTTCTGATAACAGCAAAGTTAAAATTTATGCCTTCAGGCTGAAAGTCCTAAAAGTTAAAACACATTCAATAACGTTCATCTCGGTATTGGCAAAGAAGACTAAGAAAACACATTATGATACTCCCCCTTCAATGCACGATATACCCCAAAGTAGAAGAGAAATGTGTGGTGCCGCTGAAATGGGAAATCTCACCTGCACCACCCAGCAAGTCCTCGAGGTAGAAGAGGAATGTGTGGCCCTTCTCATAAGGGACGTTTGAAAAAGAGTCATCAGGGTCAACTCCACGCAAATCTAAGACCAGTTGAGTGAGTGGATTCGTCTCGCCACGCACGTGGATCTGCCAGGGAGAGGAGTCAAGTCTTTCAATATTACTATGCAACAGGACCATCAATGAGGGTCAAAAATATTGAACCAAAAGTGAGCAAACATTTAGAATGAAATCATGCACAGCAATCTTCAGTTGGGAATACATCAGACTGCCATGTACTTATTTATATACAAGCATTAATTACATTAAACCCTCGCTCGAAATTAAATCGAGTTCACTCACAGCACTCTTCTCGGAGCAGACGAAGCAGAGGCACAAAATATGGTCAGGAGCACTTGGGAGTCTCACACTTGGGAGTGGGAGAGAGAAATCTGAATATGCATTCCTCTCTGTGTCTGATAAATATTCCTGACACGCATCTTCTCACCTTTGAGTCACTTTATCTTCAAACAAAACTGGGTTATCCATCCTGACGACGTTATTCCCAAGATGTTGGATCATGATTTCATGTTATCACAAGGTAGCATTTATTCTGGAATCACTAAAGGCTCCTCATTGCCAGTCTCATTGAGATCCTTTTCTGGTGAGCATGACGGATAATGTAACAACTTATTTACATTTAATAATTTATCCATTTGAACTACAGTAAGTCCTCAACTTACCAACATTAGACTTACGAACTTTCAAATGTTTCCTTGGATATTACAAAAGTACTCATACCACTTCTTCTTAACAGAGTGCGACCCTGGTTCCAATGAATTATCATCTTCAGGTGCAAATTAATTAATTAGGCATAATTTAATTTACGCCTGAAGATGATGATAATGCATTGAAACCCGGGTCGTGGTCTGTTAAAAAGAAGTGGTATAAGTAATTGTGTAATATCCAAGAAAACTTACAATGGAATACCAAAAAGTTAATCAAGACTTAGTGAATTTTTCTTTTTAAAAAAAATTCAAGCATGCCCGAAATTTCAAATTTGGCACCTTTGAGGTTTCCTGGATATAAACAGTTACTTATACCACTTATTTTATAAGAGCGCGACCCGGGTTTCAATGAGTAATAATTAGCGCCTGATGATGATGATTACTCATTGAAACCCGGGTCGCGCTCTTATAAAATAAGTGGTATAAGTAACTGTTTATATCCAGGAAATAATGGAATACCACATAGTTAACCAAGAGTTAGTGACCTTTGAGGTTGGCTGATGCAACCTCATGTGGCGCAGAGGAACTCATACTCTGGGCACAGTCTAATCAAAGTATCAATTAAACAATTGTGAAGTCAGTTCCTTCCTGTGGGCAGCATAAATTCTTTCTGCTCCAGCCGTGTTGCATTTGCAGCTAGATCAGTTTGTCACCATCGTGAGTCAACAAAAAAATTTCATGACATGTTGCATTCCGCAGCATAACTACACTTTACGATGCCTTGCTCAGGTTCTTCAGCTTATGAACAAATCCGACGTACGAATAAGGTCTCGGAATGCATTTTGTTTGTAAGTTTAGGACTCACTGCAAGCACTCAGGTAGCAACCTCCACATTCCCATCACGGAGGAACTTAATTATCCATTGAAAAATGTTGTATTTTCTGTATTCCTGCACTTATATTGCTTGACAATGACGCCAAATATTTTCCATTCAATTGTTTCCTTCGTGCACACATCACATGCAGATTTTCCATGCATATCCCAAACATCTGGACCCATCACTGGAAGAGCCCATTTCATGGCATGTATGTATGTATGTATCTGCATCTCCTTTTTCTGCTTTGTCAACTAATTTTTTTTCCCTCCACTTCTCCTTCCCCTCCCCAACAATCCTGTATGAGTAACCTAGAGTGATCATTCCACTGCAGAATAGCTTGATTTTGCAGACACCAATGTTCTACGTCAGCTCTCAAATTAATTGCACACCTGCAACTCTAGCATCTGACCTTATTCTCCAGCATTACCACTCACGGTGAGACCCTGACAACAGACTCAACACCAGAAGGACCGAATCTATCACTTTGATGGTCAGCCACTATTGTCAAGGCCACTAGCCACTATTCCTACATCTTTCAATGCATCTTCTCCATTTTTACTGGCTTTTAATTACTTTTGAAGATGAACATAATACATAAGAATCAATTACTTTGAGAAATTACAAATTCCACTTTCCACACCTAAATATCTTAGAGGGCCATGGCCCATAAAATTTAGGGGTAGATAGTTTTGCGGTATACACTGTAATTATGTACGTATAAGTGCTGTAAAAGCTTAATGATTAGTCCATGATCAAAACCTAAATTTCATATACAGCGATGATGACCTGGCTAACCATTTATGACTACATATAAAGTACCAATCAAAAATATGTTAATGCTAATGAGATAATTGCTGTTATTTTTACATTACAACAATATTTGAGGTAAAATACCATACAATTGATTTTACAGCAGACAGAAAAAAAACAATCTGTTCAAGCAATACTTATAATGTAAATAGCTTGATATCAAATTAAACATTCATGGTTTAAAAGAAAGCTATGAATAAAATTTAATGTTATTATAAATGGGTAGGATAAACAAATGTAAATAATTAAAATATGAAGTACCCGTCACATTAACGGGTCTTTGTCCTTTTTGAAGATCTAATAATCTGTAATATCCTATCCAGAATATCAATGATTCAAACTGACAACACTAATATTTCTAGTATTAATGGTGACATCCAGCACAATGTAGCAGTGCTATTATCGAATGAGGAAAATAAATAATAATAATTTTTAATATATACCGTCTCAGCAAGCTCCTTAATGCCACCAATAGCAGAAAAATGGCGATGAGGTTCTCCCCTCATTCGGCCGCATATCTTCCTCTCGACAAACACCGTGAAGCCCTCGTTCAGCCAGAAGTGTTCAAATGAGCAATTGGTCACCAGGTTCCCCGTCCAACTGTGTGATATTTCATGGGCCACCACATCTGCCAGGGATCTGTCACCAGCCTATGGAGAGAATAACCAGCACGTGTATATGCATAAAGCATTGGAACATTGGAACAGTAACTTCCCCATTAGAGCAGGTAAATTTTTCTACCAAAAAATGCGGACAATTTTTGTCAGAATTACTCTGACTCTGGAAATGACAACAATGAATACCACGAGCATTGGTCAATCAGGGAGAACCAGGGACGTGACATTTTGTTAAACTTTGTTTGGTCCACCACTTCAAAATGGGTTTGGTCCAAGGAAACTGTTCACAAAAGCAAACCCTAGGGGAACAGGAGCACTTGGAGCGAAAAACAGTCCATGAAAAATGTGGAACTGAACCATTTTTGAGAATTCAGTACCAAACTGGGAGAAACACTTAGGTACAGGATAAAATTTACCACAGACCATAAGAGTTGATATCTCCTTCTCTTCGAGTTCGGTATGGATCAGTTACCTTTAAATGCCTATTAAGAACAAAATAAACCACATTGCAAGACATATACTGAATGAATGCAGATACACATGATGGGGATCATGTGCATGACTTGAGGCGATGTCGCTACCCTATCACATCACCCATCAAGCAAGAGAGGGTGTAAGTCTAGTGTCACTATAAGTTAAGAATATAAGAACAGCAAAATAAAATGACGATGGTAATCAGGTGATTCAGTCGATGGGGTTAATCAGTAATCATAATCATTCAGTCAAAAGGGGTAATCTGTCATTGGGGATACAGCAAACTCTGAATCATACAGTGCAGGATAATATGAAGTTTAAACGATTTTAATTTCTCCTCGTGAATTATTTTGAAAAATCGCTGTCCAAAGTTTTAATCCCATGTGTGTCAACCATATCTTGCAAAATCCACTGCATTCTACGATGGTATAGTATCAAAGCCATCCATGAACCACCACCTAAATTAAAGCACCGATTGGTAAGAGCAAAAGATCCTATCAGCCTGGAGACACCAGGGGTTTATCACATTCCTTGTGCTCTTATAAAATTCTTATACTTTGTGGACAATGTCAATGTCTGTGCATTCTAGGCAAACCTAACAAAAGAAAAATATTTTCATTCATGTCCTGCCACACAAAATGGGTCAATGAAGTCTCAGTTTAGCAGTCGAGACGGACAGGGTTGAAATGTATGTACTCACCAGTAGTGTTGGGGTGACGAATGTAAGGCATGGGTTTTCCATGCCACCATATGGGAATGAGGGTGGCAGGACCAGCAATCCATAAACACCCCACTCGTATGGACCACAAATCTTCTCTGCCGTCTCCAGCATCACTTCAGTCTACCAACACAAAAAAGAATGATAAGCTTTCTGCAGGTAAATAATTGGCACATCATCATTCTACTATTATTCATACAATACGATGATAATCCAATATAAAATAAATGATACATGAAGAAGTTTGACATGCACTAGATAAAGGCAGTGTCTTATGGTGCATATTTGATATGTATCAAAGATTATTTTGCCATCAAGTATAACAATAAACATTATTTATTTATTTCCAACTTCCCCGTAAACAGCATACAGAGGCCTTTACAACGAAAGATTAAGAAAGCATGACACAAACATCCATGCTCTAGATGGGGACCACCAACCCAGGTGGGATTTGAACCTGCGACCTTCGGTTTGGCAGGCAAGGACTTTACCCCGCCACAACCGAGGCCGACAATTACACCCAACCTTGGAAAGAATTATGTTTTCCTGGTCTCAAAATTATCTAAATGAATTTCATATTCACTGACTAAAATTTGGTAACTTCAACATATGTACCTGGAATCTGTGCCCCAAGAACCCAAGAAATACCTACCTCTAAGAACCCAAAATTGGATTTGGGGCTGAAAAGACTATCCTGATGAAAAACAAAGCCCTTCAGATTCAAAATTTTGTTTTTCTTTTAGGAAAAAAGTCTTCTCTTTTTTCTTTAAAACTCATCTCTAAGCATTTACGATATACAGACCCTTGAATGATTTATTTATAACTATTTTTTCAGATAAACTTGAACTTTCATTGAAAAAACAGTGAGAACTTAGTTGTGCACATAATATTAAAATTGATTCCACATGGATTGATTAAAAATGTTCAGCATCCAAAACCCCGATGATTAATGTTTACAGGAATTATTTTTATAAAAGCACCACATACTTGTAGCTTAACGATGATTGACCCGAATTGATTTACAAGTGTTAACGTGAATGTAAACATTAATGACTGTCCACTCCTTTTTTCTCTAAAATTATCACCACCCTACATTAAAAGGTGGTTACACATCATTACTTATTGCTCAGCATTACACCCTTTTGATAAAATATGCAAACCTGAAGGAATCTCATTGCCTCTCTCTGCATATAGAATTAACATATTTAACAATAATGAATTACATTTATCAATGCATAAAATGTTGTTGTAATTATGTATAATATGCTATACTGTTAATACACTTTGGATAGTAAAAACTGGGTTTAATGAAATGAAAGCTGACTCAAATGGGTTAGTATTTAAAGGTTACTTTGAAAGCACTAACTAACGTACACCCATGTCTCGTATAGCGCAAGGGATGCGTTCCTTGGGGTCTTTGCGCTATACGAATTTGCGTTATACGAGAGCGTTTTAACATAGGGAAGATAGGGATGCGTTCCTGGTAGCATAGGTCTTGGGTATTGAATTTCCTCTAAAACATCTATATTCCCATAAAAAGCCTTAGAAAACATTATTTCTATAAATATTTATAGTTTAAAACATCTTTAAAGATAGTATTCACGCATTCAAAGACTTTTATTCACGTTAAAAAAAATTCTTACGTGCGTTCGAAATTCCGTCCTGTCGTGCGGGTGGGCTAACATCTGCTATCTCAGGGGATCGTAATGCGTTGCCGGCAGTTGATGATTTTTCAAACTAGTCTAAAAACAACTATTGTGTCACCCAGGCCCTTTTGTCGCACATCGAAATGACAGGAAAATGCTACTTTAAATGCCATTTCATAGCTAGCGGAGTTAATGAATGATAAATCATTTTAATTTGAAGTCCTCCGAGTCATTAGCAGCTACGTGAAACAGTCTTTAAATGCCTTGAAACCTGACCCAGGTTTTCCTTCCCTGAAAATGAATGAACGAGAATGCATTCTTTTCCAAAAGAATATCGTCTCATCAACACTAAAAACTAGTTGAGGGGGAAATGAGCCACTTTCAATAACAGCTTGGAGTTCATCAGAAAATGTTGTGGTGGCTGCGCTATCAACACTTGCAGATTCACCTGATATCGCCGCACTGAAAATACCTGCTTGCCGTTTAAATTCTGGAACCAACCGGAGATTTCACTTAATGTCTCGGAGGGATTACCACTCTCGTCTTTTTGTACTGATTCACCATGAACTTTCCGTATGTGTAGACCGCTTGGTTGAAGTTGGTGCGGCTGAGGTCACTGATATTTTAGCTTCGTCTTTATTCAGAATAAGGCATCGTGAGTTTAAACTTCCGCGCAATATCGCTTTGACGCTCTCCATTTTCAAAGCAATTGACCTCTCTCAAGTCCTCTTCTAGGTTAATGGTTTTTCTTGATAAATTCTTGATTTTTCTACACGCATTCCTATTTTTTGCCAAATTCTCTTGGTTTTTAACCTGTATGGCTCTATCTAAATCACCTTCTTCTGCTGAACTGTATTCCTGAGACGCAGAAGGGCTATGACTGCGGGGAGGGAACGAAGCCATTGTGTTTAAGACTCTATAGCGGACCCTTTTATGTGTTGATGCTATTCATGCGCAACTCGGTCACCGCTCCATTTCTCCCCCGTGAATACCGATGACCTTGAAGGCTTTAGCGTAGACTCTCTACCTGGAAGTCAATCGCCCGGTAACCTACGACGGCAAAAATACGTCTCAAACCGTGTTGCTGAAAAAAAACTCATTTCCACTAGCCCCACGCTTAATTAATGATCTAAATTAACTATTATCACTCTGCTCAGGAGACGAGATAAATCTTCGGTAGGCTGGCTATCTAGACCCAATGACGAGTAATACTTTTGGCAATTGCGCAGCAATGAATTTCGATTAATATATAAACAAAAAAGAAGATTTGAAGCAAGAAATAATATTAATATGCGTAAATTGATAGAAATTTCGTGTGTACTTAGCGCAAGTTCACGTTTTATCACGAGAGCGTTTAAGATTTTTGATTAGGCTACACTGCGTTGCAATGTTTCCCCGAGGAACGAATTTGCGCTATATCGAAATTGCGCTAATCGAAATTGCGCTATACGAGACATGGGTGTATTAAACAAGTAAAATGAACTTTGATCAGCCAAAGGACTGACTTATTTGCCAAAAAAAATAAATTCAAAACAATGGATGAAGATAGTTGAGGAAACATATTAAACTAACTCTACAATATAAAAAAACATTTAAAAAAACATGATCAGTCCTATTTGTAGTTTTCTATTCTCGTGACAACCAAGTGAAAAATAATAAGTGATGATACCTATGTAGAAAGAATACATTAGGGTATGCTGTACCTCTGCAAATTCATACGCAGCTGCCTCAATAATTTCTTCCTCAGACCAAACAAAGGAGCGAGGTCCGAGCTGCCGCTGGACAAACTTCCCGGAAGCAAATGCCAGCAGGTAGGCTGGGATGGGGACTGGTTGCTTGTAGGAGAAGAGCATCCGCTTGCCGTCACCCACTGCAGTGGGCTCACCATCGCTATGCGCACCCATCAGCACCACCAATTCATGAGGGGCAGTCACCTGGGAGGGAGACAGAGACAAAATGGCGGCAGTGAGGGAAAATGAAATCTTACAAGGGAAGGCGGCAAAGCGTTGTCACCATGAGATCATGTTCAACCTTCAAAGTGTCAGAGAAAAATCGTAATTTAAGCGACCTGAGTGTGTCCATTGTCCGAGACAGTTTTGCGAGACATTAGTGATAAAAATTACTTGTAAAATGTGAATACCTACACAACCAAGGAGACAGCAATATAGCTCCCACGTCCCATTAGATACTCAAGTCAAAAACAATTACCTTTTAAAATTCCACAAAAATAAAAAAGTAGATAAATTGGCCCATGGCAGTTTTCGCACAACAGGCAGGGGCCGATATATTGGCTCAAAGTCAGTAAAGGGTTTAAAAATTGGCTTTTCCCCCAGATAAGAAATTGAGGAAAAACACGAGCCTCAGTTATTTTGGTAACAGACACAACACTAAGGGGTAGGGTAACATGCACAGTAATAATACTTGCCGTGAAATAATACAGGTAACAACCATAATATCGTAAACATTTTTGAGGCGTACAATAATTTCAATCAAAAACAGCAATTTCATTTCTATATCAATATTAGCTTTCCAGAATAGAGATTGTTTTCCAGACACAGAAACCATCCTAACAGCTAAGGATAAGCATCTTGATTTTAAGCAGCTCTAATGTATCGCTTGTTATCACCATGTGCCACCTCTTGGTCGGCACCAGCACCAAACACTTAAACTATTGATGTAATGACCCTTTGTTTTTCATCAGTGTAGACATAATAGAGATAAAAAAATGAAATTTCTAATTTGACCAGTTATACTCAATAAAAAAGTAAAATCCTTTTCATGGACAATTTTTCTTCTCTTAAGATGTCAAATTTTTCATGTAATTGACTATTATAGGTATTAGGTATAATAGCTAACAATAACTCACTTTGGCTGTGAAAGGAGCCTTAACAGATGGAGTATCTTGGCATGGAATGATTGATCGGCAGTGGATTGCCTGTAATAAAGAGATAATGACCAGAATTAGTGAAATGTGCACACAGCTTGCACTTTATGCATTGCAACAACTGCACAGTGCTCAGCAAAAGTCTCATTAAAGGATAATAGCAATTAGAAGAACACTAACTTCACAGTGGCTCAAGACAATTGGGTGTTTCCGACCACAGGTCTGCTCAGGATTCAGCCATTGCAATCCTGTTGCCTCCGGAGATGTCTCAAACTCCACTTCAATTGAGTGCCTGGATTGAAAAATTGGCATTAAAGCAAAAAAAATGATAACACCAAAGCATTTTATTTCCTGGTGGTTACCCAACTAATACATATAAGAATATTTCCCTTGGCCTACAGGCATATGATTTGCAGATTTTGCAGCACATTTTCTGATGTAAAGTCAATGAAATAGAATATTTTGAAAAACCTACACATTAGAATGACTTTGATCATTCATCACAAGCCACTAAAACTCTGGCTCTCAGAAAGTCTAAAACCATGGTCATCTCAGCGTTTGCATCTAAATGAAAGGGAAAGTCCCTAGCTATTCATAAATTTGAAGTTGCAGTTACCAAGAGCATATGCTATTGCTGATATTAGAGAAAAATGTGTGAATTAAATTGTTCAATACTGTTAGCCATAGCTAAATAAATAATACTATATTAGAGGTATGCAGTTAACCAAAATTTAAACCAAACTACAGTTTTTAACCTTTTAACTCTGATCTTCCTGTGGTTTCCCATCCCATTTGAGCTCTTCCATGGCCATAGGTCACATGACACATTATATTAGTTCCTGAATCTTAACAAGTGGCGGAAACAGTAGGCAAATTCAACATCTATGCACTGAAAGTGCATTTCCCTTTTTTTTCTTCTGAAATTAATCAATTTTTTCATTTATTTTGCGTGTTCATTCCAATCAAGATGAAAAAAAAATAATTTAATTTACCAACAAGTGCTGACTCCCATTCAGCACTTGTTTCATGCAGATGATCTCAAATTATTTCACCAAGTGAGGTCTGAAAATGATGCCGTAGAACTTCAGGAATACCTCACATATGTCTCCCAGTGGTGTGTGAAAATTTTTTTGTCCCTTAACTATAATATGTACATGTTTTGTAACGACCTACTGCAGAGGCATGTTTGCGTGCAATGCTGCGTCGCACACGCTTGAGAGGTTAGAGATCTTGGGGTAGTTTTTCATTCAAATTGTGTTATGATTTACATGTTTCAAACATAACACCCAAGGCACATAGAATGCTGGGTTTCATTTGTAGTTCATGTTAGGAATTTAAAACCTTCCACAGTCTCTGGTTATCACATGTGTCTCTAGTCAGAGCAATCTTAGAGAACTGTTCAATAGTGTGGAATACATTTTATGGGAAATATGAATCATCTGTGGAGAGAGTCCAACAGAAATTTCTAAGGTTTGTTTCAATCATGTTTTCTATTTCAAGAAAGAAAAGAAAATATGACCGTGTAATGAATTATGTACTTAAACCTGAATCTCTTCGATGTACAAGAAAAAAATTTGGTGTTATATTGTTATATTAAGTTGTGAACAATTACATTAAATGCTCCACTTAATTATCATTTCTCTCTACAAGGGTACCTTCAGTGAATACAAGACTGAGTAATTTGTTTAAAGTTCCTTATCTGCCAAATAAATACTTTTTCTACAAGCCACTATACATTAGGCCGGCCCTTATTTTTCAGAATTGAGAAAAGTTATGTTTTCCTAGTCTCAAAATGATCCAAATGATGTCCATATTCACGTGTTAAAATTTGGTTACTTTAAAATAACGGCAACCCGTGCCCCAAGGGCCCTAAGTACTGAGGACCCTCAATTGAGTTTTTTGGAGCCGAAAAAGTGCTATTTCTATGTAAAACGTAAAAGTAAAGCCCTTTAAGGCCGATTTTCTGTTTGTTTTGACCTATCTCTAAGCGTTTACGAGATATCGTCCGTCGTAATGCAATCCATCCCCCAGGGCGCTACCCCGCACCGCGGCTCCGCTGAGGTACGGCCCGCACCACTTACTAGAGACTTCCCCTCCACCCCCTCCCCTCCCTCGGCAAGGACTTTGCTCCTGATGGCAAGATGTAGTCTTTGAAGAAATGTGCTTACGTTAAAAAGAATTTAATTGCCATGACAATACTTCCGTACAATCAAAGTGATCAATTTACCCGTACTTTCAATTGTCCGTGAATTTCAGTACATATTAACCAAAACAAAATACGTTTTCGTTTTTCCAATCTTTCACTGACACCCCATATTTGGCATTTTAAGTGTATTTGCGCACGTTCGGGGCTGTGCTACGATGAGTATTCACATTTATTGTTAGTAATTAATTTTGAAAGGTCTCTTCCTTCTACGTGACTGGCTTAAAATCTTGAATTAGTTTCACCCCTCTCTCTGCACAATCATCTACCGCTTGAAGACCCCGAATAATTTGCAAATCGTTCTTGTAGTCAGGATGTTCTTGCATGGGCACATCAGAAAATTCAGTTCATATTTCCAACGCATTAAATAGCTTTCTCGAATTAGTAGTGACAAAATTTGATGTAGATACCGTGTTCAGGTCTTTACGTTTATAGAATGCCTTTGGAATCTTTGGTGGATCATATTTTCCCTCACGTGTCCTCAAATGGCGTGTAACGTTTTCCTTTTCACACCCAGAAAAGGATCCGTCAAAGAATGACAGGCCTACCAACTCCTCATTCAGGTACCACGAGTGGTTTGAAAACCTCTTTTGTACTCCTTTCGCTATGTCCAGGTTAACGCTTTCGTAATTTTAGGATCTGAAAGTCACTGTTGGGAGCAGATCCAGCACAAAGAGCGGGGAACCACAAATTTTTCTTCCTTCTCGAGCAAATTGAAATCTATTCCACCATTAACTGCATTTCGTGCTCCTCTTTGATTGCATAAGAATTTTACTTCTTTATCCCACGCACATTTATCCAAGAGATTAACTGCGTGCGTCAAAAATTGTATGGTACCGCCCCTTGCAATGTAAAACAAATCATAAAGTTTTGTTACGAAAGATTCTCTTCTTTAAATCCCCATGGTAGTTCCCACTCTCTCTTTATGTCGTCACACCTTCTTCCATTCGTTGTGTAATGTTTCTAACTTTTCAGTCGCCTTATTTTCCGTAATAACAGGAATTCTCGCTTTGTTCCAAGGATGAAACGCATTTATTACTGTTTTTCTCGCACTAAGTCTGATACATTTAAAACCCATTAGGTTATAGAAAAACACACAGTACTTCTCTCACTGTAAGTAACTTTGAGCCAAGTATTTCTTCACTTTCTTTTCCAATAAGTACAATGTCTGAATTTAGTTTTGATCATACTTTTTCTTGTTGGCCTATTCTTAAAATGACCGTCACGTGTGTTCATGATAAACTAGTGTTTTCACCACTTTTCTCCTTAAATACTAAAAAACTTTGCACTTCCTATGCTTTGCGCACTATTCATAAGAACTATCTCTTCACATTGATCTACAAATGTGAACTGACAGCCTCGTTTCTCCTTCCTTGAATATTTCTATCAACTGTATTGGCCCTGGAAGCCCTGCTCATTTCCTTCATTCCTTTATAATTCACAAACACAATTGTATCAAATACTTATATAAGTATTTGATACAATTCTAATAACAATACAAAACTGCTCTTAATGTACAAAATATTATATAACATTTAGTACATAAAGAGCAGTTTTGAACAATGCATGCGGTAATGGTGCGCGGTTGTAAGTTAAACTAAGTTTTAAGGGGTAGGCGCACAGTACATAGGACGGCGTTGAAGGGTTAAGATTGACATAGTAGGTTTTAAAAACATTAATCATGACACAAGAGGAGCAACCTTTTCAATTATGTACCACTAGCATGTAAATCTTGCCATCAGGAGCAAAGTCCTTGCTGAGGGAGGGGAGGGGGTGGAGGGGAAGTCTCTAGTATGTGGTGCGGGCCGTACCTCAGCAGAGCCGCGGTGCGGGGTAGCGCCCTGGGGGATGGATTGCATTACGACGGACGATATCTCGTAAACGCTTAGAGATAGGTCAAAACAAACAGAAAATCGGCCCTAAAGGGCTTTACTTTTACGTTTTACATAGAAATAGCACTTTTTCGGCTCCAAAAAAACTCAATTGAGGGTCCTCAGTACTTAGGGCCCTTGGGGCATGGGTTGCCGTTATTTTAAAGTAACCAAATTTTAACACGTGAATATGGACATCATTTGGATCATTTTGAGACTAGGAAAACATAACTTTTCTCAATTCTGAAAAATAAGGGCCGGCCTACTATACATACCATGCAATGAGAGATACTAATGAAATCTCAAGAGACATTGAATTTTTTACTTCCTCTTAAGGTACCTTCAAAACATATGTGAGAAGCAATGTTTCTTGACTGCTTGCCTTTTTTTATAATTTCATATCTATATTCTTACTTAAAATGTGTCTTATTCAGTTGCTACTATTACTATGATATCTTTATTTTGAAGCTTTCCTAGAGGTGGTGCTGCACTCAGGGGCCTGGTGAGGATGGGAGCAGTAGAGAGGAATAGGGGAACAAGAGAGAGTCACCGTTTGGACCTACTCCACCTAGGGACTACATATGTGCTCTAGAGGCTCTCCAAATACAGTGCCAAAGGTTGGGCCCAATTGCAGGACTTAGGGCTGCTAATTTCTGGCCTCTTGCATCCTGAGCAATAGATTGAGAACAGTGTCAGACAAATCAAACTGGAAGTGCAGCCCAGGTGGTGCCAATCAGATTTTTTTCAATCAAGAAACTCCATTCTGAAGTGGTGTCAGAGGTAATGGGCACATAGGTTATGTAATGCACAAAATGCATTCATCCCACAAGAAATTGGACAACAACGAGTTTTCCCAGATTATAAGTGGTGGGTCAAGTTGCAGATGGTTGGCCATATTGCCAGGCGCCACTCCATCTGACCCACAGGTGGATCATGCTTCCCCGTGATACACAAGATTTTTCCTGAGCAGTACTTGTATTGTCACACAGATAACAAAAAATCTGGGACTAGCAAAATAAAGTTAGGAAACTGAGGTTCCACAGTACACATCCGCCCATTACCAGCATACCTTAAATCCTCTGACAAAGGTAATACTATTTCCAACTTGGATCCAAAGACAGCAAGAGGCTTGCTGAGGCTGTATTCAAGAGGAGTTCCATTTTTTCCATCCTTAACAGCTTTAATGGTGATGGTTTTACTATCTAATATCTGAAAAAAAGAAACAAGCATTCACACTTCAGCGTTGCATTTTGGAAGCAACAATCACATTCAGAAATTAGAAGAAAAAATCTTTTGGGGCACAAAAGTGTACACATTGTATTACATTCTAGAGTACCCCATTAGACAGAATATTCCCCCTTTAATTTTCATCTGTATGGGAAAATAAATTGAACCAACAGATACAAAGAATTCAATCCAAATTTCTTTTCGAAACTTGAGGAAACTTCATTATTACTATTGACTACGTAAATAATACATAAATACAAAGTTATTTCCTGATAAAATATTCAACTAAACCAGTTAAATCAACTTGAGTCATAATCAACAAAAAATGCTATCCTCCAAAATACACACATAGAGTCAATTCTGTGGTTTGGAGGTGAGGTTTTAGGTGAGACTGAAGAAGAGGAATATGGTTTCTACCATCTACTTTTTGTATTTTGCATAGGATTTTCGGATATTTAACATAAAAGTTTTCAAAGAAAAAATACAGAAACAAAGACATTTCACTCAGAAATGGACACTGAATGATCCAATTCAACCAAGTAAGACCAGAGTAAAGCTCTTGATGTGGACCATCTTAACCACCAAAGCCACTTACTTTATACCCCCTACTCTACCTTGTTAGCAATATGTATATCCCTTGCGCCAAGTCTGCCAAGCTGGAAGGACCTCCGCCTATGGCTAACTGTTAAAATGCAAAGGGACTATTCATGGAGCAGAGCAGACCATACACTATTTTGAAATGAAGTTGCTGCTGCACTTCAATCTGGCCTAAATTATCTACACAGACCACCATACATTTCAAGAGAACTCTAGAAGCCATCTTGAACTTCACAAATGAGTTCCAAAACAGGTGACCGACTGGTACAAATGAATTCCAAAACGGATGAACGAATGTTCCAATGTTAACTCCAAATGAGTTCCAAAGGTTGAAAATTTGTTCCATAGCAGTTTCCAAAGGAAATCCAAACCAGTTCAAAATGTGTTACATATGAGTTGGAAAGGTGAACAAATAATTTGATCACATGGTGGGGTGCTATGAAGTCATGAACTGCTGTGTACCTAGTTTCAAATCCACAGCAGTTCAGAAGCACATACAAATAAGTGGTCACAAAGCAAATAAATGACAGTTCCAAATGGCTTACACAGCAGAAATTTTTTCCTGAGAAGGGACTCAAGTTTCTTAATTTTGAAAATGAATGAGTAAGCTAAGTGTAGGCTACCTACGCGTCTGTCATAGGCAGTGTGAATTAGCCACTTGTCTGTGTCGTACAATTATGCATAATACTTATGGTTGAATTTTTATCAATCTTAAGCTTCTACCAAGGCACTGATAAGGAAGCTGAATCAAATTTAACATAGTAATGAGAGTTGACGTGAAATTAGTAAAATCAGAATAAAAAATTGACCCCACTCTCATTTAATATCTAAGATTTCCCACTCTCCTTGGACACTGCTTCCTCTCTATATGTTCTCACTTTGGCCAATAGGTTTCGTATTCTACATGGGTAGAGCAACCCGAATTCCAAATCGATCAAAGGCGATATGCCTTGTCTGGATTATCTATCCACCTACACATGCGGGATTAAAAACTACAGTTGGGCATCAATAAATCCATATTGAGATTTATGGATATAATTGCAAAAGTGAAAGTTCGACTGAAGGACTGGTCACACAATGCATTAATGTATAAGCTAATATGAAAATGCATGAACCCGTAAATGAAAGCAGAAATGCATATCTTAACTTGATGCAAGCATTAACAGAAAATTTGACCTGCTATGATTTGGGTCATACATTCATACAGGTGCAAACATCATAATCATCATCACTGGTCAACAATCCTAAGATGGGTTTGACACTGCTCTCCACTCAATCCTCCAATCAGCTTATCTTTTCACACGTACGTATTTTTCTCCTTCACATCCTTCTTTACTTGTCATACATACATGTTCCATTCCAACAATATCGTGACCAGTTAATAGTTAATAATGTAAACAGGCCTTACCACTGACTTTACGTCTGTCCTCTTTCTAAGTACATCATAAGTAACAGCGCCAGTCAAAATTTTATTTTCAAAATCTATGTCCATTCGAAGTTCCAGCCCGCACACAACTGCATCCTCTAGAATTGTAGTTACAGTGAGAAGTTAAAGAACCGAAAAGTCGGAATTTAACATGATAAAATGTGTTTGGAAAAACAAGGTGGGTTACAAACTAGGATAAAGTGAGCCATATTATCAAACCAAAAACGATTACGACTGATATAAGATTTAACATACCTGGCCTAGAAAAGGAATTAGGATCGCCGGGGCTGAGGCCTTGCTTCTGCACCATGATCGTGACCGATGTTTATAGTACAATGACTACAATATGTCAGCACTCTCCAAGAGAAAGTGATTATTGTGCAAACAGCAGCTATCTGGAGCAATCGAGATGTGCAGACGTGGTTTACTCAGTTTATCTCCTCATGCTTCAAAATAAAAAAAATCCATTTATGTAGAATTGAAATAAATGAAAAACAGCGAATGGTCGAAATGACCTTTAACCGGGAATTTCAAACGGCACGTTTGACTTTGAAGTTAACTTTTTCACCGCAAAAGGCGCTGCTCGGTAGTGTACCGCGGAGTTCAAATGCCTTTAGTATACTCAAATTTATTACAATATTTTTTACAACAGTAAATACACTTTTTGCCACGGAAAATTATTTCAGCTATGGATATTTTTAAAATATGAAATTGAAACGACATTTGCATGAATTTACATGTTTTCCTATTTTTCACACTAACTCTTGTGATCAAACTAAATAATTAATTTTTGTTCTCCAGTTATTAACACTTCTACAATTTTCACAGTTTTCGATAAAGCATGAATAGGACGTGCGGCACTATTTACTTTTATTTTCTATAGTCTCCAAATATCACAAATATAGGAATTATATTATTATACTTTATTATAATCATTGTCAATATTTGATGAAATAGATTTCTTCATCATTGCATTTAAGGTATTAACCTAATAATTTCTGGCAAACAAGCGTATTTCCTTCACACATTTCTCAATTCTTAAGTCTTATGAGGACGATTATCCTTTTTATACAAGAAATAAAAATACCTCAAATATTATCCATGATTATATGGCAGAAAAGATATTTGAGGTTTATTATATTAAAGGCAGAGCTCTCACCTACTTTACTAAATTGTGGTGAAAACATAGCTTGCCCTCCTCAGATGAATTTCTTTTTGCTTTGAATATCATAGTAATCACAATAACCCTAGTAGAACCAAAAGGATTGTATCTGTATATTTTTAAGATTTCGAAATATGCACATCAAGATGCAGATTTGCAAATCTGTATATAGTATAGTATACACATTTTATACATGGCTGATGATCCATGGTTACGCCATAAAGATATTATTTACGTATTTTAAAGATTCTCATATACAGATACACACATCTGTATTGTATAAATATATGTATATTTATCAATATGCCTAAAATTAAGCATGGTATACCTGTTTTCATCTATCCCCTCCTGTAACCTGTTCATTACCATAAGGATAAGCAGACATACCTGAAACTTTTTTACTGTATCACCTTATTCAACGTAAGATACCAGGTTTTAAAAATAACACAAAGATGGCAATATTCCACAGGTTTATTTTCCGTACAGCGCGTTTCGACCGTTAGGTCATTACCAAGTACAATAATGAGTAATGACCTAACGGTCGAAACACGTTGTACGGAAAATAAACCTGTGGAATATTGCCATCTTTGTGTTCTTTTTAAAACTTAGAATGTCATTCCACTATATAACGCCTGCTTCTGTTACTTTAATAAGATACCAGAGTAAACAATACATTCAAATAAAGATTTTGCTGATTAAAAGTGTAAAAGGCCATTGATGTGGGTGTAATGCACTTGTATCCTATTAGGATGTCCCATTAGTACCTTTCAGGAATTTTAAGGGCAGTATGTTTTTACTTGCTAAATATGATTTCCATCATGAACCTTTCAATGGCTTTTCATAAATGGTGGAACATTTCAAATTTTGAAAGCATTATCAAGGGATTGACATCATTTTACAAACAAAGAGATACAATTGATCATTATTTTGGCCATATATTAACTGTGAGAGTGAAAAATCTATGACTAATTTGTTGAACTTAAGAAGGAAGGATGATTATATTAGGGGAGCAACTAAGTTCTTGCTGTTAATTAAATAAAGTACAACTTCATAGTAAAAACCCATTACAAATGAATGATTGAAAGTATTGTTCATTGCTAGCCACAACATTTTAGGAAAAGGTGTTCATCTTTTGAGGCTAACAACGAATCAAGTCATTTTTCAATGTCTTAATGTGTGTGCAACTGATGATCAGCCAGACCATGCACCATCAAATGGAATAAGTGATAATCGGATGGTGTAATACCTGGGGAATATGGCGGGTGGTTAGGACTTCCCGTTTGAGTATTTCCAGGCAGGTTTTAGTGACATGATTTCGAGCACTGTCATGCTGTAAAATCATTCTGTCGTGCCTCTGCTCTCATTGTGGCCGTATTTCAAGCAGAACTCAGCACAATCACATCAATTGAAGTTGATACCGTTCCCCATTTCATTTGGTTGCAACAGTTCATAGTAAATAATACCCGTCACGATGCGATGACGAAATTTTTTGCTGCTGGAAAAATTTTTCACAAAGGAAAAAACGGCACTCAACGTCCGGTGGGTTCAACACATAAGAAACCCAAGGTCCTTGCATTTGAATCATTCCCAACACATCCAATCACTTGGAAATGGCTAGGCGGGTAACTCCTAATGCTGAGGCAAGCTATTATCGAGTTTCTCGTGGATCTTCATTGAGAAAAGTCTCCATTGCAGCATCTTCAAAGGTTTTTCGGCATCCTTCATGCGGAGACGGTCATCAACAATGAAATGACCTTTTTCAAAGCAACTTAACAATTGTAATCAGCATTTATTCTCGTGAACCTTCCTTTATATTTAATCCTACAATGGGCAGATTAGTAGGTATATTAATACAGTTGTTTACAAAGTGAAATAAGAGATACATCCTAAATTTGGTGGCCATAAAAGAAAAACTGGCGACTCGATAAAAGCCTACAGAAAACCCGACTCAAGAGTGTACTTATGTTGAGAATATCCCAATGAGAATATAGATAATGTATCTCATTCCATTCTGTACGTCATCAACCACTTTCTTCTCTTATTTTTGCCCTTTGGGACACAAGCAAAAATCCTTCTCTTGAGAGTAAATATAGGCACTTGAGCTACGAACTACATATGCATGATTTAAATGGTTTTCTCACGTTTTTCTATTCAATATCCATGCCGCAACACACTTACTGCATTAAGCAAATGATGTTGGTGCGTAACATGGATCACAATCTGCAATCAACTTATTTTAATTTAATCTTTCCAAATCTCCCCAAACAATACCCTTTATTTATTTCAACAATGCCTTGGCAACCCAACATATTACAGTCTGCAGTTTGACGTTAAGTGTGCCATCGGGCAGATCGCTATTGCGCTATCAGCGCTACATGCTTAGATTGCCATTCGGGGAGGCTTTTGGCGCTCGTTACTATGAAGCTCCCCGAACGTAAACAGCGCGAATTCAAAAATGGCGGACGCAGTAATACATATAAACGATGTGTTTGTATTTGTAAACAACGACATGACAACAAGCATTCGGGGAGCCAGTTAGCGCAATTTGGTGCTGATAGCATCTTGTGCCTCACCTCTTTGGCGATAGCATACAAAGCGCGTAGTAATGACGTCGGCGCTACCAAATGATGGCGTCATGACCTCGCTCACAGCGCTGTGAGCAAGCTCCCCGGACGGCGATAGCGCGCTATCAGCGCTATTTGCGAGCTCCCCGAACGCACCCTAAAACAGCAATTATATTTGCCTAATTTGCATTTGAGTCCCTATATTGACAGATTTTCTATCCACTTCCTCAGTCTGTCATCAGTGGACATCGTGCCGTGACTTTACGCGGGCACGCTCCGATGACGTTGTGTTTTCAAGCAGTCTATGAAGATTAATTTCTAAAGACTCTTAACTGAGCTAAAAAACATTATTCATCCGCAAAATTTTTGGGGAGTACATTTGAGGTAGGCACCTTCTTATTCTAGTACTTTTAAAAAATTGTGCATCTTCCCATCGGTATATATAATGCGCCCAAACTTGAAATAATTTTTGCTGATTTAAAAATGATCGAAAACTTGTCCGAATAAATGTACCGTGTAACCACCTAAATATTTGTGGATCTTGTCCATGTATATGCTCAAGAATCTGTTCAGGTAACCATTCAGAAAAATATACAGAATCTTGTACATTCTTATGTACTGTGTTACAAGGCCTAAAGGCCTGTTTACACGGTACATTAACACGTATGGGTTAATGTCTAAATGTATGAACACGAGAATGAACGCCAAAATGCACTGTGTAACCACTCAACTTGTGCGAATGCATGCACAGAAAATAGAACCTGTTCTAATTTGGTTCATGCATTCGTACATGTTCCGTTCTGGTCCACAAAAATCATTCACGCAAACGTACATTAACTCGTACGTGTTAATGTATCATGTAAACAGGCCTTAAGACGAAAATTTCATGTGAAAAATTACCAAAACATACAATTTTTGAAATCAAGTAAATTTTGCACCATCTCAGCAACATCAAAGTTGTTGCGGTCAGTGAAAATTCAGTGCCTCTAACAATGAATCATCATTTGTGTACAATCTTTATCACTAATTGGCACTGTGCAAAAATTGAATGCATAAAACCAATAATCAAATTTTAAGATACTACCATTGTCCAAAACAAGAAACTGAGAACCAGCTGCGTGAACTAAGGTCGTAGAAAATCACAATTGCAATCATTGTTTGGAATTGTAAAATGGTGCTTGGACAGCTCACATTCTTCTCATGATTCACATGTGGTGGGAACTGACACTGCGACAACCGTAAAACTAATTTTGTGTGACAGCTTGCTTGGTTAACGTCACATTCGGTGTGGTCTGGACTTAAAGGTTTAAAGAGTAACCATATATAAAAACAAATTCTTTTAATAATACAATTATTAATAACTACCATTTCAATTTCTACATCAAATCACCTCTTTGACCACAAATCCACTTCACATGAATTCTCACAGGTCAAGCAAAATGTCTTTCATTTGCATAAGAGAATAGTAGCAGCACTTTTTAAAACAAAAATGCACATATATACCTGAAAATTCTTGGATTATAAAAATGGAGCAACCCAAGAGTTGACTCTGAAAAGGAAGAAGAAAATGCTTTACTCTCATTAAACAGTTTTCCTTCACCAGGAAGAGCCAATTATTTTTTATTTATTTTATTTATTTGCTTTAACAGGCAAAATGCCCATATTACCATATAAACACATTATAAAATAATAAACAAATCAGTACCATAGCATCAACAGATTATTAATTATGTAATAATAATCATAAAATATATACGTGCTACTTTTACTAAATGAAAAAATGAATCATAATTTTAGATCCCAGATATCAGACTTATGTATGAGTCCAATTTGAGGAACTGGGCATACATTGTGGAAGCTCAGGCTGAGGAAAAACACCAGGAGAATGATTGGTAAATTGTGGTCGGGCAGCTCGTCCCATTGGCTTGCGATGGTCAAAATAGCGCTTCATGAATTACCTTTTAAGTTCCTTGGGGACAACTGTTTGATTAATATCATGGGGACTACTATTATAACATTTGATTTGTCCAAGAGCTGACCTTGAAGAAGCAATTATGGTAATTCTTTTGAATAAATAATAAAAAATCGATGACAAGGGAATCCAACTATGGCAAGAGATACTACAAGAGAATTCAACTATCAAGATGAGTGTCCAAAAACACTGTTTCACATTTCAATCCAACTTTTCAGGTTTTAAGTCCATTGGAAGAAGCCAACGAATCACCACTCTGACTGTATAGAGTTATACAATCTTCAGCTAAAACAAAAAAGGCATTTTAAAATTTGGAGCCCGCTGCTTTCAGTCTTGCTGGTGGAAACTTTTCTTCATCTACTTGCCATTAATCTTGCCCAAAAGTCATCATGAGTGCTTCACTCTTTAAATGATTTTTTCCTTATAACTTTATTTTTTACCAGGAAATTTTATTGTAGCTATTGCATTCAGTGGCGCAGCGAGGTGGGGGTTCTGGGGGATAAACCCCCCCCAGAGCTCAGACAAATTTTAAAGTTTAATCTATTTAATTTATTTGGATTAATATTACTTATAGAATAGTGTCAGTATTAATAAAATATCCCTCAGAAGGCCGTAACACTCACCATTTTTAACCATTTATCTTAATTTTTTCTGGCGGAGTGCCCTTGCACATCCCGCTCACCCTGGCAGTCATGCCATGCCCCCAGACACCCCAGTATTAGTTGTGCCTGAAACCCCCCCACCCTAGCCTTAATTCCTAGCTGCGCCCCTGATAGCATTTGATATTTTCTCATTTTTTCATACAAAGGTGCCATCGATTTATGTTACCTTGGAATCATAACAAGAAGTATTTATGCTGATTACTTAACAGTTAAATTCCTTATTTTGTTACATCATTACATTTTCCATTTCAACAATGATGGTAATCTAAGGACATAAAGGTTTCTTCCTCAAGAGTTTTAGGGGTCCAGCAACTTTTCAGAGAGTAACTTGTGCCATTTGTTATAGGAGGCTTCAGAAGAGTGTCAATGTTAAAAAAAGCCATAAACTTTGCTTCTTCCATCAATTATTGCTTCTATCAGGCAAAATTTTAAGTGCTCCGTTTATGCCTCTCCTTTCCTCCTCAAGAGCAGAGCTGAATATTTTTACTATTAAATCAAATCAAAAGAAGCAAAAATTGAAGCAGCACACTAGGAAAGAATATTTATAAATCATAATGCAATCTAATTATTGAATCAACTGCAGAGTAATGGCATAAACATGTCCAACTATAATATGGATAAACATAAAATGATTCAGTAGCTGCCTCCGTGTGAAGAAATGAATGATTAATTGATTGAAATAAGAAAATGTTGAACATCACAAGCAGTGGCGCAGCGAGGAGGGGGGGGGGGGGTTTGGGGGTTAAACCCCCCCCCCCCCCCAGAGCTCAGAGAAATATTTAAATTTAATCCATTTTACTTAATTGGATTGATATTACTAATAGAATAGTGTAAGGATTAATAAAATATCTCTCAGAAAGCCGTAAAACTCACCATTTTGAACTGTTTAACTTAAAATTCTGCAATTTATTAATCTCGCACCTATCGCTTATCCTGGTGGGTATTCCATACCCCTACACACCCTGGTGTTGGTTGCATCTAAACCCCCCCCCCAGTCTTAATTCCTGGCTGCGCCCCTGATCACAAGCGCGTGGCAAAACTTTCCACATAAAGAACAAGTTTTTGAGGACAAAGAATTCAAAGATTTGAGCACTGCCAACTATTGTAATAGCAAAAAAATTGCGAAGAGATGAAGAAAAACTTTCCACCAGTGAGTCTGGAATGCGGGTCCTCTGTCCTTGAGAGTCGAGCACTGTAGCCCCACCACCGATCCAAGTGGACCACCGATAATGACTCGGCAAAGACAGCATTCAGACAGGAATTCTATGCAGCTGAAAATGATCAATTGATTTTTATGTTTCTTTGATGGTTCTTAGCAAATGTTTGAACATGCTATCCTTCTCTACATTTCTTCCAAAAGCCCACACATTCTCCAACCCTTTTGCACCTAACATAATATTTCCCTTTGCCGAGGATTTTAATATCCCCTTACCTATTCCAATATTTCCCCTTCTTTGCTACAATATCTGACATTTAATCATAAATTCCTCCTATCCATTCACTTTCTCCATTCTCCTCCATGCACACATGCTGCACTGCTGAAGGCCATTTCTATCCCAATTCCTCAATGCGCACAGTTCCACGACATTTAGTAAAACATACAAAATAAAACAGTACAATTTACTTTTCTTGCATTCAGTCTGTTTTACATTCCAAACAATTTTCCAGGCATCAATTTCCTCCATTTTACAAATGAATCGCTAGAGAGCCAAAACAAAGTACTGGAATTATACTGAGAGGAATGAATTCTGAGCACAATTATAATGGAGATAATCAACAATTAGTGTTCAACAGAGAATTATCGAACAGAATGATAAAAAAAGATTAATGCATACCTTCTACTTCTTGGTATCCTTCGCTGTTGGCTTCTCCTTCAAAGTAGGAAAAACATAGTCCTTTGGCCAATCTAAGAGCTTGGGGAAAGTAGTGACATAGTCTTCTGGATAATGATCCAAACGTTGAGGGACAGGCCTTATTGGTCTGATCTGCGAAGTGACTTTGGACATTATGTCTTCAGGTGCCTCGTCAGCAAACAGATGTAGGCGGCACATATTGTAGCGACGCTTGAGGTTACCTCGCATGCTATAATAAACAGCTTTACACATAACCTAAGAAGAGGAGGAAGAAAGTTTGGTGTTCTATTACAAAGCAAACACTTTCCAGGAATCCCAGCATAATGAAAATCTCTTCCCAACATGCATCCAACAAATCTTGTTGATGTGATGAACGAGCGGCATGCTGATTATTGAGGACAATTTGGGATCCTTCAACCTCATCTCATTTCATTCAATATGATACAGGAAATACAGGGATAAGTGAGCAGCTTAATGTTTTAGTCAAGTTGAGCATATAATTCATAAGTAAATAAGTTTTAAACACAAATGACAAAACGACTTTGTTTTCTTCCACGGATTTATTTTCTTGGTACAACATGTTCCAACCGCAAGAGGTCACTTTCAAGTACTTTCCTTATCATCAAAGATAACAGAAAATCAGTGGAAATAAACAAGCCTTAAATGAATTATCCCATTTCTTCACCATCCCTTCAAATAATATCTAAACCATTGTTTGCTATGACTTTTAAGGCTTCTACTGAAAAAAGCACTTTCATGGCGATGTTCACATAAAAAATAAAGAGAAAGGCGAATACATATGTGGGTCATTCCATGTCAACTCAACCAATTTTTGGGTGGTCCCACGCTCACTGTCTCAGATTTTGATAATTTTTTCCCTGTTATTAGTTTCAACCTTAGTTAAGAAAAATCCAAATTATTAAAGACCCACTGCAAGTATTTTCCAAGATATGAGTGTTTGAAGTCAATGAGGCACACACAAAAATTCTGCGCGCCAGTCAAATTATTCAAAACTACAATATTTGTGCCCCTGTAAAACCTAAACCAAACGAGTGAAGCTAGTAAAACTTTTAGAGGCTATAAACATGCTGCTATAGTTTTCAAAAATGTTATCAAAACGATTTTCACTTGAAAAGTGTTTTTTCTAAAAATGTTCAAAAATTGCACTTTTGACAAATTTCGACGAAAAAGTGACATTTTCAAATACTTGTAATAATCACATATATCACATGAAAGCCATAAAAATCTCTGTAAGCATGGTAAAGACTACCAACTTTAATATACAGTGAGGTTTTGGGCAACTTTGGATTTATTTGTTAATAAATCTTATGAAAATCATCATTCCGCTAATGTTTTTTGTTGAAAAATGCCACTTTTTCAACTTCCAATAACAAAAAAGGGACACCAATTAGGTGACTGAGTTTTTTAATGCAACTTGCACTATACTCCCTCTTTCAGGAAAATAAAACCTGAAGTTGCTCCCATGATGGATAGTGCTTCTATGATTTATTTTAATGATGGTTGTAAAATGGCGGGCTACAGCACTTATGTTTCAGGGCTTCCCCAAAAAGGGGAGTTGTATTTGAGTATCAAAGTTCCTGTAAACCCCTATCATTCTTTAAATTTAGCAGACAATCTATTTTTAAGTTACAAATAGTATTAAATGGAAACATTTTAGCAAATATTTGTATTTAGGCAAAAACTGGTTGAATATGTACCTATTTGAAGGATAAGTACATACCTCTGACCTCTAAGCCTTATGGTAAGCATCCCAGGCCTTCTCAATTGCAGTGTCTGTGGAATCTGGCAAGGTATACTGCCTTCCTGTGATGGTCTTACGCTCTGGTACATACATTAACACATCAGTCAACATTATCCAGCACTAATCCAAATGTTTTGGCAAAATGTTTGACCTAGCCTTACCATCTGGAGTCATGAAATTCACAAGAATTTCACCATCCTCAACTGTTTGAACAACACAGCCAATGTACCATCTGTTTTCACACACAGCAGCGACATAATATCCAGGTGTATGACGAAAATATATGGGAAGTGGGGACGTTTAGACACTTGTAGTTCAAGTCTGCTTTTGAGTTTGAGCACTTTCAATATGTTAGTTACTTTCATTGGAATCCCAAGTTTCATGTTTCTATGCTTTAGCTCATAACACAGAGTAGACGTCATTTAGACTATGAGTCTTTGACATTGAAGATTAGAGTTCTGGTGTGTCGACTACTAATTTTATGAATTTGGACATCCCTGGAGATTGTGAAACTTTTTAGTTTGAATTTTAATGTTATATGTAATGGAGGGATTTGATATCAGCTTTACTTGAAAACTTTTCGAAGACAAATATCACTTGACCACTTAAACTCAAGAACAAGGACTGTGCTACATAAATGATCTTCGATTGGAATTGAAAGGTAACTTAGTATGGAGAAGGGGGTTTCTTCATATCTCCTCTACAGGAACTGTCTCACCAGATTTTTAGGTTTGTCTCCTCCACAAGCGTGTATACCTATTTGGAAAAATATGCATTCTTAAAATAATGCTTCATTCCATTTGGGGCACATTCTAGACCACTCAGAAAAAGCTCATGGGAAATTAGTATGCAGACAGCAAGAAAAATTGAAATGCACTGCGGAAAATCTGTGAAACCTGGTCAAAAGTTATACCATTGATGTTTAGCTTTGGTTTCAAGTTTTGAGGACATTCAGGTTGAAGATTCATTCTGCCCACCTCATTGTATCAAGCATGAAGATACATTGAAGCATGTTAATACAAGTCTTGAAAGAAAAGCAAGCTCGAGATCTGAGGAAAAGGAAAGGAATACATATTTCCAGATGTGACCTGGAAAAAAGGAAAACAGCTAGCTGATAATATCAAAATAGGTGAAATTAAATTTTATGAAGGTGATTATTTTAGCAGCATTTGTGCTGGAAAAAAAGGCATTGCGACTGTTGTTATTGAAGGCCAGATAGTGCATATTCAAAAAGGATTTCTTTTGTGTAACCTTTCAGAGTTGTACATTATTTTTAGGCAGCAAATCCCCCAATTAAAAGTAGGTTTGTCAAATATATCCCAAATGGTGTGTGACATTTGAAGCAAGAGGTACCCATTCAGTATGTGTTTGTATGGAACACCAGAATGTTACGCTTATGCTAGATGTACTTCCTTCAGTTAAAATGGAATACAAAGATGCAATGAAGTGCCTAGTTTGTGACATTGGTAACAATCAGTGTATGGTGCACAGGTGTGAGCAGTGCCCAGGTAAAAAGCAGCTGCGTGCATTGCTATGCAACCATTTAGCTAAGTAGTTATCAGATGATTTAACTCTTACTAATTTTCCGAGGACACATACAGATCGTACAGTAACTGAGAACGTACAAGTAAATCTACATGATTATATAGACCGGCTTGCCTATATGGTGAATGACCTTAAAATTAATCATTTTACTGCTGTATCTCAGACCAAATTTTTTAGAAGAATTGAATATCGATAAGGTCATAATTTTACTTGGCTTTGGTGAGAATTTCTCTTTCATTGTACAAGATGCCGTTCAGGGATTTTTCTGGGACAACCGTTAGGCAACAGATCATACACTTGTTATCTATCATAAAGTTAATGAAAATGTGTCCTACATGACCTTTTGCATCATCAGTGACTGCTTGGATCACGATGCAGTAGCAGTATATCCCATATGAATGAGCCATGGCAATGTATAAGAATGTATAAAATTTTGAAACAGGTTTATAAAATTTTTTCATAGGGGATGCCTTAATCAGATAAGTAATTACATTCATTAAGGAGATATTTTTTGGCATTACAAAATGTAAATATTTTAGTGACAGAACTGCAAGCCAGCATAAAAATTCAAAAATATAAAAAAATATATGCTTGCATTAATCAGGCTTTGATTTGTCAGCAGAATGGCATTTTTTGCCGCAAGTCGTGGAAAAAGAGTATGTAATGAATTGGGGGAACAGTAAAATGTTTACCTACAAGAGCCTGTTTACAACAACCCAGTGGACAAAACATTTTATCATTGCGTGATTTGATAGTTGAGTTGATAAAAATGTTGAAGGCATAAAAACATCATATTCCAGTGATGACCTAGAGATTTGGAAACCAAAATTTTAAAAACTTAAAGGGACAAGACCTCATCACTAAAATATTTCAATCAGTGAAAATGAGTAACAATTCAGTGGACTTTCTCTGCCCAAGTTCAGAGTGCCGAAAAAAGTTGATTTACAAAATAGAAAAGCAAAATCATGTGCCAAGAACATTATTAAAAACCCTGGAACTTGTCACCACGGTATATAAAAACAGATGGTACATTGGCTATGTTATTCAAACAGTTGAGGATGCTTACCATCAGGCTTAGAGGTCAGAGGTATGTACTTATCCTTCAAATAGGTACATATTCAACCAGTTTTTGCCTAAATACAAATATTTGCTAAAATGTTTCCATTTAATACTATTTGTAACTTAAAAATAGATTGTCTGCTAAATTTAAAGAATGATAGGGGTTTACAGGAACTTTGATACTCAAATACAACTCCCCTTTTTGGGGAAGCCCTGAAACATAAGTGCTGTAGCCCGCCATTTTACAACCATCATTAAAATAAATCATAGAAGCACTATCCATCATGGGAGCAACTTCAGGTTTTATTTTCCTGAAAGAGGGAGTATAGTGCAAGTTGCATTAAAAAACTCAGTCACCTAATTGGTGTCCCTTTTTTGTTATTGGAAGTTGAAAAAGTGGCATTTTTCAACAAAAAACATTAGCGGAATGATGATTTTCATAAGATTTATTAACAAATAAATCCAAAGTTGCCCAAAACCTCACTGTATATTAAAGTTGGTAGTCTTTACCATGCTTACAGAGATTTTTATGGCTTTCATGTGATATATGTGATTATTACAAGTATTTGAAAATGTCACTTTTTCGTCGAAATTTGTCAAAAGTGCAATTTTTGAACATTTTTAGAAAAAACACTTTTCAAGTGAAAATCGTTTTGATAACATTTTTGAAAACTATAGCAGCATGTTTATAGCCTCTAAAAGTTTTACTAGCTTCACTCGTTTGGTTTAGGTTTTACAGGGGCACAAATATTGTAGTTTTGAATAATTTGACTGGCGCGCAGAATTTTTGTGTGTGCCTCATTGACTTCAAACACTCATATCTTGGAAAATACTTGCAGTGGGTCTTTAATAATTTGGATTTTTCTTAACTAAGGTTGAAACTAATAACAGGGAAAAAATTATCAAAATCTGAGACAGTGAGCGTGGGACCACCCAAAAATTGGTTGAGTTGACATGGAATGACCCATGTGTTACCAATCACCTACCACATACAACGATTTTCAAGGTGCAATGTATAATATCGTCTAGTCAATTAAAGATGGGCATACAACTTGCACATTGAGATTTAGTGCCAATACTTATCATAACTGACACCGCTCCAAAAAAATATATGGTCAATCAATTATCAATTCCTGTGACTACTAAATCCCAGTTGATTTTTTGCCTGAAAAAAAGTTGTCTCCTGACTTCTGCCATGTCAACCTCTCCCCCACGTCTTCTCATGTCTTCTTCAACCCCTTGGCCATTCAATCTTGGTCTTGGCATTCCCCGTGGACACCTTCCTTCTGGTTGACCTCTCCACATTCTTCCTATCATTGCATCCTCCTCCTTCTTCTTTCAAAGATCAAGCCATCCAATTCTCCTACTTCTTATCAAATCCACAATACATGGTAGCCTATACAGGCTCATTAAGCTGAGTTTTTTTAAGCATTCTCCATACCCCTTCTTCAAAAGTTGGCCCATATATCATTCTCAATATTTTATTTTCAATTTCCATTAACTTCTTCTGGGTCCGTTTCATTGGAGTCTATACCTCAGCCCCTTACAAGAGAACTGGCTGTTTTATGACTGTATATATTCTAATTTTTGTATTTCTTGAAAGGGGTTTACTCTTTATGCTTAATTTTTATAGGCTCCCGTAACATCTATGGGCTGCATTTAACCTCATTTGTAACTCTTCCTTTGCTTTATTTTGATGGTTAATGGTAACTCCCGAATACTAAAATTGTTCATCCATTGTGAAGCTATATACCATACCATCCAGCATTGAATTATTGGGCTCCGCCAATCTTCCAATTTGCATCTGATTACATAGTTCATTTACCTGTAATCCTACTTTTAGTGATTTTTCTAAGAATACTTGTGCTAATGTTTCCAGGTAACCTTTTAAGGCTATTAACGCTATACCATCATCCATGCTCTGTCCCACTTTAGCGTCTCCTAGGAGGTGGATAGGGGAATGGTCGGTGGATCTGCTACGGCAGTCCTCTCGGCTAGGTCCGATGGACCTGCTGACCTAAGTACATATTGGTGTGGCCTTCCATTCAGATTGTGTGTTGAGCATAGGGCCAACAACCATATCTTATAAAATGGCATTTTTACGAAATGCCAACAAAATGCCTCAGAACAAATGCATCAAATACATACATGGTTCCTCGATGAAAAAAATATATTACAATTTTTTTGTACTCTATTTTTCAAAAGCTTGAGGCAAAATTTCTTACAGAAATATGGATTGATACAGAAAAAAAAATTCCTTGCAGACAGTCAAGATGCATGAGTTTGAAGCATTGCATCGTAGCAACTACCAAATCGATAGTACAGGAATGAAGTGAAAATGAAAGGAAAGTCATTTTCATGTTTCTTCAGTGTCACCAGAAATTTGTCTCTGTATTAACTTTTTTCACAAATACAAGTTATCACAAAGCAAATTAATAAATTTTTGAAATTTTGCAAGAAAATTTCAACAACTATGTATGAAAGGCAGTGCTTTAAATTTAAGTCTTAAATTAGGAAATTAGTAGAATATTCTTTAGGAGCAATTTTAGTGCTAATTCAGTTACTATACAGTTATTCTCTGGGGTATATTTTTATAAGAGTACTTCCTTCACTGAATGAAACATCATGTCAATAGATGGGGAAGTTATTGAGAAAATAGCGATTGAATTGGTGGTACCATTTTTCAAGTATCAAAAACCATAAATTTTTCATACATTCCATACATTTTTTAATTAAATTGTTTATGTAAGCATAAATTTATTACGATATTAAAGAAAAGCATAAACAAATTTCCTATCATTGCCACCTCATTTCAGGGCAACCGATAGTATATACATACATACATTTGAACTGAGATGCATCACTTCAAACTTGGGTATTTTGACTTTTTACAACAACAGTCGTGCATGTAGCCTTTTTGAATTTCCGTCACAATTCTTCTCCCTCCTGGCATTCATCAATGTGTCCATGCACTGACTCGAATCGGATCCTTACTAAGTTCTCTCCCTAAAAATATCTTAAACACGGTCTTAATTTACGATCGAGAAAAAATTTGCAAACAAAATAGTGAACTAATTTGGACCAGTAATTTAAATTAGTGAAAGGATCAAACAAGCACCAATTACTGGAAAACATAAGTCAATGACAGTGGAAAGCTAATTTTCTTGGTTGAACTAAGAAATACAAGACAATAACATGACCCTTCAAAAAGTTACATTACAATAAGAGGAAGTAGAACTACGCAAAGAATTTCAAATTACAAACCATTGTTGGTTTCTTTTCGTGGAGTTCCCACGCTGGAGTCCATGAAGCGCCCCCTGGATATCCTGTGTGATGGAAGTAGACCCTTCTCCTCCACTCATCTCCAGGTAAGGCAATCTCTCGACAGTTAATGACCACCACATGATCACCACAATCATCTAGAAAAACAGCATTTAAAAAAATTGATGGATTGGTTGGCAGAGCAGAAAAACACTTGCAGTCATTGTTATTGCAATAAATCTAATACTACTTGAGTAAAATAACATTCTTAGACTAAAGAACATCATAAATTTCTTTGGATTCAAAAACACACCTCAACTTAAATCATTACCTTTTTAATTGGAACATACCATAATTTTAACATTCTTTGGACTATAAAACACTCCTCTGTTCTTTCAAATACAATTTTAATAAATGGAAACTATGCAATTTGAAATAAAATATTTATTTGTTAAAAGGTCTAAACATTTGACCACAAACAAAACACTGGGACAAGATTTCCCTTAAGGGCCTTATAATTTTCCAAAACATTAATCATCACCTCCTTTGTTAAAAAAAGCTTTTTTAAAAAGAAAAAAAAAACAATCCATTGCAGATTAAATTGTAATTTAAACCTCACAATAATAAGCATTAGCTGTAAACTGAGCTAGTGCCATTAGGGGTGACTATCACAGGAATTTTCTCTATAGTTACAAACTACATTTTGCGGGGATATATAAAGATACATTTACCCAACAAGACGGGAAGAGAGCAACAAATTTTCTCATAAATAGGAGAAAAAAGAAACAGATCAATGGCAAATATGCGATACATATATAAAATATGGAAGGGATCATAAGGCTAAGTTATAACAAGTTTACGCAAAGTACCCTAATGCACATTATTAATGGAGAAACTAGTTAACTCACTCATTGGGTGATATATGGGCTTATGCAGACCACACAGGCGTTGTCTCACAACGAGTGCAGACTCAAATGGGTTCTGCCACTTCGCATCAAACAGGTGCCATGTCCTTGCAAAGGTCATCCATTGCTGGAAATATAAATACTTGAATAACAATCAACAAAAAGTTTCAGGATAACTCAGGGTTTCAACCTTAGGGTTGGGTTGGATAGGTTAGGGTAGAGATAACCCCACACTGACCCACAGGCAAGTGAATTTTACACATTCAGGGAAGGTGGCCCACTTCCTTTCCCTTTTTCACTTTTTGGATTTTGGTTGGATGGTCCAATACTTCACCTTGTTTCAAAGTTAGTACCGATCTGTAACTTGAAGACACTGGAGAATTTTTGCAATTACAATATTACATGCAAAACTATGGAATACTCATTCGGTTTACCAAATTAAAAAATATTTTTGCTCCAAATGGGAATTGTTAGTTCTGCTCAAAGTGGTTATAATGAGTAGCAAGAATAAGACTTGGTTCGTTGGATTTTCTACTTCCAAAATGTATCAACCCTCCAGTGAAACACTCGTGTTCACTGTCATCCAGATCCTCTTTTGGACCCCCGAGGCCATTTTTTATCCTAAGCCTAATGACTGAACGAATGAACCTAATCATACAACCTTTTGCGGCACCTTTTGGTTAGACCCTTGAAGCCAAATGTACCCACTTTTGTGTCTCATACATCTGCATCTGTACCAAGGATTGTAAAGAGAAAATTTAAGGTTTGGGGTGGTGACCAAATGCAGCATTGCTTTAAGGAGTCGTTGAAAATTTGATTGAAATTTGAAAATGATCACCAATAGCATGTCAACATCTCGTCTATGTTAGATTTTTAACCTGTTGCAAGCCAGGACGCCCACCCTTGATAATATTGCTAAAAACAGTTTAACCCTTTCGCACCAAACGTCGGGTGGAGCCGATGGGCATTTCCATGCGCAGAAGACCTGAAGTCGGGCATTGCAGTCAGGGGTGTTTCAACGCAAACGATCGAACGTCGACTTAGGCTGACACGAGGGAAGGGAAGTGACCGCTGAGGTAGCCATTGTCAGATGCATTCAGGCCCGGCCTGAGACCCAGCGTAGCGAGTCCTTAGGGCCACTCCTCGGCAATTACCCTCCCACTCATTTATGAACATCCTCACCGCAGGAATCCGCTGGGAAGTGGTTATCTTGTCAATAGTTTGTTCAATGATACATTTTGTTGCATACTAGAATATTTATACTTTGAAATGAATTCTTTGATTTGTTCTGTGCATAAGCAATTTTTAAACGAAATTTTAGCGTTAAAAATAATGAACTTCCGGGCTTATAGCCTCATCACCTTGTATTCACTAACTATGTTGTTATTAACCAATTCCACAATGCTTAAAAAATGTCAGTATTTCTTTTAGAAAAGTAAATTATTGAATATCAAATACAAAATATTTGATTGAAAAAAAAACACTGGTAACGAAATAAGTTGATTGTGAATTCGTGCTATGATAGGGTTAGAGGGTCTAGTTGAGGGTCCGGAGTAAGGGGCGGGTTGAGTTGGGTCCCAAATGTGAGGGACGAAAATACCAGGGTAACTACACCCCAAAAAAGAGCTCTGCAAAGAGAGGTTTAAAATATTCTTATGCTACTCGTAGCATAGAAAACATTTTCCAATTGTAGACGATGGTAGGAGAGGGCTCAGTCTCAGTTGCCCGTGCAATCACATTGCCAAAATGCTTATTTGTTATACTTCCTCTACATAAGTCCTAAGTCACAAAGGTTTTTTTTTTTTCACTTTGGACCCAAATGTTAGATTCATAGTTGACATTTAAGGCATGACTGTAAAACTCACTTTTGAACAACTTCCCTGACCCTTCAATGGCTCACCTACCCATACGAGGACAGCTGCAATGACCTAAACAAATGGTTGTGGCACCTGATAATATTTTTGAAGAATTTTCTATGCAAAATACAGTTGTTGCTAATATATTATTTTTTTCTGTTTGTGGCCACTGTTTACTACTGAATTATAGTCAAAAGCATCACGCTATGTGCATTCATTCATTCTTCTGTAGAGGAAAGAAAGGAATTTTCTGAAGTATCTTTGAGAAGTACCAAATAAATCCTATTTGTAATCAATAATTTAGAATGAATTACTGCTTATCCTCAAAATCAAATGCTCACCAATTTAGTGCCTTAATTTGACATTTTGATATCATTCATAGAGAGGAGGATTTTTCTAGTGTGCCCAGATGGGTTTGCTAGGCAGCCACCATGCATGGGAGGAAGGCTTGGTATTGCAGATTAAAGTAAGAAAAATGTATCGCAGTTATTCCTCTCAGAACAAATGATTTTTTGAAGGAAAGTCACTAATTTGACATATAGAAACCTTAGAGAGGTTTTGAAATTATTTGATTAACGGCCCTGAATACTTTAGACTTGAGAGAGAGCTCAATTTCAAATATATTTGAACAAACTTTAAGTGACTTTTATACATATTTGAAATTATAATCTGGATTCTATCATATATTAATTATAAGCTATTTAGGTGACTGTTTTTTGTAATTGCTTAAAATGTGAAATAAGTTATGTATACTAATTTTGGTGAAGATCCGACGAAAATAGGAGATTCGATAAAACTATACCGTCACCATGTTTTCCAAGTCCTTCGACAAAAGGAAAGAAGCACGGACAGCCAAAAAATTATCACAAAAAGTAACTCCGCTTTCAACGTTTTATAGATAATAAATTAATTCATGCAGCTGACCTACGTACTTGCTAAAAATTTAAATATAAAAATTACCTGAACTCTTTGAAAAGAGGTCATCTTTGATTCCAAGATGGTTAAATGGCTAATCTGAATCCTTCACCACAAAAATCCAGAACTGAAGCAATCACAGTACATTCGCCGGCAATGCAATGATAAATATACGAAAAGACTACTTCTTTCAAGACTTGTTTCGCACGCACGCACACAGGTTTGCATTTCCTTGTTTATTTGTTTCTTGTTGGGCACGACAACAGCTTTACGGAAAGCGCTTCAATCAAAAATATAGAATTGCTACCGCTGTCGTACATGTGAAAATGATTAGATAATTTTTGTGTTCCTCGTTAAGTAAGGTACCGCTTTGTATTTTACTAATCGTTTGTTTTCTTTGGTGTAAAGTTTGTATCTTATCCAAAGAAACCTTGGAGCAGAATGCGGCTTGAACATAAGAATATTTCCGATTCGTTGCGTCGTATTTAATCATGTGGCAAAGTTGCTTCGTTCCGAATTGCAAAAATACCAGTGATACTCTACCGAAAAAAATTTTTGTGACAGTGCCCAAGGACAAGCATCGACGCCAGCAATGGTATGAAGCCATTGGAAGACCTTACGTCTCTTGTGCACACAAGGTCTGCTGCGAGGACCATTTTAATGTAAGCAGGCTATTGTCAATAAGTGGAACCGCTCTTCAGCCATTTGCATTTACCGATTAGGTACAACTGTACTGTTATTTTTATTCCCACAGCTGGAATCTGATGCGAAGAACTGGATGTACTACAAGACCGTCGGTTCCCGTTTATGCCTGAAAGAGGACGTTGTGCCGCACAAGTTCGTGGGCTGTGAGCCTCTAGCAAAAGGAGACTCTCAGATTTCACCGCCGGTTAAGAGGAGAAAGAGAAACAATGCTGACAAATTGGAATCTACGACGGTTATAAATCAATCGTTGGTTGAAGACCCACCGCCTCTAACACCCTTACTAACTTCAACAACGGAGAAAGTATCGATCATCGAGAATTCATGCAGTGTAGATGAATATTCTGAACATTTCATCGTCACTGAGAGCATTCCCGGTGTATGCGTTTATATGAGTAAACTAGGAGGATCAAGTGAACAAATTCAATGGTAGTGCATAATAAGGGAGACTCCATGGAGGGAACCCGTATGCACTGCTTCAAGCAGATAGTTGCATTAATATAGCAGGGGGTAAGCTGCTGTCATGGATTTCTGGTGATAAATAATTATGTCTCCATTAATAAAAGATATTCTACAATGACATCTAGTTGAGTTTTACCCGCAACATTATATTGTGGCTTTTTAAATGTCATTTCTTGCAAAAATCTAATATTAAGTAATTATTTCAATATGCATTTCTCACTGACCTTTTCTTTTAGATTACAAGGCTCAACTTGTTATGCATAATATCGTGTGAATTTAAATTCCCTTTGGATATTATGTTCGCATTAACCCTTAAGCTGCTAACACTGGAAATATACGTGTTTCTTGACCAGTGAGAAGAATGCAAGTTATCTCTCCAAGATTTTCCTGTCCAAAGGAACGAATACCATACATATATCTGGCTCCTAGCCCCGACCCTTATATAGTGGTCACAGGTACCACTAATTGTGTTAGTTTCAGGACCCAAAGTAGCAGAGGTCAGGCCTTACCCTCAAAATCTGGGAGCAAGTACCTGGACCCCTTATCTTCAATTGCGATAAGGGACCGGTCAAAGGAATTTTTAGAACTAAATATTTGCTCCTGTCTCAAAAAATAAAAGAATTTAATTCATTGTCTTTTGAGCAGCATTTAAAATTTGTAAACAAAATTCTATCAAAATTTTTTAACTGATATCCCACTTTCAGTATAAACATCAACGTGGAAATTATTGATGCATTAAAACTGTTGGTAGAACATTATTTAAAATTTAACAATGCCGAGGAATTCAATTGAGTTTGTAATTTAAGTGCAAGTAACAATTATCCATGTAGCGATAGATATGTGTATATAAACAAGTCATAAGTTGACTGCAAATCAATGCTGCTGGTAGGGTTTTAACCCCAGAAAGGCAGGACCTCAACTTACCCTGCAGTCTGAAATAATGTAGTCCCCCTGCCGAGAGGTATCAAAAAAGGTAAAAACTAGGCATATGTGAATGCCTGCAGGACCCTTCTTCATGGATGTCCTGCAAAAATGCTCCATACAGAGGGGAGTTCAGCACACATGCTAAGGCGAGGACTTGGAAAGGTTAATGCAGATAATGCCCAACTCTTTATAGATAACCTTCACTAGTGTAATCTTTGACTTTGGCAAACAGTCAAATCAAAATGATAAGACAACCTTTTCTCAACAAATATTTAATAACTAAATCCACCCCAAGGTGTATAAGGACACTTCTATTACATCATTTAAGAGGTTACTAGAGTTTTCAGCAATCCTCTTTCACCATCTTTCAGACAATTCACAGATGTCTCAGTTTTACAAAACATTGACAGGTGGCAAGGAGTCCATTTAATTTATGGCACTAAAATATTGTGCTAAAGCCTAGTAGGCCATTTACAATAAAATTCTTCTCAGCTATTGGTCCTTAATTGGTAAAATTCATCTAATGTCAACATAGCTTAAAATTCAATAGATGTGCCAAGTGGATATCATATTGCACGTTCACACCCCCTCGGGGATAAAAATGGCTCAGTTGCACATGCAAGACATTTAGCACGCATACAACTTTCATTAAAACCAAGTCTGGCAATAAAAATTTAAAATGCTTCAATAAAACTGACAGGAGTAACTGAAGGTCAAGAGAATTTGTCAATTCTTGCATCAGTAGAATTTATTGCATTTTCCTTTTGACCTTCCAAGATAAAACCCAGAGGAGATTTAATATGAAATATCTCCCCAAACTGAATATTTGGCACCCCAGAAATCTAGCACATTGAAATAACATTTGAAAACAGTGATATGCCTTTTTCAGTAACATGTCTGTCCTTGAAACAAAACAGTGGCTGAATCTTTCCCCTACTGAGCCCTTGATCAACTCATATTCATGACAACGATCACATCCTCTTCATTGCAAGAGACTGGCAGTGAATTGCATTAGGTGCAAAAACAGCAAAGGCAAATACTTGGGCAACATTCGATGCAACTGCTTGTCACCATATAATAAAATGGTGGCAGGAGAAAGATTCCCAGCCACCTATTGGCTTTTAACCATCACTATTCATTCCCAGCAGCACACTAGCAAGGGTACCAATGGAGTATGATGGACAGCAAGGGTCCTCCAACACTTCCACGTCCCCCATCCCTCTTTTAGCATTCAATCATGCCATATCATTTGTACTTAAGTGAGTAAGAAAGATAAAAATAGGCCTCTCAGACCTCTTTCTATTTTAATCCCTTTTTCAAGCCTAATAACAGCATTCAAGGGTCAAATTCAATCTTGTCAACAATAACAATGGCAACTTCAAAAATATGTTGTTGCTCTGGTTCAAAATATACTATTAATTATTTATTTACATAATTTCATTAAAATCTTAACTATTGACTTTCAACAAAAAACAACTATGAAATAAACGACCAATCTAAAAGAGATGACTAATTGGGCCAAATGGCAGCTCCCCTCAGCCAGCAAGACGGTAAGGCACTATAAAGTGATTGGGAAGGAGGAGTGGAGAGAGGAAGCAGGAGAGGGTTGCCAGGCAAACAACATCCACTCTCCCCAACCACACAGGCACAACGGTACCCTCCCATCTCACACTTTCCTAAACCACAGAGGGTGGCGCCGGCAGCCCAGACGTGGACATGCCACACGCCCCACCACTCATCTCGGCTTCCCGCTGCCTCACGGCCGCCTCCACCAGGAGGTAAAGGCACTTGAAGTCATCCTCTGCTGCGCCACAACCAACAACCTCTTCAGCCTCAGCTGCCATTGCCTCCACCTCGACACCCCCTCCCCTCCCCCCCACAACCTCATCCTCTTCCTCCCCCGCCACGCTCTCACTGTGGTGCCTCCTGCGCCTCTGCCACGCCGTCGCTGCTCCCTCCTCATCCTGTGCCCCACCCTCCTCTTCCTCCTCCCCATCCACACTGCTCTCGGACTCTGCGACGTCATCCTCGTCGTCCTCTTCGTCGTCGTAGCTGCTGCCTCCCCTCTGCGAGCGCCCTCCGCCCCCACTGCCCCTGCCCCAATAGCCTCCCCCTCCCCCCATGCTCGAGCCAACCACGTTGTCATGAGGCCCTGTGGTGCTGAGGAGGTGGGATGTGCGCTGCAGAGGTTGTAGCTTCTTCCCTCGTCTGGTAATTGTGTAATGCAAAGGGTCATGCCCCTCCCGTCGAATCATTTCAGGAAGGATTCTGCGTCTTGCATTGATAAACCAATTGCAGACCTGTGAATAACATGCAACAAGCAAAATGTTAATTCTATTTCTTCAATGACGTTTTGTTAGTGGGATTTGTAGAGAGAATATGTAGAGACTTCTATGAGTATTTTTGCCTTTTAATCTAGAATTAATGAGCAATAGCAAAATAAATGATTAAAAACTCATGGATAACATGGAGGGATCTTTAGCTTAATATATAATTACAATGATTCCAGTATTTTTATTGATTAAATACAACAATAGATTGCTAATCAAAACTTTATGACTCACAATTGCCATTTCACTTCTGCTATTAACAAAGAAGAGAACAGGCAGTCCTTGACTTTCGTAAAATTCACACTTTCGTATGTTCCAAAATGAAAATACGCATAATCCAAACTTTCAAACAGTTATCAGTAAGTAGTTCTTTTAAATTCCCCTGATGTTTATTGTGCAGCCCAACATTCAACTGTTTCATATGGCAGTTATGTGGAGAATATGAACATATTTCATTTATTTATTTCCAAACCTCTGAAAACAGCACAATTGAGCCTTTACTTCAGGATTTTTGATAACTATTAACAGCCAAATGTGCACAAACATCAATGCCATGGATAAGGATAACTTACCAGAGCGGGAATTGAACCCACGACCTTCGGTTTTACGTTACCCTGTCACCACCGAGGCCAGCATTATACAACCAAGGGCAGTGTTGACTTTAATCAAGGAGATTTTTTGAGAAAGAGACTGCCTACTACAGGCTCCTTGATCAAAAAGAATAAGAAAGCTATAGTTCAGCCTTCATTGGAGAGATTTTTCAAAAAGGTTGCCATCAAACAGCTTTCAATAAAATAAATAAATAAAAGTGCTTCTTTTTAATCATGTTTTTCCGTTTGAGTTCTATTTAATTCATGTACGACATTTTCACCTTCAGCACTGATTTTGTACAAAATATCATCCGAAATCTTTATGTCTATTGTCTCTTTTGAAAGGCATGCAATATATATGTGCTTATGCTAAGGATATGTAAACAGGAGATGTCATCAGCTGGAGAATTTTGATGCAAAAATTTTAAGGTATAAAGAGTGAGGGATCAACGATTGTATTTTGTCTTGCTTCTTGATGTGTATTTTTATTTATAGCAGTCATTATAAGTGGAATGTCAACTTAAACACCAAGGTGAAATTTCACTCGGTACCCAATGGAATTTTTAAAAAACTTTTATTTACATTCTCTGCCTATTTTCATAATGTGAGGAATTTTATTAATTTCTTATAAAACGTTAGTTGATAAAAATAAAATCCATGAAAAAAATGATTTAGTATGTACCTATATTTTGCTCTCTTGGAACATAACTCCTAGATTAGAATGGAACTCAATGGTTCGACTTTCGTACATGTTTTCTGGAGCACATTGTGTGCGAAAGTTGCGGACTGCCTGTATAGCCTTTGGTGTGAAACACAACTTAGCACATCCACACTATAGGTATTAAGAAGAAGGTGGGAAATCTCCATTTAGATATCGAAAACTAGATGATGAACGCAGCCAAAGCAAACTTATCAGAAATATGTTGTAAAATATTAACCTATTGTAAAAATATGAATGAATCAAATCTTCTGCATTCATTTCATCATAATTAAGTTTTGATACAAACACCTATGAACTTCAAGCAGTTTATTCAAGTCTTGCTTCATTTATCAATAACAAGAGCTTCTCTTCACCCCTGTATTTTCAAAAATATCAGGCTATCTCAACTGTATGACTAAACATGGCAGGATGAACCAACCCTTCCCATTGGTCATAATTTTAAAAGACCACATTGCAAGTTTGAGAAACAGCCAGGGGGTGCAGAAATTTTTTGGGCTGCTGACGATTTTTTATCTGAGAAAAGAAGACTAAATTTCTCAATTTTGGAAGCAAAAATGAGATAGTATATTACGTTTCACCATTGAGGATCTCCAGTTTCCTAGATTAAATCAGCAATACTGCAAATAGAAAGAAGCACTTTCTGAAGCAAACTTACTTCACAATTACTAACTACTTCAGACAAGTTTTATTCCCAGTGGTTCAAAAGTACGCTGACTTCTTAATAATGCACTACACAAATCCATATTGTCCATATACCATTTTTTTTTAATCACTACAATTTTATGAATTACTGAAATAAGGTCTAAGTTGGTCACATGTTTTTAGTGGTAACAATGCACGATATCATGAATACACCTCCTGATGAGAGAGATAAGTAAAAAAAAATCATACCTAATGTCAGAACTGGGTAATAGTTGACGGCAGAGTATTTACATGATTTACTTTTATTTTCCAAAGGATTCTATTTAAAACGATAGAGTAATATTTCTAACCTTGCTGCGTGAACGGCGGTGAAATATACATGGAATTGCCATGAGAAAAAATTCCCCTGGACCGGGAATCGAACCACGGACCTTTGGCTTTCTGGGCCAATGAGCAGACCACTACGCTATCCAGGTTCTTTAATTCCCATGACAATTATACCGAAGCTCATGGTACTAGGTGTTGGGACATAGTACATGGTCCTGGAAAATACTGACTCACATTCATGGAGATTGAATGTGAGTCAGTATTTTCCTTGATATTTTTATAAATTAGTGAATGCATAATAAAATGGATTCACAACTTATGGACTCCAAAATTTCATGAAAACCAGAAAATCACAATATTTATAAATTACGTAAATCGATTCATGCAAGTAATTCCTAATCATTTAAAAACTCAAAAGCTTTTTTTCCAAAAGCCACAACAGTAACTTTCGTTAAATTATCATTGAAAAATAAACATTTCAAGAGTATGAGGCAATTGATTTCATGACGATATGTATGAAATCATAGAAGCCCTAGTAATCTCTTCTTACACTCGAAAATAAAAACCAAATTAATTCTAACAAGAATAATAATTAATGCTAATTCACATTGAAAACTTCATTCCGCATAGTTGTCATTAGGTGTGAAATAGTATTCAGGGAACAGCTTACTTGAAGAACTGTCAAGTTGGCTTCCCTGGATAGAGTGGTCTTTTCATCGTCATTAGGATATGCATAGTATCGGTGCTCAAAAAGCCACCTCTTCAAAATCTTGACGGACTGTTTTGGGAGGTTGCCGCGACGCTTTCTTGACGAGCACTCCATGCCACCGCCACTGGACGAAGAGTAGTAGGACGAGCGTCCGCCTCTATGAGGGGCTCGCACATCACTGTTCACAATTGAAAGACCAACACTCCTGCGGTGGTGGCCAACCGTCACTTCATTGTCTGACGAGGAGTCACTTCCAGACGATGCAATCACTCTGCTACTTGGCACAGACACTGCAAAGATCAATACACTCAAATTATTTCAGGGGATACATCTCCGGAGACACTAGAAAACAATTAGCAATGTATCTAAAAAAATAAAACCCAAGGGTTCTAGCAGAAAGTGAATGGAATTAGCCCACATTGGGGTTGTGAGTGCTTTTTTCCACAAAAATAGCATACTGTTAAATGAAAAGTTACTGGAAATTTTCCAATCATTACTTCTAATTCCAATTTACTTTCTCACAAGTTACAGTATTACCAGTAGTTACAGTATTACAGTTAAGTGTCAGTGGAAAACTGCCGGTTACTTTTAATTTAATGCTACAAAAAAGCAACTCTAGAATTTTTACCGAGAACAGGAGGAGAAATGATAAATTTTTTGATAATGCCTCATCAATATATTAAAATACGCTTGAATATAAAATGAAGATGACTGGACAAAAATAAAAGTGATAATGGCAATGACAGAGTTGTAAAGCCCAACATTGTTGTCTACAGTTAAATCATTCATTCAACAAAATTTGTACTTACTATTAAGGTTCAGGCAATGTTTTGAAGGCAAAAGAAAAGCACCTAAAGATACACTTCCCCAATACATTAATTAATAACAGGGTCACTCCATGTCAACCACTCAACCAATTTTGGGGGGCCAGATTTTGAGAATTTTTCCCTTCTGTTACTTTCAACCTTAGTTAAGAAAAACATTTAACACCCATTTCAAGTATTTTCTAAAATATGAGTACACATTTTAGAAAATGAGGCACACAAAAATTCTTCCCACCAGTCAAATAATTCGAAACTGCCGTTTTGTGCCCCTGTAGAAACTAAACCAAATAATTAAAGCTGGTTGCAAAATTAGAACGTGCAACTATAGTTTTTAAAAATGTGATCAAAATGATTCTTATTAGAAAACTTCTTCTAAAAATGTTCACAAATGACAGTTTTGAAATACTAAAAAAAAAAAACCTTTGCTGACATGTAAAAATCAAATGTATCAAATTAAAGCCATCACAATCTCTGTAAACGTGGTTAAGATCACCAAATTTAAAATTAAGTGAGATTTGGGGCAATTTTTAACTCATTAGAAATCCCGGTTTAGACGAATGGCAGCGGTCAATTTTAACCTTATTTGAAAGAGGCTAGATTGGCGCCCATGTGATGCCACTCCACGTGACGCCACAGGGACCTAGTTTCTATACAAGCAGATAGGAGTTCAACATCATATGAGATGATCAATGCATTCATGAGGCACAGAGCTCAGGGGAACATCTCTTAATAATCACCTATTAAAATTGTCCTAGATCGGAAAGTTTCCTTTGTCTGATAGGGTATTAATAATCATTATTTAAGCCAAGAGCTACCTTCTAGCAGGGTTCTCTGCTACCTGCTAGCACCCTTATCATAGTGGTGCTCAAGGCCTCGAACCCAGGTGGCCTCACACAGCAGCAGCCAGACGTCGCACGGGCTTTTCCCAGCATTCATACTTAGCCGTCATGTTTACGTACGCTTGAAAATTTTCATTTGTCATTTAATCGTGAAAAAAGATCTCGTTATCTAAAAATCTGAAAGCGTGAAATAAGTAGTCCAGGAGTAATAATCTTTCGATTCAGGCAATAAAAAAATAATAGGAAACCACCCTTTTCACACTACAACTGTTGTAAATAACTTTTATAGGAGACCATAACGATAGTTGCACTATTGGAGAAAATATCCAGACCATGAGCATAGTTTCTTTACAGGCTTCATATTAAGAATTATTTCCCTACATAATGTGATGTTTTATACTTAATTTCACCCTCCAAAAGGTAGAATTTTACGAGATCCTCAGACATTATGCGTGGCGTGCGAGTAGCCCTCACTCGAAATTTGTTGATCATTCTCTTAAATGGCAAAACCATAAAATTATTTATATAAACCGTATACTTTGTAATTAATATGCTGAAACTTATAATCATTGTTGGTTATTGCTGAAATGGGTTTAGAAATTGCAGTGATTTTGTCTCCACAGGTGTTTGCCTCCAAAGTCCATCTCTCAATTTTTAATGGACTTGAATTTATATCACATTATAACAATTAGGGCTTGTTTATAAGAAGTTAATATTATCCAATTTTGAAGAAGTTTAGAATCTGAAAACTTCATATGAGTTGACAACTTTCCTGCGCAGCACAAATTTGCTCACGAAAAACGTAATTTCCCAGTCCAACCTAATGGACAGCTCAGCCCAGAAAAACATTAAATACCTTTGATATGTATTTTTAAAAATTTCGACGGAACATTTGAAAACTCCCATTAGGTAACTATTTAAAATTAATTGAATTGTTCACAGGAAAAAATATCTGGAAATGTGTCGTCAATGATATGCTTCAGTACCTCGAATTTGAATACATCCTGGGAGGTATGCAACATATTCACAAAAACCTTGAAAAACCCTGGAGTACAGCCTAATATGTCAGTTTATCAAAAATGTGCACCCGAGAAACTACTATGGAATTTCCTACTTAGTGACATAAGATTTGACTTTCTATGATGAAATAAATGGATTACATGAGTGGAAAACATAAATACTTTGCTATTAGACCCTAATTTTTCAACTTCAATGAGGCAGGTGTTAATGTAATCATTTTGAGTTGAAACTATCAGTGTCAGTTTTTGGACATTTGACAACTTAATGGAAGCCCCACGTCAGAAAAAATAATCGCGCAAAATAATTTCTCATACTTATTTTAACCACTTCAGAGCCCTCAGAGCAAACATAAACGAGGGCGATTTCACATTTCTGCGCACGGGACAAATAATAAAGGCTAAATCGGATATTGGGTCTAAATGGCCGACTCCATTTATAGCGATCGTTTCATGTTTTTATTTGCAATTGGAAATTTTATTCCCTTTAACGTTATTTCTCACGAAGACGGAAAAGTACAAGTACATTAATAATATTAATCGCTTTTTTCCATTTTTCATAATAAACACAATACACCGAGGTCAGGGTTTTAATATTTCGGCTTCTGCTGTCTGGGCAGCCATCTTGAGCATTTACTCCGAGCAGTGTATCTGTCCACCCCATACTCACTAAGTAATACTGTTCATTACGGACGTTTTACACGGGGCACGTAATCTGGCTTATGCACGAAGGCCCAGAGAAATTTGCGCCCTGTAAAGCGATGAACTGCCAGAACACAGGCGAGAATGCGTGGATGTGAGATGGAAAAATTGCCCCTGTTCTAATTTCATTCGTGCATTCACGCAATTGTACACCATAATGATAACTAAACTGCGTAATCACGTGCACCGTGTAAAACAGCCCTAAACCTCAGCCGAGTGAGAAGGCGCGGGTTTTGCCGGTAACGGGATAAAAATTGCAAGTAGTGCGCCTTTCACATGACTTATCCCTTCTCTCACTGGCCAAGGGCTTTATTTCGTTTTTTTAAATCATTTATACCAGCCATACCTACTCCTAGGAAAAACTGTCCGGCTACGCTGGTAAGTTTTTATCGCCGAGGTCGGTAGCCAATTTACCAATCATCCCCAAACCACTTTGTAGTGGAAAGAAGTCATTAGGCTTCCGGCGGTAAGGGATTGAAGAGGTAGGGAGGGGTTTCTGAACGCAAAAACGGCATGACGGTGAATATCAATGATGTAGAAATATTATAATAACTTTGCAGCGATGGTCAGCCATCCGATTGCAATTCAGCAAGAAGCAGGCAAAAAACCATACAAATTAGGAAATGTGAGACTGATTAATATCCAACGCACAAGCAGTAAAACTCGAAAACCCAGCAGTCACTCAGAATCACTCACCGATTCTGTTTGAGGTAACATTGTTTATTTACCCATTCCCTTTCATTTCATTTATTTTCCAACGGCAACAGCCAATTTACAATAGTAATACAATAATTTACGATAAGTAATTCAATAATTTACAATAATATACAGTAATAATACACAGTGATAATATACAGTAATAATATAAAGTGGAATATGAAGCATAAGATGGTATAAAGTTTGTAAAATATCAGAGGGGAGTGTGACAACGAAGAAGGTTAGACAAAGTAAAGTGAACAAGAGAAACAAGAACAAGAGAACGACATGTCAAAGAACCAGGAGAATGGAGGCCCGTCTGCGGATTTTATGGAGGCTGTCAAAAAAGAGGTCGCATTCGGACGCTACTTGATTTCCAAGGCGGGTAAATCTTGCAAGAGGATATCAATGCTCTAGTGGGGTCGTTCCTTCAGACCCCAAATAGCAATTTAAAGGTAATTAAAAGGATTCAGTAGAAGGGTGAGAAAGATGGGCAAACAAATCTTCCTCGTTCGACCATCCTCTCGTTAATGTAAAATAAAAGGAGAGAAAGTTGCCACCCACTTTCCAAGCATGTGAAGTAAGGATGTACAGTTCATTTTCTAATTCAAGAATAATGCAAGAAGAAAGAAAGAGAGAGAGCAGGAGTCTCGCTCACAACAGCGAACCGCATGAACCAGTCCGTCCACTAAATCGAGGAGTACGGAAGTAGCGGTAACCCGCACCAATTGAGTTCTTGACGTCATCAACTTATCGTTTAGGCCGTCGTTTTTTTCGTAACGAATAGCTCGAGAGGTAGGCAACCGATCGAAAAAGGTTACAAAATGGGTTTCTTTGTCTCTCAAATTCCATCACAATCGACCATAAAAATATAACCCTTGAAAGAGTCCACTGCATCAGAGCGTATCAAGTCGAGATGACGCATTTTATATCTGTAAATCTCCGAAAATGTCAACGTGAGAAATAGTGATGGAAGAGGATGGTGATGATTGCAAGGAGATCTCCAAGGCAACGATCGTAAACCCAATGGCGGCATGTTCTCGTGATCGATATACTTGATATCGCTGGTTCCCGTCGTGAGAATGTCGCGGGTCATACAATGGATTGACTGTCCAATTGAGTCGCAAGGACATACTTTGGATAATTACGCTCACCTACAGCGGAATACGAGCAGAGACGAGGGGCGGGCATGTGCCAAGGGCCACTCGCTCCCCTAATACATATATATCCGCCGCCGACCGCCCTGGCTTTCCCTCTCAGAATAGACAAGAGGAGAGACGTTGGAAGACAGCCACGCGCCATACTATCCAAAGGTGAACTATACCCTTTCTCGACTCGCGAGCGGATCCATTGACTACTGCTATCGTCGTCCAGTGAACTGAGCCGCACGGCTTGTCACGTGAAGGCACGTGTAGTTGCCACCAAAAAATCCGCTAATTCTAAAACACTAAAGACGCCATCTAACATTCCTATTACTAAAAAAATTACTGCTGTCAACATATCCTCTTGGCAAGCACATCGATGAGTTATGAATCCCTAACTTACGTATAATAATAAATTTCATAATATAATTTTCTATACATCTATTACCTAACTCCGAGGAAGGTGGTAATGCCACAGAAAATTTAGATATTTAGTGAGTGTGAGTTTCTATTCTTTATTGTGTGTTCTGTTACTGCCCATCCTAGGGTTTTTTATGATATTAGATAATTAAAATATACAAGACATTGAAGATATTTTCTAGATATCTAGAAGATATTTAAGATATCCAAGACATTGAAGATATTTTCTAGACATCTAGAAGATATTTTGTGCTATGTGGGGTAGTCCTACATCTTTTAGTAAAATGCAACAAAGAATATTCCGAGGGAGGGGAGTAAAATGACTGCATCCCCCTCAAATTACAGAAACATCCAGTCCCAAGTGTACCAACTCCACCAATTTTTTTCCTGGCTACGACCTTATTATCTACAATTATGCGTCAATTGAAAAAAGTGCATCGAAATCGTGTCATCAATAACTTCGGTGCGTTAATGGTTACTGATTTTAACGCAACGACCTGTCAGCTTACGCAGCGTCGCGGGGACTTTCCGTAACGACTTGGAAATGCGAGGGTCCATTTCTAGGCTGCCATTGTTATTGTTGGCACTTTAAATTCAAAATAACTATTTTTAACTATTTGGCCAGTTTTAGCTGCGTAACAACAAGGAAACAAAGAACGCATCCGAAAAATAATTTCTGGATTACATTCTCCTCCCAGTCGTATAATATTTAAACTAAGAATCAAATTTCCCTAAAATTAAAGACCGGGGGAACTACATATTAAGTATGATGGCAAAGTAAATACATCCTATAGCTATTCATATGCAAGCAAGTCCTAAAACAGACATTCAGCTCATAGCCACGGATCCAAGAAGAATTGACTACGAGAGCAGACAAGCAGTCACCCGAGGTTCCAAGCTATTAATTAATGTAGCAAATTAATTTGGCGCAATATTTCCACGCAGCGTCAAAAGGCCGTTTTATGCGAAGCACGTCATTGCGCAGGTTAAAACTGAAAACATGTTGAAAATGCGAGAATGGGAGCTTAGAAATGGAGCAGGGGCTATTTCGCGGTCGCGCAACCACGCATTCCCGCATGTGTTCTGGCAATTCACCGCTTTACAAGACGCAATTTTGATTGCGCCTTCATACATACGTCAGAATGCGCAATGACGTGCCCCGTGTAAAAGAGACTAAAGAGAATTCAGGACTTAAGGAACTTCTGCAAAGACTCTCATTTTGAAAGAGGAATGCGTATCTCAACTACAAGGCAAGAGAATCGAGATACATGTGAAGACCAAGACAGCCCGACACCATGGAAAAAAATTAGAAAGATTCCACTTCTGACATCCACGGCAACCAAAACACCGCTCTTCTAGATCAAGATTGTGTTTACCAGGAGTAGTATTATCCAGGAGATCATACGAATATACTGCCGCTTCTGGCATGGTAAGCAAAAATAGGATTCTGCAAGCAGACATCTGATATTTTCCGGCACCATTAAAACTAAGACAAGGCTGGGGGATGAGTTTACTTATAAGTATCATATCACGCAAAACTTAATATTCATACCACAATGAACTATCACTCACTGGAAACATCCGAAAAGCAATTTAATAATCTTGCCCAACACTATTCTTTTTAAAAACTGCACGTTTTACTGTACAGGATTAATGAAAAGATTGAACCACCTCTAATTAGAAATGTTACAAAATTTATAGAAGGCATTGGACATAAACGATGATAGTCGACAGGTTTTTCTTTAACCTAACGACAGCACGATGGAGTACAACGTAAATTAAGATTTAATTTAACCCAAGTAGATATTTAAATCACGTGAAACTGTTGACAAAAAGTATATCTTCCAAAATCTTAAAGACTCGCTGAAAATAGACCACTATCGAGATTATAAACTCTTTTTAATGCAACTTTAGAGAACGTGACGTTAACTGGGAAATGGTGTTTCGGAAAACAGAGAATAATTCGGTATTTGTAAACCAACCACTGGATGATGGCAGTGGCATTTTCTAGTTATAAAATAAAATCTGATACAAAGATGGCCAGGAGGAGAAAAGCATATTTCTACCATGAGATAAACTTAGACGGTTTATGGCAAGAATTAGCTGAGTATTACGACAAGTAAAAAGATTTCAGCGAATACTTGAAGACATTCGGAATGCTTTTCACTCAACTACCCGTTGATAACGCAATACCTGGTAAACATTAAAAAAATTAATGCGGAACGTGCGTGGCATAATGGTGATGTCTTAACAAAAAAAAAACATGCATTCATAAATGAAGAACGCCATTAAGGATTTCCCCGAAGAAGAGCGTAAGAAATTATATGAGGGAGAGCGAAATCTATAACAAAAACGGCCACGAGAAGAGCATGAACGGAAATTGAGACTTAAATATTAGGTGGATGTTTATAAGATAATCAGAAGCCATTTTGATCTTATGTAAGGGAGGTTCAAGTTAATACATCTACGGTAAGAAGACTCGAAAATGGCCCTGAGGAAAGACCTAGCGACAACTCAGTAAAAGCGAATATCCCTTACTCCTACTTTCAAAGCGTCCTACCTGTCCTCATAAAAACACCGCTACAAAATCCTGACTAAAAAACTCCAAAGCAGTCATTAAATTATTCTTTCCACGGAATAAAAAACATCTTAAATCTTTCAACCCCCGAAATATTTCCCCAAGTCCTGATCAAATTCCCGCCAGAGTTAATCAAGAGCGTTCAATTGAAATAGAACAGATATTTAAAGTAATATTTGAAAACTCTCTCCCGTGGAGAATCGCGTACATCAAGATTGGAAGATATCGAGCGTTACTCCTGTATTTAAGTGTGTAGCGAAATCCTGCCCAAAACAGCATGGATTCCGAAAATGTAGGCCGAGCAAGAACCATCTGGCTCTCTTTCTATACGACATTCTTTCATTTAGAGAATGGCACGCTCATATAGACGCGATATTTTTAGACTTCAAAAAAGCTTTCTATAAAATTCCGCACGCGAAATTATTAGTTAAGCCCGAAGTCTATGGAATATATCCCGATATCACATGATGGATTAAGGTTTTCAAATAACAATCGCGGACAAAGAAGAGTTCTGGATGGCGTTAGTTCAGACATGGCGAAGGTCACATCCGGTGTACCCCTGGGTTGAGTGTTGATGGTTCCTTATTATTCATTTTGTATAATTAATGATATCACTACCGGTACAAAAGTCGACTTTTCGAGGACCACACAGTGTTTTCCAGGGTTATAAACGCCGATTCCCGAAGAAGAGGGCTATGGAAAGATAACAATGATTTAAACGATTAGTGTGATACTTGGCAATAGGGCGGTTTCCGATCATTTTTTTATTGCCTAAATCGAAAGATTATTACTCCTGGAGTACGTATTTCACGCTTTTAGATTTTTAAATGACGATATCTATTTTTCGCGATTAAATGAAAAGTGAAAATTTCAAGCGCGCGAAACGCGACAGGTAAGTATGAATGCTGGAAAAAGCCCGTGTGACGTCATTCTGGTTCCGCCTGCTGCTGTGTGAGGCCACCTGGGTGCGAGGCTATGAACGCCGCTACGAAGCAGGCTGCTTGCTGCCGAGCATGGCGGTACCGTGGAGTACCATGCTAGCAGGTAGCGCTTGGCTTTAATAAGGATTATTATTACCCTATCAAACGAAGGAAACTTTCCGACCACAGGCAATTTTAATAGGTGATTATTAAGAGATGTTTCCCTGAGCTCTCTGACTCATGCATGCATTGGTAATCTCACCCGGTGTAAAACTCCTATCTACTCGCATAGAAACTGGGTACCTGTGACGTCACGTGGAGTGGCATCGCATGGGCGCCAATCTGGCGTTTTACAAATGAGGTTAAAATTGACCATTAACATTCGTCTAAACTGTTATTTCTAAAACCAAATAATTTGTATATTATGAATACACTCATTTTGGGTAACGAATCGTAATCAATTCCTTACGTTTTCTTTGATGATGGAAACTACCTTATAGGAGATAAATCTTAACTTAAGTGTAGTCATGAATATTTTGAAAAAGAAAAACATTCCAAAGGAAACATTCGATTAATAGAGCAAAGTTATTAAATGTACAGTCAAGTCAAGGATTTAGGAGTACCTCTCACCCACGACTTAATCCAGGGGCCGCGAAATTTGCATGCTGGCAAATCGTGCACTAGGGCTTATTGAAAGAAATCTTTGAAAATGTAAAGCAATGACGTTGTCATTCAATCGTGACACCTGCATGGAGTATTTCGTTGAATGAAAGAGGAATGATTTCGTAAGCAGAGTACAGAGGCGAGCGGCAAGGTTAGTCAAACATTGTTACGACAAACACAGTAGCGTAATTGAATTAATTAGGAATTTAGAATGCGCAAGTCTAACCGATCGAAGGGTAAAAATTTTGACAATCATACGCGGGCATTACTAATTTTTTGCGTTGTTATAACTCATGCACGCTACAGCATTACTACGTTAACTATTCGCTAATCTATTACTAACCATCAGTTTTATTTACATGGGATGATGCCCGTTTCCTTAGCTCTCTTCTAGTTTCTGTTGTCGCCGTTCCGAGTGCTTGGCCTGTTCTCGGTGAACGAGCGCGTTTCTGATTAGGGCATGGATGACTGCTGCGTATCTTGTGTGTAATCACCCCGTGCCAAACACCCTTGCGGTGGCTCGCAAAATACCTTACAGATGTAGATGAACTTGATTGAACTTACAGAAATACTGGACAGACCTCACCAGAGCATCCAGAACAAATCGAATTGCAATATAATTCCACTTTTCTTCAGCCACATGAAACGGCGCACCCTTTTTCGGGATTATAAAAAATCATTTTGAGACATTCTTCAGGCGCGGGCGGCTTGCTCATTTTAATGGGGCGCAATGGTACACAACTAACTGTATATTTATCCATATCTACATCTACATAATACCCTGCGAGCCACCTCTAGGGTGTGTTGGCAGGGGGTGATCAATCACCAGCATGCATTTGGACTCCCACATGCACACCACACCGCCCAAAAAACGTCCCGTATACTAACAAACTATACTACTATATGCTGTTAGAAATAATAATTGAATTAAGAAACATGCATTAATTTATACATAGGTTAGTAGGCTACACTACAAGTCATGCAATCTATTTACGAGTTCTATTGCTGCCGTTATAATCTCTTATTGATCGTGGAAAAAATGACATTCGGAATCTGTCTGTTCTACAATCTATCTCTCTTATTTTACTTATATGATCTGATCTTCCGTAGTATGTTGGCGTCCGTAAGATATGGTTAACTTCGTCAGAAAAGACAGTGCTCTTAAATTTATCTAAAAGCTTTAGTCTATTTTTCAATCTACGGTCCGACAGATTCCCATCCGAGTTTATCTAAGAGGTCAGTTACACTAACAAGACTATCGTAACGACCTTTCACATACCTGGCAGCTCTTCTTTGCACGCGTTCTAACTCTGTTATTAAGCCTTTTTCATGAGGGTCCCAAACACTGGCAGCGTATTCCAGATGTGGCCTAACGAGGGAAAAGTAGCTAATTTCTCTCACTTTGTCGTCGCACTTTCCTAATATTCTTTTAACAAAACCCATTTTACGATTAGCTTGACCAGTTATTTCTCGAATATGTTTATTCCACGATAGATCATTATTGACTCTAACTAAAATTATATAGCTACGTTGTAGGGAGTTGTTCTTCTTCCAGAAATTCATTACGACGCATTTTTTCAAATTTAATTGTAACTGCCAAGCATCGCACCAAGCTTGGATAGCAGCAAGGTCATTCGTTAGTTCATCTATTTCTTTGCTGGAACGGATTTCTCTGTAAATTACAGCGTCGTCTGCAAATAATCGTACTTTACTGTGTACTACTTCGCCAATGTCGTTTATATAAAGAAGGAATAGGAGTGGGCCTATGACACTACCCTGACGAACGCCAGAAGTGATAAGAAAGCAATATATTATTTTTAAAGTGAAAATCACTATGGAGCTACTCATCCCACTCTGCCTCAACCGAAGGGTAACATGGTTCAGCGCTTGGTCGCAGGTTTAAATGCCCAGAACATCTATTCCTATAGTCTACGTATCCGATCTAATCTAACAGCACTTATGAAAAAAATCCTTTCAGCGGAATTAATAGGCCCCTAGCATATGAACAAATATTTCATTGAGTTAGAGATGGATACATTATTCAATCTGCATCAGTGGGGGATCCAGGATAGGGACAAGGGGGGGGGGGGGGGGGCTTAAATATTTCAGCAGTAGTGGGGATCGGAAAAAATTACCATTCTATCTAGTGTAAATTGGATACCCAAGGGGGGGGGGCCTGTAGCCCCCTTACCCCCTCCCATAGATCCGCCACTGAGCTGTATCAATGGTTTACTGAGAGCAATTAGCCAGGGCGGAAGAGATCAATGGGTTCAAACCCCCGCAATGATTGGGAGGTCGTGTCTCAAGAGTACCCCAAACAAATGAACCCTGCCAGAAACAGAATTATTCAGGCTACGGCCAAGGAAATAGCTCAGGTTTCGCAAAAAGGTAGCTTCAGATGGAGGCTTTAGAGAGCTCCGCCATTTGTCAAAGAAAAGTAATTGCACCTGTTCTCGGCTAAAAAAAAAAGTGCGGCGAGAAAAATGGTCAGATGAACTCGATACGAGCCCGGGTCATAATTAATAATTTACGAGTATTAATCGATTAACCTTGCGCAAGACCACCGTATGAAATGATATTGATGAAGCAGCAGCCGAAGCTTTGACAGAAACGTCTCCTTCCCGAGCGATGACGCCGATTATACTCGCCCCTGATAGACAGAAGGTCGACAATAATCGGAATTACTCAGATCGTTTTCATTACGAACGGTTGATTCCAAATTGTTTGGAACGCGATCGGAATTTTTGTAGTTGAAAGTTTTCATTCCGACGACTCACCACAAAAACTCCTGTTGTCTTGATGAGATTTATAAACGAAAATAAAAATCCGCTGGCTTGGCCAAACATTTGGAACCCCTTAATCGAAATAATTCCGGTCAGCGGCAAACATTATTACAGGATTACTATCCTTTTTAACAGGCAACAGGTAGGCAGAAGTTAACGAAAACCTCACAATAAACATAATGCACAAGAAAAATTACCCATAATCGTAAGGGCCCTTATAATGTAACCTTTGCTAGATTTTATGACATCGATGCATACAACCAATATTACCTCGTCCACCACGACGAGACGCCCGAAGGATTAAAGAATGCGAATGGAATGGAAAGCGACCTCTAGGCCGAAATCACATATTTATTGTGTTTAATATGAATCCAAAAAATAAATATGATTACAGAATGAACGATAAAATATAATTAATATAAATACACAGTCTACATAATAGAGTCAGACTGGTAATGTAATATCATTTTCAATTTACAAGTTTTGGATTAGATCTTCACCACCTCAAAGCAAAATATATTCCATTTCTCCAACACCACAAGAGACCGCGTAATCTTTTCGACTTTTCTAGGAATGACGGGCTCACAAAACGACAAAACATCGGGGTGCATGCAAAAGAAGTCAGCTCTTCTAAGGGATTAAATAACACTTAATAGTTGGAATCACGTAAGCCATGCGATTCTCTTACCCATGTTGCATTAGACAGTCATAGTAGGATAACGCTTCACGCAGTTTCGCTTAGAAAGTCAAATAAAGAGAGGGAAGGAGTAGGTATTGGTGAACCCGTCAGATGGCTCCACCGCACAGGTCAACGACCTCGTGTACCAAACTGGGGCGGGAGGTTGGGGAGGGGGCTCCCATTTAAATGGCCCGGGGCCCAACCATGCACCACATTTGTCATTAGTGTTTCCACCAGGCGAGCCAATAACAGCCCCTACCTGCGAACCCATCGAAAGTTGAGACAAATCTACCGGACTACTAGTACTAAGGGCGTAAAGCAAACAAGAAAAAAAGGATGTTCATAATATAATGCTCAAAAAGGAGCTAAACATGTCTGCGCATGCACCAGAGGCCTATATTGAAAATCCACATATTCACCGCGAGTGCTGCATTATATGATTATGCAGACGGCCACTACTTGGTGGAGGGCATCTCACACCGATAGGTTTAAGAAAACCACCACTAACGACGCTCCGGGCAGAGCGATGCGAAACTTTTCAACGCTATTCCTCGCAATTGTAAATTTACAGAAATAAAATAGGAATCCCTAATGTGAATGGAATTGCTATGTTAAAATTGTTTGTAATAAATGTATCGCTCTGCCATCATGGACGCGCTCCGAGAATTTCAGAAAAGCAAGCGAAGGGTCAGCATCATTCAAGCTGAGACGGGACGGACTGGGACCTGTCTATGCAGTCCCCCATCGTTTCAATATAATCATGGGTAAATTGATAAGTCTGTCCAATGAAATGCGTACTTCTAAATATATTTTACTAAAACATGGAACGTTCGTTTAGGCCGTGAACATAACATTGAATGGATATCAAATTTGACGAGAAAAATATCCTAGTAACTGGAAAACAAATTCTACCTTTGAAATAAACCAAACGGAACCATCAAACAATGTGTGATCTGGAGTTTTACCATTTCAATATCGGTCGCAATCACAGAAGCCGACAATCGCTCGTGTTTGTACTTATTAGGTAGGCAGCAAATAACATCGAAGTGCCCCCTGATTAGAGGAAACGAAAAGGAAGTGGTGAAAGTGATGGGAGAGAGGTGGAATAACCGCCGGCTGTCTTGCTTTCTCACAATCAGACAGTCCTGAAAGCAGGGATGGCGCTCAAAACGAAAGCCAAAAACAGGGCACTCCTGACAGCACTTCGCTCCCGAGGGAGAAATGCAGAGACGAAGCGAAATAGAACTAAACCCGACGAGCTAAAAACGGGAGAGAAACTAAATCCGAGACGAAACTACGGCGACAGTCGACGCTTAATTCCGGCAAGGAAACTAAACACTATTTACGCATCGCACCGTTAGGAAAACCACACGCTTTGCCTTCCAATGGTTCCGTTTTGACCATGGTCGTGGGTTGGAAAAGGTTGTTTCGCGGCCAAATATTGGACAAATACGGTAGAAGCTTTGTTCAACCTATCGATCATATACTCTAAAATAAAAGTAGCAAGACAATTTTCGGTTGGGCAGTGGTGAGAGTGAATAATAGACCTTCCGATGCATACGAAGGGAGAATGGTAGACGATCAACTATTTCGAAACTTTTACAGAAAGCCATCTGAAGAGATAAAATGTTCCTCGGGTGTTAAATCATAAAACAGGAGTACAAGATTATATTCCAGATCCAAATTTTATTCTAGAAAACACGGTCGGGCATAAAAAATAACATGAAATCGAAAAAAATTACCGCAAGACTTCAAAGATGGAACAAATAACAATCACCATCTCCAAAACTTAGCACAGGCACACGCTTCAACGCCAAAGCTATTGTGAAAGTATTATCATTTATGGCACCCATTTTGGCGAATGCTATAATACAACGGAAAGGCAATATTTCCTGGTATTCCCCTCTCTAGGTCCGATTCGAGGCTTCCACGTTCCATTACAACGCAATTCTAATTCTCCTTGGGTACGCCTTTCAGCGGGAGGAACTCCTGTCAATCCAATATGGAATTTTCTTTCCATGTTGCATCTTTGACGCCGTGGAGCACAATTCCCCCGTTTTACTATTGGGAACTCCAATCCTTTATAATACTAACCAGAAAAATGATAACGCCCTGAAAATCAGTAAATAGTAATTTAACGCCAAATGAAAAATCAATTAAAATATATTATCAATTAATACTCCTCCGCAGACACAGGAGTAGCCCAAATTACTACAAAAACCAGAATGACGCGTGTTGCTACGAAGCGAATTTTGTCTCCTTACGGGACGCTGTACGGCGATGCCAAACCGAAAATATCAGGCCTAAAGTCAGTTTTAAGAGTTTTAACAATATTTGGTGTCTGATGCGTATTCGTTATTATTACGTCTACTTATTCAAACCGCCAAACACGGATGTATCAAGAGAAAAAACGTCCAGCGCGCAGAAATGGTCGACCTTACGTAAATACACCTTAATATTTACTTCATTTGGAACCATTTGTCATTTTCACGAGGTAATTTCTTATCTTTTCGCGTAAAATTCCGGTAAATTAATCCGCCTTATTTTATTTTAAAATATTTATACTAGTTTATATCACTATGGTTCATCTAATTTCCAAACGCGGCGATAAAAGTTCGCGCTGATCGAAAATCTTTTAAGGAGAATCCTCGAGAAGAGTAAATGCATAAAAGAGCAGATACTTCCAGAAGGTTCGAAGTCGAGCGGTGCACCGCGCCGCTGAGAGCGACCGGTCGCTTGAATATTTCCACAGCGGCGGTTGGCCTCACTCGCTGCCCAAAATTACAATTTTCTCCACAACGCTAAATTTCAAGCGCCAAGTAGGGTAAGTATTTTCGACGGTTTCCTTCAAAAATGAACGAAACAAGCGAGGGTCGGTGTTCATGCTATTCAGGGATGCCGACTTACAAAAAATATTGGGGGGCCCAAACCGGGGGTCTTGCCCCGGGAAATTTCATAAGTAGTGAGTTTTAAGTTTTTTAAGAGTTTAGAAGAGTTATATGATCAGAATTAGAACCCTGATAACTCGAATCTCAAATCTGGACACTCCGGGGAAAATCGACATGCCAGACAGATTTTCTCCTCACACCCAAAACACCATTTGCCGGCTCGGTGGTGTATCCGGTTGTTTGAGAATAAAATAAATAATTTTTCCTCATAACATTATTGGCCCCACGCCGCTAAGTAATACACCAATATACAGGGTGATTCAAAAAGAATACCACAACTAACAGGAACTAGTAGGAAGAAAGGGCAGACCCTCAGAGCAGTCATCCATAACCAACACCCGACAAGTACCAACCGTCCAGGTAGAACCATCAGTACTGAAGGCATCGGCAACAATGAGAAATCAGTGCAGGAACCAGCGAACAAACCCAACCTGCTTCCAAATTCTTTTTGAATCACCCTGTATATCGTCGCAACAGCCCGTTGACGCAGATAGGACGGGACGAGGAGGGAAAAATTCAATGCCCCCACCATGACCTCTGTATTGGCATGGCTGTGGTGAATTCTCTCCGCCCCTTTTCGCTCACAGTCCCGCGTAGTGAATAAGTGCAACTGCGCCCTGTCACTGTCGCAGAGAAGAAATCCATCCTCCATTCATAACTTCCACTTGTTCACACAAATTCAAGTCCTGACTGAAGGGCAATTTCCGACACAATTTACAGACATTTGAATTCGCAAAATTCAAAACCGCCTCAACTTGTAACTCTTCTACGAGTCTTTCGTACGTCTTAACCTCCATTTACTCACAGCCCAGTCAGCACAACAATTATGGCCACAATGTGGCCACCCTATGGCCGTACTGTGGCAAGGCATTATGGCCATAATGGGTCGCCATTATGGCGACATAATGGATTTGACCCCCGGCCACACTGTGGCCAAAGTGTGTCTAGCCATAATGTGGCTTTAGTGTGGATAGCCACACTATGGCCACATTTTGGCTAGCCACAATGCTCCACCTTTAATATATTATTACTTATATACATATAATAATTCCTTTTTACTAGTATTATTATTCCTCCTTCAATCCTAGCTATGCCCATCAATGGAAAAATAATGATTTTTCGGAAAAGTAAATGCGAACCAAAAATTTTAATAAAACATTAAAATTTGCAATTTAAATAATATCTACGGTAAAATGCCATCTGGTTGGCACCCCATACCTCCAAGTAGCACTTTGCGATATAGAGTATCAGAAAGGTAAATGCAAATAAAAGTACCTACTTTAGAAAATGATGTTTGTAAGTACTTTATTATTGCAGTAAATGCACCATAAATAACATAATATAACCATCAATGATCGCCTAGGTTAGCTACTAAAAAACATAACAACATTGCAGATAAGCTATAGTATTACAATATTGCCTTGCATTTGAGACAGTAACATGTTACACATCCATCTCTAGATATTTTAGCTAGGCCTATGGACCAATCTGTAACAGGTAAAATCATATATTTAGTCATTACAACATTTACGGTAGACTATCTAATCTTCCCCACATTTCAACATCACAGTAAACTCACGGAAAGACGCCGAAATAGATTAAATAAATAAAAAATGTTTAAGCCTTTTCTCTTGAAATAAATATATATTATTCTTTCTTTAAAACACTCTCTTTATATCAAGGAAATCAACTAACTCTCATTTTGATAACTCATCAACAAGTCTGTATCTATAGCAACCGTAAACAAACTTTATCATCTGTGGCAGCTGCGGCTTTCCAAAGCGTGGCCATAGTTGCATATGAGTTTGGCAAGCCACACTATGGCTTGCCACATGGCAACCACAGTCTGGCCATAGTATGGCAAGCTGTGGCTAGCCATAGCCACCACAGGTAAACCACAGTTTGGCCACACTGTGGCCATAATTGTTGTGTTGACTGGGAGGTTATTACTTAGCAATGTACTCACTCCAAGTTTCCCTTCAATTTGTAAGAAATAAATCAAAAGAGAAAAATTAAAAATATTTACAAATTTCGCAACAGTGAATTGAAATGGTAATAGTTTGTAAAAAAAATTATCTCCAGATTGAATAATATATTAATCAATCTGGAGATTTTTTTTCAAAAGTAATCACGTGATCTAATGCTGGCTCACAACTTCAGCGACTGCGCAGGCAGAGCGAGCGCTCTGAACCAATAGCATCTCAACTGCTGCGGTTGCGACCAATATGTGCCCTGGAAACGCATTTACATAAATTGAACATGCAACACTTCAATAATGTAAACAGTAGCATGTAAGCATTAAATATCATATTTCAGTAGATATGTTGTTAGGGTAAACGAATGGCCCCAACATCAAAACTTCAATCACATGAACTGCCATGGGAAAAATAATACGCTGGAACGGGAATAAACTAACCAAACCCTCTAAAGGCCACTGCGCAGATCACTAGGCTATCGAGGCACCTTTTTCCCGGAGTGATTTTTTTCCACGACAACTGATGTGATATCCACTAACGAGCACACGGCAGGATTGCCATACATCACCAACATTTTTTTTTTCCTAAGAGGCTTGTTTTGGAGCGCTACCGTCGCAAGCCTCAAGGATCACGCTACGCGACCGCGAACCCGAACGTCATGCACGGGATCCTCAGCTGCTAACATAAGAAGCGTCGTGACGTCAGTGGTTATGATAGACTACGAGACCGACTGCGTCAATGATTAGGTGTACAGAGGGTAATACATGTTTACGCTTATGATCGAAGTTGACTACAGTGAAGAGCTCCTCAAGACTTTCGTATGGTGGGACTTATCCTTGGTAACGCATATAATAATTACGATCGAATTTTTGCGCTAACGAAGGCACACGACACCAGAGGTGCAGATCACAGCGAGCAGTAGGCTGACGGCACCAGGACTAACGACACAGACTATGAAGAGACGGTGGAGAACAAAACGCGTAGCCGCTTTCCAATGCCATCATTCAGTTTTCCAGAAGCGAGTTCACTAGAGTTTCACTTATTTGCATCACAATAAATATTGACGCTAACAAGTAAAAATCACAAGCACCAATAGATATGCGGGACTCGGGACCGTAAACCACGATTCTCGAAAAACACCATCAAGCGAACGATAAGAGAACAGATGAAGTTCGTCGCTGCAAGTGTCGAAAATGCTTCCTTCACTAATCACACGGATTTCCTTGCATCGAAGTTCATCACTGTCAACTTTTGCACTCCAGTTGGCATAGGCGGATTCAGGGTGGGGGTGTCATGGGGGCACGTGCCCCCCCTCCTCACCCCACAGTTGTTAAAAAATACAGAAGAATTTTAATACGACTATCATTACGCTCGTTTATTTAATTTCACATTAATAAGTTAATTATCTGTTAGTTTGATATTTCGCACAGTAATTTTTTCATGTTATTTTAAATCTCAAAAATGAGAAGATCGTTAGCCTGTCAGGCCCTTGAGACCCCCGCATCCCCAGAAACAAATTCTGGATCCACCCTTAGAACTTGGTATAGTTTATGACCGCAGTTAAGAGAATACAGCTAGCACTTTCGTTAAGAGCCTATACATTATCCATTAGGGAAAGATGGTGTTTTAAATTCGAAACCATTTTAACTACCCAAGTCCTAATAAAATTATAATGCCTTTTACCAACATCTCTATGTGGTCAAATAAGTATTCGCATAACTTTCATAACAATAAAAGAGAAATAAAAACTAAATATATCTCTCATGCCATGGCAAGAAAGCAATTCCAAGAAAGTCAAACTTGCCGGTGAATTCAATACTACCGCTTCAATTTGTCGCCTTTAAATGATGAAGTGAAATGATTAATAGCCAACATGCATGTCCCGAAGAAAATAGGGCAGAGTGAGAGAATGGCAGTTGTCAGCTATACAGCCTCATGCGATTAGAATGCTGGCTGTCAAAAAGAGCTAACTTCCAGCTTTACTAAGGCCTCCGCCGGCAACATGGTGAGAGACGAAGCAATGACACAGTCCCTGCGAGGAGAGCTGGTGTCTACTACAAGCCTAAAGGCTTGAGTGCCGTGGAGCCCACTGTAATACCCACCTCCAAGGGACGCTAATAGTAGCCTAGAAAGCCCAAAAAATACTGTAATAAATTCTATCCACACTATTTCAGACTAGAAAAATATTATTCCTCGTTGCACATTTTTACTCGCGATGTTTACACTGGAATTCGTTCTCTTGATTTCTTATAGAAAGTTAACAGCAGAAAAATAGAAAAATAGCAAGAATGTTTGCAATTATTATTCGGGCATTTACGTATTATATTGGCATATTAGTAATTAAGACACTTTCTTCATAGTCATTCATGCAAGCGTTACCACATTTATAGGGAGCGGTTGTATACACTCATGAACCAAGCCTTGGGACCAGAAAAAAACTTAAGTAGTACGTCCATGCCGAGTACACGAATTAAGCTGAGTAACAGATCAATTTTATTTGTCAACGTTTCGTTAGCCTTGCTTACACCATTTTACACTCTGAGGTGGATCCTAACAGACTTGGAATAAAAGAGGACAGTAGGTTGAAGAGAATTCAAAATTGAAAAAAGTTACTACTAAATCAAGATTTTAGACACCCTTTAAAATCGATTCCGTTAGCTACACAAATTTGAACTAAACTATTAAAATGCATCAAAAATAGGACCTTAACGAGATAGTTATATCCTCAAGCCATTTGTAAAACTGGGGTAATTTTCAAATTCGCATAGGAAAAAAATATTTCCTCCAACATACTGGGGACTTCCCCGCCACCTGAATCCCCTACTGTTCACCAACGCATAAACTTAAGTTCATACCATAACTGTCGCATGCCTGAAATCGCAAAGATCACACACTGTATTGTTCTCTAGAATATACAACCAACCGCGATGTCCAACAAACTAAGTAATTCTATTTCCAAAAAGCCAGTATCGTATTCATAAAATATTAATACTCAAGGTTACAAATATTATTCTATAATATTTTCAAGCATTACTTGGTTCCCTCATAAAGATAGAACAACCTAGGCAGGTCTCAGTCGCGACTAGCCGTGGTAAAGCCTTGCTCACAACAACTCTATTCAACAGGCTTATAATGAGTTTAAAATTTGAGAAGAGCGTCAGCTGTCAACTTCAAATGACGCTACTCGACTTGGTATAGTAATCAGCGGAAAAAAGCATTAATTTCTCAAGAAATTAACGAGCATCGATGAAATTAGATATTGAGATGTCGATTGAGAGTCGTATACGCCATCGATTTCACTCTAAAATCGATTTCATGGTCGATACGCGGTCGGAGCTGCGATAGATGAAATAATGATGGGAACAGCATGGGTCGTAGTAATTTAAGTAACGCTAAATTGTTGAGAACGGAGCTGCTGTCGAATGACATTCATAAATGAGGTTCTTCACGACCGACGGATAATTCATTTCTATGTAATCCAGATCGACGTTTTACATGCGACCACAAGCTGATTATCCGCACACACAACGTTCACTTGTGAGCCATTTTAATTTGTCTCCCCTCAGGACCCTTGAATGACATTATCATTTAGAGTTCGGAAATAAAATTAATTACCGAGCACCAGCACTGTCGCGAGCAGGGGAGGATTTTTTTAGGGGAGGGGGGCACAGGGGCCTGACTGGTCTCCTCATATTTGTGATTAGCAACAAAATACAATAATAACTGCAAAAATACACACTCTTTATTTTGATATGAAAGCTAATAATATTAAATTAAATGAATGGGGCTCCGCAATAAAAAAAACAGCGTAATGATAACAGTATTGCAATTCTTGTCTATTTTTTTAAGCGCCTGGAGGGGGCACGTGTCCACCCCCTAAATCCGCCTATGGTCGCGAGGCATTAGCAGAGGGAGGTAAGCCGTCTTCAGGAGTCCTTTCGACTGCGCCCTGCATGAAGAGCGACGAACGCCGCTGAGCGAATAAGCACCCCCTGCCGAGAGGCTCACCCCCCCCCCCCCCGCCACCGCCCCCCTCTGGCGAATAGACGGCGATCCTCATCCCGGAGGGAAGCGATCCACGCAGTGCCCAGGAACGAACGCCAGCGAAGAGATAGCTGGATTGAGCACAAAGCCTACAAATCATCGGGTAAGAATCGTGACAAAAATTTAACCCAGGGCCTAAATCGGACTACTTCATTTTCAAACGAATGCTGGAGGTTAAGTCCCCTGAATGACTGTCCGCTGAAAAGCCGGTAAAATACAAGCTTAAAAATATGGGGATTAAATTATCAGTATAATCTGAACATATTTTTTTAAGCTCGAAGTGGATGACGTCTATGATGTCAAAACATTTAGAGGATAACATATTCGAAACGTTGCGTTCCGTGAAGTCCCTTGGAAAAAACAGAAAATCGCGCAGCACTTACATACTGACTGACTTATCACTGCAGGTACTACATAATGAAGGACCCTGACGCTATAAAACCATCACGATGGCAGAAGGAGTTCACGAGACCTGTAGGACAGGGAATAAGACTGCGTTGATAGGCAGGCTTGGAGATAGCGACTTTTCAAAAACCAATCAAAACAACAACGAGTCAATTAGTGTGGCATAAACATGATGATCACTTCATTTGTATGTTTTTTTCTGCATCTTCGTAATGCTAACCATTATTAATAAGGCGTATTAATTAACCATAACCATCAATTTTTAGCGACAGAAGTAATTATCAGTAGATTAATGGGACGTGAATAGAGGCAATACGATATCCCTGGGGGGGGGACAGAAAAATGTTAATCATTAACCCAGTGGTCCAACGCCAGTAGGCGTGAGCAACGACAACCTCCGAACTTGAAGAAACGAACAAGAAATAAGTGCACGAACAGTTAGAGGTGAGATAAACATCGAGCCGGCAGTGAAGTTCAAGGCGATAAAATGGGAAAAGAAATGGCACAATTAAGGTCCCTGTAAAACTATAAAACATAATTAGTTCCTAACTTCGTAATTCCATGGGAGACGAACCCATAGGACCACGAAGTCACGTCCGTGATCCGCTACGCGTTCGAATTGAGCTATCACTGAGCTAAATAAGTTCAACAGATTCAGGCTTCCAATTGGTGGAATTTAGGCATATTTAAATAAATAAAAGATCGTAGCACTTTTCCACAAGAATTCTTGTGGAAAAGTGCTACGGTCTCTTATTTACTTAAATATCACTGAGCTCATGAAAAATAATAATAATAATCCAACTGCTGAAAACTATCTGGAATTCCGTACGTCCAAATCAAATTCTACAGCAACTAATTATTCCATCCACCTGGAGATATTGAAGCAAAAGATTTCTCTGAAAAGGACCGTGTAAGTGAAAATAAATAAATCCACCGATATTTAAACTATTTTACGGCGTTCACTGGCGACTCTTCAGGCGTATGAGCTTTTGCATAAATGAACACGAAAACGGGTGTCTTAGCATCCCATAAAAGAGAAGAGGGAGACCGGGAAATGACACGGTAGAATTCTTTTAAGTGGGACAGTTTAGACCTTCACTCTGCACGTACATTTTTCCTTCTCGTAGTCTCATTAGTCTTCAACTGTGATTTGTTTCAGAAGTGTTATCGTAGTCAGCGAAGCAGCACCATTCAATCATAATGAATTTCACATTTGTTATCAATGATCAATCCCCAGTAGAAATCCAACACCGTGGATCGAACTTCTCACTTTCGAGAAAAATGCATTACTTACCACGCCAGAAAAGCGATTACCACAGGAAAATAATCCAAATGACGGGTAAGACTGGTCGAATGAGAAAATGACTTGTTCTTCACTACACCTTACAGTGAACATGTCCAAATAATATGTGAGATAAATTAGCTTAAAAAAACGAAGTTAATAAAGCCTCCACCACGATTCGCGAATGGTAGGTTGTAGCACTAACTGCCTACTCCGTGAACTCGTACATAGAAGTTACTTTCCTCCAATCATGAAGTATTACTTCGGTTCAAATTTAGAGTTCGGATTAAAATAGATCCGTAAAGATAAAAAAGGCGCACACGCAGAGTATTTAAATAATGAAGACAACGACAATGAAGCGGATCTAACGAGGGGATGAATTAAAAGTGACAAATATTGAACGATAGGCATGAGATGGAGGCTCGACTTTTCCTCATTCAGTAATTGATGAAAAAATATAATTTAAAATTAATTATTACGCTACAAACATGTGATCAAATTACTAGTAAGTAGCAAATCCAAAATATTCATCGGAAAATATGACTCCGATGATAACGGCAAGTGCCAGGCGAGAGACTGGAAAATAATTCTTGAAAATTACAGTAAAGCCATGATCACGACTCGGCTAAGGTTGACAGCTGTAAGACCCACCGTTCCCACGCATGTAAATCAAGGGGTGAGCAGCTGATAAAACGTCAACGTGACCTCTATCCGTTCGAACGGAATTGCTGTTGATAAAGGCAAGACTTCGTGCGTAGGCAAGGAACAGAACCTAGGCTTTAAGTCGTGCATAGGAATAAGTAACTCCACTCTTCATTGAAGATTTATGATAATTCTATTCCGCCATGCTCATTGCCTACTCCTCGGTAAAGATGACAACATAACGTACAAAGGTAAACATAGAGCTACAATTAAGTTTCCACTGCAGGCAAGCAAAATTAAAAAAGAGCCTGACATTAATTCACTACACATAATACGGCTTGTTTTGGCGACACCACTTCAGGTTCCCGAAAATGAACTAAACTAATGTTAGCTAGCATATCTATATATAGTGTATTATGAGGCGGATTACAGAGGTGACGCTAAAAAAAGGTAGTGACATTTACCTGTCAAAATTATTTAAAGTGAAAATTAAACAGTTCTGAAGCCTAAAACCAACGGAAAGACGCAGCAGGGGAGAAATTTTCGAATATAAACTTCCTAAACTACGACTTCCTTACAACTGCACTCGACCACGTGGTCTCACATAAGACCGAAATAACCAAGCTCTGGGCAATAGAAAACCGAGCTTAACCTATTAATGGGCATACGTTACTTCCGCAGGAGACACCGAACAAGTATTTACATGCACTGCGACATCACATCCCTCTTACGAATTAATGGAAATCACTAGGATACATAAATGACAATTGAATCTTACCTCGTTTAAACTTCATCGTAGGAATACTTCCCGACAGGCTGACAGCAAGTGAGACCTTGAAACCTAGGAATAGCAGAGACTTTAAAAAACTTGGAAAACTAAGATGAATTCATCGGCTATCAAATTCTTTTCTCCTCAGGCCCATGCCGATGTTAGCTGTAAGATGCAATCCATTGCTCTAACGTGCACAAAAATAGTCTTCAAAAAGTGATCCACATCTGAAGCAATTAACTGGTCACCACCACTGCACTCTTATACTGCGATACAAATGTCCTTTCAGTACACTTAGGGACACCTCAACGAAGGTGACACAAGGCAACAGACTGACATGTTTGTAAAAACCAATTGGTTACGAGATCGGTCGTCCCTCCGCGGACCAAACGTGAGAAGTTGAAACGAAAAGGAGCGATAAAGAATCGGACAAAGAGAAACCGGAAAGAGCTGGCGATCTCTGCCGGCACGGAATGGAACTGTCTTCTGCTTGCGTAATGACGTGCATGGCCATGGCCACCTATAATACAGGCCGGAACATGCAATTTGGCGACAGCGCTTTACGTGACGTCAGGGGTGCTACTCTGCACATCGCCTGGGGTGCGGTGGATCGGCCTCTCAGCTGTTGACGTTAATACGGTTGGACCTCCGTTCACCTTCCCTAAAGTTAAGCTAAAAATTACGGTAGGGTTGAGTTATTCGAGTAGTTATATTTCGTATTTTAACAGCTATTTATTAAAAGTAATCGTGAGAACTAATAACAAGCCAAGGGATACGAGAGATTATTCACGGAAATATATTTAAGTACTGCGATCGACGTCCCAGAAGTTCAGACCAAGAAGGAAATACCGTTTAGTTTACTACTTAACCCATTGGTTGTTAATATGGAAGGACACCCTATAAAATTTATTGACTTAGAAATAAAGAGCGGCTTTTAAATAAACATCATTTCACCTCCCTGCATAACCTAAAAAATTAACATGTTAAAAAGTAATTCGTTATTTTCTAGCACCTTTCGTCGCGGTATTTCAGGAGAGAAAAATAATTTATGAAGGTCAACAACATTTATTTAAACTAAAAATCAGATATATACATTTTCCGGTAAACATTTCATATTGAAGAGGTCAAACAACCTCACAATGTCACAAGACATGGCCATAAAAGCATAAATATTACTCCAGAAAGTGGAATAAATAAAAGCTGCCACAGGTTCTTAATTTCAATTTCAGCTGGAAACAACCTCCATAGATCTTGCCATTTGAAGTTCACCGATGAACCGTCACCAGCAACAGCTATCAGTTTCACAGGCACCACATTACCTGATGGAAAAAAATGATCAGTACAAATGTTAGGGCTAATTAGAAAACTATGTGATATAAAAAAAAATAGTCTTAGCATTATATAAATTGGACAACGTTTAAAAAATATGAAGCCACAAGGAAGATAAATATATATTCAATCTAATATTTATTAACAACAAGATCAGTATAATGAAATATTAACGACTTCCGAATTGGAAAAATATCTCAATAAATAACATTATACTAACATTTAACTCAATACTTATTAAAAGAAAATCAAATTTTACAAACGAGAAGAAATTATTGAATTAATCTCGATAATGGTAGCCACAACAGGTTCTTCATAATTGATTATATGGCCAAATTTTCAAGGTTCACTAACAAACGTTCACTCAAAAGGGAGTTTTAGCTGCAGAGAAAATTATTATATTGTTCTAAATACTACATACATATATGTAATTTCACTCAGCACTCATGGATTTTCCAATATACCTACTGTATTGGAAGGCGGCTAGACGTCAATTTACTAAGTATTTTCAATATGAAAACTTATATAGTCATTTCCTCAGAAGTTCTTTCATGTTCCACTAATTCATACAATATTCGTTCATTTCATCTTTAATTATTTCCACAGATTTTCATGCTTCACTGATCACAATAAGGAGTTTTACCTGCAAGAGAAAGATGGATTAGTTTAAAAATACCACGTATAGATATATCACTCAGTACCCTTGGATTTTCAATATACCTAGAATATTGTAAGGCGGATAATTATCAATTAAGGTGCCCTTATCGATAAGAGAACAAATATTGACATTTCATCAATGTTCTTTCATGTTCCACCGATTCATAAAATATTTGTTGATCTCATTTCCAAGATTTACATCTACTTATGTTCACAGGTTTTCATAGTTCACTGATCACAACAAGAAGTTCTACCTGCAAGGGAAAGATGAATTAGTTCAAAATACCACTTATATATTCCGTATCACTTAGTAGCAATTGATTTTCCAATGTACCTTCAGTAGTAGAAGGCGGCCAGATGTCAAATTAGCATGTATTTCGGAAATAATGATAAATATTATCATTTCATCAGCAGTCTTTTCCTGTTCCACTGATTCATACAATATTTCCTGATTTCATTTCTTAGAAGTACAACTCATCTACTTATTTTCACAGATTTTCATGGTTCACTGATCACAATAAGAAGTTTTAAGAAGAGGAGAGGGCCTGAAACACTGTGGGAGTAGCACCAGGGGACAACTTTAGGCGATCTAACTCGTAACTTTTCACTTCAACGTTCTTATTCATGTAAGTTACACGGTGTAGGATATCCTGCTCAGCAAAATGCTTGACGCAAACTATTGCGCTTGAAGAAAGATTCCAATCCTTCCGAGGGATATTCTTCAGCCACTTCTGTCAACTGCGTTCATCTTTGGTGAACTGGAACACAGTCACATACCCCTTGTTCTTGGTGGATAGGTAGTTGCTTCTGCAATATGGCACACGATAACGTTTGAGCACCTTAAATGAAAACAATGGAAAGTTGCATGAATAAAAATAGTTTCGCTGATTACAGAAAAAAAGGAGTGCATTCATGATTGGTTTGGAAAATATGAATGACATTAGTACCTAGAAACATTAATAGAGTTAATGAGTAGCCATTCTTCCTTCAATAATATACGACGTTATTATAGATACAGCTACACATAGTTATTCATAAGGCAACCAAATATAGCAATCACTGTTAACTCAAGAATAATAATATTATAAAAAACAACGCAGCATTTAAATACCCGACAAATACACTTCGTTTCATTTGTGTTCTCTTAATGTTCCTTCGTGGCCGGCCGCCAAGAGACGCAATGCTTTGGATGAAATACTGCTGAATATCCACTCACAATACACTGAGAATATCTTTTAACTATTTTACTTGCCGTAAGGCAAAACACAGTACAGAAAAATAATTCTTTTTCCCCATTTAAAACCAGTATTGTTGCACTCTCAATTCCCCTCCATTAATGGCCGGCCGGCATGTGATCACAATACTTTTGAAGTAATAAACGTGATTTTCCTCCTTCAGCTCCCAAAAAATATCTTTAAACTATTGTACGTACCTTTAGCCAATGGGATATCCACAAAATAAGTCCAGTTCTGCCTTTTTAACAAGAGATTTAATGCTTCTTAGGTCACACGGACACTCTTCACGCATAAGTCGCCATGCTCTTAAGCAAACACAATCGCACCCCGGCACAGCGTTGCCAAAATTCCATGTTCCGGCCTGTATTATAGGTGGCCATGGCATGGCCGTTGGCTAATGAGTTCAGCGCGTTATTTAAACATGACGATTTCGCAAAAATGGCCAATGTTGAGCATCGTTTGCGATCAACTAAATGCATTGGTGATTCAGTGGGCGTACTCAGGGGAGTGAAGTGTCATAGCTCTCGCTGCGCCTGAAAGCAAACTGATAAGTGGAATATTGTGAGCCTCCCTTATTGAGCACACATCAAGCAAGGGTTACGGTGTATAGGAACAAATCATTATCCCACAATCAGTGAGGTAGCCAGGAATGTCGTTCGGGGGTTGAGGGGTTCTAAAACCAGGGGGGGGGGATTTTTTAAAAACAAGGTACTAAGTAAAGGATTTTAAACTCATTTTATCACTATTCATAATCAGAAAAAAATTAATTTTTCAAAGAAATCTTTTATAAATTCATACGTTTTCAATATTTTTTTGTATTTATGAAGCAAATTATTTTTTGTCTTTATATTTCGGATCTCTCCCCTCGCTATACCACTGCCCATAAGTAAGGCTATTTGAGCTGATTTTATCTCCTGGTGATATAGTTACTCAGGAAATTAGCTGTTGAAAAGACTTCCAGGCTAAATGCTCACAATGGGCGCCTGTGGAACGGGGGAAAATTCCATAGTTGATGACAGAGCCTTCTGAGAGCTCACATTCTATAGTTCAATTCCATGTATGTACTTGTTAACACTGGTATTATCTTTTGAAATAATAAACACAAAAATATAATAATTTCTCCAAATTACGGATATTAAACTATCTATCTTCAAGATAAACAGAATCTTACTGATGTCAGAAGCCATCCAAATTAATACTGCTTAGCCATTCCAAGAACAACGATAATGTTATCATCTAATTACAGCACAACTGCGCCATTTTGAATGGAGATCTTATATCTCTTCACTAATCTCAAGAGTACCAGGATCTCAGATAGGTATCAGTAGAATACCTAATTAACAATCTTCACTGTAGTCTTCCGACAGTGATATATGAAAAAGCAGCTTCACTTTGCACTTATACCAGCATTGACCAATTCTCCTTTGAAAAAAGAAGATGACAAGACTTAGCAAATGTTGCAACCAGTCAAATCACAATAACTTGCAATATTCCTAAGCCATTCCCACCCAAAGGCTTTTCCCCAGAGTTGATGCAACTAGGTTACTGCACCACACATAACAGCCCTTATTATAATTCAGGGATGAACACAAAAGAGGACCCTTATTGTGACATGATGAAAAATTTAATATCACAATCTGAAACATTTTAATGAATCATGATAAAGTGCAGAATAATCATATTGTTTCATTTCCATCAACTAGAGTAACCTTACTTCCTTTTCTTATGTCACCTTCAAGTACAATATCATGGAGTTGCGTTACATATATATAAAATTACCCACAATAAATGACTGGCATTGACCTTATACCTCTTCCTCCAAGGATATAATCTAGTAATATTTAGCACTGTCCTAATCAATTGTTGGTTGAACCAAAAGCAGCTATCTGGCAATCTTTATCCCGGAAAAGTTTTCTCATTCATTTTTACAGAGGGGTAATTCTGATTTAGCATGCAGCATGTTGCAAAATGATCTATTATGAATCCTCTGAAAAAACCTGGTAATATCAGGCATTCCACATGGCATTAATTACTCATTATATATAGAAGTATAATATATATAGAGATCTCAACAGGCCCTTACCGGTCCAGTCCCTTTCACTCATAATGTCCATTAACCCTGGGAATGCGAGATTGTTTTTAGCATTTACCCAAAATGTTTATTGCTACCAGGATATCTTGCACTTGGGCACTTTCCAGGGCTGAAGGTGAAAATAGCTTTTCAGGTTATTGATATGGCTTAAAACCTCAAGGGATGGCTTTAGAAAATACACAGGTAACAGGATTCACATTGATTACACAATTTTGTAAATAATCTAGGGCTGATTTAATTTGGCATCTACGGTAGACTCATGAAGTAAAAATAATCAAATGGCTGAGCTTACTAAAATTTACTTATATTTTTGAATATAAAATATCATAGGGATGTTCTAATTTAAAATTACTAAACCTGCGCCCCTGCAGAAATAAATTTATTTACGATGCTCAGGTGCAATGTCCATATTTGACAAGTAATTTGTATTCCCAGACAAGTACTTCCCAGCTGAATTTGCTCTTTTCCAACACCTCGATTGCTTCCTGGTTGACTTTTCCTTATCAAACAGTCACTTCACTGCCTCCTCTTTTCACTATTTAATTCTTTTGTATGAAAACAAATTAAGAAAGAATTGTTATACCAAGTCAACGGTCAGAGGACCTCTTTAACATCAACATTGGAAGTAATTACACTATCCTCTGTTAAACGCACATGATGACTCATACTCACGTATCAAAAGGAGACTTGAATGTGGAATCGGCCGCATTCTGATAAAAGTTATTTAAGGAATGCGAGATATTGTTGCAAATGAACATATGTATCAGTTAGTGCGCCGTTAACGTCAAGAATATTTACTAGTTTTTGTTTTTTTAATTATTTAAAAACGGATTTTAGGAATCAATAGCAATATTTAGGAAGTAAGACATGCTGTCGCATGTTCTCTGATTAATTCTGTGCATTTTGGTACCTCATTTGTAGTTTGGTTGCGTATAAGTTGAGAAAAAGGTATCTATACAGTATAAATAATATAGAAGATGGACCACCACTATTTGATAGTAATCTGCCATTTTATCACTGATATTGTGTTACCACATAGAAAGAAAATAAATAAGAATTATCAGATTAAAAGAATGAACCAATAACAAAATATTATCTCATGCTCATGAGCGAAAATAAAAACAATATTTCAATAAAATTTATTTCATAAAAACAGTTTTCTTGTAAACTAAAAAGAATAAAATACATTTTCTACGATCGTGACAGGGTCTCTAGAATAATTGCTTCATAAACACCGAAACAAATTGGGAGAATGTTCCAACACAAAAGAAACGCTCAATAAAATTTAGCCAGCCATAGTTCATTTTATTCTGTAGTTTCACTATATTTAGATGTTAACTATGAATTAAGTGTTATAGTGGAACATGTGCCCAATATTTTTCGTTTTATAAGACGGAATTTAATTAGAGAGACAGTCAGGCCCATTTAAAAATTTTTTCCTGCATAGCCCATGAGAAAAGATTTTTTTAATAAAAATTTGTTTTGAAATAGTAGTACTATTTCATGGTCACCATATACGTAGTGCAGCACAGGTCAATTGAACACAACAAAAGAAACTTTTAGAGCATAAAATATTTATACAATAATTATTTATACATTGAATACAAAATGTACGAATTTTTACAATCAGCATTCCAAACACTCAACAGGCAACCACTTAGAACTTTCAAGGGCATCCCAGAGGAGGTAGTCACGGTCACAAAGTTCCTTATTCATCTTCTCCACATCTACTGGTACATCATGTTCTGAAATTTAAGGTTTACATGAGTGCTCTAATAGAATGTAAAAATTATACACTATTTGCATATAGAATTGTAATTGCTAGAATAAAGCATCTTGTTAAAGCTACCATTAACTACACATAGGTATTATCAATTGAAATATACACTGCTCAACATTTTAATAAATAAATATTTTATAATTCCTTTACTGCATGCATGCAATCTATATTTGACAAAATAAAGTTGCACTAACATTGATAGAAGCCTTTCAGCCTCACTTATACTGAATGTGTAATGTTACCTAACAATTAAAAGATTTTTACCAGTGTGAAAATACAATGCAGCAGATGACTTGCAAGCAGGAAAAAAGCCAGGACAAATTTTATCCACCTAAACTCTAGATTATGTAGCACTATGAAATACATACAAAAGTTCTGGGATGTTATATATACGGGAGCCCAGTAAAATGAAGTCCTGCGCTCACAGACATTTCAGCCATTCCCTATCTTATGAGGCCTTTCTACTATGCAAGAAATCCATAATGAAGTCCCATTGAAAAGAAACCGTACATCTAAAATGCCTTTTCTCAATGGGTTTAACCACCCAGACTCAAAACCCCAATTCATTTGAAGAATATGGTAGATGGAAGCATGAGAGGGAAGAAGATAAGTTACGGCACAAACAATCTCCATCATTTAGCCATCCAATCTCCATCATTTAGCCATCCAAGCTGTATACAACTTAGCAAGTAATGCTCGCGCGTCAGCTTTTTGTTTGCTATATTGCAAGATTAATAGCAAAATGCATTTTTTAAAGAATATTAAGATTTAAGCTTAGACTCTTGAGATGAGAGTGAAACATACCTTACCTTAAGTGTCACTTTATTATGAAGTGGCTCTTTGAGAAGACACCCATTTAATATTGACTATGGATTGACCCAAATATTAGTTTACAAAAAAATGATAATTTTACTGGCTGCATTAATTGCGCTTTTCAGAAGCATGAAATTCATCAGTACAATTTGTAATTTTCTGATACAAGTATAGTCATAACGGCAGTGTTTGTGCTTTCAATTCTTTTAAATCCTTTGAAATAGGAGGATTGGAACCTGAACAAGACAGAAAAAGACTAAATAATATCATCCCTTACATTTTCAACGATGATACTGATGTTCAAGTTGCCTAATAAGTCCCTTGCACTCAAATATATTCCCTTTAGATACAGTGCAAAAAAGGGGGAGGACAATAAATGGAAATATAAAGCGTGTAGAGGAAAAACTAACCAACTAGCTCCATGTCTTCCTCCTCCCTGGCAAGTGCTTCCTCATTGGAGACTGTCACCGGAGGTGCTGGATCCACCATATGCTGTTGAGAATGCTGGCTATAGTCCATAGACGTAGGAGGTGCATGCGCAGAACCATCTGATGCACCATTCGCTACTGGAGTTCCTGCTGCCACAGCTCCTTGCCCATAAACGTTGGGATCATAATATCCTTGATGATAGCCCTATTCGAGGGTAAAAACATAGCACTGAATTCAGTTTTCAAACATAAGCTACTCTAGCAAGATCATACAATTTACCAAGAAGGCAATTAAGTTACCAACACAACAGCCAAATGTTCAAGTACCCTACCTTCACTGAACTGTTATAAAACAATATATGTACAGCATCTTGAATTTGCAAATCCAAACTTTCATGACTCATGAATGTTTAAAGCTTACACAAAATATTTACATAGGCTTCGCCGCTCCTGATCGTGTGGCATTAGCTGGTGAGCTCTTGAATTGTAGTGAGCTCATGAAAAAGTAGTACATACTGAGTGCAACTATACTTCAGTTACGGAATTACCATGGTATGTCACACTGTCGATCTGACATTCAATAAAGTTGAATTGGTGCTACAAGAGTCCATACCGGAAAAGGCACCTTCGTCCGACACAGTCGATTGTAGAACAAAATTCAAAACATCAAATTACTTTGCATAATTAGTGAAAAAGTCTTGAGAGACAATTGAAGAAAAGTTTGGGAAACAAGTGTGAGCAAGATAACACTGATGATGCAAGAATTACTTCGGACAGATATTCCAGATTTAATTACTAATGGCTGTCCTGCACATTCTATTACTTTACTGGAAAATGAAGTGAAATCAAAAACAGTCCTCAAAAATATAGTTTAAGCACAGATGATTTTTGGCAACCATCATCGACCCCTTGGATGGTAAAAAGAAAATGACAGGTAGAGGCCATAAATACCCAACTCAACTCGATGGAATTCACCAGAAGAATGTGTCAATACATACATAAAAGTATAATGAAATAAAGACTGAACATGACAACATTCCCACAAATATTGACACCTTCTATGGCAGTCTAATTTACAACAGTCAGTTGTAAATTAGACCATTTTTAAGCAGACAAAGCTAACATCGCTGAAGCTGCACAGTTGTGGTTAGATCTCTATGAAAGTGATGACTTGGAACCATATAAAATTGAGAGAGAGAAGCGAACGGAACAAGCTCTACAGCCAATTCGTTTATTTTAGCTAATTTGTCGAGTCCTATATAAACAGGCAAGAGACTTTTATCAAAGCAAGGAACTAAAGCAGAATAATGGATTATAGGAAGAATTTTCAATTTTTCTTAGGGAGTACATATCCAGGACAATTGTGTTTATGATTCAAGTATTAATTCAACGTGAATTAAAAGTGAAGGTTTCAACAGAATTCAACCCCATTTCAAGATGACAAAAGCCAACAAAGTACAACCCAAGCCGTAGGGCTGTGATATTAATTGCAAGATGGAAAAATTTGAATTGCTAAGAAATAAAATTCTCTTTTTTATCTTGTACATCCTCAACAACAGATAGTGATCCATCACTGAAAAATCAGTTAGTGTTCCTTCCCTATTACAATGATGGCACTGACCAGCAAGAAATGATTGATGAAATGAGATGGTGACCAGTGTATTAACTACTTACATTTTCATAACATATCTTAAGGCACTTAACATGAAAGCTAAATTTTCACTCACCATATATAAAGCATAGTACTCATGTGAATGCACAATGAATAAATGGTTGATTAAAGCGCTACTTAACATGAGTATTGGACGATAAACTTCGAATCGGCTAGTATTAACAATAATAACACAAAAATAGGATAAATCATATTCACTGAGTTGACGGCAAGATTTTAATGCACAAATAGAAATCAAAAAATTATACTTTCCTGCGATTTATACTTTTTTCCCTTTTTCCCCTCAAAACTATAACAGAGAGATGTTAAGAGAGAGACATATATTAAAGCAAAATTGGCCGTCAATCACTAATTTTTGTTGTATAAATCCTCAGTGTTACCAGTGTGTTGTCTGAGGCACACAAAAATAGCTAGACATGCACAGGTGAATCCCTCACCAAATATTTATAGCCTTCACATGCTGCTGACATTTCCCTCACTTTGAAAGCATTCGCATATATCAACTCTCTAGGGTCTCTAGGTTCAGTAAAAATAAATGGGATCAAAAAAAACATTTTTCTATAAAGCTGCATCAGTATTTTGAATCATTAACCATTACTTAACTAAGGGGTTATTCCATTCAAATTAATGTTGGAAGTTTGATGTCACCATATTGGATATTTCTCAAAAACATGTACATTCTAGACCCATACAAATAACTAAAAAATTGGCCACTTATTTTTTTCTAAAAAATTTTCATGAAGCAACAGTCAGTTAAAAAAAAAACAATCAAAAATGTCCATCACAGAATACTATGGGAAAAGACAAATTTCAAAATGCAGGAATTTGTACCTATGCATCGATTTTCAAATTGCACTAATTTGGACAAAAGAGAGACTAGGATGTTGAATTTTTATTTTGGATTAACATCTCACGATTACAAGTTATAAGTAAGAAAAAAGTTTTACACTGAATGAGAAGTGTTATATTAACTTCAGGAGTGTTTAAAAAACACAAAATTGAGCCAACTTTGACAATTTTTTCACAGCCACGAAAAATTCTTTAAAAACAAATATTTTAGATCTCTGATACTGTGAAAACGATGAAGTTGGGAATAATAAATAGTGGATTAAAGCATCTTGGGGTTGCGTTCATGCTTTGTCGTCTGTTCCATGTCAAATGGAGCTTAAAAGGCAGAATAGGTGTACAAGATGAAGAGGCAAAATAAACTAAAGAGTGGGTGATGAGGGAAATGGGATGGGGGAGTTGAGAAAGATGATGGTTATTATTTCCCATCATTTTGGACCTATGTGCTGTATCTCCATACGTATGGTGTCTTGACTCCTACTTTCACTGAAACACTATGCATGCAGGTCAGCAATAACCATGGTTACGGATAAAATATTGTGTCATGTTCACAAGCATTTTTCTTGAAATGACTACACACAGATATCTGGTGCCATTCTCACCTGCCAGGCTCCATAGTTCTGCCAATAGGGGTCATAGTATTGCTGTTGAGGTTGGCTATAATCAGTCGAAGCGGGTGCGGCAGTAGCAGTTGAGCCCACTGCTGCAGTTCCTGTTGGTGTCGCTGGCGCTGTGGAGCCAGTTGGTGTTGTGACAGCATGTGTGGTCGTTCCAGCACTGCAATTTTCAGGGATATGGGCTGACATGCTCTTAACATTCAAAGTTTCGCAGGAAAAGCTCAAATTATCAGAATTGCTATATCAAAAAAATCACGTAAAAGTTTTAGTTATGAAGGCCTTTGCAAGTCAATAAATGGGATTAAACTTAAAATGGTGACATAAATAAATTCAACTATTGTAATCATGGAAGGTAAAAATTATGATCAAAAAATCTTTTTGAAAACTCCATAGATTATAATTTTTAATTGTTAACAGTTTCTTTGATTTTGATATCTCACAATAATTCTTCCAACTGAATTATTCACAAATACAATTGATTTTAAATGCAACCCTTTTGAATACAACACACCTTTCATGTGCTCAGGAATTTTTCCCTGATATCTTAAAAATGATTAAGTGGTACATATTACTTTGATTACTTACTTTTTTCCCTTGAGAGTGAATGTATCAACAAAAACAACATCCCATTGCCCAGGGTATCATAATCATGATTCATATTGAAAAAGAATCATTAATGAATTATTCATCCTGGCTACTTTGCCACAAGAATTTATTTAATGGTACTACTAGTTAATCCTCTCTCCAGCATGTTAGGGTCCTAACTACATCTATAAAACTAAGGCTAAAATCAAAAATTTATGAAATGATACTGAGTCAATGTAAGGAGTATAAGGTACGTACATTGAGAGTGAGGCTGTGTTTGGTTTGACATGTTGCGTATGGATGGTGAGAATTCTCGTCATTTTTTTCCCGATCGTTCCGGACGGATGACGAAGATTCTCGTCATTTTGGCGCATCAATCTAAACAATTTTAAAGTGTATCGCAAGCGAATACGTATTGTCGAATACGTATGAATCTTCGTCATCCGTCCGGAACGTTCAGGGAAAAAATTACAAGAATTCTCGCCATCCGTACGCAACGTGTTAATGTAAAAAAAGTCCATGATTTTGATATTATCACAACCTATTTCAGATTTAAAAAATACAATCACTGTGAGAAAACTGTTCAATAATGCAATTATTATGAATATAAATAGCGCACATAATTACAAACCAAGGGTTATTTCCAGTTAGATATGTAGTTTAAGTTATACGTAATTAAAATCCATGCAAACAATGGGGTGCTCTCATTAAATTAAAAAGGTAATTCTTTTACATGCCTAGATAAGTAAGTTAGTTATTAACGTATGCGAAATATGACTTCATAATTCTCAATACTTTTGTTGCTACAGAGCTTCAAAGTTAGCAAAAATTACTAAATTCTTTCGCGCTACAAGAACGCACTGTGACGTCAGAATGAAATTAAGCAGTTTTGCTCCATGGCAATAACAAAACAATAACGTCAATAACAAACATCTACAATGATACTGATTCATAACTTAAAGGGTTTGTGGAAACAGTTGTGAATAGTTTAATAGTTTTACAATGCATGTATGGTGCAATGGTTGACTCAGACTTCAAAAAGACGCATTCTGGGAACATTCTGAAGGTAGATTAATTTAGTAATTTTCTAATACTGTGGAAATCGCTGTAGCTATGGATAATGAAAAAGTAATAAGAGCTATTTGTCAAGACTGTACTGCATCTTCCAGTATGCATACATTCTTTAAACCTGTCAATTATTCAAAATAAATATTTCACATTGTAACACCTAATTTTGAGTGGTTTGTTTTGGTATTTGGTGTGACGTAATACAAGCAATAATAAGCAGCAGAGGTGGAGTGAGGTAATTGTTGGGATTGTTGACGGCGCGAGAGGAGATGAAGAGGGGGGGGTCGGATTGTGATAGTTATGGCGGACGGGTGTTCCCTCGCTCCCGAGTATGTATTATTTAAAGTGAAATAAAATGTTTGAAAGTAACGTGAAAACGAAGTGAAATTAATTGAAACGTTACAACATGACTGATGATTTAACATACAAAAATATAAAATGTACTGAGAGATAATGGGTTTTCTAAAACTGGGACAAATAGTCTACTCTCTACTGGCACCACGTAAACGTATTGTTCACTGGACTCTGACGTCACAACCAGCCAACATGGAGATGGGTCGTTTGGAGCACAAGATTCAAAGACAATTTTCAAATTGAATTTTACGAATAATACGCACGTTAGAGAAGAACTGCTTTCATTGTAATTTTCAGCACAAAGGATATTTTTCTATCGCATAGTCATCCATTTTCAATCGAATTCCCCATTTGGATTCATTTCATTACCACATTCATCAGTGAGCCCATGCACTGTGTCTGTTGGATCCTAATGCAGCTTAATCTCTAAACAACATACATTACCTCGAAAAAAAAAAAAACCATTCATTAAGTTTTCAATGGAAATATATGGTCCTAACATGGAGGCGATTGGGGAAAAGAAACCTGGACAGGCGGTTCCAGTTTTTCCTCAACGGGAGAAACGAATTAACTGCCAACCATTAGGAAATGGGTAAATTGGGTGAAAGACAGATCTTTTTCAGCTAATATTTATCTCGTTGGATACAGAGTAAATGCAAATTCAGTAAACACCTTTGGCAATGGTATGTCATGCTTTAAGTGACTGATGGGTGGGCTACTGATAGAAGTGTCCCCAAACTTAAATTCTTGAAATGCAAGATGGCCATGGGAAAGGAACTTGCTGATTTACCCGGAATGTGTGAAATCACGTGTCTACTTGACTTCATACATTCATTCAAAATATGCAAGTCTATGGTGAGCTCTTTTTTCTCCTATCCAATCAACACTCAGGTCGAATCACTGACCAAGTGAGAGTGAGTTAATCGAACATCCATGCTGTAATCTTTGCGCATTAAGATCAATGAAAATATGAGAGAATTTTAACACCAAAACTATGCTTCACATCCTTCAGGAAAACATAAAAAATTTCATGGCTCATAGTAGTAATACCACAATGAGGCAATAAAAAAGTTAATGTACAAACCTAATGCAATGGTTTTACATGCAACAGAAAAATCAGAATTCATAAACTTTAAATACTTCCAAAAAGAACCGGCACTTTGTATCACCTCATGAACAGCTAAAGGTCTAGATCAATCATAAATAATGAAACACTGAATTAGTACAGAAACATTGACTCATTATGAAGGTCTAGGAAAATAGCATACCTGGGGGAATGATATCTATGAGGTTTGGGGACAGCATTGCTAATCTTAATTGCTTTTGTTCCCAATCCCGTGTGTCCATTCATCTCGGTGAGGCAACGCTTCTGTTCATCCTCTTGAGCAAAGCGGATAAAACCGTAACCCTTGCTAAACCCACTAGCATCCAGTATAACTGCAAATGCAACAAACAACATTATGATTAAACTGAAGTACAATAATTAAAGACACAAAAAACACAAACAGAAGGCATTCTACCAGTATCACAATATTTATTAATAGATAGGCAAAATTCATGCTATTAATACCACTGACACCATCTTCTGCATAATAGCCATCTTCATTATTATTAGTAACTCCTTTAATATCCTAATTAATTATCAATAAATGACAATACAATTAAAAATATATACTTGTATCACATTAAGCGTCCAACTTGTTAACATAAGAACATCAGAAATTCATCAATTTGAACTGTGGCTTATTACTGCGCGTGGAATTGGAAGTTCAAAAATAACTGATATTGACAACTTCAAAGCAGTAATTGGCAAGAGAGAAGGAAATTCATAACAAATTCACATGAGTTTTAATTTTATTCAATATAATTCAGGTCACTTTTTGCCAATTTCTTCTTACAAAAATATAAGACAGGATGAGCTAATTTTTCATTCAGAGATACTGATGTATGATTAAGTTTACAGCCAACACGCACTCATGCAGGTAGGAAAATCAAACCTTAAATGCTTAAATAAGATACTAAAACACTTCATTTTTTCATTTTAAACACAAGGAATTAATGAATTGTATTCAAGTAGGTATACAGAGGAGAATCTCATTCTAGTAAGTAAGACATATAGCAAGAACCGTGATATAACGACTGATTAGTAGTGTACATCCATGAGACCTATACATAAGTAACATATACGTACATAGGGCGAGGCTTAGAAGTCTCTCTCATGGTATGGCTTCTGCTATACGAAGTAATTGAATTCTAAGAGCAGTACATAACTTGTTAACATGACAGTAAATAGGGGTCATTCATTTACCCGTGATGGTGGATATATTTCTCTGAAAACTGGTTTATGACGTTTATTTTGCCAGCCATTGAGGTCTAACCATCACAAATACAGTATGTACTTGTGTAACTCCATTGATTAAATCACGAGGCATATCTTCACTAAATATTATATGCATGAGGGGAAAAAGTCTTTGTAAAATATCCATGACATTAAGCCAGCATATCTTTGTACGAGGAGAAGACTAAGTGAGGGAGCCCTGCTGCCTGTTGTCAATTGGGGACATTTTCGAGAGCTCACCCAGGTGGCACATACAAAGGACAATCAAATAACGTTTTTCTATCAGTATTGTGAGTAAACTACTAGTGGGGACGCAAAATGTGCTATGTCCACATATTGAATTGTTAGAGCATCCCATAATTATTAAAGCCATAGGGTGTATCAACAACTTGTCTAGGTCACACAGCCGACTCCATGCCTCCTCATCAGTGTGACTGCCAACACGTTATACCATTCAAAACCAGTCCATGATACTCACTCACATCTCATTATTAGAACATCAATTTAATTTACCACTTCTTATTTCTTGAAGCAAAACTCTTGAAGTCGATAATTCATGCCTTATAAATAAAGGATGCTAACAGAGTGCTGCTTCAGGCATGAAAAACATGTCGAGGTGCACAAGTTATTCAATAGAAATCCCTGACATATTATTCGTGATATTGCAGTGTTCTCTAATGTTTTTCTTCTCCCCAAATGCACGGAATGGAATGGGTTGAAGTATCTATGCAGTTAAACGACAGTGGAGAGTGACGGTGTGGATAAAAAATTAGTTGTGCCAGGTTTGTGCCAAGGATAGGTTAGACCAGCCTACAAATCGTTGATAGGAAAATACTAGTCGATATTAGTCTTCACCTTTCACAGCCACTGATCTCTGCCGTCGAACGTTTAAAAAAAATGTGTTCTGCCTGTTCCCCTCCTGTGTGAATTAGCTTTTGTCACAAAAGAAAATAAATGAAACAGCAGCAGCATCCTATCGAGGAAAATTAAGTATTTGGACCTGGAAACCAAACTTAAAATAGAACATGAGTGAGAAAGTGATGTCTTCATACACGGATTTCAGAAGACATTTCCATGTCAGATTGCCTGGGTCATTTTCAATCATGAAGAACAAAAAGAAAAGCATGAGCATCAGTGATTGATGACAATGAGCAATGGCTCAGGACCCTTAATGCTCAAGTAAGTGCACTGCCCTGAAGACATACACTTCATAAAAATGAGTAGTAGCTGGGTAATTTTAGAGGTATTGGCCAGCTTTTTTCTCTTTACAGCCCATTAAATGAGGGAGCTGTCAATCATTCTCAAGTGTTTTGCAATGCTTTCCAGGAAAACACAACGAAAGAAAACAATCCTAGTTTGCAACTTGGTTATTTTGGGTGCAACTTGTTGAGTAAGATGAAACTTGGGCACCATATATTTTGTGTAACATTTACAACAGCTCGTAACTGGTTAAGGAATACTGTGAATTTGGTATGCCTATGGTTTGAATGGAAACTTTAAACCATGTACATGACTGTATTTCTGTATGGTGAAAATTGCGCGAATATAATAGAATAATCATAGTAAGATGCATATCCTAATACAGCCTATGCAGTCCCCAGTTCCACACACTCTTGTTCGGAAAAAACAAGAGGATTAATTACACAGGATGCTGATTTGATTACCATTACATTCCTTCATATTTAATGTAGTAAGATCTGGAATCGCAGAAGATATCAAATCAAGGTAAGAGAGAGGAATGATGCAATATGAAATAAAATTGTGAGGAAACAAATATAAGTCAATTAAAAAAATATGGTAAGAAATTCTGTTTATCCTAAAGGAACAGCGAAAGGCAGTCATTAAAGGTAAAATACAGAAATTATAAACTCAAACATAATATCAACCACAAAGGCATCAAAGAGCAATGGGAGCATTTTACCAACCGATACTACATTAAAACAAAATTTCTGATAATTTATCAATGCATAAAATATTGATGGATTCTGGAATAAAGGTAGCATGATTTAAAAAGACCACCATTTAATAAACACCACCACATTATCCACCTCATAATAAAGACTAGCCTAGGTAAGAATTACCATTCTTGAGAAATAGATTGAATTAGTTTTAACACATATTTGCTATAATACTAATGCCAGATATATAATAAGACAAAAAGACAACAAGAAATTGAGAAAGCAAAAGAACGATGTAACAGGTATCTTATAGTTATAGCTCTGAAAATCTTGCTTCACCTAAATAGTATCTGTCACTGAATATTTCACAGAGATATATCATCGAAAAGCTCTTTTTAACCTAAATATTTAATGTAGTCAAGATGGAACAAGATAAATGGATGGATAAAATGTTTACTAATAATCAGAACCCAGTCCAGTTGTCCCAATAGACATAAATAGTCCTTCCATCTACAATTTAACTACTATTTCATTTGACCACCAACATACTAATAAAAGAATTAAAATTGATTTCTCCCCGAAAGCCTTCTATAACCCTATCACGACAAAAGGAAATATTTTAATGGATAATATGAACTGCAAAAAATTGAAGGGCAACAGCATAATACTCATGCTCACCCACTCTCCTCCAAGAGAATCATTGGGACGGATGGGAAAAAAGCACGTAATCATTACGAAAATGAATTAGATGAAACCAATAGTATTTATTTGTCAGAGGTCTGGACGGATGGAGGACTTATGGCGGAATGCAACAACTATACTCCGATAGCGGTTCAAAAATAATGCGAAAAGTTGGTCAGGCAAATTTGTCATTTCGACGAAGCCCTCGAGAACTTTACACACCAACAATGTGAGTGGTAAATAAAACAAATTTAGTTATATTTAAACAAAACAAAAGTATTTAAATAATACAAAAAAGGTTTAACACTACTCGCAAGCAGTGCATTCACTCAAGGTTGTCAAGTACATCCACTTAATGAAAATATAAAATTTACCTTTGGCGGTTCGAATAGATGGATACTTGGAAGCAAACGTTCTATATAGGGTGTAGTCATCCACATCGGAACTAAGGTCACCAACCCAAAGGGAGAATTCTCGGTCTTGAGGTGGTCTCCCAGTTGTACTCGCGTGGTTAAGTTTGAACCTGACAGGCTGCAAACATGAGTCAAAAGAATGATGACATCAAGGTCAATTATTCGTCCACATACATGAAAAAGTGAAATATTTTACACCTGAAAAATACTAGCTGTAAAAAAAAAGAGCACAATCCCAATGTCATTCACGATTAATGCCGATTCTGTTACCTAAGTATACGACTTACTGGATTACTGTTAGGGATAACTTTGCCGTTCAATTTGTGCATGGCGTTCAACGCCGCTTCGTCTGTGATAAAATGTACAAAACAATACCCAGCAGGCTCTCCCGAATACTTATTTCTCATAATCTTCACACTTTGAGGGTCCTCTCCGAGCTTCTGAAAGGCTGTCTTAACAAACGTCTCATTCATGTACGACTCCAACTAAAATAAATCAATGGGACACTGAAGCAAACAATTATGGGATAACCACTCAAACCTTCAAAAGTAAAAGTCATAACGTACCCCACCCATCCATAATTGACAGTGTATTGCACCAGTAGCAGCCATTTGAATATTAAGTGTTCTATTAAATACGTCAAGAAAATGAATGAATAAATACAATCTAGAAAAAAAACGTTTAACGGAGTTTTCACAAATATCAGCAGCCCTCACCCAAATTTTCACAATCCGAAAGATCTTTCGATTCGAGGGTACAAATACGGCAAGCCGAAACTTGTGCAAACCATTCACAAATTTGTCACCAAAACACAACAAATCACTGCGACTCAACAATTCCAAACAATTCGCTAAGCCGACGGTCGCCGACGAGTAGCTGGCGTCTCATACCAGGATGCACCGCGGCACAATGGACATGCGGGACATGCGCGCGATGTGCTTTCGACGTAAAAAAAGAAGTACGAAATTCGAGTGAAAACCTTCTTGCTTCTTCTCGGCAAGGAGCTTGTCAAGGCCCTTATATACGGTACGGGCCATGGAGCTTGTAAATATCATAAATATCGAGAACTCAGGATGAATATCTTCACGGATGCCCAAATGTTACGGTGTAACGTTCACCAATATAGTTTATATGACAAAGTATTGCATACAATATTTATGGTCATAGTAAGTACCAAGAACCTGATAGGGTTATTGGTAAGTACCACGGTCTTAGAATATGATAAGTACTGTCAAGGCTGACCCTCACTATTGAGATTGGAGGACGTTATTTTTGCACCGATGGGAAACAGTCACACTCACCTCACGCCGTCATATCGATGAATTCTTTCTATGCATATGACTTTAAATGATAGATTTTTTAAAATTTACTTATTTGTTGTGCTAGCAGTAATGGAATAACATGCAAAAATTCACCGTCGCCACTTGAAAAAAGAAAGCCTTGTCGTTAGAATCGGGGGAGCAGGTACATTTTTAGCCTTTTTAAGATGAAGAGGCAAAACTCAAAGGCAAGTATTTCAGTGACAACGACAACGAATGAAATAAAACAGTTCACAAGAATCTCAAAGAATATTAATATCTGTCCCCGGAAAACCACAGCCGTAAACAAGCGTCGTGCATCAACTGTCAAATCACACACTAAAAGAACAACGCGATCACGGTTGCGATGTCACAGCAACATCCATTCTATTTTTTCACTCCTTTTTGCCTGTATGTTCTTTTTAACGTACAGGGCATAAAAATTCTTATTCTGATTACATCAGGTAGCAGACGTTTACCTTTGACGATAATTAAAGCAACAATGGACTCACGAGCACTTGGTAACCATATAGTCAATATCGAATCAATCAATGAAGAATATTATATAGAATTCCATTATGATGGCTACCTCATGAAATGTAACTCCGGTAACTTGTCGCGTGATGAATTTTCCTATGGTAGTCCCAGGTTTCTCTTGAATGGTGCCGTGTGTGTAAGTTCACTAGAATTCAAAACTTTGCCTCGAACTTCTATCAGATAAGGAGAAAGTGGCTGAATTTTCACCTTGTAATGGTATAAATTGAGAAATATTTCAGACAGCAAGTTAGGTGAAAATAGTTAAGTAGAATTGCATGATTGATATGGGTAAGTAGCGATGTATCTTTGAAAGATGTAAATGCAATGTACACATACAAAGACATAACTTTATCCATGTCCTGCATTTTAGCAAAAAGAAGGCCCCTTAGGACCCCACGTAGGATTTCACAAGAAGAGTTGGAAGAAAATTTGATGGATATTGGTGGAAACCTTGAAAGGCCTGATCCAGCATATTTTGTTAGGAAAAGGAGCGGTCTTGGTATCTTGGCCTTGTATGTGGGAATAGCAATGCTCATTGGCAAGGAATTTACTCAGTTATCAATTTTTTGTCCTAGTGAACCGTATGATTTAGGGGTCAAACGTGAATGTTATGACCAGAACTAATTTGATATTTGTGATCCAACATGCTGGTTAGTGAATACTTTCTTTCTAGATAACAGTGAAATAGCAATAATTTTTATGAGCCAAACTGTTGATATTTCACTTATACCTATCATTCATACGTAGGTTACCCTTCAGAAATAAATGCAGGCGTATTGTGTTGATCTCTGGTACGTTATCATCTGCGATTGATGAACTGTATCCTACCCTGGTCTATCAAATTTTGAGGGAGGATTTTATACAGTTAAAACAGGAAACTATAAATTGAATGATAGAGCCATACTGAACAAGATTTTTAAAAATCAACAGAATATACAGTAAAAACTATTGTTCTGGTACACTCCAGTAGTGCCATGGTGATCTAAATAGGATAGGACTACAATGATTAAAAGATAGGACTAACATGGACTTCTTCAGAAAGGTCCTGCAGGAAGTAAAAAGTCTGCTAGTTACTCTTATTGGGGAAATTTTCCGAATTTAGATCTCTATCCAACATTTTATTCATAGCAAAAGTAGTTTTAGTGCTGCCATGGATTATTCTGAATCAATCAGAAGGTGCCTTAGCTATCAGACATACAGCAGGGCCTGACAGGAGTTGTGCAATTTCCACATTTACAATTTTGCATACACATTTACGTTTGCAATTTTACACACACACAAATTGTCTGTGATTAGCACACTAGACATCTTCGCCGGGAGTTATCCGCATTCTTTTCAATGCATTGACCTATTCTGTTTTGAATGACATGCTGGGGTATGTCATTTTTCCCAGGAAATCCAGCATGTGTGCACCGATATTTATGCCCAATGTCATCAGGCTTGGTACCTTTCATCATTTCTTGCCTCAGTAAAATTTTTACAATCTCAGACTGGAATTCTGAGGAGTTACCTCACCCGTGACCATGGTGTAAAATTGCCACGCATTTACCATTGCACTATTGAGCCCATTTATGAACAGAGGCCACCACCATTTTTTGCCCTTTACCTGGATACGGTAACATGCAACAGAATTACCGTGGAAATCTACCCCTCCCATACCCCAATTGTAATCATTGGTGACATATGGTTGCGGATTCAGTTCGCTTTTCTTCAGCCTCTGGTTATACCTTTTCATCCTTACAATGGATTCAATATTCCCATTGTTAGAAGCAACAGTGATGACAGAATTATCACGCCATCGAACTATTAGAAGATGTTTTGACATGTCAAAATCTCCTTTAGGTTTTATTGCTAAATTCCTCAAAGCCATTAGTGGGCAGTTTCCCGTAGGGTTTTCTCTCACTGTTCCCGTTGCAAAATAGCCTTTTTCACTAAGAGTTGCTAGTAGACTGTAACTGGTGAAGAAATAATCAAAATACAAAGCATGACTTTTTGGAGACTTACAAAAATTCAATAAATTTAGAACAACCCTTTCTCCTAGTAGTAAAGAATTATCACGTCCTGGTTCGGCTCCTTACAATGGCAAAAGCTGACAGAGATAGCCTGTTGTTGAGGCTAGACACCACAATTTATAGCCAAATCTAATTGGTTTCCCATGGATGAACAATTTAGCTGAGTGCCGCCTGTGATGTGGAACTATTTGTTCAAAAAAATTCCAAACTGAATGAAATTTTTGTTTAGTCTATTGAGAAAAGGTCTGACTTTCAAAAACTTATCACTTTTGTCTAGTTGAGAATTATCGGACAGGTGTAGATATTTTTTAATTTTATCAAATCTATTCCGCTTCATGCATTGCCTTTTGATTGGGATAGACATATCCTCTTGGTTTTCCCAGTACAACTTAACGCATGGTAATGTATGGTACCCCGACAGTTAGGATCCCGATGAATTTTTTTAAATCTGCAATACTCAGGGTAAACATATGGTTATTTTCCTCCTTGGCATATTCATTTGAAGAGTTCAAAATTAATTCAAGTCATTCATTTCTGAGGAATAAGTAAAAGATCTCAATTAATACTGAGTAATGAGAGTTTCTATCGCTTTTTGCTCACAGAAATTTGGGGCTCGAACGGAAGTAGACTCAATTTTTTCCCATTTAGGAGAACCCGTTTGCTTTTCATGTCTTTTCGCTGGGCTTGCGCATATACTGGATGACTGTTCTTTAGATTCTTCTGGAGTAAACTGTGACTTACCTTGTACTGCATTTGAAATTATTACACAAGTCCCAGAAATGTCTGAAGGCAGGGGAATACTGCCGTCATTTATAACTATCTCCTCATCGTCCATATAAAGGAGAGACTAGAGGAACACTCCACCTTCTATCATAAGTAATCCTGCAGCAATTAAATCGTTTCTCAACCTCTCATTCCACAGTCTCTAAAATTGAATACATTGAAAGCTGAATTCAATGTCTACTAAGTAACACATTCAACGACATGGGAACGACCTTGCTCTATATTGGTCCCGCATAGGTGCACAACTAAGTGACAAAGTCTAATCTAAAATTTGTACCGACGACCATCATGGAATTTCAATTGCCATTCACCTATGACTTTGTTTATTCACAACCTTGAATCACAAAAAATGCAGCTAAACTGCTACTAGAAGAGTACGTTGTCCACTAAAGCCACATTGAAGAGCTGCTTAATGCTTAGAGAAAAGCCCTGTGTTCTACCAGAGATTTCTCATCCTTGCGTAAACGCAACATTACTTTTAAAAAACCAGCTTTATAACTATGACTATGAAAGTTTAAGACAAAAATATACATAATGAATAACGAAACTTAAAACTAAGAGAAAACATTTCCGATAGCAAGATTCCTCAATAAATCTTAGTAAAAAATTGTTTACAATTTGTAGTGCTTCAATCCTTAGAAATTGGCAAATTTCAACTTTAAGAAATAATTATTATTTTAATAAATATTTTGATGAAAATGATATATTGAGAACTAGAGATGTTTAAATAAGTCAATGAACCGAAGAAAAAATTATCCCGAAGTTAAGGTTTGTTCTGAAAATTATGATTCAATAATGTTGCGTACACGCAATGCTGGGGACGCAATTAATGGGTTAAGCAATTCTACCATTCACACTTATCATTACAGATTACACTTCTCAAGTCGAAGCTGAGTTTGTTGGTAAAAAAGTCAGATGCAGTGCTGACATATAATTAAGTTCAGCACACATATGTCACATACGTACCAAATGCCTTCCTTTTGATTCATTTCCCCTATCCCATCAATTGCTACTCAAATGTATAGCAAACAGGCTATCACGGCATCACGATCCTATCAACTGTAATGTACTGAGGCACATCAAAGTAACAGTAACAGAGTTATCCTTTCTAGTTCATCAAGAACTTGGTCAGGTAGCGTCAACCACCCATAATACAATTGATTGTTTGAGGCGTAACTTGGTGAAAGAGATTCATAATTAAATTAAAAAAGAAGAACTTTGTGCTCTCACATTAATATTTATTCACGACCATGGTTTCAACGTTAGACGTCATCATCAGGTGAACTCTACAGAGGTCCATCACATCCTTTTATACCAGGCTAGGAGGGGGAGGGAGGAAGGTAATTAGGTTGAACAGATTGGTCAACAGAGAAGAGGGAGGGGGAAAAAAAACTTGGTCATATGGTATGAAAGAAGTTAGGGGGAGGAGGCTCCCTTAGAGAGGGCATGGCAGGTGGAGGGGGGATGGTTCAGGTGAGAGAGAGGCCGAAGAGTTCGTCATGTCATTAGCCCAGGAATTTAGGAGTGGGTTTAAGCCTCCCAAGTCTAAGTGGAGAAACTAAAGGAGTCATAACATCAATGTGCGTTTCAAAGAGCAGTGGAGAGCAAAATAGGATTAGATCTGACAGGGAAATCAGTGAAGGATAGCTGGAACATTATTGAAAGTGGACTTCAGGATACTTCAATAGACGTTCTATTTGAGGAGAGAAGAAAAAGCCATGGATATCAGATGAAGTCCTGGACCTCATTGAAGAGAAGAGAAAGCACAAGAATGTGAAAACTAAAGGAGGACAGGCTTGATCCAAGAGAATGAGGAACAAGATTTGTCGCAAATGGAGTGAAGCCAGAGGAGTGTGGATGATGAACCTATGCAAGGATGTGCAAAAAAACCTCGTAAAAGGGAAAGTGGAAGCAGTCTATGGAACAGTGAGAACCATTTCAAGGATTACATTACAAGATAGAAGAGCATAAGGGACAATTATGGAAATAATTTGATTGAAATCAAAAGCAAAGTAAAGAGATTTTAGGAATTCCTGCAGGACCTATACCATGGAAGCACAATCAGCTCAAAAATTGTCGAAGAGGAAACTGAAGTGGAAAAGGGTGATGACGGAGGCAGCATCTTAAGATCTGAATTTGACGCTGCAATAAGAAACCTGCAAAGCAGTAAGGCACAAGGAACAGATGATATTCCTGCAGAGCTAATAAAAAATTCATGAGAGAAGATTTTAACTCAGCTTTACAAAACCATCTGCGAAATGTACTCAACAGGAGATGTACTAAGTGACTTTGAGAAGAACATTATCATTCGTACTCCAATGAAGAAGATAGCTGAGAAGTGCAAAGATTTTAGGACAATAGGCCTGAAGGCAAATGCATTGAAAATACTGACATGAATCAACAACAGGAAAATAGAACAGAGAGCAGAAGAATTCATGGATGAGGAGAAATAGGGTAGTTTCCTTCATCAAAGAAAACGAAAGAAATTGATTGCGATTCGTTACCCACCATTAGCGTATTCATAATATACAAATTATTTGGTTTTAGAAATACCGGTTTAGACGAATGGCAATGGTCAATTTTATCCTCATTTGAAAAAGGCCAGATTGGCGCCCATGCGATGCCACTCCACGTGACGTCACAGGGACCTAGTTTCTACACGAGTAGATAGGAGTTTTACATCGTCTGAGATTACCAATGCATGCATGAGGCACAGAGCTCAGGGAAACGTCTCTTGATAATCACCTATTAAAACTGCCTATGGTCGGAAAGTTTCCTTCGTTTGATAAGGTATTAATAATCCTTATTTAAGCTCTACCAGCTAGCAGGGTACTCCGCTACCTGCTAGCCTCCTGCGTCGTATCAGCGCTCAAAGCCTCGCCCCAAGGTCACCTCACTTGCGGCAGCGGGAACCAGAACGACATCATACGGAGTTTTCCCGGCATTCATACTTACCCGTCGCGTTTTCGCGCTCTTGAAAATTCTCACTTTTAATTTAATCGTGAAAAATAGATATCGTCATTTAAAACTCTAAAAGCATGAAATACATACTCCAGGAGTAATAATCTTTCGATTTATGCAATAAAAAAATAATAGGAAACCACCCTATTCGGATTCAGGAGAAGCAATTTTGGCCCTTAAGATTGCTTATAGGGAAGAGAATGGAGAAGATCAAACCAACTTTCATTGCATTTGACGACTAGAAGAAGGGCTTTGACAATGTAGAATTAAATTCAATGCTTGAAATGCGAGAGGAAATTGGAGTGCTCTACAATGATTGTAGAATTGTGCTAAGTTTACATAAAAACCAAGAAGCTCCGATAAAATCTGGACCCAAATGTGAAGAAACAAGAAGAGGAAATGGAGATAGACAAGGGTGTCCACTGTGCTCTGCTATTTGACCTCTACTGCAAAAGTTTTCCCAATATTTTTCCCCATTAAGTCACCTGGTGCACAGGACATAAGGGTTGATAAATATTTTTGTAAATAGTAGCTCAAAGGTTAAAAAGTGAATCGAACTTCAAAAGTAAAGACTGGTAACTCCACATAATTTATTTAAATAAGCCTAGTTTCTATTTAGAGAGTCGTCATTAGTTACATTGGTTAACAATGCAGAGGTATGTATGGCTTAACGTTTGGTTTAGGACAAGAACTATAGGTCTGCAGCTATATTTTTGTCCGTGATGATTATTTGCTTCAAAACCATGGTTGTTTCAATAAATTATATAGATTCATCAAGTCTTTGCTTTTCAATCACAATGATTATCAAATTCCATGATGTCATTCCTGAGATCACAACTTTAAAAGTGTATGTTCTAACAGACGACTGATCTTAATCAAATGCTCTATACTGATGAAAATGTACTTATAAAATTAAAATAAAATTAGTTTTCCATTGATGTAGGCATATCACCATTGAATAAAAACACTGAAATTTAAACCCTCTTCCAGAATCTGATGCCAAAATGTAAAATGTTCCCCATCATAAGGGACACAGTTATGCCATGGCTAAGATTGCTATGCTGTCAATTGGGTACCATCAATATCACTATGAGAATAGCTACGTTTCCTTAGAGGAATAACTACATTCAGCCTTAATGAAATGATGTACTTTTCCTTCTGTGTTCCTCCTCCCATGAAGTATCTTCCTCTGTAAAAAACAGCTTATCACACATATGGCAACTTGGAGAATTCTGAGGACATACACAATGATGTATGTAATTATCTTCTAAAAGGAAGAAAGCTGGTAAATGAGGGGTCACAAGTATTACCCACTTTTAGCAAAAATCTAGTTATGTATTTGTGGACACATTGAACAAGAAAAAAGTAACTGGTATAAATCATAGAACACAAATATGAAGAGAGGTGGTTATAAAAAGAACATCTGATGAAGGATGGCAAATTAAGGAAATCATAATTTTGTGTGTTTTTGGAAAATTTCTTGAATTTTGCAAGCATTTACTTCCCAAACTAAAATCGTTAAAAAATACTAACAGTTCAAACATTGATTCAGCCCAATGTTACCCAGTCTAAGAAAGTCGTCATTGCTACTGCCTCTAGTCGAAATACAGAGATTCTTGGTGATAGAGAGCTCAATTTTTCAGAAAGCATAGTAATCAATATAAAATCAGATAACCACTACATTAAAATGAACGATCATATCTGGGAATTTAGTAAGGAAGATGACTGTTCTTGTCCTACAGCAACATAAAATATAGTTATCATGAAAAAACAGGCTCATTAAGTAAAATATTCCAAAGTACTACAAATAAAAATGTTCAACTGTGTTAATGTACCAAGAGACAAGAATTTGCATTTGATCAAAATATCAAATTTTAACAAACCTTCAAAATTGCACAAAAGTTCATTTTGTAGTTACTACATGTCCTAGTAACACAAGCTACCATTGTGCTTGAAAATATGAACTTTCTCCTAAAGCACAAGCATAAGGTTCAAATATTGCCATTGAAAAAACATTTAGTAAATTCATTGAATGTATAACCTTTGTATTTAGAAATTCATTTAGCCATCTAGGACCAAAGGCTCAAACATGGCAGGAAACACTTTAAATGAAATAGAGCTAAATATGTTTATAGTGAATGAATGGGTCATCAGAGTGAAGGAGTATATTCTTTCATAGAAGCTTTTGTGTCAATAAGGAAAAACTACAGCACATCACTCTGCAAATGAATTAGCTCTGATGTTGTAAAAGTTACATCAGGTGTTCCACAAGGAAGCGTAATCGGCCCCCTGTTGTTCATTATATACATTAATGATCTATGCTCCTGCATTGGCAGTAAAATACGTTTATTTGCTGACGACGCTGTCATCTATTGCAAAATTAGTGATCACTCTGACTATGAAATTCTATCATCTGACTTAAACAACGTTGATTTGTGGAGCCAAGACTGGGGACTCAAACTTAATCTGAGCAAATGCATGGGGGTACATTTCTTGCGGAATTCGTCCAACTCTAACCATGTTTATGCAGTGGATGGTATTAACATAAAGGCAACAGACGAAGTGAAGTACCTGGGAGTTACAATAACCTCGAACCTCACGTGGGGAACACATATAAAGAATATTTGTGGCATAGCCCTGAAGAAATTAGGATTCGTCAAGCGTATTGTGGGAAGATTTTCGGATGAGAAAGTGAAAGAAAGGTGCTATTTCGCACTCGTCCGACCGCACCTTGAATATGCAGCGAGCGTACGGGATCCGGTGCAGAAAGACTTAATCCGCGAACTGAATAAAATACAAAGGAAGGCTGCGCATTTCATCAAAAATTGCTACGGGCGTACAGACAGTGTTACCCAGATGTTAAGCGAATTAGGCTGGGAGCCATTGGAGACTCGGAGGCTGCGCGCTAGGCTTAGATTGCTTGAACAATTGAGAATGGATATCTTTAAGAGCGACATAGAGAACATAATATTAGAGCCGCACTATATTTCCAGGTCCGATAGAAGTGATAAATTGAGAGACATGTTTTGCCGAACGAATAGATATGGGAATTCATTTTTCCCCGAACCATAAAGGACTTTAATAAATGCTAGTCCCAACCTCGTTAGAGCACTTCATTTTTTTTAGCCGTAAACGGCTGGTGTCCTAACACCCCCTGCCACACGCCTTTTAGGCGGCTCGCGGGGTATTATGTAGATGTAGAAGAATGAAATAGCTACTTTCTTCTAATGAAATGAAATTTTACAGTTTTTGCCGTGGTGTGTCCATATGACAGATGGACATCAAGGAAACAATCATATGAGATTATGCAAAATGATATTCAGGAGATGAAAGAAGAATTCAATACTGTCAAGGTGAGAACTTTTACCTTACTTACAAAGACTGAGAGACAGAAAAGCGAAGTATATTTATGTAATTGGGAGACATGAATGCAATGGACCACCATTAACCAGTTTCCATTTCAATAAGTATTAGAAGATAGGTAGGCGGTTAACCTCTTAAAAGTACCCCAGTGAAGATCCCTATAGGATTTTTTCTCATTCTAATTTCATAATGGGAAACGCTTGTTCCTATAGGAGACTTTCATTTTCCAATTGGAATGCCCATAATTTCTAAATTATTTTCCAAAACACTATAAGAAACTAATGGTCCATATTTACTAGTGCTTTGGAAAATACTATAGGAATTATGTAAAGTCCCATATGAACATAAAAGTTTCTCATAGGAACATGAAAGTTTCCCACATGAACAAATTAAGTTTCCTACAGGGACAAAAGTTTCTTATTTTCAAATTACTATCAGAAAAAAAACCTATAGATATTTTCACTAGGATAGTAAATTTGTATGATGCTACCAGTGTGCAAGTGGTAACCACAATAAGTACAGTCAAACTTCTATGTAACTAACTAATAAATGTCTTTATTTATTCTTTTCGATAAAAGTTGGCATGCTCTAACATAAGGAATACTTACAACTTGATAAATTAATTAGGGATGGATTATCAATTCTGCCAATCCATCAAATCAAAAGATGCTATCTGAAAATTTTGTGAATTGGAATTTGACATTTGATTTCGGCTTTGGATTTGTGAACATAGCAGATTTGACCCATCCATATTTAATTATAAATATTTAGGAGTGCACTCAGTGGATGTTACTGCTCAAAGTAGTGAAATAAACACTGATCCCTGCATGCAAATCAAAAAGTTCAATTTGAAATCAAATGGCCCCTTCCCGCAAAATGTTCGCTCCATATCAGGGCTGGCTAAATAGTTAGGGCAAGAACCCTGGTTTTTTCAGGGTGTTACAGGTTTCAAATTAAAACATATCAACTTGGCATTTTTGTCACTTATTAGAGCTTTGTTTTTCAAGAATCATAACCACTGAACCAAACAAATCTACCACCAATTATCTACTATAATGCCCTCATATCTACTTCATACCAAGATATTTGCAGACTGCATATCCATTTTAGCTACTTACTTTCCGTGCAGATAAGAGACTGCAGTATTTTATAGATCAAATTGAGTATGAGTTCAATAAATGGTCAGTTTCTGAAGTCAACCCTTTAAAGTGCCCACATAGGCATAGTGCAATATTCTAACAAAATGGCTGTAAAATCAGGGGAAATTTTTCCAAGATGTTCAATGCCAGCTGTAATAGTTGGAAATATGTAAATTATTTTTCTCCATTTGTGGCCACACATATTTAAGTCACTCTTAGTCAGCAATAGGGCACTAATTGTCATCATTCATTCTGCCGTAGAAGGAAACAGAGGAATTTTGTAACCGTCTTCAAGAAGTACCAATTATTTTCTATTTGTAATTAATAATTTACAATGTATTACTTCTCATCCTTATTATGAATGTTCTCATATTTAAATTATTCATTTGGCATTTAGGTACTTATTATTCTTGGGGAGGAGGATATATTTGAGGTCATATGTTTGAGGTCAAGTTTTTGCCATTTTTATTTTGACTGATGTGCTTTTATGGGCACGCTAGATTGTCACTGGTAGGGCTACATATATCGTAAATTAAGGTCAAAAAATGGCTTCTACCGATTTGTTTATGCCACAGAAAAGGTGCCAAAAGTTGATTTCTAGTTGAAATTAAATTTTTTACCCTTTCATCAGGGTTTATATTATTTTGTAAGTAGTCAATTTGCGCGAAGCACCATACTGGAAGATTATAAGCATATGTTATTTTTGTATTTTGACCAATCAACAAAAACTGTTTTTGGACTTGTCCTTGGGCATAGGTGTTTTGAAAGTTTGTGGCCCATACGCAGAAACCCTTTTCTCGACCGAACAAGTCCCTTCCCTGCCAATCGGCAGCGATCTGAATGGTGATCTAAAGGTTAACTCACTGCTTTTGCCTTGTATTCGCTGCCAACCTCACTGTTTTTTCCTCATTTTGCTTTTATGCTTTAGACTTTTTCTCATAGTCGAGATAGAATTAGTTTTTTAATAGCTTAGAATTACATTAGTTCTTTTAATTTTTTTTACTTCAGTTTTTGCTTCATTTGATAACTTTCCCTTAGTTTTTTCCTTTTAGTACATCTCGTTAATAGGTCAAGCTAGGTCAAAGCTCTTAATTACTTAAGTTTTTGCCATTTTATTTTTTTAAATAAGTGCTGTTATATCTTTGAATTAGGATTTAAAGTGACTAGTTTTGTTTAGTTATATTTATTGTCATTAATTCTTTGGGGAGGGTTCAATGAGGATGGACTTCACATGCGAGGTAGGGGGTAGGAAGGCTATCGGTAGCCTGGCGTGCAAAATATCACATAATGCACTGAAGAAGGCTTGGTTGGACACGTGTGGCATCAACTATGAAACCATGGAGACGAAGCTCGAGCTTCTTGAAAAAATTAAAACCAACAAGGGTCCAGTTGTACATGAAGTAGACTGAATACTGGCTTCCTATTAGCACACAAGCATAAGATTGCCACGTTATCACCCGGAACTGAATCCAATTGAAAACATTTGGGTGATTCTCAAAAATTGGGTGGCAAAACCCTATGTGACGTTAAAATTGGACGATATTTGGAAACTTGGGTAGAGAAAGTGCAATTGGACAAGAAGAGTGGCTGAAGATTTGTGAGAAAGTGAAGTAAGAAGAAATGACTTACATAAGTCAGGAAAAGGGTTAAGATGAAGAAGAAAGCCAAATCGTTATAAACGTAAGTGATTCTGAGGACAATGATGCATGTGACAGTGAATGTGATGACTAGAAAAGATTTTTTTAATAAAATAAGATTTATCCATCTGTGACTTTTTCCCATGGGAACACCTGAAGGCTCATCTATATAAGCACACGTCGCGAACTCTGGACGAGTTGAAGGAGGCAATTCACGTGGAAGTCACCTAAGTTGAAAGAACAATGTTGGAAAGATTTTACACGAACTTTCAAGGATGCCTCCACCAATTATTACTATTATTTTATTTGCCCAGCGATCTAATATATACATTAAATAATGCTCCAGGTATAAGGCACGTCAAATCATACAATATACATATAAATACCAACATAACAAACAGTATATTTCCCTATACACATATTTACATTAAAGTGTTACAGAGCATCATCTAGATATTCATCAATTAAATACAGTAAAACCTCTATGTAGTGAACCTCTTTACATCATAAACCTCCATACATCATACCACCCCTACGGTCCCATCAGATTTACATGTAAATTTATAGGCAAACCTCTTTGTAGTGAACCTCTTTATATCATAAAACCTCCACTTATCATACCAAGGAGACATCCCCGCTGACTGCCTAATGCCTAATTGCCTCTGCAAATTGTACCAAGACTACTAGAGACAATTAACACTTTTTTCTTATATACCTTATTACATATGCTGTAATTTTCACGTTATAATCATTAGTTGTGGCCATTTTGCTAAATATGAGAGGATACCTAACAGTAAATAAGAAAAAAGATATCCAAGTATCCGAATCATTTTAAGTGACTGTTGAATTTAGAGAGAACACATCATTTTCTCCCGAATCATGGTAAAAGTCATGCGATAGCATTCGCTTTCTGTAATTATTAAATAATAAATATATGTTCATTGATGCATGCATGTGTGTTTAAACACACAAATATAATGGATTAAAAAAAAGTGCCTTTCATTTCCAAAGGATATGAAAAAATGGTGCCTATCACTAAAACCTCTCTATAGTGAACCTCCATACATCAAAATGCCCAAATTTTGGTCCCCTCCATTACGATGTGAAGAGGTTTTACTGTAATACATATTTCTCAGTAAAAGTTTTTTCAACTTATTTTTAAACAAAATACCATCATTCACATTTTTAAGATCAGCAGGCAAATTATTAAAAATTTTTATTAGGATTATGAGGATATAAGCATGTCATTAAAGATTGGTCTGCTGGGAGATCTGTAACCTTTATGTGCAATGATTCTCATGGCACGTTTTTGAAAACGAAAAATTTTGATAAAATGGTGAGTTGATCCCCAAAAAATTACACTGTAGATGGCATGAGAGTAGAAGTCACTATAATATAGTTTTAGCAAAGTTTTTCTTTCCACAGTGGAACTGAGCTGCCTAAGTAAGTAACATGTAGAACTGAGTTTCCTGCTGATGTATGTAGGTAATATGCTCATTCCAGGACATTTTGTAATCCAGAGATATTCCTAAGAATTCCACCTGCTCAATAGGTTTCTTATTCAGACTTACACTAATGTTCTCAGATGGTGGACCACTAGTTTTAAAGTGCATTAATTTGCTTTTGTTAGGGTTGATAATTTAAAAGTTATCCTGTGACCATCTACTGATCACATTGGAAGCTGACTGAGCTTGCTCACTCAACGATTGATCAGCATCACTCCTTTCCCAAATCATCATCACAGATGATACACAATTCACAATAGACTCACGAACACCCATGCCCAAACCTTATCATTATTTCTTTCCCCACCACCAAATTCATCAACCACACACCACTACTTGCATCTTTCCCTCGCCTCTGCCACAGACTCATCACCAGCGTAGTAAATAAGGGAGAGAATTGGTATGTAAAATCTGCATCTTTATCGTGATGATGAGGATTATTAATAGGTAGCCTAAATAATTAAAACAAAATCAATACGTACCATTCAAAGCATTCAAATCCCTAAGCATTTTCCATCCCGTTAATAGGGTACATCAAAGAAGAGTTAAAGAGGGTATCCATCTTCTATTACTGAATATATATTGCAATTACTTTTAAAATCCTAGCTAAGAGGATATAGCCATAATTCACACACATTTTTGCATGATATTTGTTAATTTATTTTAGTTAGTAATTATGTTTGTTTTCTAACATTAGTAACATGTTTCATAAATTAATTAATAATTCAAACCATTGCTTTGCCAGAAAATATTAGAAAAAAGAGAAGACGAATTGAAGAGGTTACTGAAATTGACATGTGAACTGAGAGAAGATATCAAAAAAGGTACTGTAGTTGATCTGTACTTAATAAAGACCAATAAAATTATTCTCAAATTGGCACAGAAAGTTTAGCCTTGAAAATTGTGGAAAATATTCGTTCATTCACATTGAATGGATCAATTTACATTATGTAAGAAAAGAAACCTTGCCAGAAGGCAAGGTAGGGTGGAAAAAAAGCAAGTCCCAAACAAATACATACATATACAAAAGATAAGGAATGTGTGAGTCGAGTCGTTGGTTCTCAACTTGGGTGCTTAGAGTACCATTATGAATGTTGAGTTGAGTAGTATCAGCTACAGAGCTATAAAGGCCAGTAGGTTAAGAAATCTGTCGATATGAAGCGCTATCGTCAAACTCAAAAAATCATGGCAAATGTAGACTACAAACAATTTGGAAGGCAAATGTGATCGCAGGCCTGCATCTAATATTTTTAAGATAGACGATTCGCAGCTGGACCTAGTAATAAGCCAAGTGCGTCAAACACTGAAGCACAGCCAGCCTAGGCCTTCTGTAGGCACAACAAAGGTGCCAGCCTCTTTGATTTGGGACTTCTTTATCTCTATTATAATTGTGAAAATACCTTTACTTTGGGCTCTTCCAAGCAGTTTGGGTACATATTTAAATTAAAGTGTTGCAATACAACTAGAGGTTCATTCATTTCAATTATTACATTGGAACTGTTCAAAACACATTAATTTTCATTCATTTCATAATTCTGATACAATTACCATCAACTTTTCTCATCATATTTTCCTTTATACATCACGCCAAGTGTTCAGATGAGAAAATGCACTAGGGGATGGGAAGAATGAGAGTATGCTGGTGCATACATCGTTATATTACCTGGTCCAGAAATTACCATACTTGACTCAACTTGATACTGGCTAGATACAACTCGGCTAAATATTCAACTCAAGATCAAAAAGTACTACTCTACTCGAGATCAAAAAGTTAACACCATTAATACCATGAATTTATATTTAAAAAAAAAATAGGATGAACATGCTGCCATAGTAGATGCTCCTAATGCAGGAAAAATATAATGTCAGAGTAGTCTCCTGAGAAGCCATTGAAAAGATCTCAGGATTGAGATCTGCAATTTTTTTTAAACATCTCCTTGTATATCCAGGTAATACACAAAATATTACTCATATTTTGGGTTGGTTGGTAAAAATTCTTCCTGATTATTAAAATTAAATCAAGTTTAATTTAAATAAAAATTTGCAAGTTACAAAGTTTGTAGGCAAGTTTTCTCGGTGGAAGAGGCAAGGAAAACATTGAACTGAAGTCTTCTTTTCTAGGAATATAACATTAGTAGGAGAGTAAAAATTGAACCTTGTCCATTCTGAAAATTTTAATAGTAAACAAGCTTCCTTACATTTTGACTGTATCTTTATTCAGGATACATTCCATGTTTATTTACACAGTCTAACCATATTTCACTAGCCCTACACCTAGCTGAGTCAGGGTACCTGATATGTTGTTTCCTTGCTGATTGTCCTACATATAGGAATGGACCCCATTGTTTCAGTTCAGTCAAAATAATTCTGCACCTTCCCCTTATACCTCTTCCACTGCTTCTTAAAAATGCAGGGGAAAAGGTAATGACTCCCCCGACAAAACAGAGTGTGACATGTACATAACAGGAAACATACCAAGGGACCACATGTAAAACACACCATTATTTTCAAAAAGAAAACAGCAAAAAAAATGAGAAGACTTTAGGACCCTTAGCCTAACGACTCATGCGTCCAGTATAACATATTAACAAGAATCATCTACAGGAGAATAGAACAGAAAGCAGAGAAGTTCCTGGATGAAGACCAAATTGGATTTAGGAAAAACAAGGCCACAAGGGAAGCCACGTTCGCTCCTCAAAGAGAAGAGAATGGAGAAGAACAAGCCTACATTCATCACGTTCGTGGACTTAGGAAAGCCTTTTAATAGTAAAAATAAGTCATGCCTGAGAATAGGGGAAACAAATTTTTTACTGGGGGAATGTACGTATCTCATAAACACTATGAGAAAGGTCAACAAAAAGGGATTTACTTTCATGTTTTTCATGGGAACAATGCTCAAGCCAAAGAAATTACTCAATTTTCGGCCTCATGGTGGTGAAGTTACCATGCGTCAGAATTAGGACATTAACCTCTACCCATTGGATTTTTTATCCGCAAGACGGCGGCTAGGCAAGCCAGGCGTGCATGTCTGCCCACAGTATTATTTTATTTCTGTGGTTCAAAAGTGTTCATTTATGTTTTGTGTGTGTTTTCCAATGCAGATAGTGCTTTACTTTGTTGGCACGAGTTATAGAAATGCTGCTCGTGCAACTTTTGGATTATTGTGCTATTGTGCCTATGACTCTCGGTCAACGTGACTTGTCGCTCCCAGGATTTGGCCTGCCTCCA